>NC_073393.1:4220391-4935391 GCF_028641065.1 Leucoraja erinaceus
ACTGTAACTGCCGTAAAGCAGTAACTCTACCACCGTGCCACCGTGCCACCGTGCCACCGTGCCGCCTGTGGGAATGGGAAGGATAGGAACTATGGGAATGGTTTCACATATGAGTCATACAGCAAGGAAACAGACCCTTCTGCTCAACTTGCCCACACCGACCAACATGCCGCATCGACACTAGTCCCACCTGCCTGCGCTAGGCCCATATCCCTCTAAACCTATCCGATCCATGTACCTGTCCAAATGTCTCACAATGTCTCTAAATGTTGTTATAGTACCTTTGTTTAAGAAGGAACTGCAGATGCTGGAAAATCAAAGGTAGACAAAAGTGCTGGAGAAATTCAGCGGGTGCAGCATCATCTATGGAGCGAAGGAAATAGGCAACGTTTCGGGCCGAAACCCTTCTTCAGACCTATTATAGTACCTTTGTCTGGCAGCTTGTTCCATAAACCCACACTCCTCCCTCTAAAACTTGCCCTTCAGCTTCCTATTCAATCTTTCCCCTCTCACTTGTATCAAAAGTTTAAGAACCATGGCAGTCTTTCGTCTTATAATGAAAGCAAATATAATGAAACTCCAAGTTCCATTTTTGAGTTCACTTTTAAATATATTGTTCAGTTATCGCATTATGCAGCCAATTTATCTCATAAATACATTGCATATTGTACAATGTATAAAGACAATGTAATGTCTTTCTGCTGACTGCTTAGCCCGCAACAAAAGCTTTTCACTGTACCTCAGTACATGTGACAATAAACTAAACTGAACTGGACATGTACCATCTCATTATTTACTGAAAGAAATAACGGCAAACACACATGATATGCACACCAGAGTCAATAACCACTTTTTTTTGTGAGCTTAGAAAATGATGAAATTATGAGCCTATTAAATGGTGAAATAATTTAATTTTCATCCGCATGTTTAACTAGATGCCTTCTTGTTGTGCATCTGCCTAAAATCTTCACGACTGATAATTGGCACACTATATTTATAGACCATGTTCTTAAGGATTTCATGTAGATACAACAATCCCCACGATTAAAGTCAAATCCAATATGTTACAATTAATAACATCCTGCGGTAAACCCCCAAATTGAGCCGCGTTTGTCTAGATTTGCGTAAAATAATATCTAATCAGTTGTACCCAATTACCCAGTCCACCCGAGCCAGAATGCAGAGTTAATTTAACATTACCTCCAGGACAGCGATGAGCCCTATGTTCAGTCAAGTCAGCCAGTGAATCAAAGTCCTGCTGACAATTATCACAGGTGTAAATTGATTCATCTTCCATGTCTTCATCATCTTCGTTTCTCTCTTCCTGACTGGTCATGCTGTGTCTGTCTTCCAACAGTTGTCTGTCCTTAGTATCATACTCCTGCTCTCCTCCTGAGGTTCCTACTGATGATAAAGCAGAACATACTATAACTCAAAAAAGGTGTACTGCCGAAAGGTTTACCCGGTTAATTCAGTGGTGAACGCGCGCAAACTAGTCACACTTCACGTCCGAGATAGAAACACAAGAAATATCAGAGCCGTATCACTGAGTAACGACATAACTCAATATATTTGATATTCCACTTCTAATAGATTGAATAAACGGCGGTTAAATTGAAGGAAATGGCTAACAATATTTTCCCACAGAAGCTAATATTAAATCTATTTGTAAACAAAATATAGTCAAACCGTAAGTATTCTCAAACATTTTTATTCAATTGGAAATTTTAATTTTGGCTCACATTCCTTCCAAAACAAAAGGCAAATGTCAAGCTTTGTTAATATTTTAAATTGGATATAAATATAGAAACTGGAATTCTAGGAATATTGATATTTTATTGTAGTAGAGTGGAGGTTGAACGCTTGAGAAGCCACACGATGTAGATCAAAATATGAAGCAATTGCAGAACAAAAACATGCAGTGGTTTGTATTTTTTTAATATAATGTCAACATTTTAAAATATTTCTAAAATGATTCAGCAAATGTTTCCGTTTGTTAGTCCAGTAAAAATACTGCAACTCGTTTGTTGGATCAGAGTGATAATCCCTTTTCTAAAACAATGAAACAAATAGTTTGTGCAAGAAAAGGAGATTGCATTTTAGAATAAAGATGGCTATGAAAATTAAAAAAACAAGAGGAATGAATATTAGATGTCCCCTGAAATATTGTACGGTAAAGGAACATGCTGAATTATTAAATCTACATATTACAACAATTTAAAAAAATCTCACTGCGCTTTAAGACTAACATGATGAAGTGTTTTTTCTAAGTTTCACATTGTTATCTGCGTTTGACCTCCTGCAGATCCGACCTTCACGACCTTTCGGAGCTGTCATTTGTCTGACTTGACAAGCAATTGTATCAAATGCCAAGCATGCCATATGCGTGCAGTTTCTGTGGGCGTCATCTCCAGCACGCTGTCAATAAACGATACAACTACAACAAAAACCTGCGGTTGCTTCCACGAGACGAATATTTTAAAAAAAATACTTTTACATTTCTCCCCGTCACGTTACAAATCTTGCGATCTCAAGATCTTTTAGATCCGTAATTCACATTAGTTTGAGGTTTGTAATTCACAAATTACAAATCTCAAAATCTGGAGATCTCAAGATTTGTAATGTGAATTAAAGAAATTCACTCTCGAGATTTGAAAACTATGCAACTTACATGGAAAGGTGCTGAAAAACGTTTTAGAATTGATTACAATTTTCCTTGTTCAAGAAGGATCTGCAGATGCTGGAAAATCGATGGTAGACAAAATTGCTGGAGAAACTCAGCGGGTATGGCAGCATCTATGGAGCGAAGGAAATAGGCAACGTTTCGGGACGAAACGTTGCCTATTTCCTTCGCTCCATAGATGCTGTCGTACCCGCAGAGTTTCTCCAGCAATTTTCAGAAGAAGAGTTTCGGCCCGAAACGTTGCCTATATCCCTCACTCCATAGATGCTGCCGTACCCGCTGAGTTTCTCCATCAATTTTGACACCTTACAGTTTTCCTTCTCAGATATAAATACAAGAAGAGTTTTTACTTGGTATTTTTGACAATATTTCCTTTGTGTCAACATGATACATCTGATTTTCAATATAAAAACGGAATTTTCCCCTTATAATAATCCTGACAATCTTACAACATCCACTTCTAATAAAAGTCCAGCATCCAAGACACTATTTTTTGTTATATCATAGCTAGAAGCTGTAAAATGCTTTTATTCATGGTTCATACAGTGACGTAAGCAACATGGACATATAAAATGAAAGTTGACAACTAATTGTCAGGGCGGCATGGTGGCACAGCGGTCTGCCTCACAGCGCCAAAGAGCCGGGTTCGATCCTGACTACAGTCAGTAGTACACAAGTCATTGAAGGTAGGCATGCAGGTGCAGCAGGCAGTAAAGAAAGCGAATGGCATGTTGGCTTTCATAGCAAGAGGATTTGAGTATAGGAGCAGGGAGGTTCTACTGCAGTTGTACAGGGTCTTGGTGAGACCACACCTGGAGTATTGCGTGCAGTTTTGGTCTCCAAATCTGAGGAAGGACATTATTGCCATAGAGGGAGTGCAGAGAAGGTTCACCAGACTGATTCCTGGGATTCAGGACTGTCTTATGAAGAAAACTGGATAGACTTGGTTTATACTCTCTAGAATTTAGGAGATTGAGAGGGGATCTTATAGAAACTTACAAAATTCTTAAGGGGTTAGACAGGCTAATTGCAGGAAGATTGTTCCCGATGTTGGGGAAGTCCAGGACAAGGGGGTCACAGCTTTAAGGGGGAAATCTTATAAAATAGATGAGGAGAACTTTTGTCACAAAAGTGCTGAATTCATGGAACTCTCTGCCAGTGAGGGTAGCAACATGGTTCATTGGCTATATTTAAAGGGAAAGTTGACAACTAATTGTCAGGGTATGGAGGAAGGCAGGTACGGGATACACAGTTGGATGATGAGCCATGATCATATTGAATGGCGGTGCAGGCTCGAAGGGCCGAATGGCCTACTCCTGCACCTAATTTCTATGTTTCTATGTTTCTATGTTACAGGTGCTGTCTGTACGAGTTTGTACGTTCTCCCCGTGACCTGCATGAGTTTACTCCGAGATCTTCGGTTTCCTCCCTCACTCCAAAGATGTACAGGTTTTTTAAGCTAATTGGCCTTGTATAAAGTGTAAAAATTGGCCTAGTGTGTGTTGGATAGAGTTAATGTGCGGAGATCGTTGGTCGGACCGGACTGGATGGGCCGAAGGGCCTGTACACACGCTTTATCTCTAAACTAAAGTAAAAATTAGGGAAAACAATCACTATCCAGAATAGATCACATAAGTGTGGAAATAGAGCAACAGTTTCACCACAATTTGTTATAAAATTCTCCAGCTAGAATGGTTTCTGCCTCTATTTAATTTAACAGCATTATTTGCACCTGACATTACGATAAATATTAGTTAACTTTCCCAATCCACAATAGTGACCTCCCTTCAGGTTTTGTTACAGTGAATGCATTTCTAAAGAACACGATTAATTACAGGACTGTCTGGCAACTAGTGCATGCACAACAAGGTACGATGTTATTCTGCAAAAGTGAATACATTTTGTTTTTCAGTTTTATTCGGTAAGGATTGACTATTAGACGGTGACGTTTTGAAAGGAATTGATCATTGTATTTTATTGCCTCTCACTAATGAAATAATGCACAACATATTAGAATGGTGCAAGTCACATCAGCTGAGGGGATGAACGAGAAATTTAGAAGCAAGTTGCAAAACAATACCAGAGGTAGTGCAGATATTTTTTGGATGGAGAAGCGAGGAACTGCAGATGCAGGTTTAGACAAAAGGACACAAAGTGCTGGAGTAACTCAGTGGGTCAGGAAGCATCAAGGACCGGTCGCACCCCGGCCACTCCCTCTTCTCCCCTCTCCCATCCGGAAAAAGGAACAGAAGTGTGAAAAAGCACACCTCCTGATTCAGATACAGTTTCTTCCCACTTGTTATCAGGCAACTGAACCAGTCCTGAACTATTGCCATTGACATTATTGCCAAAGAGGGAGTGCAGAGACGGTTCTCCAGACTGATTCCTGGGATGTCAGGACTGTCTTATGAAGAAAGACTGGATAGACTTGGTTTATACCTCTAGACATTTAGGAGATTGAGAGGGGATCTTATAGAAACTTACAAAATTCTTAAGGGGTTGGACAGGCTAGATGCAGGAAGATTGCTCCCGATGTTGGGGAAGTCCAGGACAAGGGGTCACAGCTTAAGGATGAGGGGGAAATCCTTTAAAACCGAGATGAGAAGAACGTTTTTCACACAGAAAGTGGTGAATCTCTGGAACTCTCTGCCACAGAGGGTAGTTGAGGCCAGTTCATTGGCTATATTTAAGAGGGAGTTAGATGTGGCCCTTGTGGCTAAGGGGATCAGGGGGTATGGAGAGAAGGCAGGTACGGGATACTGAGTTGGATGATCAGCCATGATCATATTGAATGGCGGTGCAGGCTCGAAGGGCCGAATGGCCTACTCCTGCACCTAATTTCTATGTTTCTATTAACGACCTCATTGGAGACACTCAGACTACCTTTGATCAGAACTTGCACTAAACGTTATTCACATTATTCCCTTGATCGCGTACACTGTAAACGGCTCGATTGTAATCATGTATTGTCTTTTCGCTGTTGGGCTGGCACGCAATGAAAGCGTTTCACTGCACCTCGGTACACGTGACAATAAACTCAACTCAAATTTCTTGAGACATTTGTGGAGAACATGGGTGGGTGACATTTCAGGTCGGGACGTTTCTTCAGATTTGATAGATAGACTGACAGATAAATAGCTCACAAAAAGTCAATGTGGGAGATGGAGGTAGATTCATACTGGGATTTATAGAAGGAAACCTTATTTAGCTAAAAACAATGAGTCTGGAATAAACAAAGAACTGAGGCTTCGGGCTCCTCAGTCTAACACTGTGGATTTGAAAAAAAAACAGAAGACACATCGTACCTGTATGAAACGCTATGGACCAAGCGTTGATCGTCAAAGCAAAAGAAGTACGTTCATGCTACTTGCCTTTAATAATAGGTCACAACTGAAATACTGTGTTTCAAGTTGCAAATCACAAACAAAATACGGGAAAAAAATAGCTGCCATAACGTTGGAAAATAAAGAAATTAATATCAGGGGTTATGGGGAGAAGGCAGGAGAATAGGGTTAGGAGGGAGAGATAGATCAGCCATGATTGAATGTCGGAGTAGACTTGATGGGCCGGATGGTCTAATTCTGCTCCTATAACATGAATTTATGTCCTCAATACAGCAATGAAAATAATGAAACTACATTATTATAAAACTAGATCTTAAGTCTGCTATCTCATGGTGTTAGATATCTGTTTGTGTGACAGTTTATGTTTCCAACAGGCTTCCAATTTTAACCAGTTAGTTATTCGTGTTTGTTGTCCATTCATGATTCACTTGCGAAATTACAAAATTATAAAATTATAGAATGTATTGATTTTTTTTTTAATACAACAGAAAGCAACCAGATAAGAAATTGATTGCAAATGTCCATCCATGCTAATTGAATGCAAATGTCATTAGCTAACAACTGATTACCAAAGAGAAGGTAGACAAAACTGCTGGAGAAATTCAGCGGGTGAGGCAGCATCTATGGAGCAAAGGAACAGGTGACGTTTCGGGTCAAGACCCTTCTCATCTGAAGAAGTCTCGACCCGAAACATCACCCATTCCTTCTATCCAGAGATGCTGCCTGTACCGCTGAGTTACTCCAGCATTTTGTGTCTATCTCCAGTTTAAACCAGCATCTGCAGCTCCTTCCTGCAACAACCCATCTCATTTGCTGTGAACTGTTGTCTCAATGTATTTGCAACAGATAATTCCTGAAAAATTATGAATTAAAAACCAATCAGATCAACTGGAGGTTGACTTTGTTCATCCTGCTATATGTTGTATAGCAAAAGGTATGTAAATTAAATTGGATATTCAGTCCGTCACTTCACAGCTTTGTGTTGGAAGGAAGTGCCGATGCTGGTTTACACCGAAGATAGACACAAAATGCTGGAGTAACTCAGCGGGCGAGGCAGCGTCTCTGGAGAAGGGGTATGTATGGTTGACGTTTCGGGTCGAGACCCTTCTTCAGACTCAGATGCTTCTTCAGACGCTTCTCGACCCGAGAAGTCACCTATTCCTTCTCTCCACACTAATGTATGGAACAAGCTGCCAGAGGAGGTAGTTGAGGCACGGACTATCCCAACGTTCAGAAACAGTGAGACAGCTACATGGATAGGACAGGTTTGGAGGGATATGGACCAAACACGGGCAGGTGGGACTAGTGTAGCTGAGACATGTTGGCCGGTGTGGGCAAGTTGGGCTGAAGGGCCTGTTTCCACGCTGTATCACCCAATGACTCTTTGACTCCAGAGATGCTGCCTGTCCCGCTGAGTTACTCCAGCATTGTGTCCCTTAATTTCATTAGTTAAGGACAGTCTTCTGCTAGTTATTCACCAGAATCTCCAATTTTTTCGTTTGGACCTCAAGGGGTCCAAATGACAATTAAATGTATCTTGTATTTTGTATCTTGAATTTTGACATTGCTATCCTGGTATACATTGATGCCCCACAATTTGTGTTAATTGCCACAAAAGTAGCCAAAGCGGAAGATGCGAAAAAAGTGTGACACACATCACTAATGTAAACCATCTCCAACAAATTCTCCTTTTGTTTAGGAAGGAACTACAGATGCTGGTTTGAACCAAAGATAAACACAAAACGCTGGAGGAATTCAGCGGGACAAGCAGCATCTGTGGGGAGAAGGAATGGGCGACAATTCGGGTCGGGTCTGAAGAAGGGTCTCGACCAGAAACGTCGCCCATTCCTTCTCTCCAGAGATGCCCCCTGTCCCGCTGAGTTACTCCAGCATTTGGTGTCTACCTCCTTTTGTTTAATTCGCTTTTAATCATCTTCTTGACCCGTAATGTAATTTATGTTAATATAGCATTTATTTGCAGCTATAAATCGTCATCTTAGCACAGAAAGGAAAATTATTAAACAGCATCTGGAACAATATCGTCGATAGCAATGTACCTCCCTGTCAATTCTTTTGTGGGATTTTGTTTTGCTTATTGATAGTTTTCATTAGCACGTTCTAGGTGTTGATTGCTGTCTGCAATGCCTCTTTAGTTGTGATTTATCACTGTTTTATGAACAAGGAATTTGCCAATCAAGTTCAAAGCTAACACAGCAATTTGCATGAGTTAAAACGTGACAGCCAAGCCCAGCAAAGTGGATCTAACGAACAAAGCACACAAAAGCCTTATATATGTGTGGATGGGATAGATATGACTGATATAGATTAGTACATTTAAAAAATGTGCAGTAATTATGACCTTGTTACATAATTATATAATGTCACATTATTCCCTTTATCATGTGTCTGTACACTATGGATGGCTCGATTATAATCATTGAGGCATTGTGTCATACACCGTGGAAACAGGCCCTTCGACCCAACTTGCCCTCACCGATCAACATGTCCCATCTGTACTAGTCCCACTTGCCTGCGTTTGGCCCATATCCCTCTAAATCCATCCTATCCATCTACCTGTCCAATTGCTTCTTAAACATTGCGATAGTCCCAGCCTCAACTACCTCTTCCAGCAGCTCGTTCCATACACCCACCACCCATTGTGTGAAAATGTTACCCCTCAGATTCCTGTAGAATCTTTCCCCCTTCACCTTAAGCCTATGTCCTCTGGTCCTTGATTCCCCTACTCTGGGCAAGAGACTGTGCATCTACCCGATCTATTCCTCTCATGATGTTATACTCCCCCTTAATGTTGAGACATTAAGACCTGGAGCGGGGCCGTACATCGCCCGGCGCGGCCTTAACGGCCGTGGGACTTACCATCGCCCGCCAGGGGGCTTTAACATCGGGAGAAAAATGGAACACAGGGGAGAGAAAAGACTTTGCCTTCCATCACAGTGAGGAGGAGATTCACTGTGATGGATGTTTGTGCAAATTAAATGCCTTGTGTGCCTTGTAGAAATTGTTTCTTTTTGTTTGGCTGCAGAAACAGAGTTTCGTTTGAGCCTCATTGAAGTTCAAATGACAATGAATAAATATTGTACTGTATTGTATTGTATTGTATACAAATTCATGTATAGTCTTTCCACTGACTGATTAGCACGCAACAAAAGCTTTTCACTGTACCTCGGTACACGTGACAATAAAATAAACTCAACTCAACCTCTTCGAAAAAGGCTAATTTGGTGTGTCTGGCAACAAGACTTCCCAAATGATAGTGTTTAAGAAGGAACTGCAGATGCTGGAGAATCAAAGGTACACAAAAAAGCTGGAGAAACTCAGCGGGTGCAGCAGCATCTATGGAGTGAAGGAAATAGGCAACGTTTCGGGCCGAAACGTTGCCTATTTCCTTCACTCCATAGATGCTGCTGCACCCGCTGAGTTTCTCCAGCTTTTTTGTGTACCTTCCCAAATGATGTGATGGAATGCAAATTCCACCACTCTTTATATTCCTCCTACTTCCTGCAGTTTTCTACAAAGTGCACATTTTCCCTGCAAAAAAAGCTCTTCCAGGACAGGATGGGGTGCGAATGACGTGCGGGCAGAGGGGACGTTGAACTTGGCACCGTGTTCGGCACGGACATGGTGGGCCAAAGGGCCAGTTCCTGTTCTGTGACGTTCGATGTTCCAACAGGCAGAGTAGAGTTGCAAAATACTGACCCAATAATATACAGTAATGGATACATCCCATGACACTAAAATAAAACTGACCCTAGCTGCAAACCGCACTGTGTCTTCCTAGGCACTCTGTTTCAAATAAATTAGCGATACTTAATTAGCATTCATACAAAGAACAGAACTGAGCTTCACCCTTGGGGTCAGTCAGTCCATTGAGACTGTTCCTGCAAAAACACTACATTCCTGATTCCATCATGCTTAACTCAAATGGCAAGAGTCCATGATGCTTTGGCAGCACCTCCCGTGACTGATTTCCTGATTCTGTTCTTTGTTTCAAATCTAGCTCCAGGAAATGTAATCGGGGTTTAAAAAAAAATTATACCTCATCCTCATTTCCAAGATCCCTTTTCACGAGGTAAGCACATATAACTTTCTTGGGCAGATTGCATCTCGACGACGAAACTGCTTGCAAAATGTTATTAATAGGTTTTTATTTATTCATACGGTCACAGGTTCATAAGTTGTAGGAGCAGAATTAGGCCATTCGGCCCATCAAGTCTGCTCAGTTCAGTTTAGTTTATTGTCACGTGTACCGAGGTACAGTGAAAAGCTGTTGTTGCGTGCTAACCAGTCAGTGGAAAGACAATGCCATTTACTAGATTTACTAGAATGTTGCCTGGGTTTCAACAACTAAGTTACAGAGATAGGTTGAATAAGTTAGGTCTTTATTCTCTGGAGCGCAGAAGGTTAAGGGGGGACCTGATAGAGGTCTTTAAAATGATGAGAGGGATAGACAGAGTTGATGTGGACAAGCTTTTCCCTTTGAGAATAGGGAAGATTCAAACAAGAGGACATGACTTCAGAATTAAGGGACAGCAGTTTAGGGTAATATGAGGGGGAACTTCTTTACGCAGAGAGTGGTGGCGGTGTGGAATGAGCTCCCAGTGGAAGTGGTGGAGGCAGGTTCATTGGTATCATTTAAAAATAAATTGGATAGGCATATGGATGAGAAGGGAATGGAGGGTTATGGTATGAGAGCAGGCAGGTGGGACTAAGGGGAAAAAAATTTGTTCGGCATGGACTTGTAGGGCCGAGATGGCCTGTTTCCGTGCTGTAATTGTTATATGTTATATGTTAATGCATGATTACAGTCGAGCCGTCCACAGTGTACAGATACATGATAAGGGAATAACGTTTAGTGCAAGGTGAAGCCAGTAAAGTCCGATCAAAGATAGTCCGAGGGTCACCAATGAGTAGTTCAGGACTGCTCTCTGGTTGTGGTAGGATGGTTATGTTGCCTGATAACAGCTGGGAAGAAACTGTCCCTGACACGCAATCCTGGCTGATCTATCTTTCCCTCTCAACTCCACTCTCCTGCCTTCTCCTCGTAAAGTCTGACATACTTTTGAAAGTCATGCAGGAAAAGATGGCTGGAGTCTCATCAAATCAATACATTGACCATGGAACAAACTGTCAAGTAACAAAATGTGTACGAAAGAATTGCAGTTGTTGGTTTAAATCGAAGATAGGCACAAAATGATGGAGTAACTCAGCGGCGGGACAGGCAGCATCCCTGGGGAGAAGGAATTTGGGTCGAGACCCTTCTTCAGACTGATGTCAGAGGCTTGGGCAGGACAGAGATATAATGTAGTTGGAGACAGTAGGACTGCTCGGAGAACTGGGAAGAGAGAGGGGATGGAGAGAGAGAGAGAGCAGGGGCTACGTGAAGTTAGAGAAGTCAATGTTCATACTGCTGGGGTGTAAGCTACCCAAGCAAAATATAAGGTTGCTGTTCCTCCAATTTGCGCTGGGCCTCACACTGACAATGGAGGAGGCCCAGGACAGAAAGGTCAGTGTGGGAATAGGGAGGGGGGAGTTAAGGAGTTAAAGTGCTGAGCAACCGGGAGATCGCGTAGGTTTAGACAGTCTGGGCGGAGGTGTTCAGCAAAACGATCGTCATGTAACAAAGCTTGTTTTACCAGTTAGATTAACCTATTAGTGAGTTTGCTATTTTCAGTCTTTTGTTCTGAATCATAATTTCCTAATATTTGTAACCATGGCAAGCGCATGCAATATTTTCAGCACAGCTTGAAAAATCATCATGTTCCTAACCTTGCTATTAGCAAAAGATACATTAAAAAAATTAAAATCTTCTTGGGTATATGTACTGGAATTCATCAGCCTATTAAAGGGGAAATAACTAGTGTGAGCAATTAAAGGAGCAACCTGTTCTCATTTAATTTTTAAGCATTCATAATTCATCCTTGGATAGTCTTATTTCTAGAACGGTTAGTGAGAATGTTTGTTTTTCTTTTCGGGTGATAAGAGCCTTACAGCACGGAAACAGCCAACTTGTCCATGCAGACTAAGATGCCCATCTCAGCTAGTCCCATTTGCCTGCACTTGATCCAGATCCCTTCCATGTCCCTGTCCAATTGTCTTTTAAATGGTTGCTAGACAAGTGGGACCCATTGGACCCGGTTCCCCCAACGCAATATTCCACCACTCACCCGTTCCCCCAACGCAACCCATTCCCCCAAAGCAATATTCCACCACTCACTCATAGCCCCCAACTGCGCAGGCGCGGCTCATTTCCCCTCATCCGCCAACACTCCCCCCCCCCCCTCCACCCTCCCTCTTCTCTTCCTTCTACTCCTCTACTCCCTCCCTGACCTCTCCCTCCCGCTCCTTTCCCCTACCCTCAGTCACTCCCTCCCTCCATAACACCTCTCCCCTCCCTACCCGCCTCCTCTCCCTCTATCTCCCTGAGCAATCATGTAAATGAGATCCCATTGTGATGTCATTGTGGGGTGAAGCACTGCTGACGGGCAGTTTATGTAAATGAGATCCCATTGTGACATCATAGCTGCTAACTTCCACAGCAACTTCAAGTGATTTTTCTCAAACTGGATTTTGTAACGTTGAAAATGTGAATAACTTGTAAAATATAACATCAATCTGAACGAAACCTGATACACCACACCACAGGCCAATTGTCACTAAGGTGGTCTAAAAATTGTTGTGCTATCGTGTACCATTTTGGCATAATTTCAGGATCACATACGCAGATATCCACACACACACAAGCAGACAGAATCACACACATAGAAACAAACAAGATGAGAGTTTTAGTAATGTACAGATAGTACTACCTCAACTACTGACAGCTCATTCCCTTTTTCAGGGTGGTATGGTGGCGCAGCAGTAGAGATGCTGCCTTACAGCTCCAGAGACCCTGGTTCGATCCTGACTACTGGTACTTGTCTGTATGGAGTTTATAAGTTCTCCCCGTGACCTGCGTGGGTTTTCTCCGAGACCTTTGGTTTCATAAGGTCATAAGTGATAGGAGTAGAATTAGGCCATTTTGGCCCATCAAGTCTACTCCATAATTCAATCATGGCTGATCTATCACTCCCTCCTTACCCCATTTTCCTGCCTTCTCCGCAGTTTCCTCCCACACTCCAAAGACGTACAGGTTTGTAGGTTAATTGGTTTGGTATATAAAAAAATGTAAATTTTCCCTAGAGTGTGTGCGTGCGTGTAGGACAGCGTTAATGTGAGGGGATCGCTGGTTGGTATGGACTCGGTGGGCTGAAGGGCCTGTTTCCACGTTGCATCTCCAAACTAAACTAAAAAACTTAACTACCTGTCCTGAGTGTCTTTTCAATGTTGTTAATAGTCCCTGCCTCAGCTACCTCCTCTGACAGCTCATTCCATGCACCTACCTCCCTATGTGTGAAACTGCAGGTGATGTATGCAAGGGCAAATAGAGCAGATGGTTTGTACAGGTTACTCATAGGTAACGTTGACCAAGAACTATTCACCCAGGACCAAATAAACAGATACACAGGACTAAGGTTTGCAAAACAATGCCATTCACAGACAATCCCGCTGCAACTACCTCCTCTGGGAACTCATTCCTTACACCCACCTTACACGCAGTGGCTCAGCGCACCAGGCAGCATCTCTGGAGAGAAGGGATGGGTGACGTTTTTCGACTGCGAAGAAGGGTCTCGACCCAAAACATCACCTGTTCATTCTCTCCAGAGGTGCTGCCTGTCCCGCTGAGTGACTCCAGCGTTTTGTATCTGCCCTCTGAGTATTTTTCTCTTAAGTGATAGTCAGTATCCAGATCCGTACAAATGAAACCATGAGTCATCGGCAGGAAAGTTTTCCCAGTTAAGAAAAAACATAATTAGAAAGGGTTTCCTGTTGAGAATGTTCAGTTGTAAGTGGATGTGTCACACACAGAAACATTGCTGCAAGCTGCGCTGTTTTATGATAAGACACTAGACTGGATTTTACGATGGTAATGATAGCTAAACTTTCATCATTTGCTGCTGCTGTTTAGAGAAACGGAAAGTAAATTCTGGATTTTCCCACATTCGTAGTTTAATGGGAAATTCTAAAACACTTGGGAGCTACTCCAGCCTTTTGCGTCTATCTTCGGTTTAAACCAGCATCTGCAGTTCCTCCCTGTCTATATTTAGTTTAGCTTAGAGATACAGCGCAGAAACAGGCCCTTCAGCCCAACGAGGCCGCACTGACCAGCGATCCTCCCGTACACTAGCACTCTCTTACACACTAGGGACAATTTACAATTCTTACTGAATTAACTACAAACCTGCATGTCTTTGGAAAGTGGGAGAAAACCAGAGGACCCAGAAAAAATCCACACGGTCACCGGGAGAATGTACAAACTCCGTACAGCCAGCACCCGTAGTCAGGATTGAACCCGGGTCTCTGCCGCTGTATGGCAGCAACGCTACTGCTGCGCCACCGTGCCACCCCGTCACCCCCCCAGTAATTCAACCCCCTTTGCAAACGACATGGTTTTTGGCTCCACTAATGGAACTGAAGGAGATCATTTGAATGAGGATCAATGAAGGGAATTTTCCAAACAACTCACTGTAAAAAAAGAGACAAAGTGCTGGAGGAACAAAGTGAGTACGGCAGCATCTCTGGAGAACACGGATAGGTGATGTCCTCCAGAGATGCTGCCTGACACGCTGAGTTACTCCAGCACTTTGTGCCTTTCCTGGTAAACCAGCATCTACAGTTCCTTGTTTCTCGTGGGGAAATATATTCTTGTGTTGTTGCACGAGAAATAAAGGAATGTTTGAGGGTGTGCAATGGCAGAACGAAGACTAAAAATACTGCCTTGAAGAAAAATCTGCAAGTACATGGTACGTATTGTATTCATAGCACAGCCTGCATGTTAATAATAAGGGGCAGGCCATTTAAGAATGAGATGAGGAAAAACGTTTTCACCCAGAGAATTGTAAATCGGCGCCACAGAAGGCAGTGGAGGCCAATTCACTGGATGTTTTCAACAGAGAGTTAGGTTTAGCTCTCAAGGCTAACAGAATCAAGGGATATGGGGAGAAAGCAGGAACGGGGTACTGATTCTGGATGATCAGCCATGATCATATTGAATGGCGGTGCTGTCTCCAAGGGCCGAATGGCCTACTCCTGCACCTATTTTCTACAATGATGAAGTTGTCAAGTGCCAATAACCAGAAGCACCTGCATGAGTCTGAAGAAGGGTCTCGACCCGAAACGTCACCCATTCCTTCTCCCCAGAGTTGCTGCTTGTCCCGCTGAGTTACTCCAGCATTTTGTGTCTTCCTTTGAGTCCAACACTAAGTCCTGGAGCAGCTCAGCAGGTCAGGCAGCATCTCTGGAAGATATGGGTAGGAGATGTTTCGGGTCGGGACCCTTTATCAGACAGAAGAAGTCTGAAGAAAACCCCCCTATCCCAAACATCGCCTCTCCATTCCTGCCCCACTTGCTGAGTTCCTCCAGCGCTTTGCCTTTTACTCCAGATTCCAGCATCTGCAGTTCCTTCCATCTCTAAGCACATACTTGATTCTGTTTAATGTAGTTAGAGTTATGTAACGAGGAAAAAGCAATGATAAAGTTCCTATTTTTGCTGCATTCTGTGAAATAGAGTTTCAAGATTCCCAGTAAAATCCTCACCAATAGACAATAGACAATAGGTGCAGGAGTAGGCCATTCGGCCCTTCGAGCCAGCACAGCCATTCAATGTGATCATGGCTGATCATCCCCAATCAGTACCCCATTCCTACCTTCTACCCATATCCTCTGACTCCGCTATCTTTAAGAAGCCCTAACTAGCTCTCTCTTGAAATGTTTCTGTTGGAGGAGAGATTTAGTAGAGTAGAGAGTATGGAACGATTGTAATATGTGACTGTAGGTCTGCTTCTGTGGCCAGCACGCAAATGGTGGCCTGGGATGGGTGCCATCTTGGAAGCAAAGCTGGTATCCACCAGAATCCCAAGTATCAGACTAAATTCTACAATTGGAATGAAGCCATTAAGCACAATTCCGCACAATGCTCCCGTCAGAAGGAGCCACCCTCTCTGGTTCTATCAAACAATGCTTTCTATCCTTTAAGCATGCAGGACTCTGACATTTCTCTTGTGAGGTGTCCACTATTACATCCTGCATCCACTAATTAACTCTGTCAGATGCAACAGATCCCCAGGTGAATGAGCAAACAACTTATATTTGCCAAACACACACTACAAAGACAATTTATATGATGCTCATTTTCTACCATATTATCAAGTTAATAATGAAACAAAAATGGATGACCAAAAGACTATTATCCCACACTTCACTATTGTTGGGTTCACCAAATCTCGACCC
Organism: Leucoraja erinaceus; assembly: GCF_028641065.1. NCBI lineage: Eukaryota > Metazoa > Chordata > Chondrichthyes > Rajiformes > Rajidae > Leucoraja > Leucoraja erinaceus. Next base: position 4,236,766 of record NC_073393.1, read on the forward strand.
GAAACGTTGCCAATTCCTTCTGTCCATAGAAGCTGCCTCGCCCGCTGAATTTCTCCAGCAGTTTGTGTCTACCTTCGGTTTTACCAGCATTCTTTCTTAAGTTTTTTATTCCCTTTGAATGATGATTTACAATTTCATATCAACCAACACTTGTAAACAAATGACACCACAGATTAGTCCATAGTCATTATTACAATATTTTCTTCACGAACCAGGTCTCCACTGAAACATTTGTGCTCAGGAGTGCTGATGCTGCATAACTCTCACCAGAACTCTACCTTTCCAGCCCCAGAATGAGAACGGCACAGTAATCTGGCACTTCCCGGTGTTGATTGTATTGTATTGTATTGTATTCAAATGTATTGTCATTGTCTCAATTTGAGACAACAAAATGAATTTCCCTTACAGGCAGTATCATTAAAAAAAAATTTTTTTTTAATCACCATTTTTTTTAAATAAATAAATAAATAAATAATAAATAAATAAATAATAAACATATTAAAAATAAAATTGAAATTGAATTTAAAAAAAAGCACAAACACAGAAAGTCCACGACACAACATAACATAAATGGCACCAAGGTGAGGATGGCACCATAGTCCAGCCAGCCTCCCCTCCGTGTTCATCCGTGGTCGGGGCCTTCCGAGCACCCGCAGTCGCCGCCCCGGGTGGCCCGATGTTCAGGCCCTCACGCCGGGCTGGTGGAACGCCGACGCCAAACCCCGACGGTGAACATCCTCCTCCTCAGTTGATCTCCACAACTACTCTTGATCTCCATCCTCTCTCCCTGGAACAGTCTTTGTAATTGTCCACAAGGCTACCAGGCAGCTACGGTTCAAACCTGCAAGGCAGCCCAGTGCACCATGATCCAAATAAATTGTTTGTTGTAGACTGCGGCCGAACAACGTGGAGTGGTGTGACCTTTCCTGGAGACCGGCCGGGAGCTTCAAGCCGTGGGTGCGGCGCGGACTTACCATCGCGGAGCCTGGGATCTTTTGCTGAGGATCGCCAGTGTTGGAGTTTAACACCGTGGCGCAGCGGTCTCCGGTAAGGAGCGGCCGACTCGGGGGCTCCATTCCACGGAGTGTTCCGATCCTTCCCGATGCCGGAGTTTCGATCATCCCGACGAGAGAGCTTGTACAGCGGACCGTCAGCAACAGTCCCGTTCAAAGGCCATGGGTTAACAAAGGAGAAAGATGACTGAACTTTATTGCCTTCCATCACAGTGAGGAATGGGGATTCCACTGTGGTGGATGTTTATGTTAAACTTTATTTTATGTGCTGTGTGTATTTTTGCTTTTTACTTAGTATGGCTGTATGGTAACTCAAATTTCACTGTACCTTAATTGGGGCACGTGACAATTAAATTGAATCTTGAATCTTGCACTGAAACGTCACCTATGTGTAGGAAGGAACTGCAGATGCTGGTTTAAATCGAAGATAGACACAAAATGCTGGAGTAACTCAGCGGGCCAAGCAGCATCTCTGGAGAGAAGGAATGTGTGATGTTTCAGGTCGAGACCCTCCTTCAGACTGAAACATCACCGATCGATGTTCTCCAGAAATGTTGCCTGACCTGCTGAGTTACTAAAGCACTTTGTGTCTATCCGTGGTATAAACCAGCATCTCTAGTACCTTGGTATCTATTCTATTACTAAAACTCTCATTTCGGCCTCTTCCAGTTTGCGTTTCTTTTAATTTGCGCAAAAACGGCACCCTATATCGCTATGATTTTTTCGCCACCTTACCGTTCTCCTCTGCTTCAAGCTTTGTTCCGATCTGTGGAATATTACAAAAGTTATGAAGGTTTAAAAATCGTGAGTTGCAGCAGATTGGTCTTCTCGCCTGTCTGTCACCATGAAAGTAACGCCCCTTCCGGCACCCGCTGTCAATCACCGGGGGCGAGGAGAATAAATCCCGAGCGGCGTGGCTGAGTCCAGAGTCCATGAGTGAGAGAATCCAGAAGCCGTGAGTGAGAGAGCCCAGCCACCCAGCCCGAGAGCCACCCAGCACAAGAGCCGCCCAGCCCAAGAGCTGCCCCGCCCGAGAGTCGCCCAGCCCGAGAGCCCCCAACACGACCCATCCCCCCCACAACCCCTCCCCCCACTCAACCCCTTCCCAACAAACCCACAACCCCTTCCCACCCCCACACGCCCCCGCACTCCCACCCCCCACACCATACTCTCCCCCCTCCTACACTCCCCCGCCCACATCAAACCCCCACCCCTCCCTGTGGGATTTGGGGAAATGAGCCGCGCCTGCAGTTAGGGGCTATGGGTGAGTGGTGGAATATTGTGTTGGGGAAACGGATTGCATTGGGGGAACGGGTTGTATTGGGGGAACGGGTTGCGTTGAGGGAACGGGTTGTATTGGGGGGAACGGGTGAGTGGTGGAATATTGTGTTGGGGAATGGGTTGTGTTGGGGGACCAGGCATCCGGTGTAACTGGGACCCAACGGGTCACACTTAGCCTAGTTACTAATATTATCCAACGGTTTAACATTATGATGCCCCTGAAATTACAAACAGCTGCTTGTTGAAGCATCACCGATATTTTAGACATTGCCACTTAGCCTATGGAATTCTTTGACTTTCCATGAACAAAGAGAAAAGAAGATTTGGCGATTTATTTTGTGCAATTGAGAGCTTCCAAACTTCTGTAGTCCCGATTCATGCCCCTAATCAACCTCCCAGCTTCATTATTAGTTTAGCTTAGAGATACAGTATGGAAACGGCCCTTCGGCCCAGTGTCCGCGCCGACCAACAATCACCCCGTACACTAGTTCTATCCGACACACACCAGGGACAACTTATAGAAGCCAATTAACCATCAAACCTGCACGCCTTTGAAGTGTACGAGAAAACAGCAGCACCCGGGGAAAACCCACGTGGTCATAGGGAGAACGTGCAAACTCCGTACAGGCAGCACCTGGGGTCAGAATTGAAACCGGGTATCTGGGGCTGTGAGGCAGCAGCACTACCGCTGCGCCACCGTGCCGCCCCCTTTTACATATCGCCCATGGTCGCCCCTCTCAATACTTCTCGCAAAGGTTATCCAAACTTGCTTTATAAAGGCGTTGCTTTTTTTTCTAAAAGCTTTTCTTCCCTTGACGGTAAGTTTGAACAGGTCCCTGTTTGTAGACCAAGGAGACAGGCGAGTCGCAAGTTAATTTCTTTCTGACTTCAGCTCAGAGGCAAGCGTACTTTGACCACATCATCTGTCATCAGGTCCACCCAGTTGGAAGTTAGATGGGCTTCACCCTCATCAATATCCTGCCTCTGGCTGAATGCCTTGCCCTCTACACAATTGGAAAGCAAAGGAAGTGCCAGGCTATTCATAACTCGATGATCGATTACCATGCTGCTCTGAACCCCATGCCGAGGCCATGTAATTGGTTGTAATATGTCAAGTCATTTGTAGTGAGCGCTATAGATTTGCAACTCAGTCCTCGAGATAACATCCTAATTGTATCACATCTCCTACAATTTGTTGACTGGGTCAGTTGTGCAGTACTTTAGCTCGAGTTTGTTCTCTGCTCGAAAATAAAATCCTACTTAAAACTCAAAATGCTGGGGTAACTCAGCGGGACAGGCAGCAGCATCTCTGGAAGGAAGGAGGGTCTCAACCCGAAACGTCACCCATTCCTTCTATCCAGAGATGCTGCTGCCTGTCCCTCTGAGTTACCCCAGCATTTTGTGCCCATCTTCGGTGTGAACCAGCATCTGCAGTTCCTTCCTGTCACAATAAAATCATACAGTTCGGTTCAGTTTAGTTTATTGCCACGTGTACCGAGGTACAGTGAAAAGCTTTTGTTGAGTGCTAACCAGTCAAACAAACAATAGACAATAGGTGCAGGAGTAGGCCATTCAGCCCTTTGAGCCAGCACCGCCATTCAATGTGATAGAAACATAGAAACATGGAAATTAGGTGCAGGAGTAGGCCATTCGGCCCTTCGAGCCTGCACCGCCATTCAATATGATCATGGCTGATCATCCAACTCAGTATCCCGTACCAGCCTTCTCTCCATACCCCCTGATCCCCTTAGCCACAAGGGCCACATCTAACTCCCTCTTAAATATAGCCAATGAACTGGCCTCAACTACCCTCTGTGGCAGAGAGTTCCAGAGATTCACCACTCTCTGTGTGAAAAAAGTTCTTCTCATCTCGGTTTTAAAGGATTTCCCCCTTATCCTTAAGCTGTGATCATGTCTGATCATCCACAATTAGTACCCCGTTCCTGCCTTCTCCCCTGACTCCGCTATTTTTAAGAGCCCTATCTAGCTCTCTCTTGAAAGCATCCAGAGAACCTGCCTCCACTGCCCTCTGAGGCAGAGAATTCCACAGACTCACAACTCTCGGAGACGGAGACTCACGGAGACAAGAAAAAGTGTTTCCTCGTCTCCGTTCTAAATGGCAAACTCCTTATTCTTAAACTGTGGCCCTGGTTCTGGACTCCCCCAACATCGGGAACATGTTTCCTGCCTCTAGTGTGTCCAAACCCATAACAATCTTAGTCAACAATCTTAACAACAGTCGACAGAAAGACACAATTACAATTGAACCATTTATAGTGTTGAGATACATGATAAAGGGAATAACGTTTAGTGCCAGTTAAAGACGATCACCATTTGTAAAGAATAACTGGACAGATTGCAGTGACTATGAACTACTCCACTCATGACTTCTGCGTAGTTGTTTAATATATGCAATTTTGTTTTTAATTATTTTGCATGAGATCCTCTCCATTACTTTCATTACAACGGTACTCATTTAATTTCTTGACAAAATTGTTCCCTGAAAAGTTTCTGTCTTTAGTTTACTTTAGAGATACAGGGATACAGCGCGGAAACCAGGCCCTTTGGCCAACTAAGTCCACTAACACTATCCCACACACTATTGACCTCCCGGTGGCTCAGCATTTCAACTCCCCCTCCCCCTCCCACTCCGTCTCCGACCTCTCTGTCCTGGGTCTCCTCCATGGCCACAGCGAGCAGCACCGGAAATTGGAGGAACAGCACCTCATATTCCGTTTGGGGAGTCTGCACCCCGGGGGCATGAACATCGAATTCTCCCAATTTTGTTAGCCCTTGCTGTCTCCTCCCCTTCCTCAGCCCCCCTGCTGTCTCCTCCCATCCCCCAGCCTTCGGGCTACTCCTCCTTTTCCCTTTCTTGTCCCCGCCCACCCCCGCCCCCGATCAGTCTGAAGAAGGGTTTCGGCCCGAAACGTTGCCTATTTCCTTCGCTCCATAGATGCTGCTGCACCCGCTGAGTTTCTCCAGCATTTTTGTGTAACCATTGACAATCTACCATTTATTTTAACCAAGGCCAGTTAACCTACAAAACCCTGCGTGCGTTTGGAGTGTGGGAGGAAACCGGCGCACCCGGAGAAAACGGTCACGGGGAGAACATACAAACACCGTACAGACAGCAGCCGTAGTCAGGATCGAGCCCGGGGAGTCTGGCGCTGTGATGCAGCAACTGTACCGCTGCGCCACCCTACTTATTCCGTGTTTCTACACAATGAATTATTTGTCTATGGTGGGCCAAATGAATGATAACACAATTTTATGGAGAACTAGAGAACCACTTAAAAGTTACCGTGTGACTTGACAAGCAAGGGAAAAAAAAGCAGCCTTGATGAAAATAAAAGTCTAGGCAAATATATACTATTAGGGCAGACACGGTTGTCTCTTAAGAACACAGCTGCTAGTCACAATGGGTGGCCATTGAAAATGACAGCAATCGTTTCCATTGACACTTATGCAATGATATTTTATTAAACAATGTTACTGCCTTTAATATTTTTAGCTTGCAACAAAAATGAACGTAGCTATGAGAAAGACCTTCATATTTGAAAATGCTGCGGGGAAAAATAACTTTGTTATTTTGAGAATGAAACTGTCTCACCGCTCACTCCCTTTCCCCAATTGGCACCATTTTTTTGTAACTGGATCAAGAGAGTCAAGAAAGTTTAATTGTTACAGCAGATCAATTACATTTGTTATTCACAGCAGCAGAACAGGCCTGTAACGCAGTGCGCATAGATAATATTTAATAAACAAAAATCCAATACATTAATAACCCCAAATTCTTTAGTGCACCCAACTGAAGAAGTCTGAAGAAGGGCCTCGACCCGAAACATCACCTATTCCTTCCCTCCAGAGATGCTGCCTGACCCGCTCAGTTACTCCAGCATTTTGTGTCTACCTTTGGTATAAACCGTTCCTTCCTACACAAAGACAGTCTCCAGTTCATAAGTCAACGTGTCGTGTTCATATGGTTCTGGTGGTTGTAGGGGAGAAGGTTGAACTTGGTGGCCAGTTTTCCTGTACCTTTTCTGCATTAAAAATGAGAACACGGCAGGGGTGGTACGGGTGGGTCTTTGATAATATTGACTGATTTTACATGGCTAGGACTCAAGGGCCTGAGCTACAGGGAGAGGTTGGGCAGGCTAGGACTTTATTCCTTGGAGCGCAGGAAGCCGGGGGGTGAGTTTATAGTGTACTAGACGACCCGTGGACCTGTTGGGTCCTCGTTGTGACGCGAGTCAAGTAAACACTGCGCACGTGCGGATACGGGCAACGTAGCCCCAACTGCGCGCACGCGGACACCGGGCCCGCCAACCCTCCCCCAACTGCGCAGGCGCGGCTGACGGGCCCGGCACGTGGGAGCGCAGTGCCGTTCGCAATATAAAGTAAATTAAAGTTTTAAAAGGGAAATACTTTGTAAAATCGAACAATATTTGCTACTGCACCACGCAGGCGAATGGTGAGTAAGGTACCCCAAAACTGGTGCGCTATCGTGTACTGTTTTGGCGATATTTTGGTAACATACATACATACATATATATATATACATACATAAATACATACAAGATGAGACTTTTAGTTATATACTAGACCAAGTGGGACCTGTTGGGTCCCTGTCACACGGGAGGCCAATAAATCCCCAGGGCCAGATAGGCTGCATCCCAGAGTACTTAAGGAAGTAGCTCCAAAAATAGTGGATGCATTAGTAATAATCTTTCAAAACTCTTTAGATTCTGGAGTAGTTCCTGAAGATTGGCGGGTAGCAAATGTAACCCCACTTTTTAAGAAGGGAGGGAGAGAGAAAACGGGGAATTACAGACCAGTTAGTCTAACATCGGTAGTGGGGAAACTGCTAGTCAGTTATTAAAGATGGGATAGCAGCACATTTGGAAAGTGGTGAAATCATTGGACAAAGTCAGCATGGATTTACGAAAGGTAAATCATGTCTGACGAATCTTATAGAATTTTTCGAGGATGTAACTAGTAGCGTGGATAGGGGAGAACCAGTGGATGTGGTGTATCTGGACTTCAAGAAGGCTTTCGACAAGGTCCCACATAAGAGATTAGTATACAAACTTAAAGCACACGGCATTGGGGGTTCAGTATTGATGTGGATAGAGAACTGGCTGGCAAACAGGAAGCAAAGAGTAGGAGTAAACGGGTCCTTTTCACAATGGCAGGCAGTGACTAGTGGGGTACCACAAGGCTCAGTGCTGGGACCCCAGCTATTAACAATATATATTAATGATCTGGATGAGGGAATTGAAGGCAATATCTCCAAGTTTGCGGATGACACTAAGCTGGGGGGCAGTGTTAGCTGTGAGGAGGATGCTAGGAGACTGCAAGGTGACTTGGATAGGCTGGGTGAGTGGGCAAATGTTTGGCAGATGCAGTATAAAGTGGATAAATGTGAGGTTATCCATTTTGGTGGCAAAAACAGGAAAGCAGACTATTATCTAAATAGTGGCCGATTGGGAAAGGGGGAGATGCAGCGAGACCTGGGTATCATGGTACACCAGTCATTGAAGGTAGGCATGCAGGTGCAGCAGGCAGTAAAGGAAGCAAATGGTATGTTGGCTTTCATAGCAAAAGGATTTGAGTATAGGAGCAGGGAGGTTCTACTGCAGTTGTACAGGGTCTTGGTGAGACCACACCTGGAGTATTGCGTACAGTTTTGGTCTCCAAATCTGAGGAAGGACATTATTGCCATAGAGGGAGTGCAGAGAAGGTTCACCAGACTGATTCCTGGGATGTCAGGACTTTCATATGAAGAAAGGCTGGATAGACTTGGCTTGTACTCGCTAGAATTTAGGAGATTGAGGGGGGATCTTATAGAACTCTCTGCCACAGAGGGTAGTTGAGGCCAGTTCATTGGCTATATTTAAGAGGGAGTTAGATGTGGCCCTTATGGGGATCAGAGGGTATGGAGAGAAGGCAGGTACAGGATACTGAGTTGGATGATCAGCCATGATCATATTGAATGGCGGTGTAGGCTCGAAGGGCCGAATGGCCTACTCCTGCACCTAATCTCTATGTTTCTATTCCCCCAACGCAATATTCGACCACTCACCTGTTCCCCCATCGCAACCCGTTCCCCCAACGCAATATTCCACCACTCAGCCATAGCCCCCAACTCTGCAGGCTGGCTCATTTCCCATTATTCACCCTGCCTCATAGTAAACCAAAAAAAATGCAATTGCTCTTGCTAAAGGACTCAGTGTACTGGGATAGCAACATTGTAGCAGGCAGGGCTACAATCCCATTGTGACTTGTTTTCACACAAAGCGTGGTGGGTTTGTGGAATGAGCTGCCAGAAGTAGTTGAGGCAGGTACTATCACAATGTTTAAAAGACATTTGGACAGGTACATGGACAGGAAAGATTTAGAGGGATAAGGGCTAAACGTGGGCAGATGGGACTAGTTTAGATGAGGTAGGTAGGTTGGTCGGCATGGGCAAGTTGGGCCAAAAAGTCTGTTTCTATGCTATATGACTTTTTGAGGCAACGCTTCCTGTGGGGCGGCGCGGTGGCGCAGTGGTAGAGTTGCTGCCTTACAACGCTTGCAGCGTCGGTGACCCGGGTTCGATCCCGACTACAGGTGCTGTCTGTACAGAGTTTTACGTTCCCCACATGACCACGTGGGTTTTCTCCGAGATCTTCGGATTCCTCCCACACTCCAAAGATGTACAGGTTTGTAAGTTAATTAACTTGGTATGAATGCAAAATTGTCCCTAGTGTGTGTAAGAATGTGCAGGGATTTCTGGTCAGTGTGGACTGGGTGGGCCGAAGGGCCTGGTTCCACACTGTATCTCTAAACTAAACTAAACTAAACTAAACTAAAAAGATCCGTTCTATGGTGGCGATTTCCTGCAAGGCGAGGTTTCTTTCCAACGCAACAATCACACTCTAACAGAACCACCTATTTCCCTGTTTTATGTCAATGTGCAAACCCCTATCCAGTTCAACATTTCACCCCAATCCCAATTGCTCCAGTTCTTTTAACGACCCACACATAATATTTTATCAAAGATCATCTGAACTTCCAAGTTCATCACATCCACTGGCTTCTCCTTATCATTCGGGGATATGAATGAAACGATTTTTGTTTTCATGTTCAAACTCATCGGAGCAGAATTAGGCCATTCGGCCCATTGAGTCTACTCCGCCATTCAATCAGGGCTGATCTACCTTTCCCTCTCAACATTCTCCCGCCTTCTACCATAACCTTTGACATCCTTCCTAATCAAGAACCTCAGCTTTAAAAATACCCATTGACTTGGCCACCTCAGCCGTCTGTGGCAATGAATTCCACAGACTCACCACCATGCTATTTCTTGCTATTGAGGGAGTGCAGCATAGGTTTACAAAGTTAATTTCCGGGATGGCGGGACTGTCGTATGCTGAGAGAATGGAGCAGCTGGGCTTGTGCACTCTGGAGTTTAGAAGGATGAGAGGTTCTCTCATTGAAACATATAAGATTGTTAAGGGTTTGGACACGCTAGAGGCAGGAAACATGTTCTCAATGTTGGGGGAGTCCAGAACCGGGGCCACAGTTTAAGAATAAAGAGTAAGCCATTTAGAACGGAGACGAGGAAACACTTTTTCTCACAGAGAGTGGTGAGTCTGTGGAATTCTCTGCCTCAGAAGGCGGTGGAGGCAGGTTATCTGGATGCTTTCAAGAGAGAGCTAGATAGGGCTCTTAAAAATAGCGGAGTCAGGGGATATGGGGAGAAGGCAGGAACGGGGTACTGATTGGGGATGATCAGCCATGAGCACATTGAATGGCGGTGCTGGCACGAAGGGCCAAATGGCCTACTCCTGCACCTATTGTCTATTGTCCATTGCTGGGGAAGTAGGAACACAATACATTGTTGAGCTCTCCTGGGCGACCAGAGTGGTATCGAAAGAGCAACGGTTAGAGTGGCACGGCATGGCATGAATAGAATGCTTGACGCATGTGGTCTGCATTAGACTGGAAGAAAAGGGGGCTTATTGTGTCACCGCGGCACAGCGCAACTCCACAGGGCGGCACTCCCCCAGAGACAACAGATGGGGACCAGAAGGAAGCAATCAGGAGGTGAATAGTTAAGTGCCTGCCGCACAACCTAGCCTGTCAGACCAAATACACAAGATGGCTGGGTCCATCTTGCAGCGTGCTGCGTGGAATCAGGAGAGCATCGTTTGTTTCCTCTCTGGAGGTGTCCATGCCAGTGACACAGCAGCTGCTAAAGCAGGTGAGCCTTCCATGGAGGCACAGGTTGGGGGCCATTAGAAGTGTATGTGCCACTGAGGAGGTTCCAAACTATCAAAAGCCCTGCAAGTCCGCACCAGATACATCTTCCGGCTTGCCGAAACAGTCAGGAGGAGCCTCTCCAGACCTCGTACAACTGACCGTTGCTTTCCCAAAAGATATGCCACCAGAGTTCTCCTGTGTCCGAAGTACAATCTGGATTTATTAACTATAAGGAGAGACCACAAAATGCTGGAGTAGCTCAGCGTCTCTGGAGAGAAGGAATGGGTGATGTTTCGGGTCGAGACCCTTCTTCAAGCCACACCTGAAGAAGAGTCTAGACCCGAAACGTCACCCATTCTTTCTCTCCATATACACTGCCTGCCCCGCTGAGTTACTCCAGCTTTTTGTTTCCATCTTCAGCTAAATAGTTTGCGAGTTTTTTTGGAATGCAGAAGTAGAAAATTGGTATTCTAGCATACACTAGGCATCCGGCACGGACATCTAATTGCCCCGACTGAATAGGGGTGCAAGGTTTCAGCGGACAGATATTTGGCACAACATGAAAGTAGGACAATGAGCGATAGAGTCAAACAGCAACAAAACATGCCCTTCACACCAACTTGTTCATACCAACCAAGATGCCCCATCTAATCTAGTCCCACTTGCCCATATCCCACTTGCCTGCGTTTGGCCCATATCCCTCTAAACTAGGAGTCGGCAACCTCCGGCCCCGGGGCCGAATGCGGCCCGTAACCCAAAATCATCCAGCCCGCAGTGAGTGGAGATTTCAAACATAATAGACTATGAAGATAGACACAAAATGCTGGAGTAACTCAGCGGGTCAGGCAGCCTCTCTGGAGAAAAGAAAATGGTGGCCTTCTGCAGTCTGAATTAGGGTCTCGACCAGAAAGGTCACCCATTCCTTTTCTCCAGAGATGCTGCCTGACCCGCTAAGTTACACCAGCAGTTTGTCCTTAATACGTCCATAAGTTCCAGGAACCGAATTAGGCCATTCGGCCCATTAGGTCTGCTCCGCCATTCATTTTGTTTCCATTTATGATGTAAACCAGCATCTGCAGTTCCTTCCCACTATGATGACAGATGATGAAATAAAGCAGGTTAGCCTATTTGTGAGCTGAAGCCATATGACAGTATTTGCCTGTGTTTCAATGACTTATTTGCTTTCATCACACCAAAGGCAGTGATTCAACCTTGAAGTCAGCACTGTGACCTCTGCCGACAGTGACCATTGTCAGGGGAATGCACTGAGACCCACAACACAGACTAAGCCACAGTACTCTCGCTTGTTGGAAAGGCAGGCTTTTACATTCTGCTCCTGACCCTTGAATCAGCCTCCAATGGTCAGAGATCTTCTATTGGGTATGGTTATGTGTGGCTGAACGCAGGCTTATAAAACCAGGGCTGATCAACGTTGACGGATGAAACCAAAGTTGTACCTTGACTTAATAATAACCAAAGTTGGACCTTGACTCAAGAGACCCGGGTTCGATCCTGACAACGGGTGCTGTCTGTACAGAGTTTGTACGTTCTCCCCATGACCTGCGTGGGTTTTCTCTGAGATCTTCGGTTTCCTCCCACACTGCAAAGACGTACAGGTTTGTAGCTCCATTGGCTTGGTTAAAGTGGAAATTGCCCCTAGTGTACAGTAGGGTGGTGTTAGTGTGCTGGGATCGCAGGTCGATGCAGACCCGGTGGGCCGAAGGGCCTGTTTCCGCGCTGTCTCTCTAAACTAAACGGAACTAGTAACAGGGAGAGGACAAAATGTGTAAGAGAGAACTGCAGATGCTGGTAAAATCGAAGGTAGACACAAAATGCTGGAGTAACTCAGCGGGTGAGGCAGCATCTATGGAGAAACACGTCGCCCATTCCTTCTCTCCATAGATGCTGCCTCACCCGCTGAGTTACTCCAGCATTTTGTGTCTACCTTTAATAACAGGGAGGGCACCAACACCACTAATTTAATTTGCAAAGCTCCTCCACACTGGTACAATATTGTTATAGATATCCAGACGAGGAAACGCTTTTTCTCACAGAGAGTGATGAGTCTGTGGAAATCTCTGCCTCAGAGGGCAGTTCTTTGGATGCTTTCAAGAGAGAGCTAGATCGGGCTCTTAAAAATAGCAGAGTCAGACGATATGGGGAGAAGGCAGGAACGGGGTACTGATTGGGGATGATCAGCCATGATCCCATTGAATGGCGGTGCTGGCTCGAAGAGCCAAATGGCCTACTCCTGCACCTATTGTCTATTGTATCAGAACCAGTGGTCCATGAATCAGAGTAGCTTATTTCCCAACGCTGTTCCATCGTTACGGCATTTGTCTAGAACCAGGCACTCAGAAATCAGGATTGGCAGCCTTGTAATCACAGCACTGGACCACAGCATAGGCGGAGCACCTTAGTTGTCTTGGACGATTTGTGCCAAGGGGACTGTTCCCATGCCGTATGGCTCCATATCTCAAAGTGTTGTGTGGGAAAGAACTGCAGACGCTGGTTTAATTCGGAGATAGACACAAAAAGCTGGAGTAACTCAGGGGGACAGGGAGCATCTCTGGATAGAAGGAATGGTGACGTTTCAGGTTGAGACCCATCTTCAGACTAGTCAAAGTGATTGTTTTTAGATGCCACCATTTGGGGCGGCACGGTGGCGCAGCGGTAGAGTTGCTGCCTCACAGCGCTAGAGACCCGGGTTCGATCCTGACCACGGGTACTGCCTGTATGGAGCTTGGACGTTATCCCCGTGACCCTGTTGCAGTGAGGGGGAGAATGCAGGAACAACGAGGAGGGAAAGAGACAAAGCCTAGCAAGTGATAGGTGGATACAAGTGAGGAGGTAGACACAAAATGCCGGAGTTTCTCAGAGGGTGAGGCAGCATCTATGCAGAAAGGTCTCGACCCGAAACTTAACCAATTCCTTCTCTCCATAAATGCTGCCTGACCCTCTGAGATACTCCTGCATTTTTGTGTCGCCCTTCGATTTACCAGCATCTGCAGTTCTTTCTTAAACAAGTGAAGAGGGTTTGTTTGGCAGGGGCAAACATTTTCCAGTTGAAAGGCTATGAAAGTGGGGCAGCGCAAAGAACAGCGTGCTGGTGTCCCGAATGACCACAACCTAGATCAATTATTTGGCTTGGGAACCAAGGGTAATATATTTATATTTGCAGATGGTACACAGCTGGGTGCAAGGGTAGGTTCTGAGAGCCACACAGAGAGCCTTCAGAGGTTGACAACCATCTAGGTGAATGGACAAGGACATGGCAGATGGACTATACGACAGCGACAGGGAGGCCACCACTTTGGTGGATCATCATCATCATCATCGTTGAAAACATTAGCGGCGCAATGGTGCTGGTTTCCAACGGGAACGGTGACGGACGCACCACACATCTCTGTCCTCCAGTTCCTGCGGACTTCCGCTGCTGGAAGTATCGGATCTTGGTGTGTGTGTTTTATCATCATTATTTACAATGCCGTGTACAACAGTGATCGCAACTGAAGTGTGGATGTCCGTTGGCTCGCTTGAAGCTCATCCGCCCTTTGACAGGTCTTGTTTTTTGGTCCTGCTGGGGGACCACAGCCCCCTCCTCACCTGGCAAACCATGGTACCCGTGGAGGCGGGGGGAACTCCCCCCGACCTGACTTTGGTGGAAGGGATAGAAAAGCAAAGAACATTTTAAAGGGCGAGAAACTAAACGATGTTGGGTATTCAATGTTCCCCGTGTTGGGGAGTCCAGAACCAGGGGTCACAGTTTTAAAATAAGGGGTAGACAATTTAGGACTGAGATGAGGAAAAGCTTTTTCACCCAGCGAGTTGTGAATCTGTGGAAATCTCGGCCACAGAAGGCAGTGGAGGCCATTTCACTGGATGTTTTCAATAGAGCGTTAGATATAACTCTTAGTGCTATTGGAATCAAGGGATATAGGGAGAAATCAGGAACGGGGTATTGATTTTGGATGATCAGCCATGATCATATTGAATGCCGATACTAGTTCAAAGGGCCGAATGGCCGACCTGCACCTATTTGCTATGTTTCTAAGTTTCAAAGGGACAAGGGCAGCCTTGCATAAAAATCACTTGAAGTTAATCATGTGATAGAGAATTAGGCCATTCAGCCCATCAAATCAACTCCTTCATTCAATCATGGCTGATCTATCTCTCCCTCCTAACCCCATTCTCCTGCCTCCTTCCCATAATCCGACACCCGTACTAGTCAAGAATCTATCTATCTCTGCCATAAATATATCCACTGACTTGGCCTCTACAGCCTTCTGTGGCAAAGAATTGCACAGGTTCACCACTAAACCACCAACCGACTAAAGAAATTCCTCCTCCTCTCCGTCCTAAAAGAACATCCTTTAATTCTGAGGTTATGACCTCTAGTCCTAGACTCTCCCACTAGTGCTCTAGCCCTGGGCTCTCCCACCTAGCTCTTTGGGCTAAAGGAATCAAGGTGTGTGGGGGAAAAGCAGGAATGGGGACTCGAAGAGCCAAATGGCCTATTCCTGCACCTATTTTTCTGTGTTTTTTCTAGTGAGGGGAGGGGGGGGGGGGGGGGGGGGGGGGGGGGGGGGGGGGGTGAGAACAAAGAAGACCCAGCTGGGGAAGTGGGGGGGGCCTGAGAACAAAGAGGTACCATCGTGACTCTAATATTTAAGAAAGAACTGCAGATGTTGGAAAAATCGAAGGTAGACAAAAATGCTGGAGAAACTCAGCAGGTGAGGAAGCATCTATGGAGCGAAGGAATAGGTGACGTTTCGGGTCGAGATTTTCTTCACTCCATCGTGACTCTAATGATTACTTTTGCAACTTTGTCAGCGCCAGATACGTGGCGACTCTTTGCATACTTTGCGTAGTGGAGTCAAGGGATATGGGGGGGAAGGTAGGAACGGGTACTGATTGTGGATGATCAGCCATGATCACATTGAATGGAGGTGCTGGCTCGGAGGTCTGAATGGCCTACTCCTACCTATCGTCTATTGTCGGCAAAGAATTTCACTGTATCTAGGTACATGTGGGAACAAAGCATCATTGAATCATTGAATATGCGCTGGCCTTCTTTGCAAGGGGACTCGAGTACAATAGTAATGATGCCTGAGAACTGTAATAAGATTACGTCTGGAACATGGTTTGCAGATCTGGTCTCCCCAATTAAGGAGGGGTATACTTGTGACAGATAAAGTGTAAAATAGGTTCAATAAATTGATTCTTAGGATGGAGTAATCGTCATACAAGAAAGGATTGGGCTGGACATACGATCTCTGAGTTCAGAAGAACGAGAGGTAATCTCACTGGTACAATAATTCTTACGGAGGTGTACAAGGTACTGTATATATGAAGATGACACAGAGACAGTGGGTATATGGGACGAGATGCCTGAGAGGGTAGTTGAGGCAGTTACTGTAACCGCATTAAAAAGACATTCGGACAGGTACATGGATAGGAAAGGTTTAGAGGAAGAAAGACACAAAGTGCTGGAGTAACTCAGCGAGTCAGGCAGCATCTGTGGAGAAAAAGGATGTGTGATGTTTCGGGTCGGAACCCTTCTTCGGACTGGAGAACAGGTAGTCTGAAGAAGGGTTCCGTCCTGAAACGTCACCCAACCTTTTTCTCCAGAGATGCTGCCTGATCCGCTGAGTCACCCCAGCACTTTGTGTCTATCTTCGTTATAAAACAACATCTGCAGTTCCTTCCTACACGAGGTTTAGAGGGAAATGGGCCATGTACATGCAGGTGGGACGAGTGCAGGTTGGCATGGGCACGTTGGGCCGAAGGGCCTGTTTCCTCTGAATGGGGTTGAGGCCTCAAAGTAACGTATTGGCCATTCAGGACTGAAGTGAAAGATATTTCTTCTCCAAGAAGGTAGTGAATGTTTGGAATTCTCCACCAAAAGGAGTTGTAGCTTCTAAGTCATTGAACCTTTTATCCGACGATCCAGAGACGAAAGTGAGCCATTTTTTCGGTCCTTGAAAAACCGAGGGCGGCCCGCAGAGGTGACAGCGGAACCTCCGGTCGGTCCTCGAAGAAAGGGGAACCAAATCCCCATTCATAAAAGAGGTGAGGGTATATTGCGCGGGAGGGTTAATAATTGACAGATAGGCTGTGCCCCGACCGATACACATTCCTTTTTCTCTCCATCGATGCTGCCTGTCCCGCTCCAGCTGAGTTACTCCAGCATTTTGTGTGTTATCTTCGGTGTAAACCAGCGTCTTTGCAGTTCCTTCGGCGATTTTGCATCACAGGTCAGGACCAACGGAACACCGACCCCCAGGCCCACCACAAGCACGGAGATCCACCACATAGCCCACGTTCCAACTGCAGAGGAAAACCTGTCAGGACCACCAGAAGCCGCTTGGCGACGTTCCAGCCCAGCATGCCCCCCATGACAAACTGAAAGCAGTTGATCACATCAAGGCTCCTCCAGAGGAAGAATCCCCATTTGATTCTGCCAGGCTGGTTAATGGCGGAAGATGCGATTTGCCACTTGTCGCCGTAGGGAATTGAGCCTGTGGAGGGGGAAATTAATTATAGGGAAGCAGGACGGTAGGTGACAGCGGAACCTCCGGTCGGTCCTCGAAGAAAGGGGAACTAAATGCAGGGTATATTGCGCTGAGGGTGAATGCAACCTGCCCGCTGAGTTAAAAATGGTCGTCACAGTGTACAAGTCTTGGGGGAACTTTTAAACTCACGAGGATTGAGATCACATTCAGGCAAATAATGCTCTCAGTACATTCTTGTCATGTTGGCCTTTCTCTCTGTGTGTCTGACGTAGACACCTCAGGAATTTTTACCAATTGTATGCCTCCATGTCAACTTCCCCTCAGCTAACAAGGAACCATTCTACATTTCCTTGATCATCGTCTGCGTTGATCTTTCGTTTTCCCATAAGATTTTTTGGATGTTTTCCCGACCCATTCCTCCTCTCCAGAGATGCTGCCTGTCCCGCTGAGTTACTCCAGCATTTTGTGTTTATCTTCGGTGTAAACCAGCGTCTGCAGTTCCTTCCTTTGCATCACAGGTCATCCACTACATACCACTTCACCTGTGGCTTTGGCCGTTCCAGCACATCCATGAAACTAGTTGACATCAAGGCTCCTCCTTAAGAATCCCATTTGATTTCGCCAGTTAATGGCCTGTTTGCCACCAGGGAATTGCTGTCTAATTGTTATAGAAGCAGCTGGTAATATGCAGGCATGATGTGAATGCCGATATTTTAAATGGAGTCAAGTCAACGAGGAGAGATCACATTTATTGTCATTCTTGTCATGTTGGTGTCTCCTGTGTGTCTAGTAGACAATCAGGAATTTTTTCTTGCTTTGCTTCCCCTCAGCTAACAAACAGAATTTCCTTGATGTCGTCTGTAAGCATAAAGAGTCAGAAGTCAGATCATTGTGTGTCCCAGATAGGACAATGAATTCTTGCTTTGCTTCAGCACAACAGAATATTGTAAGCATAAACACAGAACAGATCAGTGTGTCTATATATCATAGACCATATATATACACATAAATAAACAGATACAGTGCAATAGACTGTTATAGTTCAGAGTTTGTTTGATGGTGAGTTTAATAGCCTGATGGCTGTGGGGAAGAAGCTGTTCATGAACCTGGATGCACCGGATTTCAGGCTCCTGTGGCCAGGATGGTGTGGGTCCTTGATGATGCTGGCAGCCTTTTTGAGGCAGCGACTGTGATAGATCCCTTCGATGGTGGGGAGGTCAGAACTGATGATGGACTGGGCAGTGGTCACAAATTTCTGCATTCTTTTCCGCTCCTGGACGCTCAAGTTGCCGAACAAGCCACGATGCAACCAGCCAGCATGCTCTCTACTGTGCACCTGTAGAGGTTTGAGAGAGTCCTCCTTGACATACCGACTCTCCGTAATCTTCTCAGGAGGTGGAGGCGCTGATGTGGTTTCTTTATAATTGCATCAGTGTGCTGGGACCAAGAAAGATCTTCGGAAATAAGCACGTCCACCTCATGACTCCCTCAGTCTGAAGAAGGGTCTTGAACCCAAACATCACCCATTCCTTCTCTGCAGAGATGCTGCCTGTCCCTCTGAGTCACTCCAGCATTTTGTGTCTCTCCTCAGGTACTCTGTCAGAGACGACACGTAAGGAAAGTAAAACATTGTGTTCAGGTGGGGCACACCCCTTGATTTCAAGAATATTCTTCAGAGGTTTATATTAGTGAGGCATGGTGGCGCAGCGGCAGAGTTGCTGCTTCACAGCACCAGAGACCCAGGTTCGATCCTGACTACGGGTGCGGTCTGTACAGTGTGAATGCGTGAATGAATACGTTTATTGGCCAAGTATTCACATACAAGGAATTTGCCTTGGTGCTCCGCCCGCAAGTGACAACATGACATACAGTGGCAGTTAGGAATGACGCATAAAACTTTAAACATTAATAATAAAACATTATCGATTAAACATGTGAATTAAATAAAATACCAGAGCAAAAGGAGGCTACAGATTTTTGGTTATTGAGTAGAGCTACTTCTCGTGGAAAAAAAGCTGTTTTTATGTCTGGCTGTGTCAGCTTTGACAATCCGGAGTAAACCAGCACCTGCAGTTCCTTCCTACACAAGTCTACTCCGCCATTTAATCAATAGACAATAGGTGCAGGAGTAGGCCATTCGGCCCTTAAAGCCAGCACCGCCATTCAATGTGATCATGGCTGATCATCCCCAATCAGTACCCCGTTCCTGCCTTCTCCCCATATCCCCTGACTCCGCTATTTTTAAGAGCCCTATCTAGCTCTCTTGAAAGCATCCAGAGAACCTGCCTCCACCGCCCTCTGAGGCAGAGAATTCCACACACTCACCACTCTCTGTGAGAAAAAGTGTTTCCTCGTCTCCATTCTAAATGGCTTACTCCTTAGTCATGGCTGATCGATCTCTCCCTCCTAACCCCATTCTCCTGCCTTCTCCCCATAACCCCTGACACCCGCACTAATCAACAGTGTCAATCTCGGCGTTAAAAATATCCTTTGAAAGTTGGCCTGTACAGCTGCAGAAAGATAGCGGTTTCCTGACTGCATCAACAGTTGGGATACAGCTCTTCCTGTGCTGTATTGAATTGAATTGAACTGAATAGATTTTATTTGCCAAGTGTGTATGCATACAAGGAATTTGCCTTCAGTCTGAAGAAGGTCTCAACCCGAAACTTCGCCTATTTCTTCTCTCCGTAGATGCTGCCTCACCCGCTGAGTTTCTCCAGCATTTTTGTCTACCTAGGAATTTGCCTTGGTGCTTTGCTCGCAAGTAACAACACAATATACAGTAGACAATTAAAAACAAAACATGACTGTATGACTCAAAGTGATTGGTGGAGAAAAGACCAAGAAATAGATATTCAAGAAGGAACTGCAGATGGTGGAAAATCGAAGGTAGACAAAAATGCTGGAGAAACTCAGCGGGTGCGGCAGCATCTATGGAGCAAGGGAAATAGGCAACGTTTCGGGCCGAAATCTTGCCTATTTCCTTCGCTCCCCCCTTTGGGTTTCGGCCCGAAACGTTGCCTATAGATGCCTTTGCTCCATAGATGCTGCCGCACCCGCTGAGTTTCTCCAGCATTTATGTCTACCTAGAAATAGATGCAATGGTTTACTCTGGAGGGGGGGGGGCGGGAAACTGAAAGCATGGGAAAAAAAGAGATTTTGAAATCAAATTACCAGACCAAAGTGGCAAAGATATGTAGAATGAGCCAGAGAAGTACCTCGAAAACATTCTGATATTTGTTTGAAATTGCGTCTCACTGGCTTGACCTTGTATTTTCTTGTCCAATATTCATTATTTTGAAGTGTTGCTGTGGGCGTATCTGACCGGGAAACATTCAGCTCATCCTCCTGACCAACCCACGCATTCATATCACTGCGGCATAACTCCAAGTGTCCCTTGCGTTCCCTCTTTCCCCATCTCTCCCCCGCCCACTCGGACCACCTTCAAAGTCGTCCTGTGTGGGAAGGAACTGCAGATGCTGGTTTACACTGAAAACAGACACAAAATGCTGGAGTAACTCAGCGGGACAGGCAGCAGCATCACTGGAGTGTAGGAATGGGTGACGTTTCGGGTTGAGACCCTTCTTGTTGAGTCTCATCACCTGTAGTCATTCTCACCTTTGCCCCAACTAACAGTGGCCTGTTTCCTTTATCACTTTTTACATATCTTTCATTCACTAAAAATGCACATTCCATAAAAAAAAACTAATGGGAGTGGAATGGCAAAGGAGATAAACAGGAAAATAACGGCAAAAAAAATAATAATGTGAAATTCAATACATTTTAATGTCCAAAGCTGATTTATTAAATGTTCAGCCGTTCTTTTTGACCTTTATTAAAAAAGTCTGGCACGGTTAATAGAGGCTGATGAAATGGCGAAATTTTAGTGACCGAGGATTTTTTTCTCACCAGATTTTACATATTTGTTCTCTATCTCTCAACATCACCGTCTCTATCTCTTGTTTCCCTTTCCCCTGACTCTCAGTCTGAAGAAGGGTCTCCACCCAAAACGTCACCCATTCCTTCCCTCCAGAGATGCTGCCTGCCCCGCTGAGTTACTCCAGCTTTTTGTGTCTATCTTCGGTGTAAACCAGCACCTGCAGTTCCTTCCGAGGCACATCATGAAAAGCACTATTCCCCAACCACAGGCAGAAACATATAAGATTGTTAATGGTTTGGACACGCTGGAGGCAGGAAACATGTTCCCGATGTTGGGGGAGTCCAGAACCAGGGGCCACACAGTTTAAGAATGAGGGGTAGGCCGTTTAGAACGGAGACGAGGAAACACTTTTTCTCACAGAGAGTGGTGAGTGTGTGGAATTCTCTGCCTGAGAGGGCGGTGGAGGCAGGTTTTCTGGATGCTTTCAAGAGAGAGCTCGATAGGGCTCTTGAAGATAGTGGAGTCAGGGGATATGGGGAAAAGGCAGGAACGGGGTACTGATTGGGGATGATCAACCATGATCACATTGAATGGCGGTGCTGGCTCGAAGGGCCGAATGGCCTACTCCTGCACCTGTGTCTATTAATCTATTGTCTAAACACAACCTCTTTACTATCACAGGTTTGCCATGTTTAAAACGCTAACATCACTGCTTGTACTTCATTGTCCCTACACAATGGATCACATGCCCTCTCCAACCACACCCCGTCTACACTGAATATCTTGCCGGTCGGTCCTCACCATTCAAGCTTCTACACGAAATCTCAGTTAAGGAAAATATCAGGCATGGTTGGCACTAAAAATGCACAATCTGTTTAAAAAAAATGTAATGGTAAAAAATGGAATGGTAAAGGAGATAAGCAGGAAATAATAATGGAAAAAAAATTAATAATGAGAAATTCAATACATTTTAATGTCCAAGGCTGATTTATTAAATTTTCAGCCTTTGCTCTTTGGCCTTTATTTAAAAAATCTGGCACGGTTGTTAATAGAGGCTGATGAAATGGCAACATTATAGTGACCGAGGGTTTTTTTTTTTCTTCCATATTTTACACGATTGAACGTCTTTTCAAACTTGAAATGGCTGCAATGCTGGAGCTCCGTGTTTTAAGATGTCAGTAAAATAAATGCGGCATTGTTAAACCCACAGTCTGGTGGAGAAATGGGAGGCATGGTCACACACGGTTGTGGTAGGGAGCAGGCGGCCCTGCCCAGAAGGCTGTCCAAGTCTAGAATGAATTACCTGGCCTTTTCCGAGGAGCAGTACACTCTGAGGTTTAGCTTCACAAGGGAGGTAATTACTGAGATATGTGCTTTGCTGGCTCCAGTTTTAGTGGGACCCTCTGTGATTTCTACAACTCTGCCTTTGGCTGTTAAGGTTACAGCAGTCATTAACCTTTTGGCTACTGGCATTTTCTTGTAGCGGGTAGAGCTTACAAGCAGCAACTGAAATCTGCCTTCACAAAAAGGCAATGCATTGATCTTGAAGGCTGTAATGTTCATTCAGTGCTCCAGTATTCAAATGAAACAAGTACCCACATTAGCGTTGTGTAGGAAGGAAGATGCTGGTTTAAATCGAAGATAGACGCAAAATGCTGGAGTAACTCAGCAGGACGGGCAGCGTCTCTGGAGAGACGGAATGGGTGACGTTTGCGGTCGAGACCCTTCGTCAGACTGGAAGTCTTTGAGTCTGAGGAAGGGTCTCGACTCGAAACGTCACCCACTCCTTCTCTCCAGAGATGCTGCCCGTCCCGCTGAGTTACTCCAGCATTTTGTGTCTTCCTACATTAGGTTTATCAGCTTATCCATTGTTCTGTATGGAAAGAGAATGATTATTTTCATACTGAAATATGCCTGTCATTCAATTTTTAACGTAGGTCAATAATTAGAACAGCCAGTCCCTACCTTCAACGTCGATCTACATCTAGAGGTGACCCTTCTGTCCTTGACAGGTACAACAAAGCAAACATTCCATTTTGACAACGACAGGACAAGTATCAAGCAAACAGCAATTTCAAGAGATAGACACAAAGTGCTGGAGTAACTCAGCGGGTCAGGCAGCATCTCTGGAGAAAAAGAATGGGCGACATTTCGGGTCGGGACCCTTCTTCAAAACCTGAGACCCTCCACAGTCTGAAGGAGAGTTGCGACCCAAAACATCACCCATCCTTTTACCCCAGAGATGCTGCCTGACCCGCTGAATTACTCCAGCACATTTGTGCCTATCTTCGGTATAAACAAACACCTGCAGTTCCTTTCTGCACATCAATTTAAATAGAGTGGAGACCCAAAGATCTGCAGGTGCTGTTTTTTTTTTAAAACACAATGTGCTGGAGTAACTCAGAGGGTCAGGCAGCATCTCTGGAGGACGTGGATAGGTGACGTTTCAGATTGGGACCCTTGTTCAGACTTTTTATGGGCAAATTACACCACTTCTGAGTGACGTACGCTGCTGTGTATTGTGTCTGCCTTCAAAAGATGGCCTGTGATTGCAACAACAAGGAACTACAGGTGCACAACCTTTTATCCGAAAGCCTTGGGACCAGACACTTTTCGTAATTCGGAATTTTTCGGCTTTCGGAACGGAAGATTTTTAGCGTAGATTTTAACGGCTGGCTCAGTGGTAGAGTGCTCAGCTCATATCCGCAAGGTCGCGAGTTTGCACCTCGATCCCGGCAGTTACTCGATCGCGAGTTTGAGTCTTCAATGTAGTTTCTTCTTGCAGAATAGGAGAGAATAGGGAGGGTTAGGCTGGGATCATTCTCTGCGAGATGATCTTAGTGCGGGAGACAAGTGTAGGAGAGGTGTACTGACTGTGTGGGCAGAACTTTGGAAGTGATTGCCCACCATTCTCAAAAGCCGCTGTGTCTCCCTGTCCCTGGGATAGCAGGGGGCGATCAAACAGCCCCCTCCCCCTCCAACTCCAGAGGAATCCGCTCCCCGATGGGCCGCTACAGCGACAAGTGGCAGTTTGCCCACAGCCCGAGCTGCGCCACGCCAAGAACAAGACGTACCTTGCACACCATCAGCTTCTGCGTGATCCTCTGGAGTTGGAGCGGGGCTGGGCTGGAGTTGCTGATCTGGGATCTCCGTGCTTGCAGTGGGCCTGGGGGTCGGTGTCCCGATGAGGGGGCGCAGCTCGGGCTGTGGGTGAACTGCCACTTGTCGCCTTTGCGGCCCATCAGGGAGTGGCTTCTGGTGGTCCCGACGTCTCTGGCCAGTTTGCAGTTTACCTCTGGAGTTGGAACGGGGCTGGGCTAGAGTTGCTGCTGGCTGTGTGTCTCTGGGATCTCCGTGCTTGCAGTGGGCCTGGAGGTCGGTGTCCCGTTGGTCCTGACGTCTCCGGTGACTGGCACTGACCTGCTGGCATCGCCAACGTGAAGACAGTGCAAAGCCCCCGCGCCGGTGCAATGGGCGGGGAGCTGGAGAGGGGAGGGAAGGGGTCACACACATGGCCGGGAAGCAGAGGGGTGTAGGTGGGGTGAAACTGAAGGGAGCGACAATCTGCTGCTGCCTGCCCGCTGAGTTAAAAAGTTCCCACGCAAGACTCACGATACACTGTGTATCGTGACTCTACCGTGGGAACTTTTTAACTCAGCGGGCAGGCAGCAGCAGATTGTCAATTATTAACCCTCCCGCGCAATATACCCTCACCTTCTCTTTTATGAATGGGGATTTAGTTCCCCTTTCTTTGAGGACCGACCGGAGGTTCCGCTGTCACCTCTGCGGGCCGCCCTCGGTGAACGTCTTCAAGGACCGAAAAAATGTCCGCTATTCGGAGCTTTTTGTTATTTGGAATTTCGGATAAAAGGTTGTGCACCTGTAATATAGAACTGACATATGGAGAGAGAGCACTTACAACAGCTGAACGAAGAATAATGAACCAACAGATTTTATAATAAATCTATTACTATTGAACTATCAAAGGTTCTATTTACTTGTTTTTCAATTTAGTTCTCCACATTTTTGAGGACAACAAAACGCTTAAGAATGAAGGCAAATATTTTTATAGATTGCTAACCAAGCAAGCAAAACATTTAAGATAAGATCATCATATGATCATCACTCTATCTAACATTCAGATGATATTTGGACAGGTTAATTTTTTGTAACCCAGCATCTGCAGTTATTTTGTTCTTTGTACCTTTCCATATCTGTAGTTTCTCTCTCTCTCTCTCCCCGCTGACTCTCTCTGAAGAAGGGTCTCGACCCGAAACGTCGCCCATTCCTTCTCTCCAGAGATGTTGCCTGCCTGTGAGTTCCGCTGAGTGATAGGTGGATGTAGGTGAGGAGGATTTAATTGACAGATGGGTAGAAAAAGGCCAGAGATGAACAGGAGACTAAAGGGTGACAGGTGAGGAGAGAAGAGGAATGAAATGCAGGGGCAGTGGGAGGGGCACGAGTGGAAGGGGGCACGGCAGAAAAATGGGGGGAAAGGAGAGGGTGGGAGAGTGGGAGAAATGGGTGAGTATTAGAGTGAAACTTTGAAAAGGTTATAAATGCTTTTAAATAAATAAAAGATACATGGTGGAATACTTGACTGTAGGTTGTAGCTTGTATTCCAAGAGAGAGGCAAGCCCAGGTTCGTCTCAGGTCGATGTATATTTGAGGCAATGACCGAAGCCTTCGAAATGTCTTGTCTTCAAGGTACCATCTTATAAGAGACCGATGCCTTTGAAATGTGTCTACTAATTGATGAGACAAGCACAGGCTCGTCCTGTAGTGATGTGTATTGGCTGCATCTTTGACCATGACTAACATCTTTGGAATGTGACAAAATGACACACCATGCAAATCCTTGTTCATTGAAGCGGTGGCGCGGGGAAGTCAAGTGTCTGGTGCGTACTTGACTGGTGTATCCCCATCACTTCCGCCGGCTGATGATCAGTAAAGCTTGAGTTGGTTTACCTAACGTTTTTGTGAGTTGTCTCTTTATTAAGAAATGAACCGTATCAACTTAGGAAGGAGAGAGAGAGTAAATATAGTGTGACCTAAAATTGGAGAATTCAATGCTCATGCTGTTGTGAACTTATGGATAAACCCCTTTTAAAAAAACAGATCACATTGTGTGCCATAATGTTAAAAACTCAATGGTGGTCTCAGATTATAACAAGGATGGAATTCAATGCCATAACTGGCGAAATAATTTGGGGGATGATTCTACTTTAAAAAAAACAGCGATGCAATGTATACCTGAATTTGTGTTTTATTTAAGCTTTATATTGAACAGCTCTTACCAGAGCAGTAACATTTCCCCATGTGGTATGTCTGAGTGAATACAGTAATTAATGAAAAATTCGGAGTTATCATCAAAGTGGTTCAACATTAGAATCTCTCTGTGTCATGGCAACCAATGTTTGAACAATAATAAGTGGACCACGGGCAGAAGTTTGAACGAGATGCAGCAATTAATTTTTAGAAAAAAGTCAAATTTTCAGAAAGGTAAGACAAGTGTGAAGCCTCATGCATCGCACATAATGAGTGTGTATTTTAATTGGGTTAAGTCGCAACTCAATAGTTATAATATTGAATTATTATGAAAGTTTGGCAAAATTACACCAAATTTGCTGATCACAGCAAAGAGAACAATGCAGAACCTGGTCTGGTCCCTGTGGTCTTTAGTTAGGGAGAGGAAGAGAAGAATAAATCTAGAGACACAAGGCACGGTGGCACAGAGGCAGAGTTGTTGCTGATCAGCACCAGAGACCCGGGTTCGATCCTGAATGCGGGTGCTGACTGCACGGAGTTTTATGTTCTCCCCGTGACCTGCGTGGATTTTCTCCGGGTGCTCCGGTCTTCTCCCACATTCCAAAGACGTACAAGTTTGTAGGCTAATTGGCTTGGTAACATTGTAAATTGTTGCTAGTTTGTAGGATAGAACTAGTATGGGATCGTTGGTCAGCGTGGACTCGGTGGGCCAAGGAGCCTGTTTCCGCGCTGTATCTCAAAACTAAAGGAACTGCAGGTGCCGGAATCTTGCGCAGAACACAAAATGCTGGAGTAACCCAGCGGGTCAGGCAGCATCACTGGAGCGCAGGGATAGGTGACGTTTCAGGTCGGGACTCTTCTTCAGAGGGAAGAATCTGATCACTATCCTCCTTATCTCAAAGACCTGCAGGATCTGTATTTATCGGATTAAAGCGAAGATAGACACAACATGCTGGAGTAACTCAGCAGGACGGGCAGCATCTCTGGAGAGAAGGAATGGGAGATTAGATATCTTTTCAATCTACTGTAAATTTCCAAACTTTCCCAGTTTAATCTATGACAGCCAATTTGATTTTAATCATCCCCATTGATTAGTCATGGTGCAGTCACGGTGGCGCAGCGGTAGAGTTGCTGCCTTACAGCAAAATGCAGTGCCAGAGACCCAGGTTCGATCCCGACTACGGGTGCTGTCTGTACGGAGTTTGCACGTTCTCCCCGTGACCTGCGTGGGTTATCTCTGAGATCTTCGATTTCCTCCCTGACTCTAAAGACGTTCAGGTTTGTAGGTTAATTGGCTTGATAAAAGTGTTAAATTGTCCAAGTTGGCGATATGCAGAGTATTGCCCAGCCGATTACAAAAATTCAGAAGATCCAGAAGGATTACTTCAATGGGGATGATTAGCTGTTTTCAATGATAAGCACCTGTGCAACTCCTGTAACCATTTGCACTTCGTAACTCTGGACTTTGCATCTTTCACTCACCCCTTGGGTTAGTGATCTTATTCATTGCCAAATAAAGTCATGTAAAGCTCTCATTTCTCCTACAGCAGTGGGCAAATCATTATAGTTTAACATCCACCACTGCTCTCAAATAAAAATGTTGCCCCAATCAACGCTGCAAAAGTAAAGTTTCTCCACGTGTTATTTTAATCTTTTGAACAAAAACACAGAGACAACTTGGGTGATGTCATTTTCATCAATTAACTCTCTTAATCTCTTAGTCATCTTCTGTCAATGACTCCAATTATTGCTGACTACTTGGATGTGAAATGTGTGGGGGGGAGAAATGAAACAATTATTTTAACTACTAATAATAGTCTGTTACGTGGGAAGTATTTGGAAATGAGTAAATGAGAACAGTTGTGTAAGAAGGAACTGCAGATGCTAGTTTAAACTGAAGATAGACACAACATTTAGAGTAACTCAGCTGGACAGGCAGCATCTCTGGAGAGAAGGAATGGGCGACGTTTCGGTCGAGACCCTTCTTCAGACGGTTTATCGGCTTAAACCTGGCGATGATAACTCTTAATGAATGCCGTGCTGGTACATGAGAAATTGGATAGGAAAGGCCCAGAGAGATATGGGCCACATACAGGCAGGTGGGACTAGCATAGGTGGGGCACCTTGGTCAGTAAAGACAGGCTGTGTCGAATGACATGTTTCCATGCTGTCTGACTGTGACTGTTGGACCTTTATAAGAAACATAGAAAGTAGGCACAGGAGTAGGCTATTCGGCCCTTCCACCCACCACCGCCATCCAACATGATCATGGCTGATCGTCCAGAATCAGTACCCCGTTCCTGCTTTTTCCCCATATCCCTTGATTCTGTTTTTTTCTTCAATAAAAAAGAAAATTTTTTTTTTCCTCTAAGGATCCATGGGCTGATCAAAAACTACGGGTAAAATACCATAAACATTGATCACGGAAACCAGACTCCTTCAAGGAGTTAACAGCACAAGGAAGGCAGAACAAAATTGGAGAAAAGTGGTCAGGAAAACATGCTGAAAAACATTTGCTGCAACCCTTATGCTGTTTATTGATTTATTCATATCTGGTATAAATGAATACTATAAAAACAGGCCTTAATGGTGTACTTTACCTAACAGAGAACACATATTCATTTTGCAGTAAATGCAATTCCACAGAGCAATAAATAATATATGCCTTGCTTCACCTCCTGTTTGTACAGTACCCAACTTATAACTTATATACACCACTCTCTGCAAGGCCAGAGTCAAGTCTGGAATATCTAGTACTTAGAGATACAGCGTGGGCACAGGCCCTTCGGCCCACCGACCATCAATCACCAAGTTCACTCTGGTTATATGCTATCCCCCTTTGGCAACCCCTTCCAACGTACGAGGGACTATTTACAGCAGCCAATTATCCTACGAACACATGCGTCTTTGCGATGTGGGAGGAAACCAGAGCACCCGGAGGAAACCCACGCGGTCATGGTGGGTGAAAGTGCAAACTTATATACACCACTCTCTGCAAGGCCAAAGTCTAAAGCACCTATTTTCTATGTCTTGCACCTATTTTCTATGTTTCTATAGAACGCGGGTACAGGATACTGAGTTGGATGATCAGCCATGATATTGAATGGCGGTGCAGGCTCGAAGGGCTGAATAGCCTACACCTGCACCTATTTTCAATGTTTCTATGTTTCTAAACTCCACACAGACAGCCCCCGAGGTCAGGATTGAACCCGGGTCTCTGGCGTTGTGAGGCAGCAGCTCTACCAGCTGCGCCACCGTGTCGCCCTTTCAAAACTTGAAGAAATGCCAAGTAGAAATCTAAAATGGAAGAGTTCAATGACTCCAATGCACAACACCTCAAACAGATCTCAGGCTGATCGTGCAAACATAACACAGTCATTCCCATCACACATTTGTGACACTGTTATAGTTGTAAAAGTATCCAGAATTTTTTTTTTTTAATGACTTCAGAATTAAGGGACAGAAGTTTAGGGGTAACATGAGAGGGAACTTCTTTACTCAGAGAGTGGTAGCGGAGTGGAATGAGCTTCCAGTGGAAGTGGTGGAGGCAGGTTCGTTGGTATCATTTAAAAATAAATTGGATAGGCATATGGATGAGAAGGGAATGGAGGGTTATGGTATGAGTGCAGGCAGGTGGGACTAAGGGAAAAAAGTTGTTCGGCACGGACTTGTAGGGCCGAGGTGGCCTGTTTCCATGCTGTAATTGTTATATGGTTATATGGTTAATGCATCACTTTATAAAACATGTTTTATAAACCATGGAGAGGTTGACCATAAAAGCTGTTTCACATCTTCACTATTCAGTTTTCTTGACTATTTTTCAGAATGCTGCCTGGATCAAGGGATGGCAATCATCATCATGTTAGCCACGATGAGGTTGGATAAACCCCCTGGATTGGATTCTCCGGAATGCTGGATGAAACATAGAAACATAGAAAATAGGTGCAGGAGTAGGCCATTCGGCGAACCTGCATCGCCATTCAATATGATCATGATCGGGTCGAAACGTTTGGGGTCACATGAGTGGTTTGTCTAAATCATAGATGCAAACATGGCTGAGTGTGACTCTATTGATTGTATAGACACTAAGCATGTATCAAGAACTTTTGCAGTTTTAGTTTTGTATACAGATGCTGATCGACCTGCTGAGTTCCTCCAGCAGATTGTCCGTTGCTTCAGATTCCAGCTTCCGCAGTTTCTTCTCTCTATCTCTCTGCGTTTGAAAAGGGGTGAACACCCCCATAGTACCTCGAGCCTGCTCTGTCATTCGCAGTGGCAATGGTCATCCCTGTTCATTTTCTTGTCCATTCCCAGATGTTCTGTATTCCTTCATATCTAATAATCTTATCTTCGGAGCCTTCATTATGCCCAGCAGCTTATAGTCAGAGGCATACAGAATGGGAACAGGCCCTTCGGCCCAACTTGCCCATGCCGACCAAGATGCCCCACCTACACACTAGTCCCACCTGCCTGCGTTTTGGCCCATTTCCCTTGAAACCTTTTCTATCCACGTACATCCAGAGATGAGAAGAACTTTTTTTTTCACGCAGAGAGTGGTGAATCTCTGGAACTCTCTGCCACAGAGGGTAGTTGAGGCCAGTTCATTGGCTATATTTAAGAGGGAGTTAGATGTGGCCCTTGTGGCTAAGGGGATCAGGGGGTATGGAGAGAAGGCAGGTACGGGATACTGAGTTGGATGATCAGCCATGATCATATTGAATGGCGGTGCAGGCTCGAAGGGCCGAATGGCCTACTCCTGCACCTAATTTCTATGTTTCTATGTTTACCTGTCCAAATGGCATTTAAATGTTGTTATACTACATCTTACAAACCTTTAGTCTTCATTTTCAAATATGACCTTTGTCCACCTATCTGCCGATTGAATCTCCCACCCTCCGCCTACCACTTGTCAGACTTTATCCCATCCCTACTTCTTTAGTTGCTTTCTCCCCCCACCCCCCTACCACAAACAAGCCTGAGGAGACCTGACCCGAAATGTCGCCTATCCATGTCCTCCACAGATGCTGCCTGACCCACTGAGTATATCCAGCACCTTGTAAACCAGTGTTTAAGAAGGAACTGCAGGTGGCCCGAAAAGTTGCCTATTTCCTTCAGGGTTTCGGGCTGAAACGTTGCCTATTTCCTTCGCTCCATAGATGCTGCTGCACCCGCTGAGTTTCTCCAGCATTTTTGTGTACCTTGTAAACCAGCCTCTGCTGATCCTAGTGTTCGAGATGAGCATTCATCTCCATTCTGGATGAATATGGTTCAAGATTACGCACGGTGGCGCAGCAGTAGAGTTACTGCCCTACGTCAGAGACCTGGGTTCAATCCCGACTTCTTCCCTTAATTGCTGTGAATCTTTTGCTTTTTAAAATCAGTAAAAAACTGAATCATGCGCTGAAATTTCACTTAAGCTCAAATGTTTATTGTGTGGACAGCTGGAATTCATCTCACACATGTCTGTCTCATGTACCCTTCAAATAATTCTCATTACCCATAAAAACAAACAAATGTATACAACACAGCCAGAAGATACAATAAATGATCAATTTATTGATTATTTTAATTCTTCTGAGGTCTCCGCAGATGTTGCCTGACCGATTGAGAATTTCAAGGATTTCCTTGTCATTATTTCAAATTTCATTCATCCACACCATTTGCCTTACATCATTGCTTCTGTCAAGACAATTAATTTAAGATTTAATTTCTCTCTCGTGCTTTACTCAATGGGTAATAGAGACGCAGACGAAACAACTGCAGCGGTTGTGTGAAAAATAAATTCATTGCTAATTACGGCATCTTGTCTTTTTGTGGGATCATCGACATAACTGGGTGGTGGCAGTTTGTAGAGTTGCTGCCTCACAGCGCCAGGGACCCGGGTTCGATCCTGACCACGGGTGCTTGTCAGCACGGAGTTCTCCCCGTGGCCGGCGTGGGTTTTCTCCGGGTGCTCCGGTTTCCTCCGACATTCCAAAGTGGCGCAGGTTTGGTGGATAATTGACTTCCGTAAATTGACCCAAGTGTGTAGGACGAGGATAACTGAGCTAGTGTACGTTGGTCAGCGTGGGCTCGGTTGGCCAAAGAGCCTGCTTCATATTGCATCTCTAAACTAAACAACCCTCAAAATAATTTTCTTGAATGTATAATATGTACAATACCACGTCTTGGGACAATGCCCTTATTTTGGGACCCCCCCCCCCCCCCCCCCCCCCCCCCCCCCCCCCCCCCCCAGCCTCTTTGCCATCAAATTCTTTCAAAATCTTAAGGCATAATAGCTTAAAATTAATATTTCCAAAATTTCCAACTTCTTCCCTCACGAGTAGGTGGAAGCAGAAAATAAAGCAACTTAAAGAATTCGACGCGAAACGTCGCCAATTCATTCTCTTCGTAGATGCTGCCTCACCCACTGAGTTTCTCCAGCAATTTTTGTCTACATCCAAATTCAAATGTCGTTGCATTGCAGACTTTAACCTACATGTTACATGGTGCGCAGCCCAGATCACTAATTGCTTTGAGAAAAATAATTTCAAATACCGTTCTTTCAAATGCATCTCATAAATTATGCAGCATGCTCATTGATTTAATAACAATATTCAAACAGTTATTGAAACTTTTCAAGGTGGCCCTTGCAGAAGTGAACAAAAAAATGTATCCGAGTTGTTACTTATGCAGCAAATGAATGTCATTAAGAGTGTCTCTCGTTCTAATTGTGTCCCTGTCTTGTCCATAAAAGGTGCATCATCTCACCTGGAGATACCTAATGCCAGGAAGCCCTGTTGCCCGGCAGGCTGCAAGGGCAGATGGAAGAACATTATGTTACTTGTGACGAGGAAACGCCAGCTTCTGTGTATTGCGCACTTGATCAGTTTAGTTTATTGTCACATGTACCGAGGTACAGTGAAAAGCTTTTGTTGCATGCTAACCAGTCAGCAGAAAGACAATACATGATTACAATCAAGCCATTTGCAGTGTACAGATACATGATAAGGGAATAACGTTTAGTGCAAGGTAAAACCAGCAAATTCTGATCAAGGATAGTCAGAGGGTTACCAATGAGATAGATAGTAGTTCAGCACTGCTCACTGGTTGTGGTAGGATGGTTCAGTTGGCTGATAACAGCTGGGAAGAAACTGTCCCTGAATCTGGAGGTGTGCGTATTCACAATTCTATACCTTTTGGCCGATGGGAGAGGAGAGAAGAGGAAGTGGCCAAGGTGCAGCTCGTTCTTGATTATGCTGCTGGCCTTGCCGAGGCAGCGTGAGGTGTAAAAGCCAAAGCTGGAGTGCATTAGGTGGCAGAGATACTATGGACTGTTGTGCTACCCTGCTGCAAAACAGCATTACAATGAGATGTCAGCTATCTGACGTAGTTTGGCAGCAGAGGGAGCGGGTATTTCCACAACACATGCACATTTCCATCCTTTAACAAGTGGCTATGCTGCCAGCTTGGCCCAGTGATGGCATTTCCCTTTCATCAGTGCACCTCAAAATGGCATTGTTCATTGTAACTGAAACAATGTGCAATTAGAATCAGGGGCGGCACGGTGGCGCAGCGGTAGAGATGATGCCTCACAGCGCCAGAGACCCGGGTTCGATCCCGACTACGAGTGCTGTCTGTATGGACTTTGTACGTTCTACCTGCGACCTGCGTGGGTTTTCCCCTGGGTGTTCCAGTTTCTTCCCACACTCCAAAGACAGACTGATTTTGTAGGTTAATTGGCTTCGGTAAAATATTGTAAATTGTCCCTCGTGTGTAGGGTGTTGGCGGGGACTCAGTGAACCGAAGGACCTGGTTCCCCCGTTGTATCTTTAAACTAAAGTAAACTAGAACACAAAATATGCCTGCTGGTACAGTGAGAATGTGCAACGTTTAAGGCACCTTCTATGATTCTGACAGAGCTGCAATACAGGATACATGACTTTGCCTTGTCCTTATTAAAGCATGATTTGGAAAGGTCGGGTCGGCCATTATATTTTCTTCAACAGAATTTGTGAAGTTAATCTTCAGGTTGTAGAAATGTTGGCTCCTGCTTCTGCATTTCCTTTTATAAAACTTGCCAGACAAATACTTGGGTGGCACAAAGGTCGAGTTGCTGCCGCACAGCGCCACAGACCCTGGTTCGATCCTGACTACGGGAGCTGTCTGTAC
The DNA here is from genome assembly GCF_028641065.1 of Leucoraja erinaceus. NCBI lineage: Eukaryota > Metazoa > Chordata > Chondrichthyes > Rajiformes > Rajidae > Leucoraja > Leucoraja erinaceus. The sequence goes on from NC_073393.1 coordinate 4,271,121, forward strand.
AGAGTTTGGACATTCTCCCTGTGACTGCGTGGGTTTTCTCCATGCCCTCCAGTCTCCCCCCACACTCCAAAGACGTACAGGACCGTTGCTTAATTGTCCCAAGTGTGTGTAGATAGTGTACTGTGGACTGCTGGTCGCTGCTGCCTCAGTGGGTCGAAGGGCCTTTTACTGAGCTATATCTCGTAAGTCTAAAATACTTGACTCTCCACTGTTAAATAAGCCATGTAGGAAACTTATGCCTTCTTAAACAATAAGACTTAGACCAATATTAGACCATAAGACATAAGAATTAGGCCATTCAGCCCATCGAGTGGTATTGTAATTACAGGGAGGTTTTGCCAGCAGTGTACCAGTTGAATTTATTTCCTTTAGTCTGGCCAATGGATGGTTGTGTTATTAATCTGGGATATATTACTCTTCTACAGGTCCACCATCGATTTTCCAGCACCCTTGGTTCCAGAGCCTCGCTAGATTATCCATTTTGCCAGACCAACAGAGGCCACGAAATAATAAATCAATACACCTCATTGTTAACTGGAAAGTTCACGGCGGTCACGGTGGCGCAGCGATAGAGTTGCTGCCTTACAGCGGATGCAGCGCCGGAAACCCGGGTTCGATCCTGACTACGGGTGCTGTCTGTACGGAGTTTGCACGTTCTCCCCGTGACCTGCGTGGGTTTTCTCCGAGATCTTCGGTTTCCTCCCACACTCCAAAGACGTACAGGTTTGTAGGTCAATTGGCTTGGTAAATGTAAAAATTGTCCGTAGTGGCAGTAGGGTAGTGTTAATGCGCGGGGATCGCTGGTCGGCGCGGACCCGGTGGGCCAAAGGGCCGGTTTCCGTGCTGTATCTCTAAACTAAACTAAACCTCTGACCCGCTAATTATACACCTCCCTTGTCTCCAAAGCACCTCTGACTGCTAGAAACTTAAATGAGGAATTAACAATTAACGAAGAAGTAAACGATTAACACTTTCAGGAGGGAGGTATGCTTCGTAAAACAGCGTGCGCTAAATGCAAACGCTCTCGTGATTTTGTCCGGATTAATGGAGGTGCAGGGCCATCAGCTGCCGGAAAATCAGTTGTGAACCTTCAATACACTTCCTTTAACAATTGTCTAATATTGTAAATACAATTATTCAGCACTATTGGTCATAATCACAGGGATTTACTTATTTTGAAATGCACTTGACAAAATCAGTTAGAGTGGAGATATTTTGGATTGAAGGTCAAATTAAAAATGCAATTGAACTTTCCAGGTAATACTGAGGTGGCCTTTGTTAATAATCATAGATAACCTATATACGGGCACACAAGTAGGTCATTGATAGATCCCAGAATGGTAATTTTCCAAATTCAGGAAGGTATTTATATAACTTTATCAAAATGTAATCGCATTTAATTTAACAGTTATTATATTTGCTCCCTGCCTTATCGTAATAGGAAGATAAAATTAAAAAAAACAAGCTGCTATTGCAATAGTGTTATTAATTTACTCTCTATCCTACACAAGTTTGTGGCTTGCAGAAATTTATTACAAAACCTCCATACTGAGTGCCACGGTGGCACAGCGGTAGAGTTGCTGCCTCACGGTGCCAGTGACCCGGGTTCTATCCCCACTACGGGTGCTGTCAGTACGGAGTTTGTACATTCTCCCCGTGACCACGTGGTTTTCTCCGGATGCTCCGGTTTCTACCTATACTGTAAAGACGTGCAGGTTTGTAGGTTAATTGGCTTGGTATAAATGTAAAATTGTCCCTAGTGTGTGCAGATAGTGTTAGTGTGCGGGGATCGCAGGTCAGTGCAGACTTGGTGGGCACAAGGGCCTGTTTCCGCGCTGTATCTCTAAACTAAACTGTCCTCTATTTGCAGAGCCCTGCTTAGTGTCACAACCTATGATTATTCTGAAGAACAAGTCTGAAGAAGGATCTCGACCCGTAACGTCACCCATTCCTTCTCTCCAGAGATGCTGCCTGTCCCGCTGAGTTACTCCAGTATTTTGCGTCTACCCGTGGTGCAAACCAGCATCTGCTGTAACCTCCTACACTATAATTATTCTAACTTGGGCCATGGAAAACAGATGAGTAGGAAGGAACTGCGTATGCTGGTTTACACTGAAGATGGACACAAAATGCTGGAGTAACTCAAGCATCTCTGGAGAGAAGGAATGGGTGACATTTCGGGTCAGGACCCTTCTTCAGATGAACAAAGGGACAAAACCGACAGAGCGATCGCGTAACTCACATCACTGGCAGCGCACAAATTAAAAGTGAGTTTTGCTGGATTCTCTCTCCGCTACGGCTGGCATCAGTAACGCTGCCCAGGAGAGCTGCTCACGTGTACGTTCAAGACTGATTGTAGCAAGGACATTAAGCTTAAAGGCACCCAAGAAAACAAGAAATAAAGGCATCTTACAGTAATTAACAGGGTTCTCCCCAGGACCCTTTTTCATCCATTTAATTTGCATCGGCACCTTCTGCTTCAATGCTAATTCAAAAGTACTTTAATTGGATACTTAGGAAAAAAAAATGCAGAAAGTTCCATCATTTCCAGTCAGTCTCCACAGACATTTCCAAAAGGTACACCCCGCTTGTTCATAATAAATGTAGCCAGACACATCTAATAATGACCTCCTCGCTAATGAAAAAGCATTGTTGTTGCTGTAATTAACCACATGAAGATTTAAGTGCAAGGAAATTAAATCTATTTACACACGGTAATCTTGTTGATGAAGCTAAAGCTATGCAGGGGAACTCTTAATTAACCCTGAAGTGTTTGATGTTGCTTTCCATTGCATTTCTCCTTATACGGAGGACTGGAAATGCATGTTAATGCACTATTTGCTCTCTTAGAAAAACAAACCCACCTGCCATATTATTTATAATAATAATAATAACTTTATTTATATAGCACTTTTCATGCAATTGAATGCAACCCAAAGTGCTTTCCATACACACACACACAAACAGGTCTAAACATAAATACCATTTAAAAACAGTAAGAACATAGGCAGTTAATAGCATAAAAAGCAGATTTATATAAAAATATAAAATATAAAATATGAAAATATATACTAAATAGGCCAAGCCTTCCTTATCCGGAGGCAGCCTGGTCCAGAGTTGCCAAAGAACATTAGTGAGGGCACAAGTGTGGAAGATGTCGACAGTGTCTGAAGTGTAAGACTATTTTTAAACTCCTTCACAATATCTAGCTCGCTCATCATTGAAAGAATATACATTATCCTTTGAGAGACACAAAATGCTGGAGTAACTCAGCGGGTCAGGCAGCATCTCTGGAGAGAAGGAATGGGTGACGTTTCGGGTCGAGGCCCTTCTTCAGAATAAAGACTGTCTAGTTACTGTGAGATTTGAACCCTATCATAGTCATACTGCACGGATACAGGCCCTTCAGCCCAACTTGCCCATGCCAACCAAGATGCTTCATCTACACTACCCCAGCTGCCCGCGTTTGGCCAATTTTCCTCGAAACATTGTGTAGGATGGAACTGCAGATGCTGCTTTATACCGAAGATAGGCACAAAGTACTGGAGTAACTCAGTGGATCAGATAGCATATCTGGACAAAAAGGATGGGCAACGTTTCAGGTGAGGTCTGGAGAAAGGTCCCGACCCAAAACATCAACCATCCTACTTCTCCAGAGAAGCTGCCTGACCTGCTGAGTTACTCCAGCATTTTGTGTCTATCAAAGGGTAAAGAATGTGTAGGGAAGAACTGCAGATGCTGGTTTATAACGAAGATAGACACAAAATGCTGGAGTAACTCAGCAGGACGGGCAGCATCTCTGGAGAGGAGGAATGGGTGACGTTTGGGGTCTCGACCCCAAACGTCACCCATTCCTTCTCTCCAGAGATGCTGCCCGTCCCGCTGAGTAACTCCAGCATTTTGTGTCTCTCAAAGGATGAAGTGTGTTCTTTAAATGATGAAAGAGCTAGTTTGTGAAGGAGCGGAGTGATTTGGGGTTCAAAGAACTAGAGAGGCAGAGGGTTCAAGATTCTCTGAGACCTGTATAAAAATTTAAAAACTAAAGGAATCCTTGTCTTCATCTCAAGAGGACCAATTTACCAACAGGGTAGAAGTTAAAGTTGCATTAAGCTCAGTTTAGACTGCATCTGAAATACAGTGTTTAGTTCTGGGATTTGCAACTTAGGAAAAACAAATTGATTTTGGAAAGGGTTCAGCAGGGATCGCGAGAATGCTACCCAGGTGAGAAGGGTTTAATTGTAAAGCAAAGTTGCAACAAACTAGCGTGTGTGGAACAATTAAAAATATAAAAATTATTGTACGATTATGCCATGGCATACAAGACTAAAGGTCATGGGCTGGGAACTGGACTTAGTGTAGGTGCGTGAAGGCCAGTAGGGACATGAGAGACCAATGCTGGGGTGAGGCCACACGCTAATTGGAGGAACAGAACCTCATATTTCGCTCTGGTAACTTACAACACAGCGGTATGAACATCAAATTCATTAATTTTAAGTAACTTCTACCTACATTCCCCTCCCCTCCGCCCCCCTCCATGTTATACCAATTCCACAATTCGCCACAAGTCCGAAGAAGGGTCTCGACCCGAAACGTCTCCTATTCCTTTTCTCCAGAGATGCTGCCTGTCCCGCTGAGTTACTGCAGCTTTTTGGTGTCTATCCACAATTCTCCACATTGTTTCTCTCTCGGGATCACATCTGCCCTGATCAACAATGGATCTATCAGGCACCGCCAAGCCCAAGGTCATTTGGGACCGGCTCTGGTCTTTTCCCGCCTCCAGATCCTCACCCCACTCTCACCCTCTTATTTTCAGCCTGAAGAAGTGACTCCACCAAGTGAAACATCCCCCATCCTTTCTCTCCAGCGGTGTTGCCTGACCCACAGTTACTCCAGACTTTGTGTCTATCTTTTATAGACTAAAGGACCTGCCTCCATACTGTATGGCTCTATGCTTCTAGATTTGGGCACAATGCCTCCACAATCCTTATTACTAGTTAATTGTATTGTGATGAAATGTAACCGGAGGCCTATATCCCCAATGTCCACATGCCTCGATTCCCTTAGTGTTAAAAATCATTAAATCTTAGTCTTTAATATCCACAAAAATCGCATATTCACAGTTCTCCAGAGCAGATCATTTCCATGACAATCAGCATGTTGCATCAAGAAATTCCCCCTCCTTTGATACTTCAGATTCAGTTTAGTCTATTGTCACATGTACCGAGGTACAGTGAAATGTTTTTGTTGCGTGCTAACCAGTCAGCGGAAAGACTATACATGATTAAACCCCTTTTTCACGGGGCGACTTGACGCAAGAGGTAACCAGAGTTTAACATCGTGGGAACCTCGTGCGATAACAGTACGGCATTCGTGGACCACCGTGGCGCTAACGGCAGGTAATCGTGTAACTTGGGTACTCTGGAGAAAATTCAAGTAAGCTGAATTTCTCCAAGAGTGACGTACACTTGTGGTTGAGCATTGCAACATTTTATGAACGTAGTGGCCAGTGCGATATCCGTAGTAACTCTTGCGGTTACCGTGGGAACTCCTGCGAACGGTAAACACGGAAGCTGGACAGAGGGGACAGAAGGTGAGTAAAAAAGGTGTTCTCAATGTTGCCAATGGAACATGTGTCCATCGAGGACGTCCCACCTCATTGTCATTGTTGGAGAATCTTTTTAACCAGGAACACCAGAGATGGCTCCCAGAAAAGCTCAAAGAAAGGGGGTAAAGCGTGTCAGAAAGGTTTTTGCCATGCAGGAGAATGAGGAGGAGACGCAGCAAGAGAGACAGGTGGAGAGGCAACAGGAGATGCCAGAGATAACACTGCCTGTGGGCTCCTTGGAGCAGGGAGAGGGTGAGCAAGGTGGATTTTAGATTGCCTCCCCAGTAGCCGTTGTAGGAATAGCCTCTACAGACGCTTATGTAAAGAGAAGATGGCAGAAGGTAAGGCCATATAACTTCTCCAGGGAACAAGAGGGGGAACTTGTAGAATGGTACCAATTTAACGAGATTCTTTACGATAAATCCAGAGAGGGTTATAGAAACAGGGAGAGAAAACGGAACTTGCTGGAGACGAAGGCTGCGGAGTATCCCGGGTGCTCATGTGAGTATATATAACGATATATCAGTTCATCAACAGGAGAACCATTTAATGTTATCCAAGATTTAAAAACATACAATGCTATAGATGCAAAAGTGCTGTTTTTGCAGTTAACTTAAACTTCTCTTATAAGTCTGTCTGTGCCCTGCAGCTGCAAAGTAAAAAAGTCGCAGACAGCTTTTACACCCTCTGTGTTTGAGGTTGGAATCATGTCTCTAAGTGCCATAAAATAAATTATGACATCATTTGTGCCACGTGATGGTTTAATTGCACTTGACAGTTTACAATGTTCATTCAAGATTTAACGGGAAAGCTCGGGAGATGGACAGGTCACTCGCACAAATAACAGAAATGTCGAGTACCGTGGGAACTCTTTGTCTACCCCCCTGTTATATCGTATGATATCGTGCTAGACCACGACCACTTCACTCTGGTCACATCTTGCGTCAAGTCGCCCCGTGAAAAAGCCCCATTACAATCGAGCTTTTCACAGTAAGGGAATAATGTTTAGTGCAGGATAAGTCCGATCAAGGATAGTCCGAGGTTCACCAATGAGGTAGATAGTAGTTCAGCGCTGCTCTCTGGTTGACGTAGGATGGTTCAGTTGCCTGATAACAGCCGGGAAGAAACTGTCCCTGAATATGGAGGTGTGCGTTTTTTCACACTTCTTTTGCCCGATGGGAGAGGGAAGGAGAGGGTGTGGCCAGGGTGCCATTTACGTGCCTAATCTATCCACCTGAGATCATAGACTCTAATTCCACAGTGAAACTGCAAACAATATTCTGGGAAGTAAAGGAAACATTCAGCAGGTCAGGCAGCATCTGTGGAAAGAGAAACAGAGTTAACGTTTCAGGCTGAAGACCCTTCGTCAGAGCTCTAATTCTGATGAAAAGTTTTTAGACCCAAATCGTTAATTCCTTTTGCTATTTCTACAGACATTGCCTGACCTACTCAATGCTTCCAGCATTTTCAGCTTTTACTTCAAGTTTCCAGCAATTTTTAAATATTTCAAGTTGACCCCAGAACCTGTGCAAGCCCCAGCGAGGCGCAGAGGTCAATGCGATGTAGCGATCATCTCAGACAACCCATTGTATTCACACATCTGATTACACACTCAGTGAGGCCCTATTCTCTAGTCATAGGGGCTCTTCGTAAGACATTGGAGCAGAATGAGGCCATTCGGCCCATTGAGTCTACTCCTCCATTCAATCTTGGCTGATCTATTTTTCACTCTCCACCCCATTCTCCTGCCTTCTCCCCATAACCCCTGACACCCTTATTATTCAAGAATATATCAATCTCCGCCTTAAAAATTCCTTCGGCCCACCGAATCCACGCCGGCCACCAATCATCCGTCCACACTAGTTCTATGTTATCTCAGTTTCACTAATTTGCTAATTCCCTCGCTAAATACAAACAGAAAAACAAGGAACTGCAGATGCTGGTTTACACAAATGGTCACAAACTGATAGAGTAACTCAGCAGGTGAGACAGCATCTGTGGAGAACATGGATCGGTGAGATTCTGAAACTTTACCCATCCATGTACTCCAGCGATGCTATCTGACCCACTGAGCTACTCCAGCATTTTGTGTCTTTTCAAATACAAACAATCATATTTCATGTGCATGAAGGAACCGCAGATGCTGGTTTAAACCATGGGCACAAAATGCTGGAGTAACTCAGCGGGACAGGCAGAATCTCCGGATAGAAGGAATGGGTGACGTTTCGGGGTCGAGACCCTTCTGATTACATTTTGGTTTAAACAGCGAATACGATCATTAACGCACAAAAGGTTGTGCCAAGTATGAAACAGATACACTTGCTCGTGAAACCAGTGTAAAGGGCCTGTCCCACCAGCATGCGATTGCATGCGTCTAGCGCCATCAAACGGAAGCGGAGTTCGCACGAAGTCCGCGGTAAGTACGCGCAAAGTTCGCGCGTGACATAATTTACTTCATACTCACCAATCAGCTGGCCAGGAGGCGGGCCGACTGAATTTGGCCGCCGCGCGGCGTCGGGCGGTGACGTCATCGCGTAACGCAACGCGCTAACAGTACGCCGTCAAGACGCTGCGTACGACGTCAAGGCGCTGCGTATGCCATCGAGACGCTGCGTACGCCCTCAATGCGCCTGCGGGCCGACAGGCCGTTGGCACGCGAAGATTTCAGACAGTGCGGGATTTTCGGAGCCCAGCGCGATGTCGGGACCACAACTCCATACTCCTCCGCGCTTGGCAGTGGGACCGGCCCCGCGCGGCCGTACGCCTCAAGCATCCACGTTTGGTCGCGCTAGACGCATGCAAGTGGGACAGGCCCTTAAGTGTACAATTCACTTCAATGTAGTCCCACAGTTGACTCCGCAAGCATAGATGCCTAAATATGCACATTTTAACTCCCACTCATATAATAATGGACCCAATAGAACCTGATATTGTAAAAGTAAAAAGCACACACACGAGTCATACGCACAATGTTAATTGAAATCACACTGATAAATAACTATGTGCACAATTTTTATTTTAGTTTTCAATGCCTCAAAAGAAGGTGTCATTTAACTAAGAAGTCATTGACCCCTAATGACCAGAGACAACCCAGGGTAGACAATAGAAGCCATTCAAGGGGTGTTAGCCATGCATCAAGCCGAAAGACATCTCGCAGTTACAGCAGTGTCTTTCTCCACATCCCTTTGTTACAACTTTTCTCTAGTAGCAACTTCACACAGACACACACATCAGAAGTTTTAAAATCCCACACGATATCCAGAATTGGTGCTCGCGCAAGGTTCCTTGCCCCCCCCCCCCCCCCCCCCTCCCCAGTGATCTCCGAGCAGCAAATGCTGACTTGAATGCTGATGCCGAGTTAGGTTACGGCAAGGTAAACCTGCTCAAGCCTCAGTGAGCAAGCATCAAGGCAGTCACACGCAAACTGGTGGAAACAGCACCTCGTATTCCGCTTGGGTAGCTTACAACCCAAACAGTGTAGGAGGGAACTGCAGATGCTGGTTTAAACTGAAGAAAGACACAAAAAGCTGGAGTAACTCAGTGGGACAGGCAGCATCTCTGGAGAGAAGGAATGGGTGACTTTTGGGGTCGAGACTCAACCCCAAAAGTCACCTATTCCTTCTCTCCAGGGAAGCTGCCTGTCCCGCTGAGTTACTCCAGCTTTTTGTGTCTATCGTCGGTTAAAACCCAACATTGAATTCCCCATATTTGGTAAACTCTAACAATGCCCCCCTCCCTTCGCCTCCACTTTCTCCCCCACATTCCAAAAGACAATAGACAATAGTTGCAGGAGGAGGCCATTCGGCCCTTCGAGCCATTCAATGTAATCACGGCTGATCATCCACAATCAATACCCCGTTCCTGCCTTCCCCCCATATCCCCCGGCTCCACTATCTTTAAGAGCCCTATCTAGCTCTCTCTTGAAAGTATCCAGAGAACCGGCCTCCACCTCCCTCTGAGGCAGAGAATTCCACAGACTCCCCACTCTCTGTGAGAAAAAGTGTTTCCCTGTCTCCGTTCTAAATGGCTTACCCCTTTTTCTTAAACTGTGGCCCCTGGTTCTGGACTTCCCCAACATCAGGAACATGTTTCCTGCCTCTAGCATGTCCAAGCCCTTAACAATGCTGGATAGAAGTATACAGGTGCACAACCTTTTATCCGAAAGCCTTGGGACCAGACACTTTTCGTAATTCGGAATTTTTCGGCTATCGGAATGGAAGATTTTTAGCGTAGATTTTAACGGCTGGCTCAGTGGTAGAGTGCTCAGCTCATATCCGCAAGGTCGCGTGTTTGCGCCTCGATCCCGGCAGTTACTCGATCGCGAGTTTGAGTCTTCAATGTAGTTTTTTCTTGCAGAATAGGAGAGAATAGGGAGGGTTAGGCTGGGATCATTCTCTGCGAGATGATCTTAGTGCAGGAGACAAGTGTAGGAGAGGTGTACTGACTGTGTGGGCAGAACTTTGGAAGTGATTGCACACCATTCTCAAAGGTCGCTGTGTCTCGATACCCCCCTCCCACTCCAACTACAGAGGAACCCGCTCCCCGATGGGCCGCTACGGCAACAAGTGGCAGTTCGCCCACAGCCCGAGCTGCGCCCCCTCATCCGCACCCGGGTTCCTCTGGAGTTGGAACGGGGCTGGGCTAGAGTTGCTGCTGGCTGTGGGTCTCTGGGATCTCCGTGCTTGCAGTGGGCCTGGGGGTCAGTGTCCCGTTAGTCCTGACGTCTCCGGTGACTGGCACTGACCTGCTGGCATCGCCGATGTGAAGACAGTGCAAAGCCCCCGCGCCGGTGCAATGGGCGGGGAGCTGGAGAGGGGAGGGAAGGGGTCACACACATGGCCTGGAAGCAGAGGGGTGTAGGTGGGGTGAAACTGAAGGGAGCGACAATCTGCTGTTGCCTGCCCGCTGAGTTAAAACGTTCCCACGGTAGACTCACGATACACTGTGTATCTTGAGTGTACCGTGGGAACTTTTTAACTCAGCGGGCAGGCAGCAGCAGATTGTCAATTATTAACCCTCCTGCGCAATATACCCTCACCTTCTCTTTTATGAATGGGGATTTAGTTCCCCTTTCTTCGAGGACCGACCCGAGGTTCCGCTGTCACCTCTGCGGGCCGCCCGTCTTGGTGAACGTCTTCAAGGACCGAAAAAATGTCCGCTATTCGGAGCTTTTCGTTATTTGGAATTTCGGATAAAAGGTTGTGCACCTATATAAAATTCCACAGACTCACAACTCTCTGTGTGAGAGTTCCCTCCCAGACTCGCACCTATTTCTACCCCCTGCTCCCCCGCATTCCTTCCCCTGGCTTCACAATTAGCGTCTCTTCAATCCCTTTGTCTCACATCTTCTGTTTCAATCTCTGGCCTTTGTTCCAACCATCTGCCTATCAACGCCCGCGCGCTCGCCTGTGTTCACTGATTACCTGCCACGCTTTGTGCTGCCTCTAGAGAAACAAGGACCTGCAGATGCTGGTTTATACCAAAGATAGACACAAAGTGCTGGAGTAACTCAGCAGATCAGGCAGTATCTCCAGAGAAGAAAAAAAAAAGGATGGGTAACGTTTCACGTCGGGTCCCTTCTTCAAAATGGTGGAAGGGTCCTGATCCGCAACATCACACATCCTTGTTACTTCAGAGATGCTGCCTGACCCGTTGAGTTACTCAAGCACTTTGTGTCTATCTTTCTCTTGGCTTGTCTCTCTTCCAGCTTTCTTCCCCCTACCTCCCCCTCCACCCCCCCAACGCGACATCCTCTCTCAGACAATCAATAAGAAAGATCCCGACCCAACACATCATCTATCCATGTTCTCCAGGATTGCTGTTTGACCCTCTGAGTTACGCCAGCACTTTGGGTCTTTTTTACGATACGAGGGAAATTGATCAAACCAGGAGGGAAATTGATCAAACCAGCATCTGCAGTTCCTTGTTTCTACATTAAGACTACTTGCTCCTCTAATATTGTGAAGGTATTCAGCTGCAACATCAACACAGCACATGGCATGCCAATGAGCAAACTGCTGGAAGAACTCATCAGGTCAGGCAGTATCTGTGGAAGCAGAGGGATAGTCAACATTTTGGATTGAGTCCCAGTCGTGACTCCTGATGTAGGGTTTTGACCCGAAAGGTCAGCTATTCTTCTGCCTCCACAGATGCTGCCAGTCCCGTCGAGTTCCTCCAGCAGGTTGACTTTTGCTCCATATTCCAGAATCTGCAGTCTCTCTTTTGTCTCTCTCCATATGAAATGTCAATATTAGTTATACATCTGCACAAGTCCTTAACTGGATATAGTATCTCAGCGTGCATCTCTAGATAAATAGCTGCCACACCAAAATCAGAATGGTGTACATAGATACAAGGCAACTGCAAAGAAAGACACAAAGTGCTGGAGTAATTCAGCAGGTCAGGGGCATCTCTGGAGAACATGGCAGCACGGTGGCGCAGCGGTAGAGTTGCTGCCTCACAGCGCCAGACACTAGGGTTCGATCCTGAGTACGGGTGCTTGTCTGCACGGAGTTTGTACGTTCTTCCTGCGACCTGCGTGGGTTTTCTCCGGGTGTTCCGGTTTTCTCCCACACTCCAAAGACGCACTGGTTTGCAGACTAATTGGCTTGTTATAATTGTAAATGGTCCCCAGTGTGTGTAGGATAGTGTAAGTGTGTGGGAATCGCTGGTCGGTGTTTCCATGCTGTATCTCTAGACTGCACGACACAAAACATGAATAGGTGACGTTTCGGGTTGGGACCCTTCTTCAGCACTTTGTGTATTATTTTGTAAACCAGCATCTGCAGTCCTTCGTTGCTCCAACACTATTCCAGTGTGAGAGGAGAATATGCATCTATGGGTTTTTTTCCCTACAGTTAATCCACCTTAATGGCATACGTGTCAAATCAGATTTCAGATAATAATTTCTGATATGTCCACGTTTCATTGTTTGCACTAAAATATTAAAGCACAACCACGTGTTGCACTCTTTCAACAAAGTTGGAATGGTTTTATACAGCTTCACTGAAAAAAATCCCAGAGTGTCTAAATTTTTTGAATTTCAAATCATCACATCCTCACTTACTATTCAGGAGATCAAATTATTCTATTGGTACTGTCAACCAGGTTAGCTAACATCACAGGTTCTCAGGTTCCAAGTTAATGCAGTAAAGAAACTTAATTCTCTTAAAACTGGAGCCAAGCTAACTTTCAATAAGGTAGGCAAAAGTGCTGGAGAAACTCAGCGGGTGCAGCAGCATCTATGGAGTGAAGGAAATAGGCAACGTTTCAGGCCGAAACCTTGAAGAACCCGCTGAGTTTCTCCAGCACTTTTGTCTACCTTCGATTTTCCAGCATCTGCAGTTCCTTCTTAAAAACTAACTTTCAATAACACTTTTTTGAAAAGGAACAGGTTAGTACCAATCCTGCCACGAGACAGCTATACAAACGTTATCAATTTATCGATTAAACTGTCAAGTTAATGAACTAAAGGGCCTGTCCCACTTGCGCAATTTTTTCGGCGACTGCCGGCACCCGGCAGTGGGACAGGCCCTTTAAGCTAACTCAGATGCTGCCTGTACTAGAGCTGCAAGGAGAGGTTGGATAAACTTGCATTGTTTTCTCTGGAACTTCAGAGGTTGAGGGGAGACTTGATCAAAGCATATAAAATGATGCAAGGCACAGATAGAGTAGACAATAGACAATAGATGCAGGAGTAGGCCATTCGGCCCTTCGAGCCAGCACCGCCATTCAATGTGATCATGGCTGATCATCCCCAATCAGTACCCCGATCCTGCCTTCTCCCCATGTCCCCCTGACTCTGCTATTTGTAAGGGCTCTATCTAGCTCTCTCTTGAAAGCATCCAGAGAACCTGCCTCCACCGCCCTCTGAGGCAGAGAATTCCACAGACTCCCCACTCTCTGTGAGAAAAAGTGTTTCCTCGTTTCCGTTCTAAAAGGCTTACTCCTTATTCTTAACTGTGGCCCCTGGTTCTGGACTCCCCCAACATCGGGAACATGTTTCCTGCCTCTAGCGTGTCAAAGCCCTTAACAATCTTATATGTTTCTATGAGATACCCTCTCATCCTTCTAAATTCCAGAGTGTACAAACCCAGCTGCTCCATTCAGTCAGAACCTTTTTCCTCAGGGTGGAAATGTCCAACACCAGAGGGCATAGCTATAAGGTGAGAGGGGGAAACATTTCATAGAGATGTGGCAGGGCATGTTTTTTTTACACACAAGTCTTATAACACATTGCCAAGGGTAGTGCTAGAGTCAGATATGATGGTGTTCTTCAAGACGCTTTTGGATGGAAGTGCGGGGAATAGAGGGATATGGATCGTGTAGAGGCTGATGAGATCAGTCTAACTTGGCATTGTGTTTAAGAAGGAACTGCAGATGCTGGAAAATAGAAGGTAGACAAAAGTGCTGGAGAAACTCAGCGGGTGCAGCAGCATCTGTGGAGCGAAGGAAATAGGCAACGTTTCGGGCCGAAACCCTAAGGGTTTCGTCCCGAAACCCTAAGGGTTTCGTCCCGAAACGTTGCCTATTTCCTTCCTTAGAGTTTCGGCCCGAAATGTTGCCTATTTCCTTCGCTCCACAGATGCTGCAGCATCCCGCTGAGTTTCTCCAGCACTTTTGTCTAACTTGGCATCATGTTCGACACAAAAACGATGGGCCAAAGAGCCCGTTCCTGTGCTGCCCTGTTTTATCTTCTATAACAGTAGGTATTCATCATCCCTAGAAATGATCCAACATAAGGATTCAATACAGCATTTATAATTATACGCACCATCAAGTGCACATTGGAACATTTTAACATGGTTTTGCATTATTTTAATGAAGTGACGTTACCTGTTTGCACAGTTGTCGCGTCCCAATTTAAGTCAAATTCTGAAGATTCACTTTCTTCAACTAGAAAATAAAACAGAGAAGGGCATTTGAGTTACTGTTCATTCCCGGCTGGTGTAAGGTCCAACAGATAAGGCATACAATTGGGAGGTACACGAGCTACGAGGCTCATATCCACAGAAGTGCACATACAGTAAGGGTGGCACAGCAGTAGAGTTGCTGCCTTACAGCGCCATGGATCCGGGTTCGATCCTGACTACAGGTATTTGTCTGCACAGAGTTGGCACGTTCTCCCCGTGACCTGCATGGGATTTTTCCGGTTTCCTCCCACACTCCAAAGACGTACACTGGTTTGTAGGTTAATTGGATTTGGTATAATTGTAAATTGTCCCTAATGTGTGTGGAATGGTGCTAGTGTATGGGGGTCGGCACGGACTCGGTGGGCCAAAGGGCCTGTTTCCACGCTGTATCTCCAAACTAAACTAAACTGCGTCCTCTAGTATTTTTATATTTCCACCCTGGGGGATAAAAAGGTGCAAGTGCCTACCCTATCTATGCCTCTTGTCATTTTATATACTTCTATCCAGCATTTCAAATCCAGTTTGTCCAACCTCTCTCCCTGTGGCTGCACGGAGTTTGTACATTCTCCCTGTGACCTGCACAGCTTTCCTCCCACACTCCAAAGACATACAGGTTTGTAGGTTAATTGGCTTGGTCTAATTGTAAATTGTCCCTAGTGTGTGCAGAATAGTGTTAGTGTGAAGAGATTGCTGGTTGGTGGGCCAAAGGGTCTGTTTCCGCGCTGTATCTCTAACCTAAAGAATAAGAAACCATTTTCTACGTTGCACCATCAGAGCACCTTAGGCTGACTTGCCCATGGACCTTTGATTGTTTTTTTTTTTGCATTTTATTGCAGAAGGTATTCAAAAAAGTAAAAATGATTGTAAGAAGTCCAAGCTAGACAAAAATGCTGGAGAAACTCAGCGGGTGAGGAAGCATCTATGGAGCGAAGGAATGTCCAAAATCATCTTTGGAGTCTGAAGATGGGTTTCGGCCCGAAACGTCGCCTATTTCCATCGCTCCATAGATGCTGCCGCACCCGCTGAGTTTATCCAGCAATTTTGTCTACCTTCATCTTTGGCAATCAGACTTGAAAAGTAAAGCCATGAATATAGGACAGCTAATCTAAACAAGGGTTCCCACCCAAAACGTCACCTAATCATTTTCTCCAGAGATGTTACCTGACCCGCTGAGTTATTCCAATATTTTGTGTCTATCTTTGGTATAAAGCTGCATCTGCAGTTCCTTTTTATTACAGCTAATCTGAATGTTGACTTAAAAAAAAAGTTACCAACACAAACTTCTCTGAAGCACTCAGAGGATGGTGGATATATGGAACAAGCTGCCAGAGGAGGTAGTTGAGTGGGTAAAATAAGACATTTAAAGGACACGTGGGCATTTACAGGGATAGGAAAGGTTTAAGAGGGTTACGGGCCAAACAAGAGCACATGGGACAAGCTAAGATGGGACATCTTGGTGGGCATGAACAAGTTAGACTGAGGGGCCTGTTTCTATGCTCTACGGTTTGATGGCAAACAGTGGAGCTGTTAGTATTTTGAAACTCCCATTGGCTTAGTGCGAGGATTCTCAGTTAGGGAGTGTTGCTCTGTTGGAGATTCCATTCTTTAGACGTTTATTCAGAAGCTCCATTTGCACGCTCCAGTGAATGTAAAAGATCAAAAGAGATTTAAGAGCAGGGGATTTCACCCAATTACTTGCCCAATAATGATCCCCAAGTCAACATTATTAAAACTAGGAACTTCAGTCCCATGGTCTATAAAATCTTTGTGTCTACTAATTGACTGTCACAAGCCCTACATTAAAAACAGCACCTACAAGTCCTCCAAGTACTTTAGAATATCATAAAGCCATGGATAGAGTTATTTAAGTGCAGACATTTATCTGTTTGAAAGATATCCCCTACTCCCAATTCCTCCGTCTACGCCGCATCTGCTCCCAGGAGTAGTGTTCCATACTAGATCATCGGAGATGTCCTCATTCTTTAGGAAACGGGGGTTCCCCTCTTCCATTATAGATGAGGCTCTCACTAGGGTCTCCTATATATCCCGGAGCACCGATCCTGCTCCCCCTCCTCCCATTCGCAACAAGGACAGAGTCCCCCTTGTCCTCACCTTCCACCCCATCAGCCGTCGCATACAGCATATAATCCTCCAACACTTTCGCCTCCAACGGGATCCCACTACTGGCCACATCTTCTCATCTCCACCCCTTTCTGCTTTCCGCAGAGACCATTCCCTCCGAAACTCTCTGGTCAACACGTCCCTTCCTACCCAAACCACCCCCTCACAGCACCTCATATTTCGTTTGGGTAGCTTACACCCCAGCAGTATGCACATTGACTTCTCTAACTTTAAATAGCCCTTGCTTTCCCTCTCTATCCATCCCTTCCCCCTTCCCAGTTCTCCCACAGGTCTTCTGTTTCCGACTACATTATATCTTTGTCCCACCCACTCCAGACATCAGTCTGAAGAAGGGTCTCGACCCAAAACGTCAACCATTCCTTCTCTCCAGAGATGCTGCCTCTCCCGCTGAGTTACTCCAGCACTTTGTGTCTACCTTCGATTTATACCAGCTTCTGCAGTTCTTTCCTACTTTTATCCGTTTAGTTTAGTTTAGAGATACAGCGCAGAAGGAGGCCGTTCGGGCCATCGAGTCCACACCAACGATCCCCGCACATTAACACCATCCTACTCGCACTAGGGTCAATTTACATTTACCAAGCCAATTAACCTACAAACCTGTAGGTCTTTGAAGTGTGGGAGGAAACCAAAGGTCTCGGAGAAAACCCACCCAATTCACGGGGACAATGTACAAACTACGTAGACAGCACCCGTAGTCAGGATCGAACCTGGGTCTCTGGCGCTGTAAATGCTGTAAAGCAGCAACTCTACCGCTGCGACACTGTGTACCCCTTATATGGAGAAGGAGAAACAAAATTTACTGACCACTTCATTAACCTTTGCGATCATATAGCCAAATCCAAAACTACTCCCAAAGAGCAAAACCTCTGAGATCCCCTGCTCTTCAATCCCTTTGGATCGTTGGATGTTCACCGGAATGTGCAGATGGAGCCTCTTAAAGAAGGGCGGAATCTCCAACAGTCCCTAACAGGTGAAGCCTTGCAATTAAACCATTGGGAGCTTCAGAATACCAACAACTCCACTATTTGTCATACAGTTTAGACTTAGTTCATAAATACAGCATGGAAACAGGCCCTTTGGCCCATCAAATCCACGCTGACCATCGATCTAGTTCCCATTCACACTAGTTCTAAGTTATCCCACTTTCTAATCCACTCCCTACACACTAGGGGCAATTTACAGAGGTCCAATTAACCTACAAACCCACACGTCTTTGGGATGTGGAAGGAAACCAGAGCTCTCGGAGGAAACCCATGCAATGACAGGGAGAATGTGCAAACTCCACACAGACTGCACCCGAGGTCAAGATCGATCCCGGGTCTCTGGCGCTGTGAGGCAAGCGGATCTACCCGCTGTGTCTCCGTGCCGCCTACAAATAGGAACACGCGCTAAAAAGTATAAATGCAATACTAAATGTCAGTATTGTCAGTAAATAGACAAACATCTTCCAAAGAACAAAAGGCAGTGGTAATCGGGTTATTATTAGGTTATGGGATGAATGGGAGGCTAAGACTTAGCACTAAATGGAAATTCCATGACTACTTAGAAATTTAAGATGAAATTTGAAAACCCTATTATTATATCAATCCTATTTCCAAAGCTGAGGCTTTGGTAATTTATTCCAGAAATCTATGAAACAAATAGATATGCAGAAGACACAGGATGTATCAAATTATAAAGAACCAAATGCAAATGCTTTGTAAGTTTAACTCAGAAACGGAATCTTCTTCTAACCCCAGTAAAAATAAACAGTAGCTACATTCAGAAACACTAAAATGTGGGTCTGTAACAACTGGATTACCACTGCCATTTATTCTTGGGAAGATGCTTGGATTACATTTCGTACTCGTTAAAATCCCAAACTGGTATTCAAAAAAATGAAACTATAACATGTATATATCTGTGTGTGTATATGTGTGTGTGTGTGTGTGTGTGTGTGTGTGTGTGTGTACACACACACACATATATATATATATATATACACATACATATACACGTATTATATTATAATATATATATATATATATATAAAAAATACACTCAAGCACACACACACACATCTGAACAAGGGTCTCGACCCAAAAGATCACCCATTCCTTCTCTCCAGAGATGCTGCCTGTCCCGCTGAGATATCTGCTATATACATGTATATTCGGGCAGTGGGCAAGTGCTGTAGACCTGCACGGGAAGGTAGACGCTCACGCCCCCACGAGTCTCGGGCAGATGGGGCTCGTCAGTCAGCCAGGGAAGACAGTCCATCTAGGAGAGGGAAAACCTCCATTGCCTTGTGGCCGTATCCAGTCATGGAAAAGGCTCCTGGAGTAAACCTCAAGAAAATCTGGAGTCGGACCCCCTAAGGCAGTTCGTCGTTGTCTACAACCTCGCTCTGGCAGCTCCTGCGACGGTGCTGGTGCCAAACTGTAACGGCCCTGCTGTTCCTTTGGATCGATCAACGACGTGGAGAAGGGGGATGTGCTGCATGGGCAACAGCCTGTCCTCCATATAACATCGCCCAGGCTTGCATCCGACCAGGGTGCATCACCCATGGCCAGTCATGACCAAGAGGGGCTTACTAAATGTATATTTTATATTTATTTGTATACACACACACACACATATATATATATATATATATATACACACATATACACACACACACTTTTTTTCAACTTTTTTTGTTTTTTTAGTATGTTTTAAAGTGTGTTTTTTGTGTTTCTTTGTGTGTCTTGTGTGTGGGGTGGTGTGGGGGGGTGGTGGAGGGGAGGTCGCCCCCCCCCCCCCCCCCCCCGTGGCCTAACAACGAGGATCGGGCGGCCTTTCCCGGAGACGCACTCGGGGCTTCAGCGGCGGGCGCAGCGTGGACTCTCGACGTGGAGCGGGCGAGCCCTCGCTGGGGCTCACCGGAGGGGAGCGCTCCGTTTCGCTAGCCCGCGGCAGCCGGCAGCCTGATCCCGCGGTCTGCAGACAGCTGGGACTCTGGAGCCCGGGATCCCTACGTGGGGGACCCGGGAGAGAGAAGGAGCTTCCACCGCCGGCCCACGGCCAACTTCTGTGCCTTCCACACCCCTAGAGGGAGCTTGAATGCGGCCCTGCGGTGGTGCGGTGTTTGCCTGACTTTAAATTTTACCGCCGGCCTGCAGCCTACCTAGTGCGGTCTCGGTGGGGAATCGATCCTGGACTGACTCTGCTGCCTGACCACGATTCATTTCACTTGCCCTTTCTGTGCAATGTGACCACATGATGAAAACTGTGGGTGTTTTGTTAAATTTTTATTGATTGTGATTCTTTACATTGTAGCTGTGTATCATGCACTTTATGTGCAATGTGACGATAAAACTGATTTATTGATTGATTGTACATGTGTGTATATACTGTATACACACTTTGTATTACATGTGTGTATATATACACACACACACACACAGCCAAGATTCACAAAGCCACAAATCCCGTTAAATTTTAAGCTGACAGATAGAGATAAATAAGTTATAGCCTCGTTCTTTAAAGGACCACTCAAGAAAAAAAAACTTGGTGGAAATCTTCTGTTGCCCAAAATAGACGGACATTAGCGGCACTTGCCCCATGTCACAGGGTTGCAGTGTGGCTCTGTGCAGTCTCCTCTCTCCCCACTGTGGAGTGGCCATTGCACAGAGCTGCTCCACCAGACGCCCGCATGCAGACCACCTGCTGGCTGGTGAGCCCCCCCCCCACCACCCAATCACAGACTCAAGAGTGTTTTATTCTCATGTGTCCCAGATAGAACAATTAAATTCTTACTTGCAGCAGCACCACAGAAGATGTAAACATAGTGCACTGTGAACAATAGGCAATAGTTGCAGGAGTAGGCCATTTGGCCCTTCGAGCCAGCACCGCCATTCAATGTGATCATTCCACAATCAGTACCCCGTTCCTGCCTGCTCCCCATATCCCTGACTCTGCTATTTTTAAGAGCCCTATCTAGCTCTCTCTTGAAAGCATCCAGAGAACCCGAGGCAGAGAATTCCACAGACTCACCACTCTCTGTGAGAAAGTGTTTCCTCGTCTCTGTTCTAAATGGCCTACTCCTTATTCTTAATATAATATAATAAACAAAAAGAAAAAAATGTGTGTATATATACACACACATACTCAGAAGTACACACATATATATATATATACACACATACATATGTACACACAAAAAATGTACCGCTACACCCATTGAGCTATTACTCAAGGGGTAGTCTAACAACACCTCACATCAAGTAAGACCTGAAAACTAATTGCATGGGAACACCACCGCATGCAGGAAATATTTCACCAGTCTGTCATCATCCCTGGATCATAATCCTGGAACTCCCACTCACTTTCTCTGAGAATAGCTCTACCCAAGACCACAAGAAGGTGCATAGCTGTAGATGTGTCTACCACACAGACCAGACTCCTCGTCATTGACTCCATCTGCACCTCACGCTGCCTCGGAAAAGCAGCCGACATAATCAAAGACTTGTCCCATGCCAGTCATTTCTTCTTCTCCCTGCTCCTGTCCGATAGAATGTACAGAAGCTTGAAAACGCGCACCACCAGACTCGGGAACAGCTTCTTCCCCTCTATTATCAGGCTTCCATAAGCTAGTGTACTGTCCGATTCACCTCAACCCCATTGCGGACATTGGACTTTATCTCCGGAACTGATGCGCTTCTTCTTCTTGTCGAGTCCACACACAAGATTAGAAGTTGTTCAGCCAGAGCTGAACGCACTTCTTGGCATCTGCATACGATGGTGTCTGTCTTGTCGCTTCTTGTGCGTGGTGGTGGAAAGTATGGTGGAAACAGGGCCGCGACGTGAATGCTCTTTCCCCGACCGACACTGATGCGTTACAATGCTGAGAACAATATTCCGCACTCTGTATCTTCCCCTTTAATCTGCCCGTTGTAGTTTGAGTTTAACTTGAATGTCTTTATGTAGGGTATTATCTGATCGGGTTGGACAGAATGCAAAAAAAAAAAAGGATTTTCACTTGATGCACGTGACAATAAGAAACCTAAACCGACAGCACTATGGGACAGTGTAGGAAGCAACTGCAGATGCTGGTTTAAACCAAAGATAGTCAAAGTGCTGGTGACGTTTCGGGTCGAGACCTTCTTCTTCATTCCTTCTCTCCAGAGATGCTGCCTGTCCCGCTGAGTTACTCAAGCATTTGTGTCTACCTTCGATTTATACCAGCATCTGCAGTTCTTTCCTACACTTTTATCCGTTTAGTTTATCTTCGGTTTAAAGCAGCATCTGCAGTTCCTTCCTACACAAGCTTTCTGAAGCCGACAGCTGGGAGATCCGTGATAATCAGGCCACGCTGTTGGACTTTGCAGAATCTGCCAGAACAATGCAGGGCAGCCTCAGCCCATGATGTCCGGCCACAAAGCTGGGCCCAGACTCAGTCCCAGCATCAGCACTAGCATTACAGCTCTCTACCACTGCCAGTTTGATTCAGATTCTTCACGGGAATAATTCTGAATATAGACACAAATGCTGGACAATAGACAATAGGTGCAGGAGTAGGCCATTCGGCCCTTCGAGCCAGCACCGCTGTTTACTGTGGCTGATCATCCACAATCAGTACCCCGTTCCTGCCTTCTCACCATATCCCTTGACTCCGCTATCTTTAAGAGCTCTATCTAACTCTCTCTTGAAAGCATCCAGAGAATTGGTCTCAAATGCGTTCTGAGGCTGACAATTCCACAGACTCACAACTGTGTGAAAAAGTGTTTCCTCATCTCCGATCTAAATGGCTTACCCCTTATTCTTGAACTGTGGCCCCTGATTCTGGGCTCCCCCAACTTCGGGAACATGTTTACTGCCTCCAGCATATCCAATCCCTTAATAATTATATGTTTCAATGATATCCTCTCATCCGTCTAAACTCCAGAGTATACAAGCCCAGTTGCTCCATCCTTTCAACATATGACAGTCCCGCCATCCCGGGAATTAACCTCGTGAACCTACGCCGCACTCTCTCAATAGCAAGAATGTCCTTCTTCAAATTTGGAGACCAAAACTGCACACAATACTCCAGGTGTGGTCTCACCCTGTACAACTCCAGAACTCTTTGCTCCGCTTGTTATGAGGCCAACATTCCATTAACTTTCTTCACTGCCTGTTGTAACTGCATGATTACTTTCAGTGACTGGCGGACAAGGACACCCAGATCTCGTTGTACTTCTCCTTTTCCTAACTTGACACCATCCAGATAATAATCTTCCTTCCTGTTCTTGCCACCAAAGTGGATATCCTCACATTTATCCACATTAAACTGCATCTGCCCACTCACCCAACCTGTCTGAGTCACCCTGCATCCACATAGCATCCTCTTCACAGTTCACACTGCCACCCAGCTTTGTGTCATCTGCAAATTTGCTAATGTTACTTTTAATCCCTTCATCTAAATCATTAATGCATATATTGTAAATCGCTGCGGTCCCAGCGCCGAGCCTTGTGGTTACTCAGGAGTAACTCAGCGGGTCAGGAAGCTTCTCTGGAGAAAAGGAATGGGTGACATTTCAGGTCGAGGCCTCTCTTCAGACTGAGAGTCAGGGGAGAGGGAGACATGGAGATATGGAAGGGCAAGGTGTTAAAGCGAGAGATCAAAGTGGATGAAGTTAAAGAAAAATGTAGTTATGTTTCATTGTTAGCTATGGGGAAGATGACAACGAGACATACAATCAGTAAAATTTAATCAGGTCAGTGAAACTAGTCAGAGAACTAGGATGGGGGAGGGATATACAGAGAGAGGGAAAGCAAGAGTTACTTCGTTTTTTGAATAATTCTGAATACTCACTGGAAAAATTCCAAGATTATAATGTTTGATCATTTGTCTTTGCTTTCTTTCATAGTCATACAGCGTTGGAACAGGCCCTAGGACCCAACTTGACCACGCTGACCAATATACCTCAACTACACTAGTCCCGCCGAAGATAGACACAAAATGTTGGAGTAACTCTGCGGGTCAAGCAGCATCTCTGGAGAAAAGGAATAGGTGACGTTTCGGGTCGAGACCCTTATTCAGAAGTTCCTTCCTGCACTAGTCCCACCTTTGATCCATATCCCTCCAAACCTATCCTATCATGTGCTTGGCCAAATATTATTTCAACCGTTGTGATCGGGCACCAACTAAAAGTAAATGCCAAGAACACACACGCCACCCAAGGTCCATGCAGCCAGCACTAGCCTGGATTTAATTCAGGAACTATTGACGGCTTTATTTTCTCCAATCAAATTCACGTGTGGACAACTGCAGGTCAGAAATCCCTTGCATCATGTCCAGATTGAATCACTCACTTGGAAAGGCGAATCTGGCTGAGCTCATCTGTCAACGGTTTGAGTTGACTAAGGGACCAAATAATTTCAATATACGAACAACCATTAAAAAATAGCTTTGTGCACTCAGACAAATCTAACTGTGGAATTAGCTATGTACTTGTGAGCCACTCTACCACTTCTTCCTGCTCTCGGCTTTTGTAATCTTGGCTATTATATTAGCATCATTTTTCAGATGAATCGAAAGTTGTGGTATTTTCTCACTTACCCCCGCCTTTTCTTCCTGTACATTACACAGGGGCACAATGAACAGGGCTGAGGAGTCTTTTTGGACTTCAGCAAAGCCTTTGATAAGGTTCATTTTGTTGGCCGTTCTGCAAGGTTAGATCGCATGGGATCCAGGGAGAGCTAACTAACTGGGTACAGAAAAAGACTCAAAATGCTTGAGTAACTCAGGGGGTCAGGCAGTTTCCCTGGAGAACATGGATAGGTGACCTTTCGGGTCTGAAGAAAGGTCCCCACCCGAAACGTCATCTATCCATGCTCTCCAGAGATTTTGCCTGACCCATTGAGTTGCACCAGCACTTTGTATACACTGCACAGCTATGACTGAGCACAGACACCAGGGCCCCATTCTATTTCTTTCAAATGTTATCAACTGTACAATCTACTGTAAATGTCCAAACCTTTCTAGTTCAAGATTCAAGAGATTCACGATTCAAGAGAGTTTATTGTCGTGTGTCCCGGATAGGACAATGAAATTCTTACTTTGCTTCAGCACAACAGAATACAGTAGGCATGAATACAGAATTTAATCTACGATAGCTAATTTGATTTTAATCATGGATAATTAGATGTTATCAATGATAAGCACCTGTGCAACTCCTGTAACCATTTGCACTTCGTGACGCCTTAACTCTGGACTTTGCATCTTTCACTCACCCCTTGGGTTAGTGATCTTATTCAATGCCAAATAAAGTCATGTAAAGCTCTAATTTCTCCTACAGCAGTGGGCAAATCATTATAGTTTAACATCCACCACTTCTCTCAAATAAAAATGTTGCCCCATTCAACGCTGCAAAAGGAAAGTTTCTCCACGTGTTATTTTATTATTTTAAATAAAAACACAGACAGCTTGGGTGATGTCATTTTCATCAATTAACTCTCTTAATCTCTTAGTCATCTTCTGTCAATGACTCCAATTATTGTTGACTACTTATATGAAATGTGGGGGGGGGGGGAAATGAAACAATTATTTTAACTACTAATAATAGTCTGTTACGTGAAATGTATTTGGACACGAGTAAAGGAGAACAGTTGTATAAGAAGGAACTGGTTTAAACCGAAGATAGACACAAAAAGCTGGAGTAACTCAGCGGGACAGGCAGCATCTCTGGAGAGAAGGAATGGGTGACGTTTCGGGTCGAGACCTTTCTTCAGACAAAAGAGAACAGTTGTTCCAACAGCAGAATAATTGAAACTGCCCCTTCATTCCTTCAACAAAATACCCATGCCTGCCACATCAAGAATCCACACCCCTCTCCCTCTCTCCCAGACATTCATTGGTAAAACAAAGGTTTGAATCCATCCCAATAACGACATCATTTATCCTGTCTGCATGCCAAATACTGGCAGTGCGTTGACCTTGTCTTTTGTCATTCTCCATAAACAGCTGCAATACTCACATGTCCAGTAGGGGGAGCACTACGAGACACAGTAACTACATTATCTTGAGCCTTTCACACAGACTGCTACAATCACAAATATATTTTGATTACATATTCTACCTTGCAGCTAAACTTGAATAACATTTCAGCAGCACCAAGGTTTTAGGTTTTCCAGGTTTAACCCAATAGGAAAATAAAACACCTGAGCATATTTTCAAATGAATCACATTTAGGGTCTCTCTCACAAAGAGCCAGCCTAATTGTACATAGAGATGGTATTTCAAAACATTTAACACAAAAATCCTATAACCAATGTAAAATTACACAGAGGTTAAAATTGTCTTTTATTAAACTACACCTACTAATTGAAGAGCTGTGTAAGAAAGAACTGCAGATGCTGGTTTAAATCAAAGATAGACACAAAGATTGTTAAGGGCTTGGACACACTAGAGGCAGGAAACATGTTCCCGATGATAGTGGAGTCCAGAACCAAGGGGCCACAGTTTAAGAATAAGGAGTAAGCCATTTAGAACGGAGACAAGGAAACACTTTTTCTCACAGAGAGTGGTGACTCTGTGGAATTCTCTGCCTCAGAGGGCAGGTTCTCTGGATGCTTTCAAGAGAGAGCTAGATAGGGCTCTTAAGAATAGCGGAGTCAGGAGATATGGGGAGAAGGCAGGAACAGGGTACTGATTGGGGATGATGAGCCATGATCATATTGAATGGCGGTGCCGGCTCGAGGGGCCGAATGGCCTACTCCTGCACCTATTGTCTATTGTCTAAAATGCTGGAGTAACTCAGCGGGACAGGCACCATCTCTGGAGAAGGAATGGGTCCATTTATCATGCCAATGAGCATAGGAATTCCAATTTTGAAGGATCTCAACATACATCATTTTTAATCTGTTGACTTTTCTTGCTTATCAGTCAGTATCTATGAGTATCATGTTTACAGGCCTGTTATGTTGTTGCAAGTAATCATAGTATTGTTCATTTTCAGTAAATATGACAATTAAACACTCTTGACCTGATATTCTACTGAGCTTAATTAAACTGCCAGGGCCAGCAACTTATATACATTCTAAGAGCATTCAGTTTAAGGAACGCCACCTATTCCTTTTCTCGAGAGATGCTGCCCGACACACTGAGTTACACCAGCATTTTGTATCCAGCTCCTGATTGTGGAAACAGTTTTGATATTCAGTTAAAGGTAGGCACAAAATGCTGGAGTAAATCAGCGGGCAAGGCAATATCTCTGGAGAGAAGGAATGGGTGACGTTTCGGGTCGAGACCCTTCTTCAGACTGGTATTCAGTTACGTAGCACTCTACCTGTGGCTCAACTTCAATATAATGCTTGGTTTGAGCATTTTACATTATTAAAAGCTAGTTATTTATCCACTGTGACAGAACAGCACCTGGAATGATTCAGAACAATGTGGTTACAAAATCATACCAGAAATGAATTTTTTGGTATCATATTAATATTCAGATCATATGGACAAACTGGATGCTACAAACACAAGACTCTTTTCAGTTTTGTTTACTTTATTATTGACACAAAATAAACTTTTGTGCCCAAGCCAAATTTGTGCAGCATGATTCAGTTCCTGCTGATTTTGAAAAGCAACAGATTCACAGCAATTAGAATTGGAAAATAGTTAATATTTCATTGCTTCATTTTTCCAATATCTTCAGCAACATATTTTCAATATAGCACAGTATAAGTTATTGTATCAGAGAGGTAAATGCGACAGCCATCCTATTATCACTAATCTGCAGGTAATCCTAACCGTGGCACAGCTGTAGAGTTGCTGCCTCACAGCGCCAGAGACCCGGGTTCTATCCTGACTACGGGTGCTGTCTGTGCGTTCTCCCCATGAACTGCTTGGGTTTTTTCCGGGATCTCCGGTTTCCTCCCACGCTCCAAAGACGTACAGGTTTGTAGGTTAATTAGCTTGGTGTAAACGTAAAAATTGTCCCTTGTGTGTGTGTAGGATAGTGTTAATGTGCGCGGACCGCTGATCGGTGCCGACTCGGTGGGCCGAAGACCCCGTTTCCCTGCTGTTCATCTAAACTAAACTAATGTTACACAATATATCCTGGCCACGTGTAAACACAGCGATACTTCATGTGGTAAATCAATCCCATTCAGTGAGGTACCTGCAGATTCTGCCATAGGCTTTCAAGGCATGGGAAGCCAAGGACCAATAAACACTAACATCTCAAATAATCCTCGCTTCTCCACTGCAGCCAACCATCGCATTCACAGACAATCTTCATGACGGAACGGAAAAGTGTATGTTTCTTCAAATTTTTACTTTTGTCTGGTTTACAATGCTGACTGGAACTACTGCTTCCCACCATTGGCCAATGGAGCTCAATGTTCAACTAAAAAAGCCTCAGATTCATTTTAAAAATGAAGGAGTGGCACGGTGGCGCAGCGGTAGAGTCCCTGCTTTACAGTGTCAGAGACCCAGGTTCGATCCCGACTACGGGTGTTTGTCTCTACAGAGTTTATACATTCTCCCCATGACCATGAGTGTAATCTGCGGGATCTCCGGTTTCCTCCCACACTCCAAAGACGTACAGGTGTGTAGGTTGATAGGCTTGGAAAATTTGTAAATTGTCCCGTGTGTGTATAGGATAGTGTTAATGTGCAGGGATCGCTGGTCGTAGTGGACTCGGTGGGCCGAATGGCCTGTTTCCGTGCTCTATCTCTAAACTAAACAATGGTGTACAAAATCCGAACCTTCTTGCAAGCGATCTAACTTCCAAAGGCACAGAGCAAAATGGTTAGGTACAATGTGGAAAATAAAACAGCTGACATCAATTAAATGACAATCAAACAATGAAATCAATTGAAGAAGGGTCTCGACCCGAAACGTCACCCATTCCTTCTCTGCAGAGATGCTGCCTGTTCCGCTGAGTTACTCCAGCTTTTTGTGTGTCCATTCAATGAAATCCATGTTCAGCAGAAAACTGTTTGTATCAATGAGAAATGGAGACACAAGGGAGTGCAGGTCAGGTCAGGCAGAGTCTGTGGAGGGAAATGGGTCTGGAGATGGCTCCCGACCCGAAACGTCGCCTGCCCCGGATGTTGCCTGACCTGCTGAGTTCCTCCAGCATTTTGTATCAATAAAAAAGTGGATTTTAAGCAATCAAAATTTGGAAGGCAGAATTCAAAGACTTTGTAATCATCATCAACAAAAATGTAGATGCCATTCGTTGAAAAATCTGCGATGAAAGCATCCATCCTCAGCCCCAATGGATATTCATGTCAACCCAAGCAGAATATTATAATACTGTTATAATAATTTCCAACATACTGAAGGTTGGAATTTTGGGTCTCTCACCGACAATATATTATTAAACATGACTAAATTAGAACCACATGGGACCCAGAAGTTCCATATCACAACCTCTTTGATTCTGATTAACTACGTATTAATCATACCACAGCAGTGGTTTGCAAATGAGCATCCTAACAACCAGATAATGAGTTTCTTACTGCTATATTAAAAATCGAGAAACTATTGCAGACATTTTGATTCTTCATTTTTAATATTCCAGATCAAGTTTGTGCAAAACAGCACGGATTTAAGTGGAAATATCAATCAATGCATGTCGGCAGTGGCCTGAAACCGTATTCAATAATATTTGGAACTTCATCAGTGAACCTACAAAAGTAAAATAAGTGAAGCATAGCATTCATCCTTTTTTCGTGGACCAAATTCATATTGCAAGCAGAACAAGCCAAGTGGTTGGCCAACGACGATCAAGGTATCATGAGGTGACTCTACATTTTTATCAACTTTGGGCTTTTGCTGCACACCTCATCATTTGAACACCAAAAAGATTCTACAGAGATTTAGATTTCATTGTTTGATTGTCATTTAATTGGACTTGAATCATACAAAATGGTGCCGGAAACATGGCGACTCTTATGTACTGCCTCAGTGTAATCTACAATTCCTACACTTTTGTATTAAGTATGATTGGCCTAGTAAGGTTTTTCTGTACAGAATGCAAAAAAAAGACATGTCACTGTACCTGGGTGCATGAGAATAAAGTACCATTGCACCTGTTGAGCAGACGATGATTTCGACAGGTGATTAAAATAAACTACATTGATCCGTACACGTCTTCTTTTGTAAATGATATTCTCACTACATGCCGCTTTTAACCTGATCCTCAAGCAAATGGCCCACAGCATCCTGACTCCATTAGCAAAGCTTTGACAGTAAAGAGGCTGCCAAGCGGTCACTGGCCAAGCCCTGCCGCAAACCCCCCGTATGCTTTGACAATCAGCTACGCCTTGCTGTACACATTGACAATCAGCTAAGCCTTGCTCGAAGCTTTCACCGACTGTCAAAGCTGTTCTGAAACGTAAACATATTAAAAAAAAATTAAAACTATTTAAACATTTTTGAGAAAATAAGCAAATTAGCTAATAATATCATGATTAACATTAGGAGCAGTACGGTGGCGCAGCTTAATAAATGCTGGATTTCCAAGAAATTTCATGTGCAGTCTATGATGTATTTTGGGCTCTGGATCCTGGATTGCCGCTGTCTCACAACTCTAGAGACCCGGGTTCAATCCCGACTGTCTGCATGGAGTTTGCACGTTTTCCCTGTTTCCTCCCATATCCCAAAGATGTGCGGGTTTGTAGGTTAATTAACCGCTATAAATTGCTTCTGGTGTGCAGGGAGTGGATGAGAAAGTGGGATGACAAGTGGGTGTGAACGGGTGATCGATGGTCGGTGTACACTCAGTGGGTGGAAAAGCCTGTATCCGTGCTGTATCTTTCAATAAATTAATAAGTTGGGCCGGAGGACCTGTTTCTATGCTCTATGAATCTGTCGAAGAGTGCCTCTCACATGTTCATCTAAGTGTATGCAGAAGACCTATCAACATTGCCATTTAGATGTCACTGCAAATGATGGCACTTTCATTCACTGGCCCATTAGCAAAATCCAGACAACTACAACTGTAACATGTGCAATAATTCTGTTTTTACATACTATGGCAATATATACCATGCCATGGCATGTATTAGATCTTTGCTTCTTGCCCTGGCAATCCAGGATCCAGAGCCCAAAATACACCATAGACTGCACATGACATTTCTTGGAAATCCAGCATTTATTAAGCCCCAGGATGTACCCAAATGCGCATGAATTTCCACATCCTCGTCACTATTGAGCAACTTGAACACAATGGTTACTTTCCTGGAATGAACCACCTTTGTATTATGTAAGAAAAAGAAACTGCAGGTGCTGGTTTATACCAAAGATAGACACAAAATGCTGGAGTAACTCAGCGGGTAGGACGGCATCTCTGGAGAAAATATTTCAGTGACCTTTCAGGTCGGGACCCTTCTTCAGACTCTGGAAGAAGGGACTGAAGAAGGGTCCACGGCACGAAACATCATCAATCCATGTTCTCCAGAGATGCTGCCTGACCCGCTTGAGTACCTCCAGCACTTTGTGTCAACCTTTGTATTAATATCACGACATATTTTAAAGAATCTGACCCATTTCCCCACAAAAAAAAGTACAATTATTTTTGTTTACGATGACTGTTTTGTTTAGTTTATGATGTGAATGAAATTATATGGCTCGTTTCGTTCAGGAGACATCTGTGCATAGACATTAAGTATGATTTTTGGATAGACAATTCATTTCAGCGGACTCAGATTCTAAGATGTTGTGGCAAAATAACTTCAATCAGAAAACTGGATGTTTTCTCTGAGCAACAACTGATTAGCTACTTGAAGCCTTTGCCGAGAATCCAGTTACCTCCCACTGACATTATTTGGCTATTAAATTAAACATGGTACAGTTGTAAGAATTGCCTATATTACATTTGGCATTATCTAAATTTGACCAAATATAATTATATTTCTCCTCATTTGTCACTATCTACAATGTTAGTAAAAATTCTGGACATTAGTTCTTGAATTTCTGCAGCTAAAACCAGGCTGATAACAGGTCTGGGAATGTTGCAAGTCAAGAACTAATGTCCAGAATTTTTACTAACATTGTAGATTTTCCATCCCCACCTGGAAGCTTGTGTAGAAAGGAACCGCAAATGCTGGTTTACACCGAAGATAGACATAAAATGCTGGAGTAACTCGGCAGCGCAGCAGCATCTTTAGAGAAAAAGGATGGGCGACATTTCGGTCCGAGACCATTCCTCAGACTGTTCAGACAGCATCTTAGTTTAGTTTAGTTCTGATGTCCACCGAGTCCCTGCACACTAACACTATCCTACACACACTAGGGACAATTTACAATTTTATCGAAGCCAATTAACCTACAAACCTGCACGTGTTTGAAGTGTGGGAGGGAACCGGAGCACCAGGAGAAACCCCACACATGTCACGGGGAGGATGTACAAACTCTGTACAAGCATCCATAGTCAGGATCGAACCCGGGTCGCTGGCACCATAAGGAAGCAACTCTAAGACTGCACCCCCATGCCACCCTTCACTGTTCAGTCTTAAGAAGGGTTCCAATTCAAAATGTCGCCCATCTCTTTCTCCAGAGATGCTGCCTGACCAACTTTTACTGCAAAGCATGTTATGAATATTGCATTCATTAATTGATTCACTGGATCTAAATTTATAAGACCCTTCTTCAGACGTCTTGACCCGAAACGTCACCCATTCCTCTCACGTGTCGGTTAAAGGAATTGTCAATTGTACAAAGGTTTTTATCAACAGCACATAATTTATCAAAAATTTGCAATGTACCTCAATCAACAAAATTATTAGCCATGTGACCAGATAGCCTCAGAATTAAAGGGTGCACTTTTAGAAAGGAGATGAGGAACTTTAGTCAGAGGGTGGTTAATCAGTGGAACATTGCCTCAGAGGGCTGTGGAGGCCAAGTCAGTGGATATTTTTAAGGCAGAGATAGACAAAATCTTGATTAGAACAGGTGTCAAAGGGCATGGGGGGGGGGGGGGGGGGGAGGCAGCAGGAAATGGGATTAGGAGGTAGAGATCAGCCATGATAGAATGGTGGAGTAGACTTGTTGGGCCGAATGGCCTAATTCTACTCCTATAACCTGTGAACATATGCGATCTTATGAAGTGTGTTGCATTGTTTCAATGAACTTTAGTGAAACAATTATGTTATTCATGACCACAGTGGCCAACTAGTTTTACTTTGTAAAACGATACGACAGAACTTTATTTATCCCAGGAGGGAAGTTGATCTGCCAACAGTCATAAAACGCAAGGTACATGAAACATGAATTAAAGTGACAAGTGGAAAGGATTGGGGATGTGCAAAGATTTGGGGAGGGAGGGAAGGGGGCGGTGGGAGGGGAGTCAGTCTCAGTCAACTCTGTGACACAAGGGGGAGGAGATGTACAGTCTGATAGCCACAGGGAAGAAGGATCTCCTGTGGCGTTCTGTGCCGTATCTTGGTGGAACCAGTCTGTTGCTGAAGGTGCTCCTCGGGTTGACCAGCGTGTCATGGAGGGGGTGAGCCATATTGTCCAGGATGCTCCGCAGTTTAAGGAGCATACTCCCCTCCAAGACCACGTCCCATGAATCCAACTCCGCCCCCAGGATGGAGCCAGCCTTCCTGATGAGTTTGTTGATCCCGTTGGCATCCGCGTCCCTGTTGGCCCAGCACACGACAGCGAAGAAAATGGCAGTGGCTACCACCGATTGGTAGAATATCTGTCGCATCTTACTGCAGGCGTTGAAGGAGCAGAGCATTCTCAAAAAGTACAGCTGGCTCTGTCCCTTCTTGTACAGGGCCTCAGTGTTCCTGG
Source organism: Leucoraja erinaceus (assembly GCF_028641065.1). Lineage (NCBI taxonomy): Eukaryota > Metazoa > Chordata > Chondrichthyes > Rajiformes > Rajidae > Leucoraja > Leucoraja erinaceus. Next base: position 4,304,530 of record NC_073393.1, read on the forward strand.
ACCAGTCCATCAACAAATACCATGTATCTATCGTAAAAGGAGGAAGGAATTCCCACAAAGCCAAGGACAAAGGCAGCTTGTGAACTGCATAATACAATAAATGGGTCAAAAGCTTTCATGATGTATTACCAAACATTTCAGACCTTTGGCTTAGCATGACCTTTGTAGACTCAATGACACATGCTATTCCTTTATATTGCCTTTCACCTAGTTTATTCTATTGTGAGCATCTGTAGGGCGTTATAATCATTCAAAAGAATAAATATGGGAAGGAGAAAAGGACAGTTAGATTTAATAGATTTAATGTGGAGTTTATTATTTAATTATTCTGGCTGGTAATAAATTTTAATTCATCTCAATGGAAATAACAGCAATTCATGCATTTCTGCTGGAATATAATCTTAAATATTCAGAATCTTGCCAAGGCAATATGTTGTCAGTCAATCCTTAAGATGGTGTAATTTCCACAAAAGAAAAACAAATCAGAAAGTAGGAAATACTGTGGGGGGAAAAAGTGCAAAAATTGAATGTTGAAGTGTTTAAGAAAGAACTGCAGATGCTGGAAAATCGAAGGTAGACAAAAATGCTGGAGAAATTCAGCGGGTGAGGCAGCATCTATGGAGTGAAGGAAATAGGCAATGTTTCGGGTCAAAACCCTTCTTCAGTCTGAAGAAGGGTTTCGACCCGAAACGTTGCCTATTCCTATCACCCCATGGATGCTGCCTCACCCGCTGAGTTTCTCCAGTATTTTTGTCTATCTTGGATAAGTTGAATTTACTTTTTGGTTAAAATTATAGATAATAGCAATGAGTTGAATAGATACTTAAGGTTTGCATTATTTCCTGCATAACTTTCAAGTTGTCAACAAGATCAAGACTACGATAGGTTAATTTAGTTATTCCTTCAGCGTGGCAACACAGGAACTTCGGCCCAACATGCCCACACCAACCAACATTTCCAATCTACATTAGTCCCACCTGTCTGCATTTGCCCCACTTCCCTCGAAACCTGTCCTATCCATGTACCTGTTTAAATGTTTCTCAAATGTTCAGGTAGTCTCTGCCTTAACTACTTCCTCTGGCAGCTGGTTCCATACACCCACCATCCCTCATGATCCTATAAATCTTTCCCCCTTCACCTTAAACTTATGTCCTCTGGATTAACACAGGTTGTAATACGGAATCCTAAAACTACAAGACATGAAGTTCTTCTGCTCAAGATGGATGTCAAAACTATTAGAAAAATCAATGCAAACCCTAACCTTTAGACTGCTGACAATCTATAAATGTATTTGAATGACTTAGTTCAGATCCCTTGCTAGTAGTTTAAAGGTCAAATCGCTTCATCTTTCTTATAATATTACACAAAAAACCTGAAGTACCTTTCTTAAAATGTAATGTTCGTTCGAAATTGTTTTCTATAATACCTTTCTTCTAATTGCTTACGAAAACTTGGTAATATTACCCTTAATTAAACAGGTCGCAATATAATGCAGTTTTGTAAAAGAAAAATCAATTTCCAAGAATCGACAATTATTTTTAGTCATAATCTGCATCATCCTTTGGAATGAGGTTTAATCTGCCCACAAACTAGACGTTGCAATCATCAAAGGGAACAGAGGAAGAAAATAACGACACAAAACAAGGGAGCCCCAGACAAAAGTTCTTTCAATAATTCATACTTTAACACCAGGCCTGTACCCACACTACAATACAGATGTTGATTTGAAGATGTGACTAAAAAAAGGTCCCAACCTGTTCTCCAGAGATGCTGCCTGACCCGTTGCATTAATCCAGCATTTTGTGTCTATCTTTGATATGGAGATTGTTCGCCTGAGAGAGGTGTAGTGGAACAGCTAACGGAGCCTCCCTCCTCTGTGTCACTGACCTATGTAAATCCGGACCTATCTGTGTGGAGTTTGCATGTTCTCTGAGACTGCATGGGTTTCCTCAGCGTGCTCTGGTTTCCTCACACATCCCAAAGAGGTGTTGGTAGGTAGGTTAATTGGCCGCTATAATTAGCCCCCAGTGTGTAGATGCGTGATAAAATCTGTGGGGAGTTGATGAGAATGTGGAGCAAATACAAAATAAGATTAATGTAGGATGAGTGTAAATCATGACTTTGCTGAGGGGCCTGTTTTTACGATTCAATAACTTCAAGACAGTGGCCTCAGAAATAGATTCTCTCAGAAGGTGAGCATGCAGTCAGTGGAGACAGGTTTTTTCTTTCAGCAAGCTTACCTTTCTTTTTAAAATAGGAACAAAGATGAATATTTCACCCATTGCAAAACGTTGAAGAGAACTTAAATTACACAAGTCACGGAGCCATAGAGAGATGTAGCACCGGATCACCTTGACTCACCAAGTCCACACCGACCATTAAGGTGGAGGAAGGAACTGCAGATGCTAGTTTATACAGAAGATAAGACACAAAAGTTCGATAGAGCTCTAGAGGCTAGTGGAGTCAAGGGATATGGGGAGAAGGGAGGCACGGGTTATTGATAGGGGACGATCAGCCATGATCACAATGAATGGCGGTGCTGGCTCGAAGGGCCAAATGGCCTCCTCCTGCATCTATTTTCTATGTTTCTAAAATGCTGGAGTAACTCGATGGGACAGGCAGCATCTCTGGAACGAAGGAATGGGTGACGTTTCTGAAGAGTCTGAGAATCTGAAGAAGGGTCTCGACACGAAAGGACGCCCATTCCTTCTCTCCAGAGATACTGCCTGTCCCGCTGAGAGACGCCAGCTTTTTTTGTTGTTTCTACCGACCATTAAGGTCGATACCAGCTCTTCACACTAGATAAGCTTAAAAACAAGGAACTGCAGATGCCGGATTCTTGTGTAGATCTCAAACTGCTGCCGTAACACAGTGGGTCAGACAACCTCTCTGAAGGACATGCGCGATAGGCACAGATTCCAGTCTAGCCCCTTCTTCACCCTAATTAACCTACCAACCAACACCTCTTTCAGATGAGCAGCAACTCCACCGCTGTGCCACTGTACCACCCCTTGTTTTTTTATTAAACAAAAATCTTAATACACTGATCGGAATCTAAAATACGCTCAAACCAAATAATTTCCATGCTCCACAGTGTTCTGAAAAGGATCGCAAATGTTTGAACTGCAATCATTCTACAGCGATGCCTTTGTGAATTAGAAAATAAAACATTAAAAAAGTAAGTCTACTTTATTTTATACAAAGATCTGACAGACAGTGCGGTAAAACTCAAAAAGATTTTTTAAGGTTTCCCTCGGGTATTTCTTTAATTTGGTTCCTTTGCACTGCAAAGCACAGAAACCACTCACTGCCGGTCCCCGAAGGTTTATCAGCCCTCATTGTTTATCCAAAAACATTTATTTAAGGAAACAGATATACCCCGATAAAACAAGATATCACAACGAATCTAATTTAAAATCCGACAGCTAGGCTTCAATACCACACTCCCAACAATCAATTACCCCTAATTCCATCAATTTGAAAGTATACGTGGACTAGTTTGATCAATGCATGATCTATTTCAAAGTATCTTTCACTCATTTCTCAAAAGACTACTCGATACCAACTCCGAAGGGATGAAATGGAAAGCTACTACTTGGCTGAATTCCAACCTACCAACGAGATCCAGACTTCATCTGCTTCCAACACTGGCAATATTAGGAACTTCTGAATGCCACATCCCATCCAAGAAGTCACCTCGATACCAGCTCTTCACACTAGATAAGATACTTTTTGGACCCCAATATTAAGGGAACATTCTTTGGGAGAAAGATCAGCCAACCAACAAAAGACTTATATTTTGCAGCTGGTAGAATTCACAGCTCCAGAGACACAACTTCAATCCTGACCTCGGCCTGCGTGTGGAGTTTGTACATTTAGTTTAGTCAGTTTAGAGATGCAGCATGGAAACAGGCCCTTCGGCCCACGGAGTCCGCACCAGCCAGTGATCGCAGCACATTAACACTATCCTACACACACACTAGGAACAATTTATACGTGCACCAAGCCAATTAACCTACATACCTGTACGTCTTTTAGAGTGTGGGAGGAAATCGAAGATCTCAGACAAAACCTATGCAGTCATGGGGAGAACGTACAAACTCCATACAGACAGCACCCGTAGTCGGGATGGAACCCGGGTCTCCGGCGCTACAAGCACTGTAAGGCGGCAACTCTACCGCTGCGCCACAGTATCGCCCGGTTCGCCCAGTGACTGCCTGGGTTTCCTCCGGGTGCTCCGCTTTCCTTCCACATCCCAAAGACGTGCGGGTTTGTAGGTTAACGTGCCTTCATATAATTGCGCCTAATACATAGGGGGAGTGGATGAGAAAGTGAGATAATGTAGAACTGGTACCAATGAGTGATTGATGGCCGGTGTGGATTCAGTGGGCCAAAGGGCCCATATCCACACTGTATCTCAAAACTAAATTAAACTTGAAGGCAGGCTGCAAAATGAGCAGGCCATCGGGCACTTTCAGCGGCTATGGAGAAAATAAACAGCGTGTCAGAGTGATCAATTACACAGATGCACAAACTTCCTGCTGGTTCTGTCATGAGTCTCGTTATTTAGACCTGCGGTACATCGCCAGCAATTGCATTCAAAATGTAGGTAAAAAGCATTAAACAATAAGATTCATCTATTCCTTCTCATTAGTCAGTGAGCTCTCCAAAAAAGCGTACACGTGTGGTGGCTTAAAAACCAAAGCAAGATCAAGATTGCATGGCAAGGAGATTTTTAGTTACACAGAGGGTGGCGAGTGCCTGGAACGCGCTGCCAGGGGTGGCGCTCAAGGCAGTTACGAAAGTGGCGTTTAAGAGTCTTTTGGCTAGACACATGGATATACAGGGAATGGAAGGATATGGATTGTGCGCAGGTAGATAGGAGAAGGTCTTGGCATCATGTCCGGCACAATCACTGTGGGCTGAAGAGCCTGCTCTTGTTCTGTACTGTTCTATGTTCTAAGACTAAAACAAAGCAAGCTACGGTAGATGCTAGACATTTTACATATAAACTGAACATTTTGGTGAAACTAAATGGATTAGGTAGCATCTCTGTTGAAAGAAAACAAACAAATGAATGTTTCAGATCAAGAACCTTTTGTCAATACTGGACTAGTTAAATGTAGAGAGAAATACAATGGTTGGGGGGGAGGGGGATATGGAGAGAACTGGGGTGGTGGGCAGATTAGCATTAAGAGTGTGCTGACATGAGATTAAGAGCTCTAGGGCAAGATGAAAGGTCATGGTAATGGGCAACAAAAGGTCAATCCGATGGAGACATTAATTCAGAATTATTTGAAATTACCAGAGGAATGTAAAGGAGTGAAACATTAGAGTTAAAATAAAAATGCTGATCATTCAAAGTTGGACATTCCCAGCAAGGAGGCAGCTCGAAGGCTGTAAGGCTAAAATGTGCCTCATCAGAAGATGAGGTGTAGATCCGTAGCCTTGCAATGAAACGTGGAGTATCTTCAAGAAACAGCCCCATGCAGTCACGCAGGGTATTCAGTTGAAGTGATTCCTGTTCCTTCCATTGGAAAAGACTGCAAACTGTACAGCTTGTTGGATGATATCACTCTCTCAGTCCTTCTCCCACCCAAGTTCACTGTCCTTCTGATTAATTTTAGAATGTATGCCTCCATGTCACCTTCCCCCCAGCTAACAATAAAACTTCCTTTTCATCTGCTTTGATCTGTTGTTTTCACACCTTGCCCTTCTCTAGTCTCTCTCAACCGACTCTCAGCCTGAAGAAGGGTCTCGACTTGAAACATCACCCATTCCTCTTCCAGAGATGCTGCCTGTCCCGTTGAGTCACTCCAGCTTTTTGTGTCTAATTGGATGAAGGATGTTGACCAAAAACACAGACTGCCCATTTCCCTCCACAGATACTGCCTGACTCGCTGAGTTCTTCCAGCTGCTCTCATTTTATTTTGCTCCAGATGCCAACATCTGTGCTTCTGTGCACCAAACTCCTATCCGGTTGCTAATTTGGGAAAGTCACCAGAATTGGTGTACTACTTTCAGTCCCCCCAAATTAATTGACTGCTGCAACCCTCTACAGCATTCCGTATATATCGTAATCAGGCCTTACTAAGAAAACGGCTCGAACTAGCAAGATGCAGAAATATATCTGTAGCTTCCTCAGAGGATGCAAACATCTGGTTATGAAAAATGGATGTTTCAAAACAATAACGTGCCGGATCATGTCACTCTAATTCACAACACTCTGATTCTACCGGGCTGGTTTTCCACATGTATATTCCCAACACAGGCCTTTGCCCACCGGGATCACATTTTGAAACCACAGTGGTGCTCCCTGCAATATGTGCTCCCAGCACGAACAATTCCATGACAGAAGTCGAACAATGCCGGAAAAATCATCCCTTTGACTTGGAATGAAAACACACCCAAAAAGAACACTTGCAATTAGTATAAACGGCTTAAGCAAATATATGCATAAGAAGCAGAGATAGCTAAAAGTAAACATACCATGCTTCTTGCGACTCGCTGGCAAATTGTGCTCCCAGCATCTCTTTTTGCGAAACACTGATCCTTGCAAACACGTATAACAAACGTAATGAGGAGCAGAATGATGTTCATGCTTCATTGTGCTTCTGCTAAATAACTGGAGCTTTTACTGCAAGAGGAAGTTTATGTTGACAATACCACTACACGAGGGATGTCCATATTCCTAATAGGCCACTCTCGACTACGTTCAGTGTAGAAGGAACTGCAGATGCTGCTTTACACCGAAGATAAACTCACTCTTTTGAATCCTACATACAAAATGCTGAAGTAACTCCGCGGGACAGGTAGCACCTCTGGAGAGAAGGAATGGGTGACGTTTCGGGTCGAGACTCTTCTTCAGACTGAGCCTGAAGAAGGGTCTTGGCCCAAAACATCACCAATTTCTTCTATCCAGAGATGCTGCCCATCCCGCTGAGTTACCCCAGCATTTTGTGTCTATCTCAACTATGTTATACCTGCCTGATGCTCAATATTCTATTTAATTAAATGATAGGCAATAGACAACAGACAATAGGTGCAGGAGTAGGCCGTTCCGCACTTCGAGCCAGCACCGCCATTCAATGTGATCATGGCTGATCATCCCCAATCAGTACCCTGTTCCTGCCTTCTCCCCATATCCCCTGACTCTGCTATTTTTATGAGCCCTATCTAGCTCTCTCTTGAAAGCATCCAGAGAACCTGCCTCCACCTGTGGAATTCTCTGAGGCAGAGAATTCCACAGACTCACCACTCTCAGTGAGAAAAAGTGTTTCCTCGTCTCCATTCTAAATGGCTTACTCCTTATTCTTTAGAGCTGTTTTAATATGTAAAATAGTTGCAAAAAATTGTTTGTATAATTATACATATCAAATATATCATTAACAAAGTGGGGAAAAGGAAAATCAACATTTAAGATGTCACTTATCTAAAATGGAAGATTGGAACAAAGGGTGTCAAGGGTTATGGGGGGGGGAGGCAGGAGAATGGGGATTAGAGAGGAAGATAGATCAGCCATGATTGAATGGCGGAGTTGACGTGATGGACCAAATAGCCTAATTCTGCTCCTCGAACTTATGAGCTATGCTGGAAAGAGTGCAGAGAATAATTACGAGGATGTGACCAGGACTTGAGGACCTGAGCTATAGGAAGAGGTTGGGAAGGCTAGGACTTCATTCCTTGGAGCTCAGGAGGCTGCAGGGTGATCTTATAGAGGTGCATAAAGTCATAAGGGAAATAGATAGAGTGAATGCCCAGGATAGGGGAATCAAATACCATAAAGATATAGGTTTAAGGTGCGAGGGGAATGATTTAACAGGAAACTCAGCAGCAATTTTTTTCCACTCAGTGGATGGTGGGCATGTGAATTGTCCAGCCAGAGGAGGTACTTGAGGCAGGTACTATAACAGCATTTAAAATACTTAGACAGGTACGTGGATAGGAAATGTTCAGATGGATGTGGCCAAATGAGGCTAGCTTTGATAGGGCACCTTGGTCGGCATGGACGAGTTGGGCCGAACGGCCCGTTTCCATGCTGTACGAGTTTACGACTCTAAGAGGAAACAATCTTTGATAGGAAATAACAAAACTAAATGAAAAAGTTAGAATAACTGGAAATTATGGGAAATTATGCAATTCAAAGAACAAAGACAGTGGAAATGGCCAACTAAAGCAATAAAAATTACAAATAGCGAAGGAGGCTCATCAGAGAAAATAGTTAACGTGGGTCAGCAGTCTGGTAAAAAGCCAATCTATGTTCTATGCGAGGTTCCAAGGTCCACAACAACACTTCCCCAACATTAGAAACCTCCCTCAGGTCAAAAGGCAGACTGTAAGAAAATGTCAGAGGCGGCCAAGATCTGAAGTTGCTGAAACAATGCTTAAGCCAAATGCTGTATGTTACTTGGTCGAAAGATAATAAACCTGTTTTGTGTTTTTGTTTAAACAGGAAGCTAAAGACGGAGTCAAATTGATAATTTAGGGAATAAATAATAAAAGACCAAAGGAAATCGTCAAAATAATCATCCAATTGGAACTTGGACATTGCAAAAAAAATGTTTTTTAATTGCAGGTTATTCAATTGAAATTATTACTTCCATGTTCATTTAAAAGTGTTTAGACTTTGAACAATGACATGAGAGAAAGTAAATACAGAGACTTATCCGTTATGTTTCCTTGGCAAAATGCCAGTTCTAAAATGCCTACGGCAACTGAACGCTTACATTCTGAAATCAAGAATTTCCAGCATCTTAATCATGTATAGTCTTTCCACTGACTGGATAGCACGCAACAAAAAAAGCTTTTCACTGTACATCGGTACACGTGACAATAAACTAAACTAATTTCTAATTCTATCACTATATGATGTTTCCACACTAATTTCTTTGCTCTTTTGATGCATCAGATGCGTCATCTAGCAATTCCGGCTGATTTAAGACAAAATTTACATTGTGCAGTAAACAAATGCAAAGAGCTAATGAAACAATGAAGATATTAACAGAATAAAGACAGGGGCAAAATAATTAAGCTATCATAAGTTTGGAAAGACATGCCATTTTGCCACAGAAGGATGTGGAGGCCAAGTCAATGGATATTTTTACGGCAGAGATAGGTAGATTCTTGATACGTAGGGTGCCAGGGGTTATGGGGAGAAGGCAGGAGAATGGGGTTGAGAGGGAAAGATAGGTCAGCCATGATTGAACGTCAGAGTAGACTTGATGGGCCCAATGGCCTAATTCTACTCCCATTACTTATGAACCTACAACTCATTTACTATGAATGAAATTTGACACCGCCTTTGGAAAGAAACTAATAGCAAGCTGAATACTTGCTAAGTATTGGACTGAATAGCACGCAACAAAAGCTTTTCACTGTACCTCAGAACACGTGACAATAAACTAAACTGAACTGAAATAAAACGTACCTTGCACATATGGAGACGAGAGATACGTAGTGACATGACCATAAGGGTTTACATTGGGTTAGATGTTGGTCTAAAAGTAACAAAGAGGATAATAGTAATGCTGTTATTTTACACAGCAGCTTCAGGGAAAGGAAAAAGATCTAGAATTCCCCACCACAGTTAAAGTTTTTTCCACATTTTTTTTAAATACTTTTTCTTAAACATGTTTTTTTTCTAAACTTCACTGAAGCTCATTTTCCCTCTCAGCGTCTGATCTGACATTGAGCTCACCTTCTCTAAATGTACACTTGCCTCTGAGTGCATGCCGTTTATTTCTCAATCCATCTACCTGATTGATCCTTCAGTCAGGACACAGATGCCCCGTTTCAACGGACACCTTCTGCAACTTAACCCATAAAAGGTTAAAAATGAAAACGTACAAAGTCAAACCTGACGAATAAGACACACATTAGATACCCTGCTCCAGCAAAGACTGTGCATTTTCACATTTTTCACATGACAAACTCATTGCTCAGTTACATTTACAAAGGGGAAACATGGCAAAGCAATTATTCAAACTGATACTGTTTTAAAAATCAGACATTTAAATGACTCTACAAATGCGAAATGCTATACAATTGAGTTCAGGTCTATGAGAAAAATTAATGGAACAACTCTACTCTAACAGTTAACTAATATGAAATGTGTACAGATGTTATGCTGTATCACATAATGTTAGTGCCAATGAATATATTAAATCAATTTCAAACTATTGAAATACAAAAATATTTTTTATTTTAAAACATTTTATAAAAAAACATTAAAGATTCCATTTGAATGAAACACGTTTGTACAATCAGATTAACTTAAAAAAAACCTACAAAAAAAGGCAAATCAAAAGACGTATTTTCCCCTGGATTAAACTCCTCCCACACAGCTTTGTACCAATAATTGCCTCTAGAAAATGGATATTAATGGTTAATTTCAAGTGCCAGACCCAAGACAAACCTTTATTTAGCATTGTACATAAAGATTAGTTTATTTTAGTTTAGAGATACAGTGTGGAACAGGCCCTTCGTCCCACCGGGTCCCCACCGACCAGCGATCCCCGCACATTAACACTATCCTAAATACAGTACGGACAATTTACATTTATACCAAAACCAATTAACCTAGAAACCTGAAACCGAAGATTTCAGAGAAAACCTTTGCAGTCACAGGATGAACGTACAAACTCCATGCAGACAGCACCTGTAATCGGGATCGAACCGGGGTCTCTGGCGCTGTAAGTGCTGCAAGGCAGCAACTCTACCGCTGCACCACCGTGACCGCCCCGGATGTACAACATCGAAATTACATGTTTCCAATTCACAGAAAAGGTATTAAGACCATAAACAGAAAAGGTCATTTTATCGCTGGTGCCTTTTAATGGAAATGCTGCTTCAAATTATTTCTGCCTGTTGCGATATGTTAGTGGTCAGTGACCTTGATGTCTTTTCTCCGGAGTAATAAGAGGTTTATGTTATAACTGAGGATTTCCATCAGCAGTCAGTGAGAATAAAAAGCCACAACGTCTGATCAAAACGACCAAACCAGTGTGTAAGAACTGAAGTGTATCAAAGAAAAATACAAGACAGGAATTAAAAAAAGAGATTCGGAAAATAAAATGGAAATAATTGGGCGCAGCTGTAGAGTTTGTGCCTTACAGCGCCAGAGTCTCGGGTTCATTCCCGACTACAGTTGCTGTCTGCATGGAGTTTGTACGTTCTCCCCGTGACCTGTGCAGGTTTTCCTCCCACACTCCAAAGGCATACTGGTTTGTAGGCTAATTGGCTTGGTAAAACTGTAAATTGCCCCTAGTGTGTGGAGGATGGTGGTAGTGTGAGGGAATCGCTGGTCAGCGCGGACTCGGTGGCCAAAGGGCCCGTTTCCATGCTAAATCTCTAAACTAAACCAACATTCACAAGATCTACCCAGTGCATAAAGATCAAGAAACATTTATATCTAATTTAAAAATAAGTGTTAGCACAACCTTAACATTTACAGTCTATCATTTATGCCATAAAATCCTGTATTTGCATGCAGTCTTATTAAAAGAGCCCATTCCTTTGACAAGTGCATGGGGTGTGATCCTTTGTTATATTATTTACATTTTAAATGAACCTCGTGCACATGATATGTGGATGATAATTTTGAAGCCTCATTCTTTCCAAAAATTTGTGTTTCCACATGTATTAAATCATTAGAAGAATAGATCAGGTAGATGCAGAGTGTCTTGTCCAGAGTAGGTGAATCGAGGACCAGAGGACATAGGTTTAAGATGAAGGGGAAAAGATTTAATCGGAACCGAGGGGTAACATTTTCATACAAAAGGTTGTGGGTGTATGGAGCAAGCTGCTAGAGGAGGTAGTTGAGGCTGGGGCTATCCCAACATTTAAGAAACAGTTAGACAGGTACATGGATAGGACAAGTTTGGAGGGATATAGACCAAACACAGGCAGGTGGGATTAGTGTAGCCCGGACAAGTCGGGCTAAAGGGCCCAATTCCACGCTGTATCACGCTATATGAGGAGCAGAGAGATTCTACTGCAGTTGTAAGGGTCGGTGCGAAGGAAGGAGAATGGGGTTAGGAGGGAAAGATAGATAGGCCATGATTAAACGACGGAGTCGACTTGATGGGCTGAATGGCCTAATTCTGCTCCTAGAACTTATGAACAATAATTTCATATTACAAACAAGAAACTTGTTACTTAAATCAAAACGGGACTAAAGTTCTCAAAAATGGGTGCATCCTGCACGTCATTTCAAACATCAAACAGTGCAATTGAAGCAATTTTCAAATATAAAATGATAATTTAAACAAAAAACTCCCCTTAAGGGGGAAAAAGTCTCACACATGAGAGATTAATGACAGATAATAGAAAGGGGAAATCCAATATTAACCGAGATGAGAATAACTTTTTTCAAAAAGCACATTTACTGAATCTCTTGCTGTGCCACAGACAGTAGTTGATACTTGTTCATCTCCTAATTTTTAGGGAGCTAATGTCACCTAAAATAGTATAAGGGGATCCTGCAAGTGTATTCAGAGAAGACCCACGTGCACAGACTCTCCTGTGGAAACAGGTTAAAAGTATGTTACTATTGCTGGCCCTGATTTGCTGTGGTTTTTATCCCCACCCTCCCAATCTCAATTGTCCGTTTCCCCGCACCACAATCAGTCTGAAGAAGGGTCCAGACCCGAAACGTCACCTATCCATTTTCTCCAGAGATGTTGCTTAGTTACTGCAGCACTTTGTGTCTACCTTTGGTATAAACCAATATCTGCAGTTCATTTTTATGACATTAAAAGCAGTCAATGGCTGGCTTCAGACTTCAGAGCTGGTCTGAAGGGATATTGCCACTACACAATCAAAATAATCTCCTTCAAGATGAAAGAGCCTTAAATAATTTACACCAAGGAATTTTACTGTAACATTAAAATCTTGCTAATTTTGATTGTCACTATTATTCAAGTTTCAGTAACAGTTCTGTCACTTACAGACAATCAAACTAAGCTGTAAAATCGTGATCAATAGATTATAAGTGGTCACCAGAATAACAAATGGAAGAACCTTGTTCTCTGGGATAAACTGATGCTTGTATTATTTCTGAGGCATTCATTTTGTACCAGGACAGAAAGTTTATAACAATTACAGCACGGAAACAGGCCATCTCGGCCCTACAAGTCCATGCCGAACAATTTTTTTCCCCTTAGACCCACCTGCCTGCACTCATACCATAACCCTCCGTTCCCTTCTCATCCATATGCCTATCCAATTTATTTTTAAATGATACCAATGACCCTGCCTCCACCACTTCCACTGGGAGCTCATTCCACCCCGCCACCACTCTCTGCGTAAAGAAGTTCCCCCTCATATTACCCCTAAACTTCTGTCCCTTAATTCTGAAGTCATGTCCTCTTGTTTGAATCTTCCCTATTATCAAAGGGAAAAGCTTTGTCCACATCAACTCTGTCTATCCCTCTCATCATTTTTAAAGACCTCTATCAGGTCCCCCTTAGACTTCTGCTGGTCCAAAGAATAAAGCCACTAACACAATCAACCTTTCTCTTCAAGAACTTAGTTGCTGAAACCAATTTACATTCTAGTAAATCTTTACTGTACTCTCAATATTTTGTTGACATCCTTCCTATAATTTGGCGACCAAAATTGTACACCATACTCCAGATTTGGCCTCACCAATGCCTTGTACAATTTTAACATTACATCCCAGCTTCTATACTCAAGAATACTTTATTTTAGAATACAATATACATGAATGTTTAAATATGTATATAGGTATATATAAATAGGTATAAATATGAATATTTTAGAATACAATATACAAACTGAAAAGCAGTCAATTTACTTTAATTTAAAAAAAAACGAAAATCAGAACGTATCCTATCTTGCATTCATATTGCTACATGTAATACCAGAAAAAACAAATCCTACAATGGTTTTTTGGAAGTTTTAGGTGGAAATTGAAACATTTAATAGTCTATTCCAAAATACAACCAATAGTCACAGGCTTTCCAAATTGATAGAATTATTGCATGATTTATGACTACAGTGGAAGGTTTATATGTGGCAGTAATTTTAAGATCCAGCTCCCTCACAGCGCCAGAGACCCAGGTTCGATCCCAGCTACGGGCCCTTGTCCGTACGAGGTTTGCACGTTCTCCCCATGACCTGCGTGGGTTTCCCCTGGTATCTCCGGGTTCCTCCCACACTCCAAAGATGCACAGGTTTGTAGGTTAATTGGCTAGGCATAAAACTAAATTGCCTCTAGTGTGTGTAGGATAGTGTTAGTGTGCGGGGATCGCTGGTCAGTGCGGACTCAGAGGGCTAAAAGGCCTGTTTCTGCCCTGTATCTCTAAACTAAACACTTCCAAAACCCAACATCATTTAAACCCAATGCCAAACCTACACCGTGTTTTGTTTGAAACACCAAATGACATGACAGAAAGGGATGAGTGAGTCAGCTGTTGAACAGACATTGATGGCAATTCAACACTATACGTCTGTCAGACAGGAGATGAATCCCAAACACATAATTAGGAGCGCAATAGCACGGGCAAACTTGTCCACGCCATTTTTATTCGGTATAATCTGGGTTTGGGTTTATCTTTTGGACCAGTTTGCACATATTTTCACCAAATGCAGATTAAAGTCGAGGACAATTCAACTTTTCTCAATCTGGTGCCACACTCTAGCCCGTGAGCTACTCTAGCCGAAAGCCCACGCAGGTTACAAGCTGATCTTACCTGCTTGCAGCATGGTTCAGCTCAGATTTAGCTAAAGCATGAAGTCACCCCTGAGAGGACTGTTGGCTGCACACTGAAAAGACTACACACGTAAACACAGTATTAGCAACCCACGATCATTCATTTGACATAATCTGTTCTCAATTAAACAAAAAATTCAACAATGACTTATTAATGATAAATAAATAAATCTGTTGAATGTTGGTTTAAATATGGTTTAATGAAGCTGGTATAAATATGAATATAAATATTAAATATGGCTTAGGAAAAGAACGGGTGTCAACGGTCATGGGGAGAAGGCATGAAAATGGGATTAGGAGGCAGAGTTCATCCATGATTGAATGGCAGAGTAGATTCGATGGGCTGAATGGCCTAATTCTACTCCGATAACTTGAGAGCTTGTGAAAGCTGTACCATCTCAAATCTGAGTAAGTAAATAAAAATGTAAAATAAGAACCCAACGTGGCTGTGACATTATGATGATGACTGAAGCAGGAGTGAAAATAGAAACACGTTCTGACTTTTACAATTACTCTAAAACTTCTAATTTCATCCAAAAACTTCATTGTCAACACTTAGCAGATTTTCATATCCAATTACATTTATTAAAGCCATCTGAACTACATTAATAATTTGAAACCAGGATTAGAATATCTATATGCGTATTTTTTATAAAGTCATGGAGTGATACAGCATGGAAGCAGGGTCTTCGGACCAACTTGCCCACACCTGCCAACATGACCCAGCGTTAGGCCCATATCCCTCCAAACCTGTCCTTTCCATGTACCTGTCTGATTATTTCTCAAACGTTGGGATAGTCCCTGCCTCAACTCCTTTAGCAGCTTGTTCCAGACCCCACCACCCTTTGTGTGAAAAAGTTACTCCTCAGATTCCTATTAAATCTTTTCCCCTTCACCCTAAACCTATGCCATCTTGTCCTCAATTCGCCTGCTCTGGGCAAGAGACTCAGTGCATCTACCCGATCTATTCCTCCCATGATTTTATACACCTCTATAACATCCCCCCCATCCTCCTGCGCTCCAAGGAATAGAGACCCAGCCTACTCAGCCCACTATAGCTCCGACCCTCTAGTCCTGGTAACATGCTCTTAAAATTATCTACAAAGTAATTGGTAATCAAAAAATTCAACAAACTTAACATTTGTCAAAACCAAATCCTAGATTCATTCAAAACAGTCAAAAATCTATTGTATATTGTATAAAATATTACCCAACAAAAGCAAAACATCGAACATCAACAGGCAATAAAACTAAAATTGAAGGCAGAAACACTGAAGTATTTTTGGTTTTTAGTTTAGATCCTCTGCCTCTATAGTTGTTTGCTTTTGATGGAGGAATACCACTACAGTTTATACAGCTTTTACAAGATGGCTGTGACTTTATTTTGTGTGCCAGTCTCTCAGGTAATGGACAACCATCTCTGTTGTTTGTGCCTTTCCATTCATGGGTGGGATGCAAAACATTTCACCCTCCACTCCTGCTTCAACTTTCACACAGATATGCTGGTTTGGGATAAGCGAGGGATGCATGTAGGTGTAAATAGTAAAGAAAGGATTGGATTACACAATCCCTTTTACTCTGAGAAACTTTAAACTTTACAAAAGGATGGAATAAAAGCCTCCATTCATTGTTCCCGACAAGGTTCTAAAGTGAAGTCTGAGGATCCTAAACTAGTTGTAGAAACAAAGAACTCCAGATGCTGGTTTATACCAAAGATACACACAACATGCTGGTGTAACGCTACAGGTCAGGCAACATCTCTGGATAAAAAGGATGGGTGACATTCCAGGTTGGGACCCTTGTTCAGTCTGAAGAAGGGTCCCGGCCTGAAACGTCACCCATCCTTTTTGTGCAGAGATGCTGCCCGACTCGCTGAGTTACTCCAGTGCGTTGGGTCTATCTTTTGCCTAAACCTGTTGTTTATGACATAATATAATAGAATAAAATCAAAAATCTGAGGTCTGAGGAATGATTGGAAGAGTGGTTGGAGAGCTCAAGAACCAGTGCTGGATTCCGTTGCATTGCCTGACCAAGACGAGAGGGTGACGAGTATTCCATCATCAATCACCTATTACTTAGTAAGCTCAATCATTTTTTTGTAGGCATAAATCAGTACATGGACAGATTAGAGGCTGAAATCATCCTTGCTCGTTTTTCCTGATTTGATCAGTAATTTACCAGTACATGATAATCAATGTATTTTTAAATCAAATGAGAATATAGATGGATGCATTTTAAAAGGCAATATTGCAACTAATGGATTCTGATGTCCTTCGACTGAGAGGGCAGAGCCTTGTTCATGCAAGGAAAACTCTTGAGATTACATTAGCCCGGTGCAAAACCCATTTTAGCATTTGTTTTTGTTTACCTCGTGACTTCCATTCATCTTCAAATTCTCAACAACCTATTTTTTTCTATTTTCCAAAACCATGTCATCACCATGAATAATAATTTTGCTGCCGAGCTCATGAAACGTGTATAATTTTATTTCTGTGGGTGTTTTTATTTGCTGTGCTATTAAATGGACCAAAAAAACAAATTGACATCAATTGCCACCAGAATATTCTGTGTCGTAAGTCATGATACAAGCTTTTTTTCTCCAGTAATAGCTGGTATTCCATTTAAACAGAGAAGAACTGAGAGTCCCTGAACCCTGGAAATGGTTTTAACCCCACAATAATGGATAGTGATTTTAATGTATATCTATTATCCAGCGGTATTGTTACACTTCAGTTCATGACTGCATATTATTTAAGTAATATTTAATTTACCTGCTCAAGTCAACTTTTCCTGCCGTGCTCCATGCTGTGCGTAATTCAGACAACAGGCCTTTTAGTAATGGAAAGTGTTTTCCCTCAGGAAGTCATTCTCGGTTGCATTGTGCAATTGAGATTGGTGTCCTGAGGGAAACACTTTCCATTCCAAATTTACCTACACTAAACTGTTTTTATCCACTGTACCTGCAAATATAACAAAGTGAAAAAAATAAATGAAGTTTATCAAAAATAAATAAATCACGTTCCTAAGCATTAGACATCAGGAAGATCTTAAGTTCAACCCACGACAGTAGCATCAACTAATCTCGGTCAAAGCAGTGGTGGGATCATTCTAATAGACCTCAACCCAATGGATTAGAGATGGGCATGAGAATAAATCGGCCAAAGATCTATGTTTGATGTTTAAGAAGGAACTGCAGATGCTGGAATATCGAAGGTAGACAAAAGTGCTGTAGAAACACAGTGGGTGCAGCAGCATCTATGGAGCGAAGGAAATAGGCAACGTTTCGGGCCGAAACCCAAGGTTTCTCCAGCACTTTTGTCTACCTTCTATGTTTGATGATTGTTCATGTGTGCATAACGAATCCTTGCAAGAAATTGATGAGGCCTGCAGAAAAGTAAAATACACTGTAAAAGGAAGCATGAAATGACTTATAGTGTGTAGGAAGGTTGATACCAAAGATAGACACAAAATGCTGGAGTAACTCAGCAGGACAGGCAGCATCTCTGGAGAGAAGGAATGGGTGATGTTTCAGATCGAGACCCTTCTTCAGACTGAGAGTCCGGGGAGAGGGATAATAGTGATATAGAAGTGTACAAAGAGCATGTAAGGTGTGAAAACGGCTAGATCAAAAATGACTTAGGAAATACAGCAGAAACAACCCATTCATCCCAACCTGGTCACGGGTACCCACTGAGTTACTCCAGCACCTTGTGGGGATTTTTTGATGGTGTCATTTAAGTGATCATGTCTGCATGCAACAATGCAGAGAATGTGTGGAATTCTCTGCCGCAGAAGGCAGTCAAGGCCAATTCATTGGATGTACAGTACCCTCCATAATATTTGGGATAAAGACCCATACTCCACAATTTGAGATATGTAATAGAAACAGAACCGTCCAAGTAGGATTTCAAACATTGCAATGGAACGGGCAGAGTTCTTTAGCTTTGGCTCAATCTGTGAAATAAAGAGATGAGTAAGTTCCAGGGCCAACTTGATGTCTGTAAAGTGTGCTGCAAAAATGTCTAAAATGAGCTGTAAATTGAAATTCCTCATTATTCCTTGCACTGATGAAGACAAAAGATGTCGTCACTTCCTCATACAGCACTGTCTATTATCACAATACATTATACATATTGCAACGTCCAATAAATAGTTCCAATTCACATATGCCTCCACATTAGTATTTTTCAAGATTATAAACTGTGCCCTTGTGGCAAGGTAAACAGCAAACCAAAGCAACTGCAGAGTGTGCTGTGAATTAACCTTTAGATTCAAAGTCTTAACGATTTGGATGAGAATATAAGTGGCATGATCAACAACCGAGCAGATGACATCAAAATTGGTGATGTAAAGAAGATTGTCCAAGGTAACTTCAGGATCTAGATCTAGCAAGGACAGTGCGCAAAGGAATGGCAGATGGAATTTATCCCGAGCAAATGTAGTGATCCAGTTTGGGAAGTTAAAGCATGGGAGGACATGCACAGCGAATAGCAGAGCCTTGGTGAGTCGAACAGAGAGACCCCGAGGTACTAGTATATTGTTCCCTGAAAGTGGCAACACACGTGGGCAGGGTGGTGAAGATGGCATATGGCAGACTTGCCTTCATGGATCGGAGCATTGAGTACAAGAATTGGGATGTCATGTTACAGCTTCACAAAGCATCAATGAGATTACACTTGAAGGGCTGTACAACATACTATTGGAAGGGTGTGATGCAGAAAAGATTTGCAAGGACATTGCTGGAACTGAAGGTCTTGAGAGAATGCATTTACATCTGCCACCCTTCAGTCTGCAGGGATCTTCCATATCTATAGAATTTTGGAAGACGACAACCAATGCATTCACTGTATCCATGGCTACCTATTTTCGTACTCTGGGATACAGATTATCAAGCCCTGGGAATATATAGGTTTCAGTCCTATTAATTTCTCCAGCACTATTTTTGTTCTGATGCTGATTTTCTATAATGCCTTCTTTTCATTAAACTGTTAGTTCCCTGGCACTTCTGGGAAGTTATTTTTTCCTCTTCCATGAAGAATAAACTAAAATATTGATTTAATAATTCTGCCATTTCTTAGTACCCCATTCTCACTTTTCCCATTACAAGGGACCTACAATTGAGTTTATCAATCTTTTTTTACATTTATACCTGTAAAAACATTTGCAGTTCATTTTTGAAGAAGGGTTCCAACCCAAAACGTCACCTATCCATGTTCTCCAGAGATACTGCCTGACCCACTGAGTTACTCCAGCATTTTGTGTCTTTCCTTGACAAAAAACAGCATCTGCAGTTCCTTGTTTCTTCATCTTTATGTTTACTGTCATATTCAACTTTCACTCTTAATTATTCTCATTGTCCTTTCTTTGCTGAATTCAAAGCTGCTCTCAATCCTCATGCTTGCTTTCACTGAGAACGTTCCACAATTCTTCTTTGGATCCGCAGGCACCTCGTGTGTGTTTGATTTATGCAGTTTTTTACATTTTATAGGATTAATTTACGCATTTTTGAATTACACGCTGCTTTTCAGGAATGTAAGCCTGCATCAAACTCAAGGTGCCTGTAATAAAGTTCTTAAATTCCTTTGTTAACCATGGTTGAAGTGCTTTTCCTGTTATGCTTTTACCCCAGAAAGGAATGTCTCACCATTGCAGTTTCTGCATTGGATCCTTCAATGTAAACCACTGCCTATCCACCACGATGTCTATCAATAAATGTCAACAACCCATCCAAGCCACCGCGCATATCATACCTTTGTAATTTTGGTGTTAAAGACACCTTTCCCAAAATTAACTTGCACAACAAGAGCCATCAAATAACCCTTTGTTGTTGCACAAAGCAAGATTAAAAACTGTCTTCTGATTATCTGGGCCTTCAACACCTAGATCTAGAAATACATTTTACATACATTCCATGAATTTGTTCTCCTTATTACTACTACTTTCACTCATCCAGTATATATGGAAAAATCCAATGGATACTGTCGTATATTGACGTATATAGATTTATGGTGGCAGAGCGGTAGAGTTGCTGCCTTACCATAATAGCAACTTCGCTCAATGGCCACAGCTTTTCTCTTCAAATCTGTAACATTTTCCTTATTTTAATCCTGTCTATCCACAGCCCCTTGAGTTTAAAGTCCCCTTTACAGCCCTAATTAACTAATCCCAGTTATATTTAAGACCGCATCCCAATGGACACATCGTGTTCTACCATTACTGCCAAACATCCCAAGAATTAAATCCCTCCACACCCAAACTTCTTCACCATGTGCTTAACTCCCTGCATTGTTCAAACCCATATCAATTTACACGTGGGTCATGTTGCAATCTCAAGGTTATTATCTTTGAGTTATTGTATTTAATTTGATCGCTAGTTCCTCAAATTCCTCCCGCAGGGTTTCATTCCTAGTTATGTCTTTGTCAGCAGTTCCAATGAAGATCACGACACACAGAATCCCCCCCCTGCCACTAATCACAAGATGTTCTTAACCTTGTTAGTGAGCAAAAAGCACTTTCAGGGCTCTCTTTTCTGACACAAAAAGAAGCTAAACATTTGGAATTCCAGACTGTACACACATATGAACAGGATGGGATACATTAGGATATAGTGCGGTGAAGTAGTTCATTTAAAATGAGGGATGAAAGGTTTTTCAGGAAAACATTGGAATAAATCTAATGTCACACGTAATGGTCCGACCAAACTATTTTTATTTGCAATTTTTTCTTCATTCTCAAGAAGTCTACCTCTAGTTGGCCTTAAAATAATTGGTAGCTCACTTTCCTAATAAACTTAGACCTTCTGTGCTATGATAGAACTACCAGTTTAATTGGATGGGGAGTTTCCCAACTTTGAATAACAACGATGAAGGAATGGCGATAGATGTCCAAGTCTGGGTATTAAGATTTGGAAGAGCACTTTGATGTGTTCCTGCTATTTTCTCCACTATCTTTCTCCATTTGGGTGATAGAGGTCAAGAATGTGGGACGTGCATTGGAATTTGGAGATCTTGGTCTGTAGATGGAGCATGCTGCACCTATTGTGTACCAGTGTAAAAGCTTGAATATTCAGCATGGCTGCCTTGGAGAAGCAAATCTCCCGCTAAGGAACAGTTTCTTCCTCTCTGATACCAGGCTTGTAAATCTGATTTTGTGATCCTTCCACAACCTAGGGTATTAATCAAGGTGCTCGATTCACCACTATCCCGTAGAGGACATTGGGATTTGTTTAAGGAACTGATGCTCAACTGATGCAAAAATGCAGAGAAATATATTCTGCACTCTGTATCTTTCCCCATGTTCTATATATTGTTCTTGAGTTCGACTTGATTGTCTCGATGTATGATATACCTGATCAGTTTGAATAACATGCAAAACAAAACTTTTCACTGTATCTCAATGGATGTGACAATAATAAACCTAAACTTAAACGACAGGATATCCAGCTCCTGTCTAATTACTTAGTTACTATATTCAAGTTGCTGTCCAGTTAAGTCAATGATCATTCACAAGATGTTGATGATGGGATATATAGCGTGGTGGTAACGACACTCGTGATAGGAACAATCGTTGCCTATAGTGTCAATGCTACTTGACATTTATCAGCCCAAAACCTGCCAAATCCATTGAAATCCCTCCAAACCTTTCTTACTCGGATACCTGTCCAAATGTCTTTTTTTTAGTTTAGAGATATAGCGCGGAAAGAGGCCCTTTGGCCCACCGAGTCCGCTCGACCAGCAATCCCCGCATATTAACACTTGCCTAACACTTTCGTTTTTTTTTAATACAAAGCCAATTAACCTACAAATCTGCATGCCTCTGGAGTGTGGGAAGAAACCGAACATTTCGGGATCGGAACTGGAACTCTGCGCATCCCTCTGCAATTGGATCCTCGACTTCCTCATCCACAGACTACAGTCTGTTCGAATTGGCAGAAATACTTCTTCCTCATTAACAATCAGTACGGGAGCGCCTCAAGGCTGCGTGCTCAGCCCCCTGCTCTACTAACTATATACTCATGAGTGTGTAGCCGGACACAGTGCGAACTCCACCTTCAAGTTCGCCGACGACACCACCGTTTTTGTTCAAATTACAGATGGTGATGAGTCAGAGAATAGAAATGAGATCAACAGATTGACCAAATGGTGCCAGCACAACAATCAGCTAAACCAATGAACTGATTGTGGATTTTGGAAGAGGAAGGAGAGGACCCACAATCCTGTTTATATCAATGGGACGATGGTGGAGAGAGTCAAAAACCTCAAATTCCTGGGTGTGCACATTTCTGAAGATCTTTCCTGGACCCAGCAAGCTGATGCAATTATAAATAAAGCATATAAATGCCTCTACTTCCTGAGAATATTACGGAGATTCGACCTGGGTGTCATGGTACACCAGTCATTGAAAGTAGGCATGCAGGTGCAGCAGGCAGTGAAGAAAGCGAATGGTATGTTAGCATTCATAGCAAAAGGATTTGAGTATAGGAGCAAGGTTCTACTGCAGTTGTACAGGGTCTTGGTGAGACCACACCTAGCGTATTGCGTACAGTTTTGGTCTCCAAATCCGAGGAAAGACATTCGTGTCATAGAGGGAGTACAGAGAAGGTTCACCAGACTGATTCCTGGGATGTCAGGACTTTCATATGAAGAAAGGCTGGATAGACCCGGCTTGTACTCGCTAGAATTTAGAAGATTGAGGGGGGATCTTATAGAAACTTACAAAATTCTTAAAGAGTTGGACAGGCTAGATGCAGGAAGATTGTTCCCGATGTTGGGGAAGTCCAGGACAAGGGGTCACAGTTTAAGGATAAAGGGGAAATCCATTAGGACCGAGATGAGAAAAACATTTTTCACACAGAGAGTGTTGAATCTCTGGAACTCTCTGCCACAGAAGGTAGTTGAGGCCAGTTCATTGGCTATATAAAGAGGGAGTTAGATGTGGCCCTTGTGGCTAAAGGGATCAGGGGGTATGGAGAGAAGGCAGGTACAGGATACTGAGTTGGATGATCAGCCATGATCATATTGAATGGCGGTGCAGGCTCGTAGGGCCAAATGGCCTACTCCTGCACCTATTTTCGATGTTTCTAAGTAAAAAGGCAGCCAGCATCATCAGAGACCGACACCATCCTGGTCACACACTCATTTCACCCTGCCATCAGGAAGAAGGTACAGGAGCCTGAAAACTGTAACGTCCAGGTTCAGGAACAGCTTCTTCCTCACAGCCAACTTAAATACACACTGAACTTCAATAGACTATTATTATAATTACCTGTATTATTATTGCACTACTATTCACAGCAGTCACAGTGGCGCAGCGGTAGAGTTGCTGCCTTACAGCAAATGCAGCGCCGGAGACCTGGGTTCGATCCCGACTACGGGTTCTGTCTGTACGGAGTTTGTACGTTCTCCCCGTGACCTGCGTGGGTTTTCTCCGAGATCTTCGGTTTCCTCCCACACTCCACAGACGTTCAATTGGCTTGGTAAATGTAAAACTTGTCCGTAGTTGGTGCAGGGTGGTGTTAATGTGTCAGCGCGGACCCGATGGACCGAAAGGCCTGTTTCCTCGCTGTATCTCTTGTTTGTTTTAGGAGTGTGTGTGGTGTGTGTGTGTGCGTGTGTGTGTGTGTGTGTGTGTGTGTGTGTGTGTGTGTGTGTGTGTGTGTGTGTGTGTGTGTGTGTGTGTGTGTGTGTGTGTGTGTGTGTTTGTGGGAATGTGTGTCTATACACACTGAACTATTTTCTTCTTTCGTTTATTATATTGCTTACAGTGTATTGTGTTTACATATTCTGTTATGCTGCAGCAAGTAAAGATTTTATTGTTCTATCTGGGACACATGACAATAAAACACTCTGAACTCTCTTGAACCCAGTTCTCTGGCGCTTCAAGCGCTGTAAGGCACAAACTCTACCGCTGCACCACTGAGCCACCTTTTTAAATGTTGCTATAGTACCAATTAAATGTTGTTATAGTACCTTTAAATGTTGTTATAGTTTCAGGAACTACATGGATAGAAAGCCATCTTCAAAAAGCTGCATTCCTTCAACATTTCTCCCCTTAGAAACATACATGTGATATGTCTCTCACAAGAATCAATTCTTTGACAGTAAACATTTGCTTTATTGAAATCTGCCAAGATGATGCTTCCAGAGCGTCCACTTTCATATTGATATGAAGCTACACGGGGAAATCAGCCGTACATAGTTCTGGGCACGAATCATAGAGCACAGAACAGCAGAGCACAGGAACATGCCCTTCGACCCACAATATCTGTGCCGAACGTGATGCCAATATAAACTATTCACATCTCTGCACATGGTCCACATCTCTCCATTCCTCTCCTGACACATAAAAGTTGCCATCGCATCTGCTTCCACCACCTACCCTGACAGCATTTCCAGACACCCAAATCCTTCTGTGATTGATCACGATAAAATGCTTTCTACAGCGCATCTGTAGAAGTTGGTGAGACTTGTTGGGGACATGCCAAACTTCCTGAGCCTTCCAAGGAAGTAGAGGCGTTGCTGTGCTTTCTTGATCATTGCTTCGATGTGGCTGGTCCAGGACAAATTGCAAGTGATATTTATTCGTAGGGATTTTCTACACCTCCATTAAAGTACTCTAGACCTCTAACACTCCATAGGAAACACTCCAAGTTTGTCCAATCTCAAATGCTGTCTATTAATGGCAACATCTTGGTGAACCTCTTCTGGATCCTCTCCAAAGGCTCAACATTCTTCGTATAATGTGGCTATCAGAACTGCACACAATACACTAAACGTGGTCCAAAGTTTTATAGAGTTGCAACAGGACCTCCTGACTTGTATGCTCAACAACCAATGGCACATGTCTTCTTTGTTACCTTATGGAGTGTTGCCACATTCAGGGAGCCATAGACTTGCACCCCAAAATCCCCGTTGTTGCTCATCAGGGTCATTTATTGTATACTTCCCTTTTATATTTGTCCCGCCAAAGTGCAACACCATACCCTTGTCTGCATTAAACACCATTACCATTTCTCCACCCACATTTCTAAGTGATCAATATCCTGCTTGTCTTTTAACAATATGATCCACAATTCCTCCGATATTTAGTATTTATGCAAACTTACTCATAACCCCCCCCCCACCGACATTTTCGACCAAATCATTTAGATGTACATCGCAACTAAGATGTCCCAGCACAAACCAATTTTGAATCTAATCTATAAAGTCTCTGAGAATCTTTTGCATCAGTCTACCATGAGGGACATTGTCAAATATTTTATCAACATCTACTGCCCTAACCAGAATTATCCTCTAAACCTCATCAAAATTTTCAGTTGCATTTGTAAGATATGATCTGCCCCACACAAAGCCACTCTGACTTTTCCTTGAACTTTATTTCGTCTTCCATCACAGTGACGAATGTGTAGGAGTCACTGTGGTGGATGTTCAAGTTAAATATGTTTTTGAATCTGTTGCTTTTAATTGTATGACTGACCTGGCCAGTGAAATTCCTCGTATGTTGCAAAACATACTTGGCGAATAAAATCGATTCTGATTCTAATGTCCCAAAAAGCCTTTGATAAGGTCCCACCCAAAAGATTAGTGTGCAAAATTAGAGCACATGGTATTGGGGGTAGGGTATCGACATGGATAGAAAACTGGTTGGCAGACAGGAAGCAAAGAGTAGGAATTAACGGGTCCTTTTCAGAATGGCAGGCAGTGACTAGTGGGGTGCCGCAAGGCTCGGTGCTGGGACCCCAGTTATTTACAATATATATTAATGTTTTAGACGGGGGAATTACATGTGACATCTCCAAGTTTGCGGATGACACAAAGCTGGGTGGCAGTGTGGGCTGCGATGAGAATGCTATGACGCTGCATGGTGACTTGGATAGGTTGGGCGAGTGTCAATAGACAATAGGTGCAGGAGTAGGCCATTCGGCCCTTGGAGCCAGCACCGCTATTCAATATGATCACGGCTGAGTGGACAGATGCAGAATAATGTAGATAAATAAAAAGTTATCCACTTTGGTGGCAAGAACAGGAAGGGAGATTATTGTCTGAATGGTATTAGATTAGGAAAAGCGGAGGTGCAACGAGACCTGGGTGTGCTTGTACATCAGTTACTGAAAGTAAGCATGCAGGTTCAGCAGGCAGTGAAGAAAGCAAATGGCATGTTGGCCTTCATTGCAAGAGGATTTGAGTTCAGAAGCAAGGAAGTCCCACTGCAGTTGTACAAGGCCCTGGTGAGACCGCACCTGGAGTATTGTGTGCACTTTTGTTCTCCTAATTTGAAGGACATCATTGCTATTGAGGGAGTGCAGCGTAGGTTCACCAGGTAAATTCCCGGGATGGCGGAACTGACGTATGATGAAAGAATGGGTCGACTGGGCTTGTATTCACTGGAATATAGGATGAGAGGGGATCTTATAGAAACATATAAAATTCTTAGAGGATTGGATAGGGTAGATACAGGAGCAGGGGTCACAATTTAAGAATAAGGGGTAGGCCATTTAGGACTGAGATGAGGAAAATAATTTTCAGCCAGAGCGGTGAATCTGTGCAATTCTCTGCCACGGAAGACAGTGGAGGCCAATTCTCTAGATATACGTAGCTCTTAGGGCTAAAGGAATCAAGTGATGGGGAAAAAGCAGGAACGGGGTACTGATTTTACATAGAAAATAGGTGCAGGAATCGGCAATTCGGCCCTTCGAGCCAGCACCGCCATTCAATATGATCACGACTGATCATTCAAAATCAATACCCCGTCCCGGCTTTTTCCCCATATCCCTTGATTCCCTTAGCCCTAAGAGCTAAATCTAACTCTCTCTTGAACACACCCAGTGAATTGGCTTCCACAGCCTTCTGTGGCAGAGAATTACACAGATTCACAACTCTCTGGGTGGAAAGGTTTTTCTTCATCTCAGTCCTAAATGGCCTACCCCTTATTCTTAAACTGTGACCCCTGCTTCTGGACTCCCCCAACATCGGGAACATTTTTCCTGCATCTACCCTGTCCAATCCTCTAAGAATTGTATGTCTCTATAAGATCCACTCTCATCCTTCTACATTCCAGCGAATATAAGCAAATTTAGAAATGTTACATTTAATTCCCTCGTCTAAATCATTAATATATATTGCAAACAACTGGGGTCCCAGCACTGAACTTTGCGGCACCCCACTAGTCACTGCCTGCCATTCTGAAAAGGACCCTTTAATTCCTACTCTTTGCTTCCTGTCTGCCAACCAGTTCCCTAGCCATGTCAATACCCTACCATGTACTCTAATTTTCCCCATAAAGTCCAGATACACCACATCCACTGGCTCTCCCATATCCTTCTACTTGTTACATCCTCAAAATGTTCCAAAAGATTAGTCAAGCATGATTTCCCCATCATAAATCCATGCTGACTTTGACCGATCGCGTCACTGCTTTCCAATTGCGCTGCTATATCATTAATAATCCATTCCAGCATCTTCCTCACTACTGATGTAAGGCTAATTGGTCTATAATGCCCTGTTTTATCTCCCCCTCCTTTCTTAAAAAGTGTAGTTGCATTGGCTACCTTCCAGTCCACAGGAACTTACCCAGAGTTGAGAGAACATTGAAAAATGATCATCAATGTTTCCACAATTTTTAGGGCTACCTCCTTGAGTACTCTGGAATGCAGACCAGCAGGCCCTGGGAATTTATTCGCCTTCGGTCCCAACAGTTACCCAACACCATTTTCTGACTAATGTGGATTTCCTTCAGTTCCTCCCTTCCACTAGATCCTCGGTCCCCTAGTATTTCCAGGAGATTGCTTGTGTCTTCCTTTGTGAAGACAGAACCAAAGTACTCGTTTAACTGTTCTGCCATTTCCTTGTTTTCCAATATAAATTCACCTGTCTCTGACTAAACGGGACCTACATTTGTCTTCACTAAACTTTTCCTTTTTACATACCTAAAGAAACTTTGACAGTCAGTTTTTATATTCTTCGCAAGCTTTCTTTCATGCTTTTTTCCCCTCTTAATTAACCCCTTTGCCCTCCTCTGTTGAGTTCTAAAATTCTCCCAGTCCTCTGGTTTGCTGTTTCTTCTAGCCAATTTATATGCCTCTTCATTGGCTTTAACACTATCCTTGACTTCCCTCGTCAGCCACGGTTGAGCCACCTTCCATAGATACATAGACAATAGGTGCAGGAGTAGGCCATTCGGCCCTTCGAACCAGCACCGCTATTCAATGTGATTATGGCTGATCTTCCACAATCAGTATCCCATTCCTGCCTTTTCACCATACCCCTTGATTCCGCTAGCCCTAAGAGCTCTAACTCTCTCTTGAATTCATCCAGTGAATCGGCCTCCACTGCCTTCTGAGGCAGAGAATTCCCAGATTTATTTTTTCGCCAGACAGAGATGAACAATTTCTGGAGTTCATCCATGCGGTCTTTAAATCTTCGGCACTGTATCTCCACTGCCAATCCTTTAAGTATAATTTGCCAGTCTATCTGAGCCAATTCCCGTCTCATACCTTCATTAGATGGTCAGCTATTGAATGGCCGAATGGCCTACTCCTGCACCTATTTTTCTATGTTCTAGGTTTTCTATGTCACGCTTTTCTACACATGTACATTACCCAATCCCTAAGAATCTTTTCCAATTATTTTCCTACCACTGATGTCTATGTTTAAAGAGGGTACAAAGATCAATGTCAAGGTTCCAGCAAACTTCTCTCTTGCCTCTCTCTATAATCTAGGATAATTTCCATCAGGTCCTGAGAACTTAACTACCTTAATGTTCTTCAAAAGATCCAACACCTCCTCCTTCTCCATAACATCCACTGGTTCTAGATTATCAGCATTGCCCTCCATGATCTCACCATCTTCAGTCTGAAGAAGGGTCTCGACCCGAAACGTCACCCATTCCTTCTCTCCAGAGATGCTGCCTGTCCCACTGAGTTACTCCAGCATTTTGTGTCTACTCATCATCTTCAATGTACTCATCCTTATCCTTGAAATAAATTTAGTGATTTTTTATTTCTCCCTTTGTCAGGCAAGTACAACCTCCATGAGGTAAAGAGATAGCAAATTGTACAACGCTCCAGAATCTTTATAAAAAGTTCTCATATGATTCAAAGTTTATAAAAGTTGCAAACTGTGGGAGACTTCAGGATTACTTAGACAGGATATATACATGAGTAGTGTGACCTTGATTTCCATTAGATATTCTCAAAGGTAGCATGGATAGTTTATAATGAAGCAATGGGTTACCCAAGTCTTAAATGAAAGAAAATAATTGAAAAACAAAGCATTGTTTCAGAACATAGTGGCCCTTCAGACCACACGTTTGGGACAAACTTGATCCCAAGACTATCACTGCATATACAGTGCATTCAGAAAGTATTTAGACCCCTTCACTTTTTCCACATTTTGTTACGTTACAACCTTATTCTAAAATTGATCCAATTCTTTTTTTTTCTATCATCAATCTACACACAATACCTCATAATATAAAAGCGAAAACAGGTGTTTAGAAAATTTTGCAAAGTAATTAAAAATAAATTACTGAAATATCACATTTACATAAGTATTCAGACCCT
This sequence comes from Leucoraja erinaceus, assembly GCF_028641065.1. Classification (NCBI taxonomy): domain Eukaryota; kingdom Metazoa; phylum Chordata; class Chondrichthyes; order Rajiformes; family Rajidae; genus Leucoraja; species Leucoraja erinaceus. The sequence continues at coordinate 4,334,823 of NC_073393.1, forward strand.
TTGCTATGACACTCAAACTTGAGCTTCGGTGCATCCTGTTTCCATTGATTATCCTTGAGATGTTTCTACAACTTGATTGGGGTCCACGAGTGGTAAATAAAATTCATTGGTACATGATTTGGAAAGGGACCATGTCTATATAAGGCCCAGCAGTTGACAGTGCATGTCAGAGCAAAAACCAAGCCATGAAGACGAGGGAATTGTCCGTAGGCCTCAGAGACAAGATTGTGTCGAGACACAGATCTGGGGCAGGGTATAAAACAATTTCTGCAGCATGGCAGGTTCCGAAGAGCACAGTGGCCTCCGTTATTCTTAAATGGAAGAACTTTGGAACCACCAGGACTCTTCATAGAGCTGGCCGCCCGGCCAAACTGAGCAATCGTGGGAGAAGGGCCTTGGTCAGGGAGGTGAACAAGAGGGCGCTGTCCTGTGCACGGCTGCCCAGCCGGCAGCTGTCTGTCTTTTCATCTTTTTATTTTTTATTTTAGTTAGTTTAGTGTTTTGTTTGGAGGTCTAGACTTTGTTATGTGGGGGGTGGGGGGGGGGGAGGAGGAAACTACCTTTCAGGGTCCCTACCTGGTCGGAGAGGCAGCCTTTCTCCGGGCTGCAGCTTCGACCTGTCCCCGTGGCCTACCAGCGGGCCTGGAGCGGGCGTTTCCTGTCGGGGACCGTCCAGAACCTCGGCTTCGGCACAGCGCTGGAGCGCTATCGCGGAGCGGGCGATGCCTTGCCCGGGTCGCCGCACTGGAGCTCCGGTGAGTTGAAGATCGCCGAGGAAAACCTCGCGGAGCTGCGGTTCTATGGAGCGACCAGCTGCGGGCGGCGGTGCTGACTTTACACCGGGAGCCTGGGATCTCTAGATGAGATCGCCAGTTGTGGAGCTCCAACCGGCGCGGCCTTGTTGGCTTCGGAAGCCGTGGCCTCCAGTATGGAAGCAGCCGTTCCAGGGTTCCCAAGCCGCTGAGAGGACTCTCCCGACGCCGGAGCAACATCACCTGGCGTGGAACATCGGGCCTCCGTAGAGGCAACTGTGGAGGCCTCAATAGGCCCGACTATGGGTGAACTGGGGTTGGGGACTGGACTTTGTGCCTTCCCTCATAATGGGAACCATTGTGGGGGGGATGTTCTTTATGTTTAAAACTCTTATTAATGTTATGTCTGTATTCCTTCTTTATGTGCTGCAAAATGGCAAGAAGCATTTCACTTCACTACATCTAGGTGTATGTGAATGAGACCAATAAAATACCTTTGATACCTTTGAAGAACCCGATGGTCACTCTGACAGAGCTCCAGAGTTCCTCTGTGGAGATGGGAGAACCTTCTAGAAGAACAACTATATCTGCAGCTCTCCACTAATCAGGCCTTTATGGTAGAGTGGCCAGACGGAAGCCATTCCTCAGTAAAAGGCACATGACAGCCCGCTTGGAGTTTGCCAAAAGGCACCTAAAGGACTCTCAGATCATGAGAAACAAGATTTTGTGGTCTGATGAAACCAAGATTGAACTCTTTGGCCTGAATGCCAAGTGTCACTTCTGGAGGAAACCAGGCACCGCTCATCACCTGGCCAATACCATACCTACGGTAAAGCATGGTGGTGGCAGCATCATGTTGTGGGGATGTTTTTCAGTGGCAGGAACTGGGAGACTAGTCAGGATTGAGGGAAAGATGAACGGAGCAAAGTACAGAGAGATCCTTGATAAAAACCTGCTCCAGAGTGTTCAGGATCTCAGATTGGGGCAGATGTTCACCTTCCAACAGGACAACGACCCTAATCACACAGCCAAGACAAGGCAGGAGTGGCTTTGTGACAAGTCTGTGAATGTCCTTCAATGGCCTAGCCAGCCTGGACTTGAAACCGATCGAATATCTCTGAAGGGACTTGAAAATAGCTGCGCATCGATGCTCCCCATCCAATCTGACAGAGTTTGAGAGGATCTTCAGAGAAGAATGGGAGAAATTACCCAAATACAGGTGTGCCAAACTTGTAGCTTCATACCCAAGGTGCCTCAACAAAGTACTGAGTAAAGGGTCTGAATACTCATGCAAGTATGATATTTCAGTTATTTATTTTGAATTACGTTGCAAAAATTATTAAACACCTGTTTTTCGCTTTTTTATTATGGGGTATTGTGTATAGATTGATGATTACAAAAAATGAATGTAAACCATTTTAGAATAAGGCTGTAGCATAACAAAAAGTGGAAAAAGTGAAGGGGTCTGAATACTTTCTGAATGCACTGTAACTCATATCCCTCTATTCCCTACATATCCATGCCTGTTCAAGTGTTTTAAATGCTTCAACCACCACCCAGTGCCAGCACGTTAAAGGTATTCACCACCCTCTGTATAACAAAACGTGCCCCACATATCTCCTCTAAGCATTGCTCCTCTCACCTTAAATCTATGCCCTCCAGTATTTGATGTTTCCATCTTAGTAAACAGATTCTGACTGTCTATCAGATCCATGCCTCAAATCTTTTGTAAAACTAATAAAACAGTAAGTTCAACCCTGGGTATGACACATCAGGAAAGTGCTAAAGACCTCAGGAAGGATGCAGCTGGAGGAATCCAAATGCAAGAGCCATAACCATGAGAGTCTGTAAAAACAACGTGCTCTCACCAAGTAGAGAAAGCCAAGACTGTTGCAGAATTCCTCGTGAAATTAATAAGATTGACATGATAATTATATAATTGTTAAAATTCATCACAAAATATTCCAATACTTTTGTTGTCAAAAGAAATAAATTTAATCCTTCAAAAATTATTCAAGTAGATACACATACACTGAAAAATCATAGTGATTACATGAAAATGATCCCAGCTTAGGATCTAAATGACTGCAGCTCTCAAACCTCAACAGTTAATAGAATATTTCAATGAGTTTGCTTTCTCAAATTACACACCCAATATTTTCATGCTTATTTGGTTCCAATCCCTTGTTTAATCCCTTGATTGAAGTATTGTCCCTGGGGCATATTGATCCAATACCAACATACCAAATAGGGACTACATTGGCCTAATTCAAGAGAGCCTACCATTCCTTCATTTACTAATGGATTAAAATCCCAGATTCCCTAATGCCATGCATATCATGTGTAGGAAGGAACTGCTGATGGTTTACATCGAAGATAAACTCAAAATGCTGGAGTAACTCAATGGGACAGGCAGCATCTCTGGAGAGAAGGAATAGGTGACGTTTCAGGTCAAGACCCTTCTTCAGTCTGAACCTTCTTGACCCGAAACGTCACCCATTCCTTCTCTCCAGAGATGCTGCCTGTTCCGCTGAGTTACTCCATTATTTTGTGTCTATCTACCACACATATGGACTATTATAGGTCAAAGATGCTGCAGCCAGTCACCACCACCGACAAAGCTTTTCATGCAGTTTTTCCAGAATAACTCACATTTGATGAACACATAAGTGCAGGACAGGGGAGAATTAGTCAAAATAATTCACTGGCACTAACTACCTCCAGTTTAAATTCCATTTGGAATATTTTGGAGGACCAAGAAACCAAGAACTAGAAACATTAGCACATTGCAAAATGATTGGCTTTGTCTACAATGTGCCATCCATTGCAATCAACGAGCAGACTGAAGATTTTGAACATTTGAATTAGTTACAAGTCTCTCAACAATTCATTTTGTTTGTACAGCTTGAGCAAATGCCTTTGCTGAAATGTACGGCAATTCTCCTGAACATTGCGCCATTTCTTACAAAAATATGTTACATACACACATTGGAAAAGGAATCAGTAAAGTGGGTAGGATATTGTGGGTGATATTATTGTGATAATCTGCTGACATGTTCCTGGTCAGCTCATGGGTGGCACAGTGGCAGAGTTGCTGCCTAACAATGGCAGAGTTCCAGGTTCGATTCTGACTACGGGTGCTGTCTGTACAGAGTTTGTACGTTCTTACTGTGACCGCGTGGGTTTTCCTCTGGGTGCTCCAGTTTCCTCCCACACTCCAAACACGTACAGTTAATTGGTCTCGGTAAAAAAAAGTCAATTGTCCCTAGTGTGTAAAATAGTGCTAGTGTACAGGGTGATCACTGGCCAGTGTGGACTTGGTAGGCCAAAGGGCCTGTTTCCACGCTGTAAATTACATGACCAGTCAACACATCCTCAAAATACACTGTCATTTAAATAAAACTAAACTACTTAGCTACTCATGCAGCACCTGTGGGAATAAAAAAAACAAACCTTTGGTTTCAGCTCTATCATATTTCAGATGGAAATCATCGACGAGGAGTTTTAAATGTAAATTTACAGCATCTGCTGTATTTTCTCCCTCAGCATATTATGATTGACGTTGATTTTATTGCACGGGAGTGCAAAACTGCCAACTTATTGCTAGGTAAGTGAGTGAATTAATCATAGTCTAAAGAAGGATCCAAATGTCGCCTGTCCATTTTCTTCCACAGATGCTGCCTGACCGATTTCCTCCAGCACTTTGCTCAAGATTCCAGCATCTGCAGTTCGTTATGTCTCCAAATCATTTGGAAATTCGGTTTAGTTTAGTTTAGAGATAAAGCATGGAAACAGGCCATTCGGCCCACCAAGTACATGCCAACCATCGATCACCCCTTCACACAAGTTTTATGTTATCAATGGTGCTTTATGGTTCAATGGTGCTTTGTTGCCGCAAATGCATTGCACAGTGAAATTATTTTTGCATAGATCACACATGCACAAGTTGCTGTATTTTGGCGTCGTTTACAAAAGGGCTAAAGTCCACGCGCTCTATGTTTACTGGGGTGACTCCCGACGTGGTCCCACTTGCTCATACACTTGGGATAATTTACAGAGGGTCAATTAACCTAAAAAACCAACATGTATTTGGGATGAATCCAGAATAAACTCAGGGAAAACGTGCAAACATGTATAGTCTTTCTGCTGACTGGTTAGCACACAACAAAAAAGCTTTCACCGTACCTCAGCACACGTGACCGTAAACTAAAGTACATTTAGTTAAGCCAATGATTCCGCTTGGTGGGGAATAAATCCTTTCATTTACACTTGCATTATCCTGACAACTTACACCAGCCAATTAACCAACACGTCTTTGGAGTGTGGGAGAAAAACCGGAGCACCTGGCGAAAACCCACACGGTCCACACAGGCAGCCGGAGGTGGGGATCGAACCCGGGACTCCGGCGCTGCGAGGCGCATGCGGTGGCTGTACCCGCTGCGCCACGTGCAGCCGGCCTTTTCTTTCCCGGGGGGGGGGGGGGGGGGGGGGAGGGGTGACATTTTGAAAGTCCAACGGACGACGCCGGGCGGCACGTGGGGCTTGGCGCCTCGAGCCCCGCGCGCTCACGAGGGCCCCCCCTCCCTCTGATTGGCCGGCGGTGCGCGCTCCCGCTCGCGGCCCCTCCCTCCCCTCCCTCCCTCCCTCCCTCCGATTGGCCGGCGGTGCGCGCTCCCGCTCGCGGTCCGCCGCCCGCCTCCTTCAGTCTCCTCCACCCAGCGATAGGGGCAGGAGGGAGGAGAGAGGGGGGGAGACAGACGCGCTCGGGTTAAAAAAGAAAAAGTCTCCGTCCAACCACTAGGGGCGGGCTTTTTATTTTTTCCCGCTTCTTCCATTTAAAATCAATCCTCCCCTCCTTTTATTCGACTCACTTCTTTTCCCCCTCCTCACACACACACACACCAAAACAATACATATATGTATATGCATATAATAAAACAAGCATTTAGACTCACCTTTGACAGCCCGAGGCTTGGATTGTTTGCGCCTGGACATGTCCAGTCCCTCGCTCGCCGGGAAGAAGCCGCTGCCTGGCCGCCACTGACCGGTGCTCCAACCATCAATCTCTCCAGTCCCTCTGTGTGTGTGTGTGTGGTGTGTCTCTCTCACACACACACACACTCTCTCCCTCCTCCTGCCCGATGCAATGCGGCAACTTCAACCTCTCCGAGTGGACTGCGTGTGACGTCTCTCCCCCTCGTACTTTTTTTTTCCCCTGTTGTTGGCGGCGATGCTTTTTTTGTTTTAAGAAAAAAAAACTCGATTATTTTTTTTTTCCTTCTGCTTCTTCTTCTTCTTCAGCCGAGTGGGTGTTGGTGTTGATCTCCTCCGCCTTCTCTTCTCTGCAACACACACACACACCCACCCACCCACAACTTCTTTGCAACTGGTGGATCCTGCACGAAGACAAGTGATTATTTACAGCAGGAGGTGATCGGAAAGGGGGGGGGTTGGAAACAAAAAGGACGGAGAGAGGTTTGCAAAGCCTCCCCCTTTGCACAAGACTTATTGCTCGACCAACAACAAAAAAAGATTTGCTCCCCCTCACAAAACAACAAGCGAGAGACTTTTCTTCACCCCCCCCCCCCTCCCTTCTCTCCCTCTCCTTTTGTTGCACGGAATTCAATGCAACGGGGAGGACTTGAGAGCGAAGATCTCCTCAGGAAACAACGACAACAACGAAAAGAAGTGGAAGGGGGATTTTTTTTTCTCCACAACAAGAAAAAAAATTAATAATATCAGGCGTCTGTCTGTCTTTGTGAAGTGCCGACGGGCACCAAAGTCTGAGAGAAACTTGGCGGCGGGATCACCTGCTTGAAGGCTGGCTCTGGTTCTCCTCAGCCGTCCCAAGAAGAAGAAGAAGCAGAAGCAGGAAAGGAGGAGGATGATGAGTAGAAGGAGGAGGAGGAGGTGGTGGAGGAGGATGAAGAGGAGGAAGGCGGCTGCCTGGTTTAGCGGGGGTGCCGCCGGTGTTGAGAGAGGCGGCGGCGGCGGTGGCAGCAGCAGAAGAGGCGCCTCGGTGCCATGTCCGCCGTCCGGCACGGGCAGCACAGCCGGCTCTTTGTGGCGGGAGCCGGGCGAGCTGGGCTGCTGCTTCTCCTCCCCTCGCAACTGCGTGGAGCACACGCAGTGCAGACACATAATAAGCTGGGAAATTCAAGTAAGGCCCAAACCCATCAGGACCTCTCCACGGGGGAGCTTCCCCGCAGGGAGACGCGCCACACGTAATCACGGAGGAAATCGCTGTCCAAGTGCAGAGCACGCATGGTGAATAATGAAAAAAAAAATAATATATAAATCCTAGAGTGTTGTGCGATCATGTCCAAAGCCTGGAGCCGTGGACAAGCCTGGATCGGACTGCCAACACAATGCTGCCTTGCTCTCATTGTGTGTCTGCCTCCCCTCCTCTCACTTTATCCTTCCACACACACAAAAGCCAACACAAAAAAAGTGCTGTTTGTGTGCCTCTTCCTCACTTCTCCTTCCAGCTACACACACACACAAAAACGCAACACAAAAAAAGTGCTGCAAACAGCTTTCTCTGCCCCCCAAAAAACTGCAAGCGTCTTCTGCAATCAGCAATCCTAATGCAAAACGTGTTTCGCTTAAAATACGTGCAATGCAAAAGAGGGAAACAACTACATCAAAACTACTTGCAGAGCTCCTGAAAGAAAGTAATTTGGATTTTTTTTTTTCCTTTGCAACACCGAGACCTAACGCTTAGGAAAAGGATGGTCGTCCTTTATTTAAATAATAATGCAACTTAAACAAGTCGCCTTGCAATTGCAAAAACTCCGCGTTTATTGTGGGGGTGGGAGGGGGGGGGTCATTCCATATTGCTGCGTCTTCATATTTTAAGTAAACGCGCAAAATAAGACAAAAAACAGGAGTCCGGGACAAAAAGAAAGCAAAGATATATTGATAGTGAGAAGGGTAATGGCAGAGCAAGGCGCCAGACTCATGTCCATTTAAGCAAGTCGCTCCAGCTGAACCACAAACTGCTGTAATGTTGCCATTACTGTACATCTCCTTTGATTCGCAGAAGCAATCTCGCACTCACAGTTTTTAATAACCTAATTCCTACCGAACAATGGAAATTCTTTAGCTTCCAGCACGTAACTCCCTGCAGGGCACAGTGAATTTCAAAAATATCCGTAATGATAGAGTGGAATTAAAAGGGTATTAGTGTTAGTAATTCGTTTACATCTAATTATAAACTGATGGAATTATGCCTATGTGGCTAACAAATATAATCGGTTTGAATTTATTTATGTGAATGTGTGTGTTGAGACGCGGTTAGACCACCTCTGTGATTTTAAATACGATTTTCAAATGGGGTGGGGGGGGGGGGAGTATGGATGAGCAAGGGACAGGTTGGAAGTCAGACAGATTTTTAAGAAATGTAATAAATTAGCTATATTAATAACACTTGTTTCCTGTGGTTAGTTTATGTGTTTAAACATTACCAGTGAGCATGACTCGGGTTTGACATCAAAAATGCGGTTTAAAATAAATGTGTTTAATTTAGCAATTTTGCAAACCAGATTGTTTCGCGTTGGATATTGCATAGAGCTGTGAAGTAGTATTTGTTCTTGCATTCAGTGTAATGTCGAGCTGAATTTTCGCCCCTTTGCCAGTTACACTGTGCCTTTTGTCTGCCCGTGAAACTTGCGCCATCTCCCGGACTTGTCTCAAATCTCCGCAATTATTTCGAAGCCGGTAAAGAAACCATCGGCGTTTTCGTTCCACTCACTCTACAATTATTTGACTAAATGCCGCTGAACATGGAGGGGGGCTTTAAAAAGTATAGAATGTTTTGCATTTGTTCCAATAAGTTTAACAATAGTTATTCCCACGCCATATTTTAACAGCCTCGATTAATCTAATTTGCAATGTTATTGCCTTTATTACAAAACCTCGCAGTACAATTATCAAAAGTTAAATACCGAATACCCGAAAAAATAAATGAATCGCAGCACTAAACACGCAAAGACGGAACGATCCCCCGCATTAAGTTTGAATTTTCCAGTTCGTTTTGACTCTTTTGTTCATGAAATGATTTCCAGCGGTGTTGGATTGATTTCAGCTACCACTTGCAGTTTAAAGACAGCTTTGAGGAAACCATTTCAATACACTGACGTTTTATATTGAACATTAAACTCAAATGGTTAAGGTTCGTGCAGCCGACTTAAAGAATGAAATGATCTCTGGTACACTCGCTTTATTTTCAAATGCAAACACCGCATCAACACACTTAAAACATTTCGACAAACTATGCAACAACATGTAAATATATACAGAATATAAAGTATGACAATTCCTCGATGGTTTTTGAGTAGAAATAAACATGTTCGGCCCTCACAACCGGGCAATTGTTACTCTTCCTAGCCACTTGTTCATCATTTTTTCTAATATACTGAACGTGATTTGCGGTAAATAATAGATGACAGATCTTGCCTGAAAGAAATGTGATTTTCACCGTTTATTTACATCCACGTTCAGAAACCTGCTACTGGAACTGAATCTGTAACTCTCGTGAAATTAAACCATGAATGTATTATTATGACAGCTTTACTGCGATTCCAAGTTCAAAGAGTATTCAAAGTTTATCGGCGAAAATGCAAAACATTTATTTAATGTCGGAAAGAAGACATTCCTCGGTCCTTTAAAAATCCAAGGACGGCGTAGGTTCAATAATATCAGGTATCGCGTTTATCGCGCTTTTTTGCTTATTTCGATGAATAAGTGACCTTTCTAGTTGCTATCCAATTGACTCTTTATATTGGAAATTGATTAAACAATGGAGCCCATCATCTCAATTACTGTAAACACCAACATGTTTTCAAATGCTGATGTTATAAGGCTTTAATTTTGACGATTGTTTCTTGTGGTACAGCAGTAAAACGCTGTATTCCTACTGCAGTAACAGCTCCGATGAAAGGTCGATGACCCGAACCTTTCGCACAGCTCGCCCCTTGACAATGCTGTCCGACCTGCTGAGTATTTCCAGCATTTCCTTGCCGATAATCCTGAAATGCTTGGTAACAAATACTCTATGTCGAACATCAACAGCAAAATAAAGTCGCGCTAAGTCGGCAACATTGCAAGTTCGGTTCCTTTACAAATATGCACCATCAGAAAATAGGATTGACATTTAATTCAATGTAATAAATACCCTGCATTTTTCAATATAATATAAATATAATCCTTTCCGGCGGTGAGGCGCCTTTTAACAAACATTAGAATAGCGATTTTTACTGGAACAAAATATCATTTGAAATTGTCGAAAATGTTACCAAACTTCATGAAATTCCAATAATTTGGTTATATTTTCGTAAAATAATCTATCAAAATATGATCTTTTTTTTTAATGTGCAACCGGCATTAAAGCGGATGCCTCTCTGTTCATAAATGGACGAAATAGTTAATTAAGACTGCGTCTGAAATGGTAACTGTAAATTTCGAATTCGGCTAGTTTGTAACCACTAGAGAAACGGGGCAAGAAAGTATTGGACGAGAATTAATTTACTGGGCAATCAGAAAGTTCTGCACAAAATACATGTCAAATATATACTGTTCCTTTTCATCTACTTTTCTGACTTCAAAGCAAATGTAACCGTGACCGGTTATAAATATTAAGCAAAGCTTCAAAATGCTGGAGGAACTTAATGGGTCAGGCAGCATCTGTGGAGGGAATGGGCAGGTGACGTTTCGGATCGGGACCCTTTTTCAATCCCCACTCAAGATTCTACCATCTGCAGTTCGGGGTGTCTCTTGGCTACGAGTATTAAGCCGATTCTTCCACCATAACAACATTTCGATTATTTGTACCCAAAAAGAAGATTTAAAAACTGTTGTGCTGGTGAATGTGTTTTCATTAATAAATTTGTATGATACATCATTTCTGTTTTTGTGTGAACAATAAGGCAAAAATTGATACAAAGCTGATCAAAGCTGTTCCCACTGCATCTTCCTTTGAAATCACCAACCCTTTTGCCTTATTGCTTCCCATTGTCCAAGATCCCAAACGCTCATTTGATCTAATGGCCAACATGCTTTTTTCAAGCTTGTATACTGCATCTGCTATTCCAAAATGGGCTTTGGGGGGAAACCAAACAAGGTTTGCAAAAGGAACCCAACCCGAAACATCACCTATCCATGTTCTCCAGGGATGCTGCCTGCCCTGCTGAGTTGCTCCAGCACTTTGTGTCCTTGTAAACCAGCTTAGATCTACAGACAGGACGATTTCTCTGTTCAAAGATTTGGCACCTTTCCTGTTCATTTTGAATCTCAAACCCCTTCTGACAATGGGTGGTGAATCTGTGGAATTCATTGCCACAGAAGGTCAGCAATAGATATTTTTAAGACAGAGATTATAGACAATAGACAATAGGTGCAGGAGAAGGCCATTTGGCCCATCGAGCCAGCACCGCAATTCAATGTGATCATCCCCAATCAGTACCCTGTTCCTTCCTGCCTTCTCCCCATATCCCCTGACTCCGCTATTTTTAAGAGCCCTATCTAGCTCTCTCTTGAAAGCATCCAGAGAACCTGCTTCCACCGCCCTCTGAGGCAGAGAATTCCACAGACTCACCACTCTCTGTGAGAAAAAGTGTTTCCTCGTCTCTGTTCTAAATGGCTTACTCCTTATTCTTAAACTGTGGCCCCTGGTTCTGGACTCCCCCAACATCGGGAACATGTTTCCTGCCTCTAGTGTGTCCAAGCCCTTAACAATCTTATATGTTTCAATGAGATATCCTCTCATCCTTCTAAACTCCAGAGTGTACAAGCCCAGCTGCTCCATTCTCCCAGCATATGACAGTCCCGCCATCCCAGGAATTAACCTTGTAAACCTACGCTGCACTTCCTCATTAGCACGAATGTCCAGTGTATAGATATATGGTAAGGGAATAACGTTTAGTGTAAAGCCGTTAGTGTGCCACTATTCTTCATGTCTCTTCTGCACTGTAAACTGTTATGGACAACAATTGGAAAATAAGACTCATTTGGTATATATATATATATATATATATGGTATAGGAAGAGGTGGTCCACCATGTTCTGTCACTGAGGTGGGATTAGGGTTGTGAACATCCAATCAAGAACCAGTGGTTGTAGAAAATAAGTTGTTCCTGAACCTGGTGGTGTGGGACCTCAGCGCCTGTACTTCCTGCCCAATGATAGCAATGAGAGGAGAGCATGGCTCGGATGGTGAGGATCCTTGATGATAGATGCTGCCTTCTGGAGGCAGTGCCTATTGTAGATGCTTGCGATGCACCAGGCTAGGTCCACCCCTATCTGCAATTCCCCATACCATGCAACCAGTCAGCATAAAGTTGAAGCTGTCCTTGAACATTCCAGCTAGTTTTGTATAGTATGGAGATACAGAGCAGAAACAGGCCCTTCGGCCCACCAAGTCCACGCCGACCAGCGATCACCCGTATATTAACACACCAACCTTCACACTAGAGACAATGGATAATTTTTACCGAAACCAATTAATCTACACACCAGTACATCTTTGGAGTGTGGGAGGAAAGTGGAGCACCTGGAGAAAACCCACGCGGGTCACAGCCAGCACCTGTAGTCAGGATCGAACCCGGGTCCCCAGCACTGTAAGGCAGCAACTCTACCGCTACTCCACCATGCTGTGCACTGTGCAGTTGGTCCGTGCAGGTCTTTTGCATTTTGGACAGGCACAGCGTCTGGGCTCGAAGCTTTGTGTGGATTCACCCTCGAGAAGTAAGCTGTTGTTGGCCCTGAGAGATGAAAGAGTCCTCAGGGGCTGTGGGGGCTCGTATAGGTGTGATATTTTACCACGTTACATAGCATACATAAAAGGCATTGAGCTCAATTAGAAATGATGGATGATTGACAGGTGGGACAGTTTTAACTTGTGAGTCAGAAGTTGACCATATTGGTGAGTCAATAATCGCAGAAAGACTTGACCAGACAGTAGACTACAAAGTCATGTTTACCAAGTGATGCCACAGCGAGTCTGAATTGTCATGAGGTTGGGTTCTGCAGCCGAGATAGCTTGGTAGATCACCTTTGCTTAGGTTTTTTAGAGTAAAGCTGTTCGCCTATATTTTTGAAGGAGGCGATGATGGCTTGGAGCTTGGCCTCCAAGTATGTACGTTGCACGTTGCAACTGACTTCGTATGCCCTTGCCTCTGGAATGGAAATAACCCATTCATTCTACTGATTAGCTTCACACCAGCAGTTAGCACAACCAACAGTGCAAAGGGAAGAACATCAGTGCATAATGTAGTATTATCTGCAGAGAAAGTGCAGATAAAAAGAATGAAAAGGCTGCAACGAGGTAGGTTGGGAAATCGGGACAATAGACAATAGGGGCAGGAGTAGGCCATTTGACCCTTCGAACCAGCACTGCCATTCTATGTGATCATGGCTGATCATCCCAAATCAGTGCCCCGTTCCTGGATTCTCCCCATATCCCCCGACTCCGCTATTTTTAAGAGCCCTATCTAACTCGCTCTTGAAAGCATCCAGAGAACCGGCCTTCACCGCCCTCTGAGGCAGAGAATTCCACAGACTCACCTCTCTCCGTTCTAAATGGCTTAGGCCTTATTCTTAAAATGACATCTCATCTTATGAGAGAACCGTTTAGTAGTTTGATAAAAAAAAGTGGGCATGAAGCTGTTCCTAAATCTGGTTGTGTGTGCTTTCAGGTTTTGGACACTTCTGCCCAGTGGGAGAGAAGAGGGAATGACCGGGGTGAAAATCGTTGTTGATTATATTGGCTGCTTTCCGGAGGTAGATAAGAGTGAAGGTCAGACTCAATGGCGATAGAGGAAAGCTGTTTTGTACGATGGGCTGTGCTACATCCACAACTCTGTGCAATTTCTTGCTGTCCTAGGCAGAGCTGTTGTCAAACCAAGCTGTGATTCATCCCAATAGTATGTTTTCCATGGCGCACCTGTAGAAGTCGGTAAGTCATTGGAAACATGCTGAACCTCTTTGGTCATCTGAGGAAGTGGAGATGTTGGGTGGTAGCTTTGACCAGGCCAAATTAATGGTGATATTTACATCTAGGTACCTGAAGCTTCCAACCATCTCCACTTCAGCACCTTGACAGGGGCATGTACATGACCTAATTCTGCTCTTAATGAAGTCAATAACCAGTTCCATTGTCTTGATGACATTAAGGGAGAGGTTGATATCTTGACACCATGTTATTAAGCTAGCTTTCTCCTTCATATACTCTGTCTCATCATTGTCCAACCACATTCAATCTATCGGTTAGGATCATAGCTTGCACACCACCATGCAGAAGGCATAGACCAGAGACATTTCTCAACGCAGCCAAATTTGAGAAGGGTCTGTTATAGTCCTATAGTGCAGTTCCAGTCAATGTACCAAAAAGTAACATTCAAGCAAGTACTGAAGACAAGACAGATACTGGAAGTACATGGATTTCAAATGTAAATAATAATTTAAATCCCCCAGGAAAACCAAACATTTAAATATGTTGCAAATATATCAGTGGGAAATAGAACTGGAAAATATTGGTATTGTTACAGCAACAAATTAACAAATATTTACCACTGGCAGGAGCATTGTTTTTTCAAAACAAACATCATTTGTCGTTGTCATTCTAAGTGTAATCTATTCTTCATGAGTCACTCTTGTTTAATTTTTGTGAATAAATCTGAATAATTCAGACTATAAATCTATTTTGCAGTCTTTTTAAGGGAGCAAGGAGAGAAATAAAGTTTATTGCACACTAATGATCTAAGACCCTGCCAATCCTTAGGACATCCACATTCAGGGACAGTTTCTTCCCAGCCGTTATCAGGCAACTGAACCATCCTACCATATCCAGAGAGCAGTGCTGAACTACGATCTACCTCATTGGTGACCCTCGGACTATCTTTGATCGGACTTTGCTGGCTTTACCTTGCACTAAACGTTATTCCCTTATCATGTATATACACACTGTAATCGGATCGATTGTAATCATGTATTGTCTGAACCACACAGAGAGTGGCGAGTGTGGAATTCTCTGCCTCAGAGGGCAGTGGAGGCAGGTTATCTGGATGCTTTCAAGAGAGCTCATTTCATTTCATTTCACTGCACATCTCGTATGTGTATGTGACAAATAAACTTGACTTGACTTGACTTGACTAGACTAGATAGGGCTCTTAAAGATAGTGGAGTCAGGGGATATGGGGAGAAGGCAGGAACGGGGTACTGGTTGGGGATGATCAGCCATGATCACATTGAATGGCGGTGCTGGCTCGAGGGGCCAAATGGCCTACTCCTGCACCTATTGTCTTGTCTTTCTGCTGCACACAACAAAAGCTTTTCATTGCACTTCGGTACATGCGACGATAAACTAAACTGTGACTTTTTCCAATTTCATCAGAACCTTTAACATTCTGACTGTCCTTGAAAGAGTTAAAGTTGGCGCAACCAGTCTATGTGTAACTGTTTTGTATGTATGTAGGTGTTTTGTCATTCGCAAAAACCTCAGTTACCTGACAACAAAATGGCCCGGATCATGCTCACACTGTCTAGGTCTTTCTTCCTCAAGGGCCAGCTCATCTCCGACTTCGACATCTCAATGTGTGCGCGCTGAGGTCAACAGGCCAGAGACCTTCTGCCCACCACGAGGCTCACCATGGAGTCCGGCAGCAGAGTGCTGACATGCTGTGCTGATAGGTTGCACACATTTCACATTCAGTGCCAGTACTGATGGCACGGCCCTGCAAAACTGACCTTGAGTTTGAAAAAAGATGAAGTGAAACGAACAACTATTTAATGTTTGTGACCAGTCTTGGCATTACTTACACTTTACATTATTTAAATTAAAACAAGCCTATTTGACATCAAGCATTTATGACCATGACTATCTATGGCACGAAGGCCTCAGTGCAGTGTGGATAAAACATCACTTAAAGAACAGGTTACAGAAAGCAATAAATGATTTTTTTTTTTTGGTAGACAAAAAAGTGCTGGAGAAACTCAGCGGGTGCAGCAGTATCTATGGAGCGAAGGAAATAGGCAACGCTTCCGGCCGAAACCCTTCTTCGGATTTTTTTTTGTTGTTGTTGATACAGCATGGAAACAGGCCCTTCGGCCCACGCTGACCATTAAATATCCTTTCACACTCATTCTATGCTATCCCACTTGATCATTCACTCCCAACACATTAGGGGCAATTTACAGAGGACAATTAATGACAAACCTGCACGTCTTTGGGGTGTGGGAGGGAATCGACTATAGGAGCAAAGAGGTCCTTCTGCAGTTGTACACAGCCCAAGTGAGACCACACCTGGAGTATGGTGTGCAGTTTTGGTCCCCTAATTTGAGAAAGGACGTTCTTGCTATTGAGGGAGTGCATCATAGGTTTACAAGGTTAATTCCTGGGATGGTGGGACTGTCATATGCTGAGAGAATGGAGCAGCTGGGCTTGTACACTCTGGAGTTTAGACGAATGAGAGGGGATCTCATTGAAACATATAAGATTGTTAAGGGTTTGGACATGCTAGAGGCAGGAAACATGTTCCCGATGTTGGGGGAGTCCAGAAACAGGGGCCACAGTTTAAGAATAAGGAGTAAGCCATTTAGACCGAAGATGATGAAACACTTTTTCTCACAGAGAATGGTAAGTCTGTGTAATTCTCTGCCTCAGAGGGTGGTGGAGGCAGGTTCTCTGGATGCTTTCAAGAGAGAGCTGGATAGGGCTCTTAAAGATAGCGTAGTTAGGAGATATGGGGAGAATGCAGGAACGGGGTACTGATTGGGGATGATCAGCCATGATCACATTGAATGGCGGTGCTGGCTCGAAGGACCAAATGGCCTACTCCTGCACCTATCGTCTATTGAAATCCACGAGGGGAATCCACAGGGAGAATGTGCAAGCACCTCAGACAACATCCAAGGTCAGGATCAAACGCGGGTCTTTAGCGCTGTGAGACAGCAGCTCCACCAACAGCTCCACTGTGCTGTCCCGATTTGATGTAAATGGTGTTCCCCAAAAGTCAGTGTTACAATCACTGCTTCTTTTAATAACTATTAATAATTCAGACTTGGGAATACAGGGTATAATTTCCAAATTTATAGGCAACACAGAATTTTGAAGGTGTCATGGTGATACAGTTTGGAAACAGGCCCTTCGACCCAACTTGTCCACACCGGCCAACATGTCCCAGCTACACTAGTCTTACCGGCCCACATTTGGTCTATATCCCTCCAAACCTGCCCTATCCATGCACCTGTAAGTTTTTTTTTTTAATTGTCCCAGCCTCAACTACCTCCTCTAGCAGCTTGTTCCATACACCCACCACCCTTTGTGTGAAAAAGTTACTGCTCAGATTCCTATTAAATCTTTTCCCCTTCACCTTAAACCTATGTCCTCTGATCCTCAATGCACCTACTCTGGGCAAGTGACTCTGCGCATGTACCCAATCTATTCCTTCCGTGATCTTATACACCTCTATAAGATCACCCCTCATCCTTCTGCGCTCCAAGGAATAGAGTCCCAGCCTATCCAACCTTTCCCTGTGCCTCACATCAACTAGTCCTGGCAACATTTTTGGAAATCTTCTCTGTACCCTTTCCACCTTGACATCTTTCCTATAACACGGTGCCCAGAACTGAACACAATACTCTAAATGCAGCCTCACCAAGGTCTTACTGTATACAATTGCAACATGACCTCCCAACTTCTATACTCGATACTCTGGCTGTGTACGTCCTACCCATGTTAGACTTCTGAAAATGCAGCACCTCACATTTCTCTGCATTACATTCCTTTGCAACCATTCCTCAGCCCACGCGGCCAATCAATCAAGATTCTGCTGCAATTTTTCACGACCATCTGTGAAGTATGGGAAATGTGACAAGCAAGTGGAATGACTGATGGCCGACTGCGAATTTAACACTGGAAATGCACTGTTATATTTTAAGAATGAAGTAGTAATATGGAGAGAATTAGCTTAGTTTGGAGATAAGAGTGCGGAAACAGGCTCTTCGGCCCACCGATCCTCGCACACTAACACTATCCTACACACACACACACACACACACACTAGAGACAATTTACATTTATACCAAACCAATTAACCTACAAAACTGCACGTCTTTCGAGTGTGGGAGGAAAGCGAAGAACACGGAGAAAACCCACGCGGTCACGGGGAGAACGTACAAACTCCGTACAGACAAATGCCTGTAGTCCGGATCGAACCCGGGT
This sequence comes from Leucoraja erinaceus, assembly GCF_028641065.1. NCBI lineage: Eukaryota > Metazoa > Chordata > Chondrichthyes > Rajiformes > Rajidae > Leucoraja > Leucoraja erinaceus. The sequence goes on from NC_073393.1 coordinate 4,352,793, forward strand.
CTCCGGTGCTGTAAGGCAGTGGTTCTATCGCTGCGCCACTGTGCCGCCCCATTCTGAGACTAGGAGGGGGGATCTTAGATACTGGTGCAAGTTCATCGAAAGTGGCAATGACAGTTTAAATGGTTCAATCGTACTTTTACATCACATGCACTGTACTGTGAAATTATTTTTGCACACACCAAAATTAAGACCGCCTGATGGATGTCTTGCAACGAAGGTCACCGCGTGGCAGAGATCATGAACTTCCATGAAACATTGGTTTCGGCAGATATAATGCACTTCACAATAAGATTTAAAAGCTATGGAAATGAACTGGATGAGATTTACCAAAATAATTCCAGGGATGAGGGGCTTCAGTAAAAGCGAAAGGCAGGAGACGCTAGGATTGTTGTTGCAAGGAAATGTTGTTTGGAATTCTGAGCGAGGTATTTAAATCATGAATGGTAGAAACAGTGGATAGCGAGATGTTTCCATTCTGTGGAGCGGTTAGGTGCGAGGGACAGAGTATTAAACCAATTTGCATTCGAACCAAGTGACCCGAGGCAGATTTTTGTTTTAAGTCACTGAATGTTTAGGAGAATGCAGATTCGATTCCTGCTAGCTGAATAATGATCTAAGAGAATACTAGCCGAACCATGCAGGCCAGGGACGTGGAACTAAGTTGATTGCTCTCACAATGGGGCCCAGATGAAGTCAGCTTTCTAGACTCCTGTTGTGCTCTTAGCCATCCTGGAGTTGTGTTGCAGAGAGCTTCATGATCCACAACCTTAAGAGGCAAGTCGTGCTACAAAGCAAAGTCATGTTTGGCTTGTATGTATAATGAAGACTGCTCTCATAAAATGTCAGGACTAGATTAAAATAGGCAGGAAGCGAGGTCAGTAAGTGGACTGGATCTGATCAAGCTAATTGAATCCAGTTACAGTGCCACCATTAAGCCTTAGCTGGATCCAGTTTGATGGGTTCCAAGGTGGAAGGATTCATATAGATATCCAAATATGCTACGTCCGAGGTGGCACCAGATGCTTAACTATTCACCTCGTAACTACATTCTGATTCTCTCTTTAAAGCAAAGTTGGGGGTTGTGAAATGATTAAGACACAAACATAGAAAATAGGTGCAGGAGTAGGCCATTCGCCCCTTCGAGCCTGCACCGCCATTCAATATGATCATGGCTGATCATCCAACTCAGTATCCTGTACCTGCCTTCTCTCCATACCCCCTGATCCCTTTAGCCACAAGGGCCACATCTAACTCCCTCTTAAATATAGCCAAGGAACTGGCCTCAACTACATTCTGTGGCAGAGAATTCCAGAGATTCACCACTCTGTGTGAAAAATGTTTTCTCGGTCCTAAAAGATTTCCCCCTTATCCTTAAAATAATCCTAAGATTATTTGTTGTGCATTTTCCAATTTTCCTACCCAATGAAGAGCATTTTTGAAGAGATCCTTGGCACTGAGGCACAAATAGAACTACGTCATCACCCACTTCATTTTACATTGTGTTACAATGAAACTTACCAGGTATATTTTTAACCCTTCAATGCAAAAATTATGAAAAATCAATTATTTGTGACCAATCATTCAAATTACTACCAAAGTTAAACAGGAATTCTCCCCTATTTGGTAAAAGCTATTACACAACCATGTTTCCTTATTAAGGCTTCAATAAGATTTAACATTCATCAAATGTACAGATGGAAAAGATGGCAACAAGTAATTCAAATGTCCTTAAGATTTTTAATTTCTTTACTTCAGGACCATTACAAAATATTTTGCTGGTTAGTATGCAACTATCTGATAAAATACTAACATTCCACTCTTTACCGGGTAAGTATTGCCCCACGCAACAAAAAAAAAACATTGTAACCACCCAAACCTGTAGTATATATTATGGAATGTGGTTATTTTCCTATACAGGGCAAAGTATTCAAAGAACAACAATTTTTAGCTTTTCTCTTAAAAACAAAGGGGAAGAATATTACTCATCTCACTGAAGCGAATTACCCCAAAAGCATTGGATTCATTCTCCTCTGGATTGAGAAACCGGTAAAAAACAGACACCAGTAAAGAACAAGGCATGACAGGCGGATAGGTAATCCTTTGAAAGAAAAGGTTTTAAAAATGTGGAAAAAATGAAAAAAGATCTACAATTCTCAGCGAAGAACATGGAACAGCGAGAATACATTTGAGTTTTAACCTCAAAATAGGCAACTCAAGAGAGAGCATTAAAAACAAAAAGTTTGCAACTTACAAACGGAGAGGGAAAAATTAAAAGAACCAACAAAATACTGTTTGTTGATAAAGTGGTTAAGTGCAAACACAAGAAAACGTGAACCAGAGTTGGATTACCTAACACTTTCCTCACTACTTTAAATCAAACATAAAACGTGCTGCACCAAATAATTTGCGGGTTTAAACAAAAGTGGAATCTTTATTCCATTCGAATACCACCTTATTATTTTTTCAGTTACAAAAGACACCCCTTAAAAAGTCTCACGATGTAACACTGAAAACTCTGGTTTCCAAAATGGTTCTCAAGTTTCCACCCTTCAGCAGTTCTTGAAAATAATTAGAAACTTCATTTAACAGGTGTATATCAATACATTAAATAAATTTAATTACTTTAATTGGAATATACGGAACATTTTGGTTGTCATTAAATCAATGCATCCCCCTATAACAATGCTCAGTACAAAAGCAGTCAAGTGAACAATTGTACAAATCCGGCCAAGATTACGTTGTATGGTGATGTTTGCTCAATGTACCTTTAATAGATATACTCACATGGAAGAGTGTGTATTCCAAAAGCTCTGGAGAGCATATTTCATGTCTCCAAATATATTTAAAAAAATCACCATACAGTATAACCTTGTAAAAGAGGTTCTTGAGAACAGAGGGAAGTTTTTTTCAACAAACATCTAACAAATGAAACAAACAACTATCGCAAGATACATTTATCAAAGGCGTTTTCCCCAATCTTTTCAAAACTATTCATGGCGACGTTGATAAATTACAATAAAAATGGTCCTTGTACATGACATTGGGCATACATCTTTAAAATAAATTTGAACTTATAATGGGATCGTTTTAAAATGCTAAAATACTAGAGTTTACAATTCACAGTCTGTGACTATTCATCAAGGTGTCCCATGGTATTAGTACGGTATGATGTTGTAATCGTCTGGTGTTCATCAAATAATCTTGTGTTGAAGGTACAAACTATTCCAAAGCAGTATGCATTCTAATGCTTCAAAGTTGTCATTCTTTACTGTAACTGGAGTCGAGCACCTAATTTTAACGCATGTCCTGAAGTGAAATGAAAAGAGCGGATATTACTACATAAAATCATTGATTTTAAATAATCAATATAATCATTGATATAGATTACAAATTGTTGAGGCCCAAGCCTGCAAGGCAAATTCCTACAGCACCTTACAACTGCAAACACAGGAGCAATCACAGATAATATCTTCAAACTGAAATCTCGTTGTTATATGCAGACATTTTCTTTAAACTTGAATTCTGCAATTATGGTTTCGACTTGCCATCTCCTGGTTTTCTAATCACTACTTTAACCAGTTCTGTACACTCCTATATTCATCCCAAAGTACTAATTTAGTTTTAGAATTTCCAAATGTCACATTAATCCAATCACATCTGTTTAAATATTCACTGAAATGATTCTGCACCTGTATTTTTCCTATGCCCGCAGCATGACTTTAAAAAAAAGTAATCCTGAGTATGTTCCTTTAACAATCCAGTTGTTACTCAATTTTTATTTTTTTTTTAAATTGTGTCTTACAAATAAATCATCTGGTCTTGACCACAAACTGGAGCATAAATTCAATTAAATTTAATTCAATTCAATTCAACTTTAATGTCATCGCACAAATACAAGTATGAGTACAATGAAATGCAGTTTTGCGTCAGTCCGTAGTAGTTGTGCATAAAGAATTTTTTTAAAAATAAATAAATAAAAATAGAAAGAGAGAAGGTACAGAATAATCAAAAAATACAGAATAAAAAAATAGAAAGAGAGAAGGTACAGAATAATAAAAAAAACAGAATAATTAAACAATGGGGATGGAGGCACCGGAGAAATCTATCGGCGGGACAAATGTGGAGAGAACTGACGAAAACTGTGTAAGGCTTTAGTGAGACTACATATGGAGTACTGGACATAGTGGTTAAAGAGGAATTAATCTGTAATCAGTGTTCGTGCACATGGAACAGCTATAAGTTCAATGACTTTTCAAGGACTTTCAAGGTCCCCAAAAAAAAAAAACAATTTTCAACGACCAAAATCCAGCAAACATTGATGGTTTATCGGAGACTTGTATATAAGTTGCTTGGTATTGGATGATTTGATTCTGTACCAAATAAAAGTAAGAAGGTTGGCTGGCCACCATCTCAGATTTGATTGAAAATCATGTCTTGCACACCTCTGGTACAAAGAACACAGCAAAAAAAATCAACTTTCAACCATTGATATAGCTCGAATTATAGCCAAATGCCCATTGGAATTTGGAGTTGAGACCTTGCTGTCTGTTGTGTTACTTGTATGCTCTGATGTACAGACACTGATTTTCAGGGAAATCTGACAAGGTGATCAGTCATTCCATTAGTCCAGGTTGCGCAGAACGACACTAAACTACATAATAATTGCACACAAAGTGGTTAACTTATCTATATTTGTACATCAATAGAGCACTGATGGTCCATTTTCTAATCTCTTAGTTGTTCAACATGAAACCATGATAATGGGGAAACTTTGCTTTTCAACTAGTCCCTGCAAACCTGCACTGCCCCTGCCTGCTTCAAAGTCTTCACTATTGTCCCTGTACCCAAAAAGACAAGGATTAGTGGTCTTAATGACTACAAGCCTGTCGCACTGGCCTCTGTAGTCATCAGGCATAAGACAGAAAAAAACTGAAAAAAGAGGAAGAGAGATGGGGGTAAAAGAGGGCAGCGCCCCAGTCATGCAGAACATGTTTGATAACTGTACCTTGAAATGACAGTTTTCTTGCCCGTTTACCCTTAAATTTATACTGTAATTTTTATAAATGTACCTTAAAATAACACATTTTACTTGCTTGTCACAACTTACACAGAAAATTTGTGATAATCATACCTTAAAATGACACCAACTCCTTGTTTGTTTACATTTGTCATATTGAAAATATTTGATATTACACGTGCACCTACTTGTAGCATACCTGTTCCTTGCTTGTTTACGCTAACTAGAGAGAGGCATCCTTTACACAGGAAATTTTTGATTATACCTTGAAATGTCACAATTTCCTCCCTTAATTTACACTGTAATTGTTTTAATTATACCTTACAACAAGGGCCTCCAAGTTTTTCAGCATGAGGGCCACATTATATATTTGGCAATTTTTTGCAGGCCATAGGTAAAAATAAAGACATGTCAGTTTTATAACTTTAATGAACTCAAAAAAGAACTTAAGTAAAACAAATGGAAGAAATTCAAAACAGCATGTAGCCATCAATCAAGGTTAACCAACAAAATCATAACGTTTTATGCAACCACATTAATGGGAAGGATGGAACTGCTTTTTTGATTTCAAAATTTCATTGAAACCCTCAACTTGGTAGCCTAGGGCAGACTGACGTGTGAGTTCCCGCGCTACCCAGTGTTGCAGTGCTATTTTTTTAGGTGCCAGTGCTATCAAACAGGGGCAAGCTAGTCAAACAAGATTATAGCCTAAACTACATCCCAGTGTATAACTAGTACAGTAAAACATATCATACTTAATGTAATAATATGACAAAATATTGCAGTTTAATTATCATAAAAAATAATTATCAAGCTAGTAAAGGAAAAGACGGTGATCATGTATTTTTAGAGGTGCTGGCCAACTCGCCCCGACTCTCCCGCTGCTTGCTCATTCACTCACACACACTCACATACCCACACACACTCTGCCGATAAGATCTCATGTACACACCTACATCAGACAGCCAAATTTAATAATATCATGGGAACTCACACATATGCAGGATTTCCATAAATTGGGCGCTAGTAATCTTGGGAGGGTTTGTGTTGGAAATTCAAAGGTAATGGGGAATATGCAAGAAAGAGGCCAGAGTGAAGTCAGCCCTTGTCATATTTATTGGCAGGCTATCTTGAGTGTTGCTTTGGCATACTTTTACTTATGCTTTTATCTCAAAGTGTTTAATGAAGATTGCAAGGCAAGATTGCTACCGCTGTGTACTAATCGCCCTATAATCTGTCTTGGGTAATGATGATTGAGGACTGGATATTGGGAACATCACCAGGTATTTCTGCAACGGTCTTAAAATGCAGCACAGCAGTATTCTGACGTTCAGTGGAATGACAGAGGAGAATAGTTTAACATCTCATCTTATTGCCTGAACCCCCAGCATCACCAGGAAGACATTGGAGCGTCAGCCTATAATTATAACCTCACGATTCTGGGCAAGGGACCTGGACCCAAAACCTTCTGATTCAGGCTAGCGTGCTGCAAAATGAGCTGCATAACTGACTGCAAAAGGGTCAGTTGAGTCATAAGAGTGATACAGCGAGGAAACAGTCCCTTCCGTCCAACTTGCCCACACCAACCGACGTGTCCCATCTACACTAGTCCCACCTGCCTGTATTTGGTCCATATCCCTCCAAATCTGTCCGATCCATGTACCTGTCTAACTGCTTCTTAAATGTTGGGATCGTCCCAGCCTCAACTACCTCCTCTGGCAGCTCGTTCCACACACCCACCCGCCATCTTTTGTGTGGAAAAAGTTACCCCTCAGATTCCTATTAAATCTTTTCCCCTTCACCTTGAATCTATGGCTTCTGGTCCACGATTCACCTACTCTGGGCAAGACTGCGCATATACCCGATCTATTCCTTTCATGTTTAAGAAGGAACTGCAGATGCTGGAAAATCGAAGATAGACAAAAGTGCTGGAGAAACTCAGCAGCAGCGGCAGCATCAATGGAGCTTTCATGATCTTATATATCCTCCTGTGTTCCAAGGAATAGAGTCGCAGCCTATTTAACCTCTGCCTATAACTCAGACCCTCTAGTCTGGGAAATATCCTCATGAATCTACTCTGTACCCTTTCCTGCGTGACATGATTCCTATAACACGGCCCCTAGAACAGAACACAATACTCTAAATGTGGCCTCACCAACGTCTTTTACAGCTGCAATATGACCTCCCAACAAGACGTCTTATTGAATTGTATTAAGAGCTGGATATTAAGGAGAAAGTTTTTTCAGACTGTTCCTGGGTAAAGTTGATTTTTATTTATCATGCAACCACGAAAGTCAACTTTGAAACATACAGATTAATAACCTGAGAAGTTAGGCTCGGAAACTAAGGTAACACGTTTAACTGATTTTTACCATTTTGCATTACGTTTTGAGGAAAAAGTGCTAACCTGGAGCTGGCAGAAGGGCCCTAATTGGCCGGTCACCCAACAGAGGCGTTTTTTTCTGAGAAAGAGGCGCGTGACCCAAAAGGGGTGGCCTGACTGGCGTTGGAAGGAGGGGCTTGGGCTTGTTGGAAGTTTGTGAAGCACTGCCTACGTCATAATAACTCTCAGTTCCAGCAGCTTGTTGAAGAGATGCTGGAAAATAAAAGAAACAACTTTAAAGCACAAATATATGACAATATACGCTTACATTTTAACACACCAAATTCCTATTCCTCGCCAGTATGATCTTACTTTATTTCAAACCAGTATCTTTTTGCACTGAAATTAGCAGGAATTATTGGCAGGATTTGAAGGCACAGGCCAGTAAATTTATTTACGCGATAAAACAGTAATTTTGAAGCAGTGCAGATACATTTTTCAGTCCTTTGTCTCAGACGAGAGAAGTCAGTTATTACTGAAATGCGAAACGTTACTCATTTACCTTCATGGGGCCACTGATAAGCTTCAGGTCTCTCCTCTTGATAGGTTTGCCAATTACTACTCGCCTCTATCAAGACAAATATATCAGATTATCAACATTGTTCAACTTTTCAGTAACTTGAAACTAGCACAATTTTACAAAAAAACAAATTAAACTCTAGATTAGACACAAAAAGCTGGAATAACTCAGCAGGACAGGCAGTATCTATGGAGAAAAAGAATGGTTGACGTTTCAGGTCGAGACCCTTCTTCAGACCTCGACCCAAAGCGTCACCCATTCCTTTTCTCCAGAGATGCTGCCTGTCCTGCCGAGTTATTCCAGCTTTGTGTCTGAAGAACAACCTCGGCCTGGAACATCACCTATTCCTATTCTCCAGAGATGCTGCCAGCAGGTATTTTCAAACTGTAGTCTAAAACAACCTATCACTTAGGCCTTTAGTAGGGCGATTTGAAGACGATAAAACAGTTTTATTTGTGTTTATATTTCCCAGCTTGCCAGATTTAAACTTTTTCAGTCGAGATAATAGCCATGATTGTGGATGCCCTTAAAAATATTGACTATTGTGCCAGACTGCATGTCAAAGTGCAGTTAAAAAAATATTTTCCAGGAGGTCTATAAGGGCATTCAGCCCATCAAGTCTACTCCACCATTCAATCATGGCTGATCTATCTTTCCCTCTCAACCCCATTTGCCTGCTTTCTTCCCATAATCCCCGACACCTGTACTAAAAAAGAATCTGTCAATCACTGATTTAAGATATCCAATGACTCGACCGCCACAGAACTTCCGTGGCAGTGAATGCCACAGATTCACCACCCTCTGACAAATAATTTCCTAATTTCCTTTCTAAAAGCACCTACTTTTATTCTGAGTGTTTAAAGCCAATTGTGCGCTTGTTACGGTGCGGATGAAGAATATAAGGGGACTGAGAACGATAAATATTCAATGACATGGATCATAAATAAAGAACAGGATTTTCAACCTCCATGAACTCCATGCAAAATGCAGAATGAGGCAAAAAGAGAAAGCGCAGAATTACCCGTCTGATACAATGTTCTTTGTGTCTCTTTGTCCAATATTCCAAAGTAGTCTTTGGATTATTTTCATTATTGGGACAAATACTTATATACAGTTTAAGATAATTCATCTTCAGCATCTAAACATTAATTCCAAATTAACTGATTTTTTAATTGCTTCTTCATCAATTCTGCACAAAAACAGATTAATAATGAACTATGCAGGCAGGAACTGCAGATGCTCAGTTAAACCAGACACAAAAAGCTGGAGTAACTCAGCGGGACAGCCAGCATGTCTGGAGAAAAGGAATAGGTGTCAGACTGAGCCTAAAAACGGTCTCAACCCAAAACATCACCCATTCCTTCTATGCAGAGATGCTGCCTGTCCCGCTGAGTTACTTCAGCATTTAATAATGAACTAACCTGTCTCAACTCCCTCTTTTCGCTTGGTCAAATATTCAATGACGACTTGCAGCTCCTCTGCATAAAGGTGCTTTCCATCACCAACCAGAAACATAAGATGTCGGACGGTGGTGGGCACAACATGGCTTTCGCTGTAAGCCTCACGGTGAAGATAATCGTCTGCCAAGTTGGCCGCCTTGTGTGCAATCTCCAGCCGCTCTTTCTCCAGATTCTCACCAAATATGCGTTGGTGCTCACGGGAAATCAGGTCCAAGGCATCTTCTAAAGGCATGTTACGATGCTCTGTCGAACAGACAAAACTTTATTATAGGTCAAAGATCTCAGTAAACCTGGAAAAGGAAACTTCAGCGTGGCAAGTGACACCGAGGAAGTTTGATAATGTACAAAAAGGGGTTCAGAATAAAACAAAAAATATCCCAACAAGGTTTCTGTGACGATAGTCAGCCACACATGACAAAGAGTTTTAAATGTTCTTTTCATTGATCATCAGTGCATTTGTCAGAACGTTGCACAAATTATATCTGAATTTCAACTCACCTAGTAATACCACCTAATTGTACTAAGTGTCAGTTACGTCCCAGTGGCAGACTATAGTCCACATTTGTCCAAGAATTCCCTTCACCCTGAATACCAGAATGGTGCAGAACCATTCATCTTTGCACCCAGCTTGTCCAAGGCAACATTAAGACTTACAAGTATACCAAATCATGAATTTTCAGGTCATCAATTCATATACACTTTGGGAAGTTAGTGTTGAGAAGGATAAAGGGCAGAACTTCAACAATGGTATAAAATGGGAGATGGGAGCTTGGAGGAGCTGTGTAGCTTTTGCGGAAGGAAAGTTTTAATTGCATATTTTAACAAATGATTTACACACAATCAGATACAACTGACACATTGACCCCGATCTGCTTACGTGGTCTCCGGTTCAAAATATTGGACAACTAACAAATATTTCAAGTTCCTTACTTTCACTTTCCCGACAACGGCAACATTTGCCAGCATTGTAGAGTGAAATGGAACATAGAAACGGAAAATAGGTGCAGGAGTAGGCTGTTCGGCCCTTCGAGCCAGCACCGCCATTCAATTTGATCATGGCTGATCATCCAAAACCAGTACCCCGTTCCTGCTTTATCCCCATATCCTTTGATTTACTTAGCTCTAAGAGCTATATCAAACTATCTGGCCTCCACTGCTGTCTGTGGCAGAGAATTCCACAGATTCACAACTCTCTGGGTGAAAAAGTTTTTCTCATCTCAGTTTTAAATGGCCTACCCCCTTAAACTTAAAACGATAGATTGCTGGGCCCGTACATACATATTTACATGTTGGTGAACCGTTGCTCCTTACAAGTGCATTATTATAGTCTTTACAGGTCAGGGCAAGAATGTCCACTGTAAAATGAAAGCTTTTTCTGTATCACAATTACTTTCATGTCCTTGTTACAATAATTTAAAGTCAATGAAACAAATATTTAAAATGCAGATACGCATGCCAAAAAATTAAATCCAGATACTGAAAACAAAACCGTATGAAAACAAATGATTGAAGTCAAATTGATCTTATAATCCATTTCATTAAAAACACAAAACGGAGTATTAAATGTCCTTAAATTAGACAGTAGGAAACAAAAGACAAACTTTGTTCCATGTTGTTCAGAGACGATTGAAATTTCCAGACAGATTTTATAATTGAACAAATCAATTTGCAGGGCTCGGGTGAAGATAAAATAAATTAGCACCCAGGTACCCAGGGAGCCATTTCCCCCATCACCAAATTAAAAAAAACATCCATCCATTAGTAATATCAATTCCAAATTAACTGATGTTGGTAATGAACTAATCTTAGGTAGACAAAAGTGCTGGAGAAACTCAGCGGGTGCAGCAGCATCTATGGAGTGAAGGAAATAGGCACCGTTTCGGGCCGAAACACTTATTCAGACTGATGTAGGGTGGGGGGCAGGGAGAAGAAAGGAGAAAGGAAGAGGGGGAGTCAGGTGGGCTGAGGGAGAGCTGAGAAGGGGAGGAGACAGCAAGGGCTACTGTAGACATGGAAGGTGTCTACCTTCGATTTTCCAGCATCTGCAGTTTCTTCTTGAACATGAACTAATCTTAAACTGACATCAGTACCCCTTATCCTTGTCTGCTAAACAGTGTCTTTCTGCACCCCCCAATCAACCTACTGACTTGCTATTCCTTGTGAAACGTGGTGTCCTGTAAAGTGGGTTTCAGTTATATCCATTGGCACAATAATTGTGAGGGAAAAGGAATCTCAGTTGCTTATGGATTTATAACACGTGTCAGATGGTGTTAATTTCCTGATGCCATGACCTAGCACAGGAAAAGCAAGCCCATTAATTTGGCTAAGAAACAGATATGAAGGAGCAGGCACACACAAGGTCATTTACACACCCCTCTTCCCAATTGCTCGAGGTTGTTTTAATGCTTTAATGTTCACACATGTAAATGGTTATGTATCTCAGTATTAACAGCAAGCAAAGCAGGGTATACCTTTGCTTGTAGTCAAATTATTATTATTAATAGGCAGACCTAATATTTTGATTTGAGGAACATCATAACAGAACCTTTTAGGCATATAAACATTGGAGATTATTTCAAACAAGGGCAAGCACTCCATCTTACTGTATCAGTTTAGTTGAGAGATACAACGCGGAAACAGGTCCTTCAGCCCAACAGGTCCGCTACAACCAGCAATCCCCGCACAATAACACTATCCTCCACACACTAGGGACAATTTACAATTTTTACCAAGCCAATTAACCGACAAATCTGTAAGTTTTTGGAGTGTGAGAGGAAACCGAGCACCTGGGGAAACCCCACGCAGGTCATGGGGAGAACGTACAAACTCCATGCAGACAGCACCTGTAGTCAGGATTAAACCCGGACCTCTGGCACTGTAAGGCAGCAACTCTACCGCTGCACCACCGTGCTGCCCAAACTCACACGTGACAAACATTTCATTATAAATGTGAAATTGGAAATCTCACGAATTGTAAGTGCATCTTTATGGAAGCTGAAAAGTTACCTTTGTGGCCAGCATACAAAATAATGACTGTGCAAGATGAAAGAGACTGATGTTCTCCACCGACAACAACACAAAAGGGGGAACCTTCTTCACGAACATCTTTCAGAGCAGTATCCAGAGCCAACTCTAATTTAAGGTACACCAAATCCACGAGAAGTCCAAGCTCTTGCACTCGACGTCCTATTAGTTTGGCATAATCCCTTAAAATTGCAACAGGGGAACATTTTCTGGTTAGTTAGTCAACCAAAGCAAGATTGAACATTTAACTTGCTGTAAGTTGCCACACAAGTTTTTTTCAAAAGTAATACTCAAAGGCTTAAACCTTAAATAATCGAATGCGTTTGCAGATGAAGTAGTAATTGGCAACTGGATCACTAGTCTGAAAAAGGGTCCCAACCTGAAACATCACTCAACCATGGACTGCTGCCCGACCCGCTGAGTTACTCCACACTTTGTGTCTTTTCACGTTCCTCGTTTCTACTGGTTTACCATCAATTTAATAAGGGTGACTGTTGACATTAATGTTCATTTACTTATACTTTCAGAAGCCAAGGTTGAAACGTGTTTGCTGATGGTTCCGTTAAATTGCATTAAATTAACTATTTTGGTTCATTCCAGGCAATAAATTGAAGCAATTCTTTACATAATAGGAAAGAGTTACATAGGTAGGAATCAAATTTCAAACACAGCGGTTAACAGATTGTTAGTAGAATGGATTAGGCTGGTTAATCAGTCGAAGTCTGCAATCCTAAACTGCAAACAGGCCCTAAATATTAAATTAATTTGACTGATGCATCAATAACAAGCAGAACTTCAGCAACCTATGCTTTTTATCACAATAAGTAGAAAAGTACGCAAACATTCCTGAGATTTACCCTTGTTGCTTGCTTAGGGCTATGACAACACAATCAGCGTGCTTTTCTTTGTTGTAATCCTCCTCCAATTCTTTATAGAACTGCTGATAAAGTTCTTCTCGGCGACCATCTTCAGGCCTGCAGGCTTCTCCTAGGACCAAGAAAATACAATCCATTACTTTAAAATAAATCCAAATGATTCATTTTAATTCCAGCCTCAAGGATGCTTATTTATTTTGTGGAGGGAAAAATTAAACTTAATTTAGATTATTGCAACATGTCATGATTTGTCATATGTTATTTTTGAATATTTGCCACATTATTTGTACGATTTAAAATAATTTGACATGTAAATTTCTCTTTCAATGCCTTGTAATTGTAACTTTAACTGGTGGCAGACTAATTTCCCTCTGGGGTAAATAAAGTGGTATCATATCGTAGATCTTGCAAAATGCTTCTTCACGTATTTTAAACACGTCTAGGAGAAACTCAAAGGCAATGGTTAATTTCAAAGAAGTTTGTAATTCATCTATGCTTACATTTATGGCATGAATCTGAATGCCTTGCCTCCTTGATGTTGTTTGGACATAGTTTAATATAATGCATTGTCAATATAAATGTTTCATCTTCCAGTTACATAATTAGGCCACTGGATGGCTCTCTCTCGAAAAACAGCCGAAAAAGTGAAAAAGTTTAATGTTTGAGAGAATCAGAACCAGGCAGAAGGGTACAGTTTTTACAGATATCCATCCATAAGTTGATTTTGTCTGCAAGTTGCAAAATACACAAAAATCACGATAGATTGATAAGAGGTTGGGAGAACGGGTGGGTTGAAGAGAGAGAGAGAGAGAGCGAGAAAACAAATTCTGCCGTTCATTGGAACAAACAATTTTATGTAAGAGTTTTGAACTTATTATCTGTAAATTGAACTTAATTTTAACTAATTGCATTCAACTTTTCCAAGTAATTTAAATTCCAAATCAACTCTTCTCACTCTACAAACCACTGATTTTATTTGCTTTGAATAGCCCAACACTGATCGACACGTGATATTATAGATATATCTGCAATAAGAGATAAACAGGTCTTTTTTATAGGAAACTAATTATAAGCAGCATGTGTCACAGCCAGTATTCAGCTCCTGCAATATGCGCTCAATCCCGGCCTGCACTGCCTGCTGTATGAATTTTGCACTCTCTGTTTTGATAGGGTTCCCTCCCACTCCCCAAAGACATGCCCATTGTTCAATCAATGGGCAATGAAACTGCCTGAATTGTGGGAGTATGATAGAATGGGGGGGTTGAATCCCATGGGAACTTCACATCTATCACTGAGCTGTTCCAGTACAGGTACAACATTGTCACCTATCCACCATGGAAAATTGCTCAACTACACATCACATTCACAAAAGCCAGGGCAAATCAATCCAATTAACTCCTACATAAAAAGCGATGGGAAGGCATCAGTGCAATCCAGCAATACATACAAAATCAGTGTTCATAATGCTCAGCTTAGTTTTTGTACAGCTTTAGATCTCACAGTAGCCCAGGTTCAAAAACACCAGCTAGGTGAGAGTAAAGGGCCTGGAGCAGGGTGACGCCAGTATGGTCGTGAGTAGTCACCCAAAGAGTTGTACCCTTTTCCTGGTCGCCGCTGGATTTTCAACATTTTGAACATTTTTGACGACCTGCTGCGACAATGACAGGTGCCGGCAAGTCACCGAAAAGAATCATGTAAGTGGGACAAGCACTTGAGTGTCCTTGACACCAGGGCTGCATTCGACCAAGTGTGACATGAAGGAGCCCTGTAAATCAGTGGACATCAAGTGGAAAACCCACCCGTGGTTGAAGTCGTACCTTGCACATAAGTCGATTTGGCTTGGTTGTTGAAGATCAATGAGACCCTAACCGCAGAACATCACCATCAGAGTTCCTCAGGATTGAGTTCTTGGTTCAAACACCTGTAGCTGCTTCAATTACTTTTTTCCACCATAAGGTCAGAACTTAGAACGTTCAGTGCTGTTTGCACAGAGTTTAATTCCACTGCAACTCCCAATAATGAAGCAGTCCATACTTTCATGTAGCAAGACTTTGCCAACATATGTGACTGGGGTTGATCAACAGCGAGAAACACTTGTGCTGCAAATGTGCCAGTCAATTGATTGTACTATGGGAAAGTTTGACCACCTATCCTTGACATGCAGTGGCATTAGCATTAATCCCCCTGCCATCAACATCCTGAAGACCGCCCATGGACCGAGAAACCAGACTAAACAAAAACAGCTACAATCACAGGTCAGAGGTTTGCGAACCTTTACTGCAGGTCCACCACCAATTTTCCAGCTCCCTAAATTCCAGGGTTTTTCTGGATTATCCGTGTTGCTTGGCTATGGGGATTTTTTTTGTGTCCGGGATTAAGTGGGGGGGGGGGGGGGGGGGGGGGGGGGGGGGTGGGGTCGTCAGACCACCACCAGTTTCCAGAAAATCAGTGGACACTGGATTCAAGGTGCCGCCCCACTGACATTTCAGTCACTTCCCCAACCTTGTTTCCCAAGATGGTATAAGGTGGGGAGGAGATCAGTCAAAAGACTGATTAAATTGTACAGAAGAGGATAACTTCAACACCATCCGTAGTCTGCTCCATCATCAGCTGTACCACTATAAACATTTATCCCCTTCACCACAAAGTGTCCACCGTGTGAACAATTTACAAATTGCACCGCAGTTACTCGCCCAAATGATTCTGTCTGCGGTAAGAATAGAAGCTTCAGGAATCTGGGAACACAAGCACCTGCAGGCTCCCTTTCAAGTTGCACCCCACCCTGAGTAGCAAACACATCACTTTCCTTCATTGTTACGGACTCTAAACCTACCCAAAAGCAATTTGGCAGTACCTCCACCAGAGAAACCGCAGAGGTCACACCTGCACCTTCTCATGGGCTGTTGGGTTTTGCCAGCAACACCCAGATCCTGAAAGATGAATAAATGAATTTCATTTAATCCCTCAAACCCTGGACATAATCCAGTCACTAGTTTCCCTGTTGCCTCCACAACAGCCTCAAGTTCTCTGCATAAGCCAAGAATTAAGGATATCAAAGAAGAGTAATAATGATGCTGAAAAATATTTGGGCCTGAAATTCATTTCCATGGAATTCATTACCATGGACGGCTGTGGAGGCAAAGTCGATGACCTGATGGGCCGAATTCTGCTCCTACAACTTATGATAAATAGTAAAATAAAATTCACCAAATTGTTGAGATGTTAAGCCCAGAACCCACAGAATTTGCTTACGTTGGACATCATGGACTCATGGTCTTTGTCCCATGTAAATGGCATTGTCTCACACCTTATTTTAAAGTCGAATTCCTGGGAAGTAGTCCCAAACCTGGCTATTCAAACATCAGCACCCTCCTTCACAATATAGCCATCCCAAGGCAAAAGCAAATCACAACACCATACCAAATTATTAAAGGGGAATGGCATCGCCAGAATCCAGCATTGTATATTTTTATACTCAGCCCTCAGATCCAGGAGGTTTACATTAACAAAATCCAATTCCAAGAATGTTGTCCTTTGGAAAAACATTACCCGGAGCAGGTTAATTTTAGATGCCTAACTTGCATCGATATGTTCTGACTGTAGTTTAAACACAACTTAATTGCATGTGACCAAGTAGCAGAACACTCGGGATAAGGAATGGCTATGTGGAGAAAGGACAGGGGGAAAAAAAGAGATGAGATCACTAGATCATGGGTCGAGCCTGGGAACGGATAGGAGAGAAGGTTAAATAAACCATTGATTCAGACCTCTTGTTTAAACTACAAGTTGAGCCTCTCCGCTATCCTATTTGCTCTTCCAATTATTCCTTAACCACATTGCATTGAAAAACTACTTTATTAATTTTCTACTCAATACTTTGAGAATGCCACAACATGCAGGAGCATAATAGTTGATCATACCAGTCCAGGTATAGTTGTAATCCTCTGCAGTGTAACCTTCAGGATAACCACTATAATATTCCACCACTTCATTCGTTCTAAAAGAGGACAAACAGATAAATATGAATGCTATAAAATGAGGTTCTACTTATCCAATGAAAACAAAGATATCGCAATTTTTGCAGTTAACTAAATTATATAAGCAAGAAAGCAATTGTACAATATGAAAGCTGTCATTGCAAGCTTCAGAACACAATCCTCTACTGTGGTGGAACTGGACAGGCGATATTTTGGGACCAGATGCATCGCCTATCCGTTCCCCCAGTGATGCTGGCTTATCTACCGCGTTCCTCAAACACAATGTTTTGATCACGACCGTAATTCCATATTTTCTGAACTTTATCTTCCATACCTTGGCACAGCTTCTCTTGCAATGTTGTATTCTGTGGACGCGTAAGCACTTGAGGGAGGGAGAGAGAGCAAAAGTGTCAATTTCCAGGCATTGGGTTGAAACCATTTTAATATAACAAAGAACCCATTCTATGCACTGTCACAGAAGGCTGGCCATAATGACAAGAGATGCAGGTAATCAATTAAAGTCTTGCAGGAAATTTCCAGCTTTGTTGGCTGGACGTAATACATTAGTGGTTTTCCAAACAGTCACGTCAACTTCCACTATAGAACAGAGCTCTTTTCAATGGAAATTAGCAATATTTGAACAATGGAATTCTACATTGGACTAGTCCAGAGGAAATGTCATTAAATTTCAAAAAATTGACAAATATTAATGATAGAACCAGCCAAAATTAGATGAACAATCCCTTCATAGAATAGTACATATTATTTTTAAACTTCCCTTACCTTCCATCTGCGCTCAGTTTGTGTGTTTGGGCCACCCTAGGTTTTATCCAAGTAGCCATCTTTACCTACAGAAATAAGTGATTGAGAAAGCATCAACTAAACGTCCTTTTCTTCAATAGCTTCAAGAAATAAATTGCCCATTTGCACATTTTGCTTTGAATGCATTCACAATCCTATATCTGTCTTTGCCCTTATACCTTCAAAACAATTCAGAAGAAACTGCATTTTATATAAAAATGAAGTAGGAATCTAAACAGTGCAATAACATTGCAGATTGATAGGTAACAGGTTAAAATGTACATTTCAAGGTACAAAACATCTCATAGGCCAATGTCCCTGCCCCACTTAGGAAACCTGAACAGAAACCTCTGGAGACTTTGCGCCCCACCCAAGGTTTCCGTGCGGTTCCTGGAGGTTGCAGGTGGTTGCAGGTAGGGAGACTGACAAAAACCTCCGGGAATCGCACGGAAACCTTGGGTGGGGCGCAAAGTCTCCAGAGGTTTCCATTCAGGTTTCCTAAGTGGGACAGGGGCATAACTCACAGATCAATTATACTGAGTAGAAGGGTCTCGACCCGAAACGTTGCCAATTTCCTTCGCTCCAGAGATGCTGCCTCAACCGCTGAGTTTCTCCAACATTTTTGTCTACCTTTGATTTTCCAGCATCTGCAGTTCCATCTTAAATAATTATACTGAGTAAGTAGTTTGTCATAAACTTAGCCCAAACGGCAGCTGGATAATAACAAACTAGAACTGTATTTTGCCTTAACACCAAGTTACCAGACCACACACAATATGCGGTACTTTTGAAACAGGCAAGATCCTGACGAGGCTTAACAAGGTGGATGTGATGATGGTGTTCCTCTGGTGGCAGGATGCAATGTTGCAAAACAAGGATTTGCTATTTAAGACAGGAGGTAAAATGTTGTCTCAGAGGGTGGCATGCCTTTAAAGTACCATCGCAAAGGCCCGTTCCTGTGCTGTACTGTTCCAGTTGTCAAAATATCTAATTATCATATGAACTTCCTTCACAAACTTAATGTACACTCATTCCATTTCCTGTGTTTTTTATTCTCACGCCATTGCTCAAATTGACATTTATGTATACGAGCACTCATGCACATGCAAACATGCTGACATTTTAAAAGGTGGAAGCGACTATTTATGTAGGTTAATGTGTCCCTTTATAAAAAGCCCAGTGGCTCCAACAGACCCAGACCAAATAGCTAGTTTGCTTGAAAGGTAACTATGCACAATGGGCATTTGGCAACAAATACACTCTTTCAAATGAGATTTATTTCCTCAAGCATCTTGACAGAATGGGGGAAAAATATCCAACTGCACTCTTTTTCAATTCTATACCATAAGACCAAAAGCTCCACAAAATATGCTGGAACCCTAAAGTAAATATGGGGAATGCTGAAACTACTCAGCAAGACATGCAGTAGTTGCAAAACAAATAAATTACTGATATAAGTTGACACCTTGATGATCAACAAAAACAAAATCACTATGTTCTAACCACTGTGACAGACAGTTTATCTTCAACAATGGAAAGTCAACAAACTAACACATTAATGTTTTTGTATACAACATGGCAATTATGAAATTTGATTCAGCAGCACAATCTCAAAGCTACCAAGTATACTTGTTGAAACAAAGTTGAGCAACACCAAAAAATAAATAATTTCAACAAACTCAAGTTCATCTAATGAAAATTATATGACAGGACCACTTCCTGTCAGGATCAGGAGTCCGCATTCTTGGTGATCGCTAGTCGACGCGGATGGTGGGCTGAAGGGCCTGTTTCCATGCTGTATCACTAAACTAAACTTTTGATTTTACAGAGTAATTCAAATGTTAGCAAAAAGGATAATTAAATGCAAATGTCAATTTGCCGCTTCTGACAAATCTGATAGATCTGGTGCAAAACAAACCATGTGTTTCCATTATTATTTGTAAATTTCATGGCTATAAAATGCAAACGTTGAAGATAAGGGGAAGTCTTTTAGGACCGAGATGAGAAAATCATTTTTTACACAGAGAGTGGTGAATCTATGGAATTCTCTGCCACGGAAGGTAGTTGAGGCCAGTTCATTGGCTATATTTAAGAGGGAGTTAGATGTGGCCCTTGTGGCTAAAGGGATCAGGGGGTATGGAGAGAAGGCAGGGATGGGATACCGAGTTGGATGATCAGCCATGATCATATAGAATGGCGGTGCAGGCTCGAAGGGCCAAATGGCCTACTCCTGCACCTATTTTCTATGTTTCTATTTAAAATGAAAAATAAATATTTGATAGATCATGGAACAGGATATGAAGTAACACCAGCGTAGAATAGTCATGAAGACCTCTCTGAAGACCTGCCCCCATTTTCTAGTGTAAAACAATTTTAAATAAAAACTTTATTCCATTTAATGACAATTGTGGGTTTCAGACCATCTCAAATTTGGAAAATAGTTGACTTGTGCTTGTTAGATCTTAAAAATCTACTCTAATTGAATAGCATTTTTTCCCTTCTAAACTTGAGTCGACTTTCTCAATAAATTCTTAACATATCAGCATCAAATACATACAGAGTCTCCAAAACACTATGTTACAAACCAGCACTAGACTGTTTTCAGGCCAGTGGTTGGGGAAGGCCTGCAGGGAAAGGATTTGGTTGAATTAAAGCGGAGGAGTAGGATTTGTCCAGCCAGGATGGAGGTGAGGGATGGAAAGATAGGGAGTGAGGGAAGGGAAAAGAGGAAAAGGGGAAGGAAAGAGGGGTGGAGGGAAGGGAAGAGGGGTGGAGGGAAGGGAGGGAGAGTCAGCAGCATAGGCGGGAAGGCTGGTGAGCGGGGACAGAGCAGAGCAGGCCCCGGGCCTAGGCTCGAGCGAGTGTCAACTCTGCTCCACCATCACCATCGACGGCAGCATCAAGGCCGCGCCGCCACGTACAGCAACAAAGGCAGAGTCGTGGCCCCAGCAACGGGACCTCACGGGGGGGGGGGGAGAAGGGGGGGGGGAGGGGGGGAGGGAGGGGGGGAGGGAAGGGGGGGGGGGAGAGAGAGGGGGGGGGGAGGAGGGGGGGGGGGGATGGGAGGGGAGGGGGGGGGGGGAGAAGGGGAGGGGGGGGGGAGGGAGAAGGGGAGGAGGGAGGAGGGGGGGGGGGTATAGGGGGGGGGAGGGAGAGGGGGGGGGGTGGGGGGGGGGGGGGGGGGGGGGGGAGGGAGGGGGGGGGGGGCACGGGTTTTGGAGTTGGAGGGGGTGAGAGAGAGAGAGAGAGAGAGAGGGGCGAGAGGGGGGGGGGGAGGGGAGAGAGAAGGGGGGGAGAGAGGGGGGGGAGAGAGGGGGGGGGGGAGAGAGAGGGTGGAGGGGGGGCGGGTGGGGGGGGGGGAGGGGGGGGGTGGGTGGTGGAGGGGGGGGGGGGGGGGGGGTGCGGGGGGGTGGGAAGGGGGGGGGGGGGGAGTGGGGGGGTGGGGGGGAGAGGGGGGGGGGAGTTGGGGTTGGGGGGAGGGGGGGGGGTGGGGGGGGGGGAGAGGGGGGGGGGCGGGGGTGGGGGGGGGGGGAGAGAATGTGGGGGGAGGGGGCGGGCGGGGGGAATGTGGGGGGAATGTGGGGGGGGAGATGGGAGGGGGCGGGGGGCAATGTGGGGGGGGGGGGGGGGGGGAATGGGGGCGGGGGGGGAATGAGGGGGGCGGGGGGGGGGCGGCAGGGGGGGGGAGGGGCAGGGCAGGCCGAGGGAAGCAGGGAAGGAGGCCGCGGGCCGACACTCACCGCCTCACGCACTCTCCGTCGACGCCGCCGACGACGACCGCGACCGGAACCGGAACCCGCGCTTGCTCTGACGTCACCATCCCCGCTCCTTCCTCCGGCCCAATCAGGGCGCCGTTGTCATCGGGCGCTGGGCGGCGGCGAGGCCAGCCAATGGGCGAGGGCGTGTGAAGAGGCGGGCGGGCGGAGCGGAGCGGGCTGTCCGGGCGGGAGGAGGAGGACGGCGGCGGCGGGCGGCGCCATCATCATCATCATGATGAACTCCCTGGAGCAGGCGGAGGGTGAGCCAGGTGCAGCGAGTGACTGCCTCACACCGACTACACACGCACTAAATTACCGGAGTTAACTCGGCGGGACAGGCAGCGTCCCTGGAGAGAAGGAATGGGTGACGTTCCGGGTCTTCAGAGTGAGAGGCATAGAGATAAGGAAGGGTAAGGTGTGAAAAGGACAGATCACAACAGCCGAAATGTGGAGGAAGGAACTGTAGATGCGAAGATAGACACAAAATGCTGGAGTAACTCAGTGGGACAGGCAACATCTCTGGAGACAGATTCTTGATTAGATAGTGCAGGTGTCAGAGGTTATGGGGAGAAGGCAGGAGAATGGGGTTTAAGAGGGAGAGATAGATCAGCCATAATTGAAAGGCAGAGTAGAATAGATGGGCCAAATGGCCTAATTCTGCTCCTGTCACTTATGACCCGAAACGTCACCTATTCCTTTTCTCCAGAGATGCTGAGTTACCCCAGCACTCTGTCTCTTCAGATCAAAGGAGAGGCTGATCAAGGAAATGTAGAATGGTTCATTGTCGTCTGAGGGGAAGGTGACAACGAGGTGTACAATCAGTAAAATTAATCAGGAGGCGGGTGATACTAGTCGGAGAACTACGGTGGGGAAGGGACAGAGAGAGAGAGAGGGAAAGCAAGGGTTATCTGAAGTTAGAGAAGTCAATATTCAGACCGCTGGGGTGTAAGCTGCCCAAGCGAAATATGAGCTGCTGTGCCTTCCATTTGCGTTTTTGACAAGAGGGATAGCAATGACGGTTGTGTCCGCGGGCAGTGAGAAGTGGGACAGACCGAGTGATACGAGGGTTTGTTTGTTGTTGTTGTACGTGTTTTTTTTTCCTTCTTTGTGTGTGCAGACCTCAAGGCTTTCGAGCGGCGGCTGACCGAGTACATCTCCTGCCTGCAGCCGGCAACCGGGCGGTGGCGAAGTGAGTGCGCCCAGGACTTTAATCACACCACAGTCCCGGCCTGTCCATCTCCTCCACAGGTGCTGCCCGACCCACTGAGATCTGTGTGTCAACCCGCATCTGCGGTTCCTTCTGTTTCAACCGGTTAACTGGCTGTTGATAATTATGATAGAACAAAATGCTGGAGTAACTCAGTGGGTCAGGCAGCATCTCTGATTGAATTGAATTGAATACTTTATTGTCACATGTGTCAAATCACGGTGAAATTCTTTGCTTGCAAGGTATGCAAATAGTCACCAATAAAGGGTGCTTGCAAAGTTACAAAGCACCCCTGCGCTAGGTCCCCCATTGTTTCTCCCCCCCCCACCCTCACAGTGGTCCCCCCATGCCGGGTCCCCATTGCTTAAGAAAGAACTGCAGATGCTGGAAAAAATCGAAGGTAGACAAAAATGCTGGAGAAACTCAGTGGGTGAGGCAGCATCTATGGATCGAAGGAATAGGTGACGTTTTGGGACGAGACCCTTCTTCAGACTGATTGTCCCCATTGTTTCTACCGTTCTTTGATTGTTGATGTTTTAGGTTGGGACCCTTCTTCAGACTGAGATTCAAGGGAAAGAGGAGTGAGATATAGACGGTACTTAGGAGAAATAAATGGAAGATATGCAAAAGACAAAGATAATCAAGTCAATGTGTACCACACAATAGGCCATTGTTGAGCTGCAGAGCAGGAGGAATCACAGAGGGGGGGCAACGAGAGAAGGTTTTGCAGAACTCTAGTTGGAGAGAGGGAGAGAACCTCATCAAAGTAGGCATACCATGGGGAGATTTTATAGTGGAGCCGACAGTGGAGGAACTGCAGATGCTGGTTTAAACTGAAGGGAGACAAAGAAATCCAGAGTCTTGGCAGGTCAGGCAACATCTCTGGAGAAAAGGAATAAGTGATGTTTCAGGTCGAAATCCTTCCTAAGACTGTTGGGGGATAGAGGACGAGATGATGCCTGTTGTAGGTGGATGGTTGGCATCAGAGAGTTATCTCAGCTTTGTTTTAAACAATGAACTTCTATTAGAGCACACACTAGAAATATTAGAGCACACACTAGAAATAATATTGTTAACAACCTGCATGATCCAAATTGTAACAAAGTGGTTTAGTTAAAGAATGAATAGCAAGATCGTGGGATGATTTGCCAGTCAACCCCACCTTTTACTGGCAGATGTTGTCGAGCTGGAATATTAAGTTGATCCAGGCAAATGGCGAGATTCCATCACATTGTCGAACCCAGGTCTCTGCCGCTGTAAAGCAGCAGTTCTACCGTTGCACCACTGCTGCCCCTAATGCAAGGAGGATCATTGATGAAACGGGTGACTATAGATCCACTTGCGACACTGGCCTGAAGAAATCCTGCAGCAATGTTTTCTGACTGAGGGACTTGACCTTCACCTACCCTTATCATCTCCCTGAGTTCCATGTGATCTCGGCCTGTGGTTGGAATGCCAATTCCATTTTACTCAGACTCCCTGTTGCAACATTTGATCATATGCTGACTTGATGTTAAAAGCAGTCATTCTCAGCTGGTCTCAGTAATTCACAACATTTTCATATTTTAACAAAGGATAGAATTGGTCTTGATTGGTCTTTGTGGGGGGGCAGGTAGAGAGAGAGACAAGTTGGGCATAAATGCCCAGTATATTCAGCTAATCAACAACACTTTCGATCTTGTTGTAAAAAAGGAGTTGTAGATGCTCGCTTCCCAAAGATAGACACAAGACAATGATAGTCAGGCAGCATCTCTGTAGAAAATGGATGTGACATTTCTGGATGGGACCCTTCTTTAGACTTGCTTTCTATCACCTAGTAAATGAGTGAGAATGTACAAATAGAGCAGTTCCTTATCCAAAATTGGCCAGCCTGTATTTAGGGTAGTGTAATTCGGTGCGCTAACCTAGACAGTACTGTTAGAATCTATAGTTAAAACATATTGCCTTTGTGTTCATTGTATGGAGTGACTAGAATTTGATGAAAACTGGATACTAATGTGTCTTGAGATTTATATAAATAACTACTGTGCATTTGCAATTGTACCTTCCTAGGAATGTCAATATTACTGTCATTTTAAAAACCTTGCCCATCAAAATATGAACTAATTCACGTTCATCTTTTTATTTGCAGTGATTCTTATTGTGGTTTCTGTATGTACTGCCACAGGTGCTTGGAACTGGTTAATAGATCCTGAAACACAAAAGGTAATTTAAAACTTATTTATAATTCACAATTTAATAATTCACAAAATATGTTGTTGCTTTGGCTTTTCTAGCATTTTTATTCATTCATTCATCCACCATCGTTGAAAACATTAGTGGCGCAGTGGTGCTGGTTTCCGACGGGAACGGTGACGGACGCACCACACATCTCCGTCCTCCATTTTCTGCGGACTTCCGCCGCTGGAAGTATAGGATTTTGGTGTGTGTGCTTTATCATCATTCCCTACAATGCTATGTACGACAGTGATCGCAACTTCTACTGAAGTGTGGATGGCCGTTGGCTTGCTAGAAGCTCATCTGCCCTTTTTGACAGGTCTTGTTTTTGGTCCTGCTGGGGGTCCACAGCCCCCTCCTCACCTGGCAAACCATGGGGGGGGGGGGGGGGGGGGGGGGAGACGGTTTAGTCGCCGACTATCCGACCATGGAGCAGGTAGCACGGGATTACATGGTAGCCGTGGCGGGGGGAACTCCACCCTGACCTCACCTGGAATGCAATGCTGCTATTTACATGGCAGCAATTTCACTCCTTAGACATCAGATACAGGAAAGGCTTTACCAGGAGTGGCTTTTTTTTAGGAAATTGTAGACAAGTTTATCCAAAATGAACGGACTAAGACTCAGTCAAAATATAAAATGGTGCTAACAAAATGATAAAACTAACAGCATATTGAGTAAAGGTACTATTATTTTCTCTTGAGATTTAAAAATATATAAACAACTTATTTGAGCATCTGTTATGACAGGATTGAGAATGCAAAGCCATGAATCCTGTTCTCAGGCAACCTGAATTTAGAAATTGCCTTGTAGTTCAGTATAATAAAGATTTAAATGCTCCAATTATGAATTCATGTTAACACTCTTGGAAAAAAGCCACCTGTTTAGAAATGTTTATTTAAAGTGTAATGTTGTGTTCCAAAATGATGAATCAAGCTTCCTGATTTTTCTGGGCATTAATTTTAATTGGCACTTCAATTTAATTTAATTTGCTTGTTGGTTGTTGCATCTGATAGCAGTTATCTAGTAAAAATAAAATTCCAACCAATATCTGTTGGCTCAGTTAACTTTATAAAAGAATGTGTTCCCCTTTTTAATTTTGTTCCCAGACAAACTGCAGGGCCATTAAAACCGTATTGGGAGATAATTCAGTTTGTTTGGACAGCAAAAGAAGAATGAACTGAATAAATATGTATCTGCCACAAATATATGGAGCTTAAGCCTGTTGCTGTCATAGATAAAATTCCCAATGTTGTAGGAAAACAACATATGGTTGTATGGTTCCTATTACATAATGGTGTTTAGTTTTCATCTGTTCAAATAGTTATTATTCCATTTCCTTTGTCTTTTTAGGTATCTTTTTTCACATCACTATGGAATCATCCATTCTTCACAATCAGCTGTATAACTCTTATCGGTTTATTTTTTGCTGGAATACATAAAAGAGTAGTTGCACCCTCAATGTATCCTTTTCATTAACCGTTCAAACCGTCAGTCGTGAGATTTGTAACAGTAACTGCAATTGATTACATCTATTTAAATTATGTTCTGCAGAGATGAGCCACATCATTTCTCAGTGCACCCGTATTTTGTAATATTTTACAAGCCGTTTACAAAAAAGATGGCACAGTGACTTCACTTGTACAGAAACAATTAGAGACAACTGTTCTTCAAGCCTGTACTTTACGATCTTTCTTATGGTATTTGTTGAGTACTTTGGCTTGTTGAATGCAGAATTGGTAGTTTTTTTGTACAATACTTCCCAAGGAGCAGGGATGTCATGTAACTACAATTTCAATTGGAATCATCATTTCTCTTAACATATTACTTTCAGCATTGCTGCAAGATGTCGAACTATTTTAGCAGAATACAATATGTCTTGTGATGATGTAAGTATTTGTCTTCAAAGATAGGAAAAAAGAGAAAACGCAATGACCAATGCTTGGATTTTAAATATCAGTCTGCTGGCTGACTTTAGACCAGACAGAATCAAATATGTTTTTCTTTTTTTTGAATTTCATATGCACATTTCTCTTTTGAACTTTGTGTAAGAACTGCAGATGCTGGTTTAAATCGAAGGTAGACACAAAATGCTGGAGTAAAGCCCTTGTCCCACTTTCACAACCTAATTTGCGACCTCTGACGACCTTAAACGACCTTAAAAAAAATCAAGGTCGCAGTAATCTACGACCTTCCACCTTCCACGGCTATGTTCAAGACCTCCCACGACTATGAAGAAGACGTCCTTCGACTATGTTGAAGACTGGCTTTGAACATGTACGTTTTACTGCTGTTTGCAGAAGCCCTTTTGCATCAGCAGCCTTTTAAGAAAGGCAGAAGGGGAAGAGTAAGCACAAGAAGAGGTCTCAATGGGTGAATGGAGATGATGTGATGGACTGTCCCAGTACACCAGATGACTGGAAGAGAGTGGCGCTGGGCTTTGACAAAAGATGGAGCCTTAAGCACACATGTCGGGCAGTGGATGGCAAGCATGCCGTTCTTGTCCCTGTATCCCTCGTTTTCCTTTTCGTACAGGATGGCATTCTGCTGGAACCATTCCTCGAGGTCCCCCTCCTGCTGCCTGGTGAAGGTGTAGAGCATAACTTTCCTCCAGCCCTCCCTCACCACCAATGGGGCATCTGCCACTGATGCTGTGTCAGACACAGGAGAAAGGGCTGCTTTGCTGCCTTCAAATGAGACAGTGAAGGATGGGGTGGTGGTGGGGACATATACTACCACCCTGGTCTCCTCCTCTAGGGGTATCTCATGCAGGGCTACCTCCTTCTGCACTATCACCTCCTGTGGCCACTCCTCCTCTTGGGTGGGCAACACCTGCAGGGCAGGTTTTTTTTAGGGTTGTGCCATCCCCCCTGCGCTGCTGCCTTTTTGGTGCCATCTCTTAAACAAAAGTCTCCAAAAAACCCTCCAGCAATGAATGAACATGCCTTGGAGTGACAGACGTTCTGCTGTTTAAATAACCTTTTTTTTCTACTGACATTTTTTTACCCCGGAGCTATTACCTTCGACTGCTTCCGACCACCTACGATTGCCTATGACTACCTGCGACTAGCATCACGATCTACCTACGAGTAAAAAGTATCGATTTTTTCCATGCCGACCTTTTTTTTACTCGTGGACATTTTTTATCAGGCTAGAAAAAACGTTGCAACCTACTTGATGCCACGAGTACCTACGACTAGCATCACGGCCTGCCTACAACTTCCTACGATCACGTGGCGACCATGCTGCGAGTATGGGTCAAGGGCAAACTCGGCCGAGGTCGTGAATTAGGGTGTGAAAGTGGGACGGGCTTAACTCAGTGGGTGAGGCAGCACCTCTGGAGAGAAGGAATGGACGACGTTTTGGGGCAAGACACTCAACCCGAAGCGTCGCCTATTCCTTCTCTTTTGAACTTCTTTGATTCACTTTGTTTTGCGGTGGAGTGGGGGGAGTGGGTGAGGCCACCCTTTTTACGTTTTGGGGAAATTTGCCTCAATTGATGTTTGTGCTACAAGAGACTGCACACGCTGAAATCTTGAGCAGAAAAACAAACGACCCACAGTCTCCCAACGGCTTCAAAGAATCCTCCATCATTCCAGTCCACAAAAAAAAGTAATGGGTCGCAATGACTATTGTCCAGTAGCTTTATCATCAAGCACAATAAAGTGCTTTGTTGAACGACTGACAATGCCCCAAATTTGTGTCAGTCTTCCAGACGATTTAGACCACTTGCAAATTACGTAGAGGAAAAATAGGTCTGCAGAGGTTGCCATCTCTCTTGCACTGCAGTCAGCTATTGATCACCTTGAAAATACAAGCATCTATATCAGGAAGCTATTCATTAACTACAGCATTTATTTAATTGGGTTGTTTCAAAGCGGAGATTAATAGGTTTTTGATTAGTATGGGCATCAAAGGTTAGGAGGAGAAAGCAGGAGAATGGGGTCGAGAGGAAAAATAGATCAGCCATGATCGATTGGCGAAGCAGACTCAATGGGCCAAATGGCCTGTCTTATGGTTAGAGGCCTGACGGTAAGGCATGTGAACTTGTGGTGGCATAGTGGCGCAGCGGTAGAGTTGCTGCCTTACAGTGCTTGCACCTCCAGAGCCCCGGGTTCGACCCTGACTACGGGTGCTGTCAAAACAGAGTTTGTACTTTCTTCCCGTGACAGCGTGGGTTTTCTCTGAGATCTTCAGTTTCCTCCCACAGTCCAAAGGCGTTCAGGTTTATAGGTTAATTGGCTTGGGTTTCTATACTTGGTATAAGTGTATATTTTCCCTAGTGTGTGTGTGTAGGCGT
Source organism: Leucoraja erinaceus (assembly GCF_028641065.1). NCBI lineage: Eukaryota > Metazoa > Chordata > Chondrichthyes > Rajiformes > Rajidae > Leucoraja > Leucoraja erinaceus. The sequence goes on from NC_073393.1 coordinate 4,382,332, forward strand.
GTGTTAATGTGAGGGGAACGCTGGTCGGTGCGGACTTGGTGGGTCGAAGAGCCTGTTACCGCATTGTATCTCTAAACTAAACTAAAAGCTTGGATAGGTACAGTGATTGGGACATTACAGCCATGACAGTCATGTGGCAAGGGAGGAACAGGACTGGCAGCTTAATGTTCCATCATGCAGCTCTCTAGATGAGATAGAGGGGTGAAATAGGAGAGGGAGTTGCTTTATTAATTACTGCCAGTACTTTCTGCAGCATTTAGCCGACATTTTTAGATACAAGTGTATTGCAAGTTATTTTATTGTAACCTTAATTCATTTTTATTTTAATTATTTTATCTTTTATTTTTCCCCTTTCTAGACTGGGAAACTAATATTAAAGCCCAGGCCTCATGTCCAATGACATTCTCCAAGCCAGTGGTTCAGTGAATTCATGAAAAGGTGAAAGTGGCCGTGAATAAACAAGTCCATTGATGCAGCACTCCTAGGGTCAACATCAACATTTCAGCCTCGTAAAGTTCCCGAGAACAGAAAAATTCTCAGCCACATGGGGGGATTTTATGAAACTAGCATTGCAGCTGGCACATAGTTTTAGGTCAGTTGCAAAATATGATTTGGAAAGTATTTAAATCTTGCTCAGTCACTTTAATTTATTAAAATGTTACGGATTCTTGTATTGTTTAAAAGTTGAATTGCTCATTTTATTACTGACATGCTTTTGTAACTATTTCGTGAAATGTTCATACAATTAATATCAAGGATTTAAAAGCTACAAGCTGTTCTCGTGGAGAATTGAGCTGGACTGTATCAGGAATTATTTCAACATGATTGTTAAACTATTGTTGCCTGCTTTTTACTCTTCCAGTCTGTTGTTTTTGCTCTGCGGATCTTTTTTGAATATAGGTTATGAGAATATTACCTTTATTGTTTATCATTACTATGTGTTATGAAACCTCTGTCAACTTATCCCACTTAGACTGGATGCAAGTTTCAATGGATTGCCTGTGCTTTTGGGTGAGATCCTGAATACTTTGATCCGCCAAATTGTGTGATATTTTATTCATAGGAAGATACTGATTTGTTTTGCAGACTGTTGCATATATAGATTCACATTTTACTGAATTATGCTAAATTGTATAGAACAGGTAGAAATTAACTTTTTTTTCCTCCAAATCTTGCAGTTGTTTTTCTTCTCTTGCATTGCTAATCTAGAATGTGTTGTGGGTTCTTGATTTCCCACTTTGTATTTTAATAACATGAAAACTTAATTTTTTTAAATTTTAAAAGCATCATGACTTTGTAAAAAAAATGTGGCCACATGAATTTTGTAGGCCTATGTACAGAGCAATAAACAATTTATATGGATTTTTTTTTGAAGTGGATGTAATACAATTCTGAGAGTTGATCATACATTTGAAATGTATCGGAAATCAGATGGGATTTGAATGTTTAATATGTAAAATGGTAAGGAGTTTGGCAAATAATTATGTGGGGGGAAATGGTCTATTTCTATTGAGCATTAGGAATGCCATACCTATGCTTTAAGACTTGCCAACATATATTAAAGAACATGAAATAGTACAGTACAGTAACAGGCCCTTCAGCCCACGATGCCTGTGCTGAACATGATGCCAAATATGGCCAAGTTAAACAGATTTCCTCTATCTGCATGTGATCCATATCCCTCCATTCCCTGCATATCCATGTGCTTATTTAAAAGCCACTATCGTCCTTCCCACCACCACCTTTGGCACCACGTTCCATATACCAACCAATCTATGTTTTTAAAAACAAGCCTTGCCCCACATATTTCCTTTAAACGTTGCCCCTTCCACCTTGTAGCTGCGCCCTCTCATTTTTGACATTTACCCCTGGGAAATTGACTCTTAATGCTTCCTTACCCACTGCCTTTTTTTAACCTACTCCACTCCTCCTAACTGTTTAGAGACTACATGAACACTCAGTGAGAAAGTTATAATTCGCTTTTTATAAATGTCACCCATTTTTCTCCAAACCAATTTTGTTCACCTTCACAGCATTGCCTAAGAGCCCTATCTAGCTCTCTTGAAAGCATCCAGAGAACCTGCCTCCGCCACCCTCTGAGGCAGAGAATTCCACAGGCTCACCACTCTCTGAGAAAAAGTGTTTCCTCTTCTCCGTTCTAAATGGCTGACTCCTTATTCTTAAACTGTGGCCCCTGGTTCTGGACTTCCCCAACATCGGGAAAATGTTTCCTGCCTCTAGCGTGTCCAAGCCCTTAACAATCCTATATGTTTCAATGAGATACCCTCTCATCCCTCTAAACTCCAGAGTGTACAACCCCAGCTGCTCCATTCTCTCAGCATATGACAGTCCCGCCATCCCGGGAATTAACCTTGTAAACCTACGCTGAACTCCCTCAATAGCAAGAATGTCCTCTAATTAGGGGGATAAAACTCCAATACTCCAGGTGTGGTCTCACATTGATGTGATGGCCACCAACAACTTTATTTTATTAATGCATTTCTTCCCAGTTGCCCAGCCCTGACCTCCTGTTCAGCCCAAACTCCCTTGCTCTGCTTCTGCACTTTTCCATATTTATTCATGTTTATTTTAATGCCATGTATATCGAGGTACAGTGAAAAGCTTTTGTGTGCTAGCCACTCAGCGGAAAGACTATACATGATTACCATCGAGTCTTCCACAGTGCAGAGGTACATGATAAAGGGAATAACGTTTAGTGCAAGATAAAGTCTGATTAAAGATAGTTCGAGGGTCTCCAATGAGGTAGACAGTAGCTCAGGACCACTCTCCAGTTGTTGGTTCAGTTGCCTGATAACTGCTGGGAATGAACTCCGTGAAGAAGGGTCTCGACCCAAAACATCGCCTGTTCCTTCTCTCCATAGATGCTGCCTCACCCGCTGAGTTTCTCCAGCATTTTTTGCCTGTCCTTGAATCAACCTACATTGATTTATAAATTCAATGTAGGTGTTTATCGCCATATTCTGCCAATTATTTCCAACCTTCCATTCCGTTTGCGAATTGGACATAATGCAATTCTTGAATCAGGGAACACTATGCATCATGCATGCTAAATGTTGGTTAGGGACAAGAGAACCATTAGAGATTGAAAATATATTGGAAATTGATAACAGAAAGAAATTCTTGGATTTAAACATATCATGGAGAGAAAATGTTCCATGTAACCTCCCTGCAGTAATAAGACATCACCATCGTTTAAGAAAAGCCTGTTAGTGTCTTCACTGGTGACAATTCAAATTGATAGGCAATCGCTTCTATTGACTCTTGTGCAATGATACTCTATTGAACAATGTAACAGGGAGACTAAGCGTAGGTTGGGCGATCGTTTCGCCGAACACCTCCGCTCAGTCCGCAATAACCAACCTGACCTCCCGGTGGCTCAGCACTTCAACTCCCCCTCCCATTCCCAATCCGACCTCTGTCTTGGGTCTCCTCCATTGCCAGAGTGAGCAACAGCGGAAATTGGAGGAACAGCACCTCATATTCCGCCTGGGGACCTTGCGTCCGGATGGCATTAACATTGAATTCTCCCAATTTTGCTAGCCCTTGCTGTCTCCTCCCCTTCCTTAACCCTCTAGCTGTCCCACCCTCCCATCTGCCCGCCCTCGGGCTCCTCCTCCCCTTTTCCTTCCTTCTTCCCCCCAAACCCCCCATCAGTCTGAAGAAGGGTTTCGGCCCGAAACGTCGCCTATTTCCTTCGCTCCATAGATGCTGCTGCACCCGCTGAGTTTCTCCAGCAATTTTGTGTACCTTCGATCTTCCAGCATCTGCAGTTCCTTCTTGAAGCCTTTAGTATTTTGCGCTTTCAGTGACAAAATTAAGCATTGCTATTAGAAAGACCATTCTCTTTGTAAATCATGCAGGAAGAATCATTCCTTTGAGATTCTGAGCACTTTAGTCCCCAACACCTTTTCCCCATATTGACACAATTGTTTTTATAACATGATTTTTCTATACTACAATCAATTTGTAGCAGAACAGAGTTATGGAACATGTGCAGGCAGAGGAAATTACTTTATCATGGAGACAAAAGGAACTGTCGATGCTGGCATCTTGCATCAAACACAAAGTGCTGGAGAAACTCAGGGGGTCAGGCAGGATCTGTGGAGGGGCGAACAGGTGACAGTTTATCATGCTGTCATGTTTGTGGGCCGAAGGGCCTGTTCCCGTGTTGTACTATTCTGTTTATGCACAAATGTTTTTCCCCCAAAACAAACTTTAATCAGAATTAAAAGTACAAAATTAAAACTGTGCAAGAATTCTTCATGCATTCTCAGTGTCTGTAGTTAATGGTGTTGCACCACTATCTTTAAACATTACATAGACAGGGGGAACTGCAGGTGCTGGAACAAAACAATACACAAAGTGCTGGAGTAACTCAGCAGGTCAGGTCAAGTGATAGGTGGATGCAGATGATGAGAGTTTAGATTGACAGAGGGGTGGACAAAGACCAGAGATGGGAAGGAAACGGGTGTGAGATATGGGGGAAGATGAAGGATTCAGAGTCAGAGAGTCAGAGTCAATTTAATTGTCATTTGGACCCCTGGAGGTCCAAACGAAATGCCGTTTCTGCAGCCATACATTACATACAAATAGACCCCAGACACAACAATAATTACATTTAACATAAACATCCATCACATAGCTGTGATGGTAGGCCAAATAAACTTCTCTCTCCACTGCACTAACCCCCCCCCCCCAAGATGTCAGAGTCAAAGTCTCCCCGGCTAGATGGCGATTGTCCCGCGGCCATTAAAGCCACGCCGGGTGGTGCGAGGGCACACCGGGTCTTGGTGTTAGAGCCCCGGTGTGCGCTCGCAAAGTCCGCGGCCATTCCAGCCGCGCGGGGCAGTAGTTTCAGGCCCCGCTCCAGGAGCTCTTCGTGCAACTCGGGAGGGAGGCCGCAGCAGAAGCCCCGTGGGCGGTCTCCCCCCAGGGGCCGGGGGGGCGCCGGGTAGGGCCTCCGACTCTCCGGCAGTAGCAGCAGCAGCAGCAACAGCATCAGCAGCAGCAGCGTCCAACGCTGGACTCGGCCAGCTCCGCGACGGCAACGGGTGAGTCGAGGTCTGAGTCCCCGGCGATTTTTGGAGGCCGCTCCTCGTTGCGGCCTCAATAACGCGACTGAGACCCGACGAGAAAAGGTCGGGTCTCCAGTGCAGGGAGAGATTCAAAAATTTCGGCCCCCGAGCCCCCCCACACACCATTCAAAATACATAAATCATGGCAGACAAAAATAATAAAAACGCGGACAGGCTGCAGAGGCCGCTGCTGACCAGAGCCGCGCCGCCTACCGGTGATTTTGTTGGTGACCTAAAATTGGAGAATTCAATGTTCGATATTCATCTATCCAAGTGCAGATAGGGCTCTGTGTTGAATGTAGACATACAGTATGGACAGAAAAAGCCACCAAGTGCTGGAATCTCATAGTGGGTCAAGCAGCATCTCTGGAGAACATGGATAGGTGACCTTTTGGGTCAGGTCCCCCTTCAGACTGATTGTGATGGAGGGTGGGGGGGGGGGGGGGGGGGGGGGAAGAACACCTGGCACGTGAAACGTGGCAACTCTTGTACTGCCTTGGTGAGGTCTGCTGGACGATTTTACCGGGCATGTTCAAAATAACGCATTTCATAGAAAATTGGTGCAGGAGTAGGTCATTCGGCCCTCCGAGCTAGCACCGCCATTCAATATGATAATGGCTAATCATCCAAAATCAGTGCCCCGTTCCTGCTTTCTCCCCATATCCTTTGGTTCCGTTAGCCCGAAGAGCTAAATCTAACTCTCTCTCGAATCCATCAGTACATTTCACTGTACCTAGGCACAAGAGACAATAAAGTATTGAATCATTGAGGTGCTGATAGGTACAGGTGAGGGGGATTTGATAGCCAGATGGTTGGACAAAGGCCAGAGATACCAAGTGTGAGGCAAGGACAAAAAAGCTTGAGAAACTCAGCAGGACAGGCAGCATCTACGGAGCGAAGGAATAGGCCACGTTTCGGGGCGTGACCCTTCTTCAGACTGAAGAAGACCCTTCTTCAGACGTGTGGCATGGGATGGAGGGACAGAGGCGTTGGTAAGTTAATCACCTAAAATTAGATATCCATGTTCTCTAGCAGTACCCATCTTCTCCAGAGGTATGCGGAGGAAGGAACTGCAGATGCTGGTTCAGACGCAAAATGCTGGAGTAACTCTGCGGGACAGGCGGCATCTCTGGAGAGAAGGAATGGGTGACGTTTTGGGGTCGAGACCCTTCTTCAGGCTGAGAGTCAGGGTCAGGGGAGGAGAGATACGGAAGGGTAAGGTGGCCCAAAAATGCTGGAGTAACTCAGCAGGACAGGGGGCATCTCTGGAGAAGGAATACCCATTCCTTCTCTCCAGAGATGCTGTTTGACCCGCTGAGTAAGTTACACCAGCATTTTTTTGTGTATCTTTGGTTTCAACCGGCATCTGCAATTCATCCATACACATTTCTCCAGCAATTCATCCATACACATTTCTCCAGTCCGAAGAAGGGTCTCGACCCGAAACGTCGCCTATTTCCTTCGCTCCATAGATGCTGCCTCATCCGCTGAGTTTCTCCAGCATTTTTTGTCTACCTTTCTCTGTCGCTCTTCAAGGGAGATGCTAAATGCATTTCGTTGTCTCTGTACTGTACACTGACAATGACAATTAAAATTGAATCTGAATCTGAATCTGAATCGATGATGCCTGACTCCAGCAGCAGCAAAGATCCTATAGCAGATCTTTGAGCAGCAGTGTGTGCTTCATGTTGACGTGATGTTTAGAGGGAGTTACCGACCTCCAACATCACATCCGGATGGCATGATTAATTTTGCTTTGAGTAAAAAAGGAATTTGTTTTTCTGCCAATGCTAACTGTGGCGTTCGTGCAAGAGACGTTGGATTTGGTATGAGGATTTTTTTTTTTTTTTTTTTTTTTTTTTTAAATGCACCCTGTCTCCGGTAAAGGAGTCAGTGTTTGCAAAGCTACTCACTGGCGTGGACAGGAATAGTGTGCATGACCCCTGTGCAAAACTCTTGGTGTCCGCCCCGGTGGTGACGTCCCTGGGCTGTAGCTTGTAGCTTGTAGCAGGAGCCGGCTACACGCGTGTGTGGAGCAGCGGCAACTCCTCTCTCCACGCAGCCACATACACCCAGACCATGGGCAAAAGGAAAACCCACAAGTTTGCCCGCCCGCAGTTCTCCCCCCTCGGGCCAGCGAATAACACCCCAGAGGGGGACGAAGAGACGGAGGATGGAGCTGGAGATATCTTCTCGCCAGCTGGGGATTTACTTGAGAACGTAAGGTTTTGGAATTATATTAACAGCATGTCTTAACTCGAATAAGTTTCCTTATTAAGGAAATAACAGCAGTTCTTTTACTTGAGTCAGTTTACTTAATAAAGTAAGTTTATGAATTATATTAACAGCATTTTGTAAACTTGAATACTTTTCCTTGATAAAGGAATTCATGTGAATAAATGTGAGGGAATTATATTAACAGCATGTCTTAACTTGAATATGCTTCCTTGATAAAGGTAATAACAGCAGTTCTTTTACTTGAGTCAGTTTAATAAAGTAATTTTTTGAATTATATTAACAGCATTTTGTAAACTCGAATACATTTCCTTGATGAAGGAATTAATGTGGATGAATGTGAGGTTATCCACTTTGGTGGCAAAAACAGGAAGGCAGGTTATTATCTAAAAGGTGTCAAGTTGGGAAAGGGGGGAAGTACAACGGGATCTGGGGTCCTTGTTCATCAGTCAATGAAAGTAAGCATGCAGGTACAGCAGGCAGTGAATAAAGCGAATGGCATGTTGGCCTTCATAAGAAGGGGAGTTGAGTATAAGAGCAAAGAGTCCTTCTGCAGTTGTACAGGGCCCTAGTGAGACCATTCCTGGAGTGTTGTGTGCAGTTTTGGTCTCCAAATTTGAGGAAGGACATTCTTCTATTGAGGGAGTGCAGAGTAGGTTCACAAGGTTAATTCTCAGGATGGCGGGATTGTCATACTGAATGAATGGAGCAGCTGGGCTTGTACACTCTGGAATTTAGAAGGATGAGAGGTTATCATATTGAAACTTATATGATTATTAAGGGTTTGGACACGCTAGAGGCAGGAAACATGTTCCTGATGTTGGGGGAGTCCAGAACCGGGGCCCACAGTTTAAAGATAAGTGGTAAGACATTTTGAACGGACATGAGGAAACACGTTTTCACACAGAGAGTTGTGAGTCTGTGGAATTCTCTTCCTCAGAGGGTGGTGGAGGCAGGTTCTGTGGATACTTTCAAGAGAGAGCTAGGTTGGACTCTTAAAGATGGCGGAGTCAGGGGATATGCGGAGAAGGCAGGAACGGGGTACTGATTGGGGTTGATCAGCCATGATCACATTGAATGGCGGTGCTGGCTCGAAGGGCCGAATGGCCTCCTCCTGTGTCTATTGTCTAATTACTCAGGAATTATGTTAACAGCAGTTATTTTACTTGGTACACAGAAATGCTGGAGAAACTCAGCGGGTGCAGCAGCATCTATGGAGCGAAGGAGATAGGCAACGTTTCAGGCCGAAACCCTTCTTCAGACTGATAGGGGGTGGGGGGAGGAGGGGAGAAGAAAGGAAAAAGGAGGAGGAGGAGCCCGAGAGCTGAGGGAGAGGTAGGAAGGGGAGGAGACAGCAAGGGTTAACATAATTGTGAGAATTCAATGTTCATGCCACCAGGATGCAGACTCCCCAAGCGGAATATGAGGTGCTGTTCCTCCAATTTACGGTGTTGCTCACTCTGGCCGTGGAGGAGGCCCAGGACAGAGAGGTCGGATACGGAATGGGAGGGGGAGTTGAGGAGTCAGTTTATTTGATAAATGAATTACTTGAGAATTATTGCTTTATATTATATTAACAACGTGTTTTAAACTTGAATCAGCTTACTTGATAAAGGAATGGGTCACTTTTCGGGTCGAGACCATTCTTCAGACCCAAAACGTCAAAGAAGGTCTTGACCCGAAACTTCACTTACTTGATAAAGTAAGCTTAGGAATTATATTAACAGCATTTTTTTAACTTGAGAAAATAAGTTTGGGAATTATATTAACAACAGTTTTCTTTTTCTCTGGAGTACATGGATACCCAGTTTTAGGTGACTGACTAATTCCCCCCTCTTCTCCCCCTCCTCCCACCCTGTGCCCCAGCTAGCTCACATCCAGTTTGCCCTTTCCCCTCATTCATTTAAAAGTTCAATCTGTTTGCTCATTCCTCCCACCCTCCTGTGTTAAACAAGCCTCAACAGATAGTAAACAAAAAGATTTTATTGAAAAAAACGTTTTCTGCAAATTTGGAGAATGAATAAAAGAAGAAAGGTTGGAATGAAATGCCAGATGGCATGCTTCGAAAATGCAAAAGAGAGAATTTCCGGGGGTGTGTGTGATTAAGACCATGTCATTCGGCACAGAAACAGGCCCTTCTGCTCGTCCATTCTGACTAAGTTGCACCATCAAACCCCCTAAACCTTTCCTATCCATGTATCCACCCAAATGTCTTCTAAATATTGCAGCAGTACCTGCCTCAAACACCACCTCAGGCTGCTCGTTCCATATACCCACAATCTGAAAAGGTTGCCCCTCGGGTTCCTATTAAATCTTGTCCCGCTCACCTTGTGACAAGTCTGAAATTTAGATCTCACGTTGGGAATGAAAAAACTGTTGCAACTTATGAAGGGCCAGAGTGATAAAGGAATACAGAGCTGGGCACAAAATGCTGGAGTTACTCAGCGGGACAGGCAATATGTCTCGATAGAAGGAATGGGTGACTTTTCGGGTCGAGACCATTCTTCAGACCCAAAACGTCAAAGAAGGTCTTGACCCGAAACTTCACCCATTCCTTCTCTCCGGAGATGCCTGTCCTGCTGAGTTCCTCCAGCATTTTGTGTCCCTCTTCGGTTTAAACTAGCACCTGCAGTTCCTTCCTATTACAGAGTTCAGGTTGGAATACTGTCTTCACATAAGTGACCTTCCAACCCACCTCATTGTGAACATTGAACTTTTTACTCTGGAACTGTAACGCACAATGCTGCAACACTATTTTCTGCACTGGTAATTTTTCTTTGCACTCACTATCTGTTGAACTTTTGACTTGAACTTGGCTTGAATGTATTCATGTGTACTAGAACCTGATTTAAGTGGACAGCACGCAAACAAAAGCCTTTCACTGTTCTCGATTTGTGCCTTGATCAAGGCTTGGATCTGAAAATGACAACAATGTTGCCTGGAAAACAGTCCAATGAGTGGAATTTGCATCTGTTACTCTTTTGCACAAATTTCCTTTTACTTATTACTTCACCACCAAAATTGTCATCATTTACATGCTAATACCTGCACAATGATTTCGAAGTTTAGTTTACCTATGCAGCACAGAAACAGGCCCTTCAGCCCACTGAGTCCGTGCTGACCAGTGATCCCCGCACATGAGCACCATCCTACACACACACTAGGGACTATTGACAATTTTACCACAGCCAATTAACCGACAAACCTGTACGTCTTTGCAGTGTGGGAGGAAACCAGGGGAAAACCGCGCAGGTCACGGGGAGAACGCACAAACTCCGTACAGACAGCACCCGTAGTCAGGATCGAACTTGGGTCTCTGGCGCTGTAAGGCAGCAACTCTACCGCTGCGCCACCGTGCAGCCCCAAAAGTCTGGCCTTGTCGGCTACAGTGTACACAAACACATAGAAACACGCACTAGCGTCTGTGCGACGGAAATAAAAGGCCCACTTGCATCTTCCCAAGGGCATTTAGAGAGTTTGGAAAAGATGAAAAAAGTGTCACTATTGCACAAAGATTTAATGGGAATCTGAAGAGTAACGTTTTCACACAAAGGAGGGTGGCTGTACGGAACGAGCTGCTGGAGGCCATAGTTGAGGCAGGTGGTATCACAGTTTATTAAATATGTAGACAGGTACATGGATAGGACAGGTTTAGATAGATGTGGGCCAAAGGCAGGCAGCTGGGACTAGTGTAGATGGGACACGTTGGCCGGTATGGGTAAGTTGGGCCGAAGGGCCTGTTTCCACGCTGTATCACTCTATCTCTGTGAATTGTATTAAATGAGGATCTACTGTGCAAGCAGCTGTGAGTGTGTGTAGTTGGTGATTTCCCCTCACCGTGCCCTGAAACTCCGTTCTTATAGTTACAGAGCGCGTCTTCTGATGTTCGTGAATTTGCATGCGCAAGCATTTCGAAACTTGTCCAGCAGAAAAAGGTGATCCCTTCATTTCTGCAGAAGGATACCATTCGCTGCTTGGGACCCATGCTCCTCGATCAGAGTGTCGCTGTCAGGGAGACGGCAGCTGGAGCCCTGAGGTCAGTGCGGAACCGTCCAAGCTGTGGCAAGCAAGGGTTATTGTATCAGTAATTAGTATCATTGATCATTTCATTCACAAACCTCATATTCCACTTGGGTAGCTTACTACTTATTGATAGGGGACGATCAGCCATGATCACAACGAATGGCGGTGCTGGATCGAAGGGCCGAATGGCCTACTCCTGCACCTATCGTCTATTGTCTATTGTCTAATGTGTAAGAAACATTTAGGCAGGACATGGATAGGACGGGTGTAGAGGGATATGGGCCAAACGCAAGCAAGTGGGACTAGTGTGGATGGGACATGTAGGTCGGTGCGGGCAAGTTGGGCCGAAGGATCTCTTTCCACGCTCAAGTCTATGACGAACAGATGGCAACATTGTCAGAAAGGAAGAGGAGAAATAATATTATTTTTTTGGAGAAGTGAAAATAGACGGTTGCAAGCAGCAAAGTGAATAACAAAAAATATTTGTTCACGACAGAAATCTTAGCGCCTGTGGAGGGTACGATGTTTGTGACGAGATGGTGAAGCAAGATGTTTTGACCCCCCTTGCGGCACTGTTGCGAGAGGTAAGCTCTTGATGCACAAAACAAAACCATGCGCTGGGGTTAGACACAAAGCGCTGGAGTAACTCAGCGGGTCGGGCGGGCAGCATCTCTGGAGGAAAAGGATGGGTGATATCTTGGATCAGACCTCCTCAGACTGAAAGTGTGGGGGGGGGGGGGGGGGGGGAGATGGGAGGTGGAGATGAGAAATGACCGGGACCAATAATCTTTTCTCATCTCCAGCTCACCACCATCACTCCCGCCCCCCCCTAATTCTAGTCTGCAGGAGGGTCCCGAACCAAAACATCGCCCATCTTTTTTCTCCAGAGATGCTGCCTGACCCACTGAGTTACTCCAACATCTTTGGTATAAGCCGGCCTCTGCAGCTCTCCGTATCTCCACATGCTGGTGTTTGGCTTTTATTTATAAAGTTCATCTCCATGGGATGGTCTCAGTGTTGGCGTGACTGTGTTGGATACAGTTCAGTAGAATCGCACTCTGCATAAGCACCACCATCCACCAGGAGTGTTTTATTGCTAGATGTCCCGGACAGAACAATGACATTAGGAATGAAATTCCAGGTGAGGCAGAGGTTCACCTGCACCTCCTCCAACCTCATCGATTGCATCCGCTGCTCTAGGCGTCAGCTGCTCTACATCGGTGAGACCAAGCGCAGGCTTGGCGATCGCTTTGCCCAACATCTCCGCTCAGTCCGCAATAACCAACCTGATCTCCCGGTGGCTCAGCACTTCAACTCCCCCTCCCATTCTGAATCTGACCTTTCTGTCCTGGACCTCCTCCATGGCCCGAGTGAGTCCCAAATTGGAGGAGCAGCACCTCGTATTTTGCTTGGGTAGTTTACATCCCAGCGGTATGAACATTGACTTCTCCAATTTCAGGTAGTCCTTGCTCTCTCCCTCCTTCCCCTCCCCTTCCCAGCTCTCCCACAAACCTACTGTCTCTGCCTTTTCCTTTCTTTTTCCCGCCCCCCACCCTCCCATCAGTCAGAAGAAGGGTCTCGACCCAAAACGTTGCCTATTCCTTCGCTCCATGGATGCTGCCTCACCCGCTGAGTTTCTCCAGCATTTTTGACGTCCTATTAAATTAGTAAGTTTAATTGGCTGCTGTATGTGTGTAGGATCAGGTCGGGTGGAGTTCCCCCCCCGCCATGGGTACCATGTAACCCCGTGCTACCTGCTCCATGGTCGGATAGTCGGCGACTAAACCGTCTCCCCCACCTGGTTTGCCAGGTGAGGAGGGGGCTGTGGACCCCCAGCAGGACCAAAAAACAAGACCTGCCAAAGGGCAGATGAGCTCCTAGCGAGCCGACGGCCAACCACACTTCAGTAGAAGTTGCGATCACTGTCATACACTTTATTAGCCAAGTATGTTTTGCAACATACGAGGAATTTCATTTGCCGAGTCAGTCATCCAAATAAAAAGCAACAGAACACACAAAATACATTTTAACATAAACATCCACCACAGTGATAAAGGAAACAGGCCCATGAGACGCGACAAGGTGACTTTGAAACTAGCACAATGAATTAGGGGGGGGAGGGTCTGAGTGAGGGAGAGTGGACACCTGAGTCTGGTAGGCCACCTCTGCATCCTATTCAAAGCCTCCACGTCCTTCCTGCAATGGGGCAATGGAGAAATACCTTGTGGGTAAATGTTGGTGGTGGTGATTCTTTGATTCAAAGTCTGTAGGCTGACTGTAAAGTTGTTCCCTTTGTATGAAGAGATACTGCCACTAGCTTTGATTTTTGTCGACAGTGTTGTACAGGATTAGATTCCACTGCCGTCAGTCCACGTAAAAAGCAAGTTTCTGATAAAAACTACCTGGAGGGTGTATCTAATGAGGCGATCCACCTTCTCTGGAACTTATGGTAAGTTCACCGCTCACCTCGGATAAATTCTCTGAGTAACTATCTGTTGGATTTGAGCATTTTTATTGCAAATCTTCTTGAATAGTCAAAGTCCAGTTATAACAAAGAATCATTGATTATCTGTGAGAAGAAAAGAGAATGATTTCAGACTTTAGAGATACAGCGCGGAAACAGGCCCTTCGGCCCAGCGGGTCCACGCCGACCAGCGATCCCCGCACATTAACACTATCCTACACACATGGGACATTTTTTACATTTACCAAGCCAAATGACCTACAAACCTGCACGTCTTTTGAGTGTGTGAGGAAACTGACGATCTCGGAGAAAACCCACGCAGGTCACGGGGAGAACGTGCAAACTCCATACAGATAGCGCCCGTAGTCGGGATCAAACCCGGGTCTCCGACGCTGCATTCGCTGTAAGGCAGCAACTCTACTGCTGCACCAATTTTATCAAAACAAATTAACTTACAAATCTATGTCTTTGGAGTTTGTGGGGGAACCAGAACACCAGGAGAAAACCCACGCGATCACAGGTAGAACATACAAACTCCATACAGACAGCACCCGTAGTCAGGATCGAACCCTGGTCTCTGACACTTTAAGGCAGCAACCACCCACCATGCTGCCCCAATGTTTCTGATGATGCCAGGGGTAACATTGGTTGCAGGTTTTCTTCCTGTCTCATTGTATTCTAATAAAATAATTTAATAGTTGCTAACAAAGTATTGCAGTTGGGAAATAGACACAAAATGCTGGAGTAACTCAGCGAGACAGGCAGCATCTCTGGAGAGAAGGAATGGGTGACGTTTTGGGTCGAGAACCTTCTTCAGACTGAGAGTCAGGGGAGAGGGAGACACAAGGAAGGGTAAGGTGTGAAAACAAGACATCAAAGGGGATGAAGTTCAAGGGGATGTATGTAGAATAGAACAGGGGAGGTGCAGCGAGACCTGGGTGTCCTTGTACACCGGTCACTGAAAGTTGGCTTATAGGTACAGCAGGCAGTGAAGAAAGTTAATGGAATGTTGGCCTTCATAACAAGAGGATTTCAGTTTAGGAGTAAAGGGGTTCTTCTGCAGTTGTATAGGGCTCTGGTGAGACCACATCTGGAGTATTGTGTACAGTTTTGGTCTCTTAATTCGAGGAAGGACATCCTTGTGATTGAGGCAGTGCAGCGTAGGTTCACGAGATTGATCCCGGGGATGGCGGGACTGTCATACGAGGAAAGATTGAAAAGACTAGGCTTGTAATCACTGGAATTTAGGATGAGGGGGCATCTTATAGAAACATATAAAATTATAAAGGACTGGACAAGCTAGATGCAGGATAAATGGTCCCAATGTTGGGCGAGTCCAGAACCAGGGGCCACAGTCCTAGAATAAAGGGGAGGTCATTTAAGACTGAGGTGAGAAAAAACGTTTTCACCCGGAAAGTTGTTAATTTATGGAATTCCCTGCCACAGAGGGCAGTGGAGGCCAAGTCACTGGATGGATTTAAGAGAGAGTTAGATAGAGCTCTAGGGGCTAGTGGAGTCAAGGGATATGGGGAGAAGGCAGGCACGGGTTATTGATAGGGGACGATCAGCCACGATCACAACGAATGGCAGTGCTGGCTCGAGGGGCCGAATGGCCTCCTCCTGCACCTAATTTCTACTAGACCAAGTGCAGACCCGTTGGGTCTGTTCCCAGCGGGTGTGGGGGGGGAGGCGGCGGCATGCAGCGTCACACACACTAACTATCCCCCCCCCAGCACTCGCGCTAATTACCCCCCTTGATATTATATTAATATTATTAATTTGCTCCTTTTACCCCATAACCACCCTATCTACTGACGCATAGCCCCCAACTTGCAGTCACATCTAGAGAGGGGGGAAGGGGTAGAGAGTGATGGCCGAGAGAGAAGGGGCAGAGAGAGAGAGAGAGGGACATAGACACAGAGAGAAGGGCAAGAGAGATAGGGTGGCGGAGAGGAGGAGAAGAGGGAGGGTGGGTGGGGGGGGGGGGGAAAGGTGGGGGAGGAGAGAGTGAGAGTGAGGGGGCAGAGAGAGGTGGTGCTGAGAGAAGGGTGAGGGGAAGAGGTGGGGAGCAGGGAGGGGGAGGGAGGGTGGAGGGAGGGGGGTAGGGGGTGTGTGGAGGGGAGGGGGGTTTAGGGGAGGGATGGTGGGAGAGTGGATGAGGGGAGGAGAGAGAGAAAAAGAGGGGGGAGAGAGAGAGGGGAGAGAGAGGGGGGGGAGAGGAGAGGGGGGGGGGGAAGGGGGGGGGGGGGGGGAGAGGAGAGGGTGCCTTTTTACTTCAACCCAAACAACCATTTGCAGGCAGTGCTTTTTTCCCCTCAAACTAACCATATTTTCATTTTCAAACCACATTATGGGTACTCACAGCTGTGGAGACATTTGTTCAGTGTTATTCAGAGCTCTGATTGAGGCACACCACTTCCTGGTTGTATAGTCCCTTCCCCTGCCTCCAGCAGGGGCAGCAGAGAGAATGGGGAATTTTGTAAAATCATTAATATCTCTGTCATTTTTCATCAACGGGAAAAATGCTCAGCACACATACGGCGGAGGGGGGCTTTGAGCAAGGTAGCCAAAAATGATGGCCGTAGGTCGTGGCGTTCTCTCGGAAATCGCAGTACAGATGGCCAACACCGGTCAAGAACAGACTTTTAGTAATATTGAGATATAGATGATTCTAATAGATCATTGTTAGCTCAGAGAAGGTGACAACAAAACATGCAGAGATAAAATGTAATCGGGGAGTTTCAGACTGGTCGGAGAACTAGGAAAGGAGGGGGTGGGGTGGGGCTGGAGAGTGAATGCAAGGATTACTTGAAGTTAGAGAAGTCAATGTTCATACTGCTGGGGTGTAAGCTGCCCAAGTGAAATATGAGGTGCTGTTCCTCCAATGTGCGCTGGGCCTCACTCTGACAGTGGAGGAGGCCCAGGGCAGAAAGGCCAGTGTGGGAATGGGAGGGGGAGTTAAAGTGTTGAACAAACGGGAGATCCGGTAGTTCCTACACATCGCAGTTGGAACATCTGGGCCTAATCTAATTGTAGTTTAGTTGGCTGCCGTAAATTGTACCGTTACGTGTTGGGAGTGCATGTGGTAGATGGATAACAGAACTAGTGCGAGCGGATGATCGATGGTCGATATGGATTAAATGTTTGAAAGATATAGCATGGGGACAGGCCCTTCAGCCCACCAAGTCCATGGCGACCATCCATCGATTCAATCAATCTATCTAATTCTCGACTGTTCAATACGGTGAATGATTTGTGAGCAGAAATGGAGATGTCAACTAAATAGAGATAATGTAGTGTGGGCATTTTCCTTTTGTTTCCTCAGTGAAAGCAGCAGCAGGGCCGTGTGTGTCTTCAATAAAGAAGGTTTATTGGATATCTGTATTTTGTGCTTGAGGCGATTTATGGACAATATAGAATTGGCCATTTCTGCAGGTGAGTCGTCTCCATTATCATTAAATATTTTTGTGCCAACTTTGTTCAATAACTTTCTTCGTGCAGATTTTTTTTTCAAATGAACATTGCGTTTGATGGAATTTCCTTTCACAATCTTTAATAAAGGTTGGGCTTTGTAAAATTTAAAATTTGAACATTGTCAGCACTATTTTGGTTTAGTTTGGAGGTGCAGAGCGGAAACAGGCCCTTCGGCCCCACGAATCTGCGCTGACCAGCGACCCCCGTACATTGACACTATCCTACACACATCAAGAACCCAATTTACAATTATACCAAGCCAATTAACCTAGAAACCTGTACGTCTTTGGAGTGTGGGAGGAAACTGAAGATCTCGGAAAAAACCCATGCCAGGTCACGGGGAGAACGTACAAACTCCGTACAGACAGCACCCGTAGTCAGGATCGAACCCGGGTCTCTGGCACTGTGAGCGCTATAAGACAACAACTCTATCGCTGCTCCACCGTGCTACCCCTGCTAGTATATTTTGATGCCCACTCCAGCAGAGTGGATACAGTTTAATTACCACTTGGTGCCATCTCAATTTGGTTATTCCTAATTTGCTTATGATTTTGAGTCCAACTCCGCCCTGAAACTTATTTTATAATTCCCAACTTTTCAACCAAGGTTCCTAAGATTTAATCTTCAAGAAAATAGTGTACATTGATTGGTTAAATCGATTTAGTTTTTATCATTAATTCAGCTTTTGGGGTTATATCGCTCAGCTGACTAATTGCTGTCATCAGCTGGGTAGAATTTTGAATCTTTATTTATTTCTTGCAAGTTTACGTGTCCAAGACTCACTTTATAAATACTTGTCGCTTGGTACCAAATACATTTAAGTTGATCAGAATACGTGGTCAGTAATGAAGTCACGATTGTTCCCACTGGCAGGGAGGAAAGGTTTTCCTCGAGACTTTGGACTTTTTGACTTTAGACATACACAGCATGGAAACAGGACATGTGGCCCAACGAGTCTGCGCCGACCAGCGATCACCTTCGTACGCGAACACTACCCCACACACTTGGGATAATTCACAATTTTACCAAAGCCAATTAACCTACAAACCTGCACGTCTTTGGAGTGATGGAAAAAACCCACACAGGTCACGGGGAGAATGTGCAAACTCCACACAGACAGCACCCGCAGTCGGGATCGAACCCAGGTCTCTGGCACTGTGAGGCAGCAACTCTATCTCTGCGCCATCTTGCCGCACTGAATGTCCAGTGATTTGGATCGCAGTCAGGGCCTGAGCTATAGGGTTGAACAGGCTAGGACTTTATCCCTTGGAGCGCAGGAGGGTGAGGGGAGATCTTATAGAGGTGTACAAAATCATGAGAGGAATAGATCGGGAAGACCACAGAGTCTTTTGCCCAGAGTAGGGGAATCGAGAACCAGAGGACATAGGTTTTTTTTTTTTTTTGGTTTATTTTATTAGAAGTTAATACAGCACAAAACAGTACAGTGGAACCTAATTTTAGGTGCCAACTATGTAATACCGTAATCCATTCTATGTACAACCTCTAGTTTTATGTTATAAGAAGGAAGTAAGCAGGACAAGAAAAAGAAAACAATAGAAAGAGGAAAAAGTGGAAAAATAGATGGCAGAGAGTAGAAAAACGTGAAGTGTGTATATAAAAAATAAAAAAGGAAGAGAGAAAGTGGAAAGTAGAAATAGAAGAGAAGGCCCCTTAAAAGAGAATTTTTCAAATCTGTATTCGGAGATGTAGATCTATCCGCGTCATGAACTGAAATCAGCAATCTTTACGGTACCGCTGCATCACATGATTCCAAAAAGTCGATGAAAGGAGACCAACTCCTTAAGAATTGGTCATATTTATCTATTAGTCGGAGTCTCATTTCTTCAAGGCGTGCTATGTCCATAAGAAATGAGACTCCGACTAATAGATAAATATGACCAATTCTTAAGGAGTTGGTCTCCTTTCATCGACTTTCAGAGGACATAGGTTTAAGGTGTGGGATGGGAAAAATATATTAGGAGGGGAAAATGTAAGAGGGGTAACTTTTTTACACAAAGGGTGGTGGGTGTATGGAATGGGCTGCCTGAGGAGGTAGTTGAGGCAGGGATTATCACTATGTTTAAGAAACATTTAGACGGGAATGTAAATAGGATAGGTTTACAGGGATATGGTCCAAATGCAGGCAGGTGGAAATAGTGTAGATGGGGCATGTTGGTCAGTGGGGGGCAAGTTGGGTCGAAGGGCCTATTTCCACACTATTTACAGTGGCTCAGATTCCTTCCCTGCCATTCAGTTCTGCATCAATTAGACTTCATTGTGGGAAAACCTGAGCAGGCAACAACCTGCCTGAGCGTTACATCAATAATTCCTCCCAGAAATAAAATTAGAACACATAAAATAAGATTAGGCTGTCTGAAATAAGATTAGAGTCTGGGAAATGAGATGAGAACATTTGATGAAGGGAAAATCCTAACTACCACAGGATAAAATTTCACAAAAAAAAAATTCAGATCGCTTATTCATGCTTGTAAATTGCAATCAAATTGCATTAGAATTATTTTTATAAACCTGCTGTTCGCCGTGCAATAATTTTGGCTTGGTATATCATGAAAAAATGTTCGGGACCTGTACAACAAGCGATAGGTTCCAGTCTGAAGAAGGGTTTCGGCCCGAAACGTTGCCTATTTCCTTCACTCCATAGATGCTGCTGCACCCGCTGAGTTTCTCCAGCAATTTTGTGTACCATAGGATCCTGAGTGTTTATTGCAGTGGGGCTTGTCCTATCGAAAGTATAAATTGATTTCATTTGAACCCAGCTATGAAGTTTAGTTGGACAATAGACAATAGGTGCAGGACTAGGCCATTCGGCCCTTCGAGCCAGCACTGCCATTCAATGTGATCATGGCTGATCATCCCCAATCAGTACCCCGTTCCTGCCTTCTCCCCATATCCCCTGACTCTGCTATTTTTGAGAGCCCTATCTAGCTCTCTCTTGAAAGTATCCAGAGAACCGGCCTCCACCGCCCTCTGAGGCAGAGAATTCCACAGACTCACCACTCTCTGTGAGAAAAAGTGTTTCCTCGTCTCCGTTCTAAATGGCTTCCTCCTTATTCTTAAACTGTGGCCCCTGGTTCTGGACTCCCCCAACATCGGGAACATGTTTCCTGCCTCCAGCGTGTCCAAACCCTTAACAATCTTATATGTTTTAATAAGATGCCCTCTCATCCTTCTAAACTCCAGAGTGTACAAGCTGGTGTTTGTAGCGTTCAAGAGCCTGGTGGTTGAAGGGAAGAGGCTGCTGGATGGTGTGGGTCTCTGACGATGCTTTTTGAGGCAGCACCTCCTATACACAATGGTGGGGAGAGGTCAGTACCTGTGATAGACTGGGCAGTGTTCACCACTTTCTGTAATCTTCATTCCTGGACCTTGGAGTTAATTAGGCCACGATGCAACCAGTCATTATGCTCTTTGCTGTACACCTGTAGAAATTATTTTTTATTTAAATTTTTTTTATTTTTTATTTTTTATTTTTGTTAGAAGCAATTATACAGAGGTAAAACATTCGGCATCTAAAATGATACAATTATCGTACAGCTTCATTTTTAACCTTATAACCGAAACTATGAAAATGAAAAAGAATAGAAGAAAGAAAAGTGAAAAGATAGATTAAAGAAGAGTCAAGGAAAGTCCCCTAACTAAGCTAAACCTTAAATTGCAATCATAGATAAATGATATGATATGCCATTTATTGTCACTATACATGTACAGTGAAACTGAAAGCTGCTCGTACTCAGTGCATACATACAATTTTACACAAAAAAAACAAGAAACAGAAAAACAAAACAGAAGGGAGATGGGGGGGAATAGGTGCACAAATTCTACGGCGCTACATACATACATACATATATACAGATGGAAGTCCGTGTTGGGCGGTGTAGTCAGTGCATGTGTGGATTTGAATTTATGGTAGATATAATTCTCGGGAAGCAGCTATTCCTGAGTCTGTTTGTCCTGGATTTGATGCACCTATAGCGCCTTCCAGAGGGCAGCAGGTCGAACAGTCCAAACGCAGGATGGGAGCTGTCTTTGGTGATCTTCTTTGCCCTGCTAAGGCAGCGGGAGGTGTAGATGTCCATCAGGGAGGGGAGAGGGCAACCAATGATCCTCTGCGCTGTCCTGGTTACCCTACACTACACTGCTACACTACCAAAGCAGTGTAGCAGAAAGATATAGAAATGAAAAAAAAAAAAGAAAGCTGTGGAGACACTGGTATTATTCTCGTTGTAGGGCATTGATCATTCTTATAAGCTGGATTTTTAACTCATGGATTGTGTTTTAAAAAATATATAATTTATGATGCTTTTATAAGTGATATACTTAGATTTTTTATGTACTTTATGATATTTTTAATATGCAATGCATTTTTATGTAATGTTATGTAATTCTTGTCTGGACCTCGAGTTTATTATTATATTTATTAATATTATATATACCTCCCCCCCCCTCCCCCCCCCCCCCCCCCCCCCCCCCCCCCGCCGTCTGCCCTCACCCAACCCAGCATCGGATTTAAATTTAATTTCGTGTTGCACCATCCTATTGTTGTAAGAATTCGGTGAAGGATGTCCATGTCTTCAGAAATTGATCTGTTTTTTTCCGCCAAGACAAGCCAAGCCAACGTTTTCCAAATGTAGTGTCTCGGACATGTCTGTGATCCACATCTTCACTGCAGGGATTCAACAGGAAGTTTGCATTGTCTGTAAGCTATTTATAGTTCTACTGGATCAATGCTTCTAAAATATTTGCACCGCAAGCCTATTGTTCATTGATGAATGCAAAGGGTCTCATGGAGAAGAAGGCAAAACACATTGAGTTTAGTTTATTGTCGTGCCTCGTACAGTGAAAAGCTTTTGTTGCCTACTGACCAGTCAGCGGAAAGTCAATGCATCATTACAATCGAGCCGTTCACAGTGTACAGATACATGATGAAGGGAATAACGTTTAGGGCAAGACAAAGTCTGAGGGTCTCCAATGGGGCAGATAGTAGCTCAGGCCCACTCTCTAGTTGGTGATAGGATGGTTCAGTTGCCTGATAACAGGTAGGTAGAAACTGTCCCTGAATCTGGAGGTGTGCGTTTTCACACGTGTTTACCTTATAGGAGAGGGGAGAAGAGGGAGTGGCCAGGGGTGCAACTTGTCCTTGATTCTGCTGCTGGCCTTGCCAAGGCAGCGTGAAGTGTAGATGGAGTCAATGGAAGTGAGGTTGGTTTATGTGAAGGTAGACAAGATGCTGGGGAAACTCAGCGGGTGAGGCAGCATCTATGGAGCGATGGAATAGGTGATGTTCCGGGTCGAGACCCTTCTTCAGACGTGATGGTCTGGGCCGTATCCACTATTCTCTGCCATTACGTGGTCTTGGATGGATGGATGGTCTTGAATTGTAAAGGAAATCAAAGGGACTCTCGCTTCCTCTCAAAATGGTCTGCTCCTATCTTACGTTCAAGATATTCTCCAAAGTATTTTGTCTCTCTGCACTTGCAGAAATAAGCGTGAATGTCTTCTAGTGCTAAGCCCATGTGAAGCAGGATCATTTTGAATTTAAGATGTTGATTCTGGTCAAATGGATAATGTTACCAGCAGATGTCCAATGACTTTGCTCTGGAGTAATCTGATCTGAAAGAATGTGTGTGGTGGCCACGAACCTTCCCCTGCGTGTTTAAGGCCACTCTCTCTTCACCGTGTGAATCCAAATAACTTTCACCGCATGTAAATTGTTCAAGTGAACTTGAGGTCAGTTAATTGGTTATTGGCCTCGGGCTTGAAGATTGGTTTCATGCTAGATGGCGACCTCTTTCTGGAGATTAGTTGATGTCCCATGGCGATATTCTCAGATGAACGTCGGTGAAATGGAGCATTGGGCAGAGTGTAAGTTGCCATTTCTTAAATATTACAAAGGATTTTAGTTGAAATGTAATGACGAGGAACTGCAGATGCTGGTTTATACCAAAGATAGACACAAAGTGTTGGAGGAACGCAGCAGGTCAGGCAGCATCACTAGAGAACATCGATAGGTGGTGTTTCAAGGCAAGACCCTTCTTTATACATTGTATGAAATCTGTCCCGAGTTCTTTTTGATTCTTAAGATATGTTGATTTGTTGGGAATAACAAGGGAGGCACGGTGGCGCAGCGGTAAAGTTGCTGCCACACAGCGCCCCAGACCCAGGTTCGATCCTGACCATGGGTGCTGTCTGTGCAGAGTTTATACGTTCCCACGTGGGTTTTCTCCGGAATCTCCAGTTTCCTCCCGCACACAAAAGGCGTACAGGTTTGTAGGCTAATTGGCTTTGTATAATTGGAAATTGCCCCAAGTGTGTGTAGGATAGTGTTAGTGTGTTAGGATCGCTCGACAGTGCAGACTCGATGGGCTGAAGGGCCTGTTTCCACACTGTATCTGTAAACTAAATTAAAAATCCCTGAAGGTGGATAAAAACCTCAGCTGCATGAAGTGTACTACACAGTTCTTTCACAGTTTTCCCGGAAATGAATAAAGTTTATTCATGCACTTATAAAGAATTAGCAAAGGAATGTAAAGATTGGGGTTTGAACTTTGTATTGCTCGTCCGAGAAATTTTAAAGCCACCAAAATGATATCTTAGCAACAAAGTAGAAAATGTAATTCACTTAGCAGAGTCTTTCTATTAAGGACACAAAGTGCTTGAGTAACTCCGCGTTTAAGAAAGAACTGCAGATGCTGGAACAAATCGAAGGTAGACAAAAATGCTGGAGAAACTCAGCGGGTGAGGCAGCAGCTATGGAGCGAAGGAATAGGTGATGTTTCGAGTCGAGACCCTTCTTCAGACTGATGAAGGGATAGGTGACGTTTCGTGTCGAGACCCGGAAGGGTCTCGACCCGAAACGTTACCTATTCCTTCGCTCCATAGATGCTGGAGAAACTCAGCGGGTGAGGCAGCATCTATGGAGCGAAGGAATAGGTGATGTTTCGGGTCGAGGCCCTTCCAGTAAGTCAGCGGATCAGGCAGCATCTTTGAAGGACGTGGACAGGTGATGTGCAGGAAGGAACTGCAGCTGCTGGTTTATACTAAGTGCTGGAGTAACTCAGCGGGGCAGTCAGCATCTCTGGGGAACAAAGGAACAGGTGACATTTTGGGTCGACACCCTCCTTCAGACTGAAGGTTATGTTTTGGGTCAGAACCTTTCAGACTGTTTGTAAGGGGAAGAGGTGGGGGTGACCCGAAACGTTACCTATTCCTTCGCTCCATAGATGCTGGAGAAACTCAGCGGGTGAGGCAGCATCTATGGAGAGAAGGAACGGGTGACGTTTCGGGTCGAGACCCCTCTTCAGACTGATTTAGGTGTGGGCGATTTTTAACAGGCAGATGGTGGACAAAGACCAGAGATGAAGAGAGGTTTTATTTAGAGGTGGGTAGATTAAGTTTTATGCAAGAAATTGAAATATGGACCAGGTTACATTTGGAGCCATCTAGTGGTATAAAGTGTATCCACATTTGAAAAGCTTAGAAGCACAATAGCATTTAAAAAATAAATGAAAAAGGACTTGTGTTCAGATGAGCTGAATTAAGCGCCTGTGGTATATTAAGTGGTGTGTACATTGACTTCTCTAACTTCAGATTGCCCTTGCTCTCTCTCTCTCCATCCCCTCCCCCTTCCCAGTTCTCCCACCAGTCTTACTGTCTCCGACTACATTCTATCTGTCCCCTGTCCCCCTCCCCTGACATGAAGTCTGAAGAAGGGTCTCGACCCGAAACGTCGCTCATTCCTTCTCTCCAGAGATGCTGCCTGACCCGCTGAGTTCCTCCAGCATCTTCTGTCTACCCTGTGCGGTATAGTTCTTCGGTATAGACCAGGTTCAGGAATAGCTACTTCCCCACGGCCATCAGGTTATTAAACTTGGCTCGGACAAAACTCTGAACATTAATAGCCCATTATCTGTTATTTGCACTTCATCAGTTTATTTATTCATGTGTGTATATATTTATACAATGGTATATGGACACACTGATCTGTTCTGTAGTCATGCCGACTATGTTCTGTTGTGCTGAAGCAAAGCAAGAATTACATTGTCCTATCAGGGACACATGATAATAAATTCTCTTGAATCTTGAATCTTCCAGGACAAGGGGTCACTGCTTAAGGATAAGGGGGGAATCCTTTAAAACCGAGATGAGAAGAACTTTTTTCACACAGAGAGTGGTGAATCTCTGGAACTCTCTGCCGCAGAGGGTAGTCGAGGCCAGTTCATTGGCTATATTTAAGAGGGAGTTAGATGTGGCCCTTGTGGCTAAGGGGATCAGAGGGTATGGAGAGAAGGCAGGTACGGGATACTGAGTTGGATGATCAGCCATGATCATATTGAATGGCGGTGCAGGCTCGAAGGGCCGAATGGCATACTCCTGCACCTAATTTCTATGTTTCTATGAATCTTGAATCCCATTCGAGAATCTTCAACACACTGTGCCGTATCAACTAACGCAGCTGAATTTGGATTAAATTTAAATTATCTAAAGCGTTGTCACAGCTTTATGTGTTGCGAGGCTGAATGTAACTGAGGATAAATCTGTGCCTTCCATCCACAGCTTATTGTCTGCAGACTGTGGCTGAAGACAATGCTGAGCTCCTGGCAGCCTTCACTCCGCAAGTCCTGCAGGTGTTGGAGGTGGTGCTTCTATCTTCAGGAGATACCCCAGACCATCTGCTGCTGAGGACACTTGTAGCAGGTAACGTCGCACACTAAAAATAATTTACAATTTCCTCTGTCATCTGTCCAGGCATGCAAAATGTTTACCCGAGTGCTGTTTGTGTCTGAAGAAGGGTCTCGACCTGAAACGTCACCCATTCCTTTTCTCCAGTGATGCTGCCTCACCCGCTGAGTTACTCCGGCATTTTGCGTTTATCTTCGGTGTAAACCAGCGTCTGCAGTTCCTTCCTGCAAAGAAAATGGTCATGGTCAGTTTAGTTTATTGTCACATGTACCGAGGTTCAGTGCAAAGGGGTTATTGACATGGTATAAACGGGGGGGTTTATACCATGTCAATAAGAACATGCATTTTCTCTCCACACTTGAGTTGGATTAATTGAAAAAAAAAAAAGATTATTTCTGCTCAAAAGTCCTTTTTAAAAAGTGACTCACCTCAGAAATATCCCTTGACTCCACTAGCCCCCTAGAGCTCTATCTAACTCTCTCATAAATCCATCCAGTGACTTGGCCTCCACTGCCCTCTGTGGCAGGGAATTCCATAAATTCACAACTCTCTGGGTGAAAACGTTTTTTCTCACCTCAGTCTTAAATGACCTCCCCTTTATTCTAAGATAAAGCATCTATGGAGCGAAGGAATAGGTGACGTTTCGGGTCGAGACCCGGAAGGGTCTCGACCCGAAACGTCGCCTATTCCTTCGAGGAGAAGAGTCTCGACCCGAAACGTCGCCTATTCCACTGCCCTCTGTGGCAGGGAATTCCGCAAATCCACTGCCCTCTGTGGCAGGGAATTCCATAAATTCACAACTCTCTGGGTGAAAACGTTTTTTCTCACCTCAGTCTTAAATGACCTCCCCTTATTCCAAGACTGTGTGGCCCCTGGTTCTGGACTTGCCCAATATTGGGAACATTTTTCCTGCATCTAGCTTGTCCACTCCTTTTACAATTTTATATGCTTCTATAAGATTTCCCTCTCATCCTTCTAAACTCCAGTGAACACAAGCCGAGTATTTTCAATCTTTCCTCATATGACAGTCCCGCCATCCCAGGGTTCAATCTCGAGAATCTACGCTGCACTGCCTCAATCACAAGGATGGCCTTCCTCAAATTAGGAGACCAAATCAAATCACCCAATCACCCGATCTGAACCCAATTGACCATGCCTTTTATATGCCGAAGAGAAAACTCTTCAGGGGACTAGCCCCCCAAACAAGCATAAGCTAAAGACGGCTGCAATACAGGCCTGGCAGAGCATCACCAGAGAAGACACCCAGCAACTGGTGATGTCCATGAATCGCAGACTTCAAGCAGTCATTGCATGCAAAGGATATGCAACAAAATACTAAACATGACTACTTTCATTTACATGACATTGCTGTGTCCCAAACATGATGGTGCTCTGAAATAGGGGTGCTATATATAAACACAGCTGTAATTTCTACATGGTGAAACCAACATGTATAAAAATGGACAATGTGCACTTTAACCACATGTGATTTTTTTTCTATTACAAATCTAATTGCCAACCACAGGTACCTTGGTGTGCAGCTTGACAGTGAGCTGGACTGGAAGAGTCATATGGAGGCGGTGTACAGGAAGGGACAAAGTCGACTGTGCTTCTTAAGGAGGCTAAGGTCATTCAACATCTGCCAACCCCTACTGTGCAGTGTCTACCATTCAGTGGTGGCCAGTGCTCTGTTTTTTGCTGTGGCCTGTTGGGGAGAAGGTGCCTGCATAGCGGACAAAAACAGACTGGACAAGCGGCTCAGTGGTTGGGGCTGAGCAACTAACGGTCCAGCAGGTGGCAGAGGCCAGAACTGTGAACAAACTAGGTTCAATAATGACCAACCCCACTCACCCACTCCACGCCCTGAAGGTGATCAAGAGCAGCATCTTCAGTCAGAGACTGATTGCACCAATGTGCAAAACTGAGAGATATAGGAAGTCTTGTATACCAGCTGCTATAGGGTTTTATAATGCACAAAAATAATTTTGCATTTTTTTAAGTATTCATTCATTGTATTTTAACTTATTAAGTGTGGAAGCTATCTGAGGAAATGTGTGGTGTTATGTCTGTCTTGAAGCTGTTGTGGCACTGTAATTTCCTGTAAAGGATTATTAAAGGATCTATATATCTATCTATCTATTGTGTAACGGTAACAATGCTTAATTTTTTATGTGCACATTGTTGATTAGTTGTTGAAAAGCTCTAAACTTGGGATTATAGCAGCTGGAGAATTCTCTTTCTCATCAATGCTAAATGTTGCCACCTGCAGAAGGAATGCACTGTTCATGACATGTGCATGTTTAGCTGGAGTGAGTTTATATTCCCCAAGTTCATGCATTTTGAATGGTTAATGAATAAAAAGTGTAATTTGATGCAGTGTGGTGCTGCAGGCAGTGTAATCGGCAGTGATGAGGGACACTGGTGCCTGGTGACTTGCCTCGCTGCAGCATCTTGCTTTATTATCACACACATCTACTGATTGTAAGTAACATTTCCCTTTAGGTACCGTGTGGAATGTGAAGAGTGTTGTCCCCTGCAGCAGTCAGGCAGAGACGATCAACGCCGTGATCAGGACCCTGGCAGAGACCCTGGACAGGAACGCCAGCCAGACGATTGTAACTCTCAGTCAGACTGCGCGGGCAGCCCTCGAGACCGAGGCAGGGTCCGAGATGGAGGAGGAAATGACCGACACTCGTCAGAACGGTACTCCCAATCCCGAGGATGATGCGCTGGGAATATCGCCACAGAGTAAAGTGGGAGATGGCACGAGTGAAGACATTTCGGACTTCCTACCTGTAAGTGCGTTGTGAAAATCGCTCTGTGATGCCTGCTATTTAATGCCCCTGGTGGCGCTGCGATTGGGTTGCTGCCTTGCAGCGCCAGACACCCGGGATCCTTCTGCAGTTGTACAAAGCCCTAGTGAGACCACACCTGGAGTATTGTGTGCAGTATTGGTCCCCTAATTTGAGGAAGGACATTCTTGCTATTGAGGGAGTGCAGCGTAGGTTTACAAGGTTAATTCCCGGGATGGCGGGACTGACATATGCTGAGAGAATGGAGCGGCTGGGCTTGTACACTCTGGAGTTTAGAAGGATGAGAGGGAATCTCATTGAAACATATAAGATTGTTAAGCGTTTGGACACGCTAGAGGCAGGAAACATGTTCCCGATGTTGGGGGAGTCCAGAACCAGGGTCCACAGTTTAAGAATAAGGAGGAAACCATTTAGAACGGAGACGAGGAAACACTTTTTCGCACAGAAAGTGGTGAATTCTCTGCCTCAGAGGGCGGTGGAGGCAGGTTCTCTGGATACTTTCAAGAGAGAGCCGGATAGGGCTCCTAAAAATAGCGGAGTCAGGGGATATGGGGAGAAGGCAGGAACGGGGTACTGATTGGGGGTGATCAGCCATGATCACATTGAATGGCGGTGCTGGCTCGAAGGGCCGAATGGCCTACTCCTGCACCTATTGTCTATTGTCTATTGATCCTGACTGCGGGTGCTGTCTGTGTGGAGTTTATACGTTCTCCATGTGACCACGTGGGTTTTCTCCGGGTGCTCCGGTTTCCTCCCACACTCCAGAGAGTGTGCAGGTTTTGGACGTCAACCATCGATCGCCCGTTCACACTAGTTCTATGTTATCTCACCTTCTCATCCACTCCCTACACACTTGGGATCAGTTTTGCAGAGGGCTAATTCGCCAAAAAACCCGCACGTCTTTGGGAGCTGGAAGGAAACCAGGGCACCCGGAGGAAACCCACACAGTCACATGGGGAACGCGCGAACTCCACAGCGACAGTACCCGCAGCCAGGATGGAACTGAGGCAGCAACTCTACCAGCTGCACCACTGTGCCACCCTGTTGATTTCATAAATTAAATGCTGTCCTTTCTTCTGCACTGGAAGTTGCTCTTCCCATTTTCATTTTTTTTTTTTTGCATTGCCAACAGTTAACATTATAATTAGTAATAGACGATAGTTATTTCATTCTGTAACTAGACAGATGCGTTAAATTAACAGAACTTCATTTAACTGTCCACACTGACAGCTAAGTCTATGGATCAAATATAATGACCAGTTAAAACAATAGACAATAGGTGCAGGATTAGGCCATTCGGCCCTTCGAGCCAGCACCTCCATTCAATGTGATCATGGCTGATCATCCCCAATCAGTACCCCGTTCCTGCCTTCTCCCCATATCCCTTGACTCCGCTATCTGCAAGAGCCCTATCTAGATCGAGACATTTTCGATGTCATTTATTGTGCGATCATTTAAAGTTTTTCAAAGTACAGAAGGCGTTTTTTTTACAAAATTTAAACCATATAAAATAAAATATCTGCATAAATTTGTATTTACCTTCAATCTATTTGAACCAGCTGCATTGATATTTTAAATGAATTTACAAAAATTTGATTCCGTCTTTGTATAGATTTCTCAGCTTGGGGGGATTTGTGCCTGCATTGGTTAAGAAGTGTATTTTTATTGTTGTAAATACCCAAAGCATTTGGGGCAGAATAGGACACGGTTTTTATTGTAAAGGAAAATCCAACATATATTTCTCCTGGGCTTCACGCAGATGCAATGCATTCCTGCAAATTAATACTACGTCTCGTTTTACATTGTGACGTTCTTGTGGTTAATTAATTATTTTTCACTTTGAACAAAATACCTGTGTTTCCTGTTGATGCCGATGGGATTGACTATGGATTTACACAGAAGGCAGGTGTTATTTCCTGTGGAAACCAGGAACTGCAGATGATGCTTTACAGAAAAAAAGCAACGCAAAGTGCTGAAGTATCTCTGCGACTCTGGGCAGCATCTCTCGAGAACATGGATAGATATATTATTTCACTATATTATTTTGTTTCCTGGCCATGTTAGCCTTGGGAACTGATACTCTTTACTCCAGAAAGAATACACCATCTGGGCGCCGAATAATCTGTGGCACGGCGGTAGAGTTGCTGCCTTGCAGCGCCATAGACCCGGGTATGATCCTGACTACGGGTGCTGTCTGTTAGAGTTTGCACGTTCTCCCCGTGACCACGTGGGTTTCCTCTGGGTGCTCTGGTTTCCTCCCGCATGCCAAAGGTTGGATTGAGTTGAATTGAATACTTTATTGTTACATGTGACAAGCCACGGTGAAATAGTCACCACATAAATGGCACTTATATAGTTACAAAGTATCCCCGCGCTAGGTCCCCCCCTTCGTCCTTCTTCCCCCCCCCCCCCCCCCCCCCCCCACCGCGGTCCTCCTCCTCGGCAGCGGCGTCCTCACTTCCACGTGGTCCGTCCTCGTTCATCGGACGGCGCCATCATCGACCGCCGCACCGACCTCTTCACTAACGCTGTTGGGTCCTCTCTGTGACAACGACCCCGGCCCCAGACATGGGCCCCGTCGACCCGCGAGGCTTCTCAGCGGCACCTCCAGTAGATGTGCAGGTCTGTAGGTTAATTTTGGCCCGTGTGTGGGATAGTATAAGGGGGGCGATCGCTGGGTGGCGCGGACTCTGGGCCAAAGGGCCTGTTTCCACACTATCTCTAAACTAAACTGTAACATTGAATAGTGATGAAAGTTTGAAGTATCGTTTGGGTTTTAGTGGGATGGGGTTGCTAGCGATGTCTGGAGCTGATTTTTGTCCACTATTATTTGTTGTTAGGTGCGGAGTGAGGAGTTGAGGCTCGCTACCGCCCTTCTTGCTGCACAACAGACCGCCCTGGAGATCATCGTGAACATGTGTTGTTCTGAAGGTATTGGAGTGAAATCTAGTTCCAACATTATTCTCTTCTGCAAATAAAGACACAGAGCGCTGGACTCACCCAGTGGGTCAGGCAGCATCTCTGGAGAACACAGTGGCGCAGCTGGTAGAGCTGCTGCCTCACAGCGCCAGAGACCCGGGTTCGATCCTGACTACGGGTGCTGCCTGTACGGAGTTTGCACGTTCTCCTTGTGACTTGTGTGGGTTTTCTCCAAAATCTTCAGTTTCCTCCCACACTCCAAATACGTCCAGGTTTGTAGGTTAGTTGGCTTGGTATAAATGTAAATTGGCACCAGTGTGTATAGGGTAGTATTAACGTGCAGGGATCGCTGGTCGGCACGGACTCGGTGGGCTGAAGGGCATTTTTCTGCGCTGTATCTCTAAACTAAATGATGATCAGCCATGATCATATTGAATGCCGGTACTGGCTCGAAGGGCCGAATGGCTTACTCATGCACCTATTGAATAGTGTCTATGGTAAACTAAACGTGGATGGGTGATACTCGGGGTCGGGTCTCTCATCTGCAAATGTAGAAATGTAATTACTCCAGCACTCTGTGCCTTCTTTAGGAAACCAGCATCTGCAGTTCCTTGTGTCCACATTCAAAGTAGTTTATTTGGTATTAAATAGTTTGCAGAAGATGTTAAACAAAAGACTAAAGGGGGGGGTTGGAAATATTATCCCCACCTCCTGCCCGCAAGGAGATCGCCTCCTGTGTTCGGTGCTGTAGTTCTGGCAACAGGGTTTGATGTAGGGGTGGGGAACCTACACATGAGGCCTTAAGGCCACATGCGGCCCTCTAAGCCATTAAGTGCGGCCTTTTGAATGAATCCAAATTTTGTAGAACAAATCTTTTTATTATTATTAATATGTTTTTGTTCGTCTTTTATTATTTTAATTTTAATCTTAAAATGAACGTATTTAAAATACCAAATAGTAAAAGAAGATTCAACAAAATAATCCTCCCTGACTGAAGGCCACAATTAAAACATTAGTAAGTCATCAGGGCTATTTTAACAAAATAATGTACATTTTGAAGCATATCTGATTGAAGTTTCTTGGATGCGGCTTTATTAGATTACAGCGAACTTAATGCGGCCTTCCACCATGAAAAGGTACCCCACCCCTGGTTTGAAGAATAGCCAGAGGGTGGCGGAGGAGAGGATGCAGGGAACCTGCCTGAGGGGCTTTAGTCTAGTTTAGAGATACAGCGTGGAAACAGGCCCTTCGGCCCACCGAGTCTCTGCCGACCAGCGACCCGCACTAACACTATCCCCACACACGAACACACACACACTGCACACACACACACACACACACACACACACACACACACACACACACACACACACACACACACACACACACACACACACACACACACACACACACACACACACTAAGGCCAATTTACATCTACACCAAGCCAATTAACCTACAAACCTGTACGTCTTTGGAGTGTGGGAGGAAACCGGAGCACCCGGAGAAAACCCACGCAGTTCACGGGGAGAACGTACAAACTCCGTACAGGCAGCGCCCGTGGTCGGGATCGAACCTGGGACTCTGGCGCTGTGCGGCAGCAACTCTGCCGCTGCATTGATCGATTAGGGTTTCCACCAACTCCGAGAGGTGACATGTTTTTTTTGTCAAGGTTAGGCTTTGGTCAAATTGCTGCTGTTACTTCTGGAATAATGCTGCCCTCCAGTGGCCAGCCCGTGTACATCAACACTTTCCCTGCTCACTCATCACAACACAAAGCATTGACTTCAGGCGTGCAGTGAAAAGCTTTTGTTGCGCGCTAACCTGTCAGCGGAAAGACAGTACATGATTACAATCGATCTGCCCACAGTGTACAGATACATGAGAAAGGGAATAATGTTTAGTGCCAGGTAAAGTCCAATCAAAGATAATCCGAGGGTAGACAAAAATGCTGGAGAAACTCAGCGGGTGAGGCAGCATCTATGGAGCGATGGAACTAGGCGACATTTCGGGTCGAAACGACGCCTATTTCCTTCACTCCATAGATGCTGCCTCACCCGCTGAGTTTCTCCAGCATTTTTGTCTACCTTCGATTTTCCAGCATCTGCAGTTCCTTCTTAAAGATAGTCCGAGGGTCACCAATGAAGTGGATAGCGGTTCAGCACTGCTCGCTGGTTGTGGTAGGATGGTTCAGTTGCCTGATAACAGCTGGGAAGAAACTGTCCCTGAATCTGGAGGTGTGCGTTTTCATACTTCTGTACCTCTCGCCTGATGGGAGCGGGGAGAAGGACTGACCGATCGGTGGGGGAGATTGGTCCTTGTCGATCTGAAGAGGGGTCCTGAAACGAAACGCGGCTTGTCCATTCCCTCCATGGATGCTGCCTGACCCGCTGAGTCCCAGGGTCAGGAGCAGCTTCGGGCTAAAGAAATTCCTCCTCGTCTCCTTTCTTTTTGTTCTGAGGCTATGGCATCTGGTCCTAGACTCTCCCACTAGTGAAAACATCCTCTCCTCTTCCACCCGATCCAGGCCTTTCACTATTCGGGTAAGTTTCAATGATGTCGGTTCCCGCCCCCTCATCCTTCTAAACTGATCCTATTCTCTCTTGAGTTTGGAAGAATGAGAGGCGATCCGATTGAAACATACAAACGCCGTCTGGTGCTCTCCAGGGAAGGTGTAGCGTTGACATTACGGGACCAATAAGCAGAGGTCATCGTCTCCAAGAAGTGTGGTGTGCCATTTTATCTCAAGGTAATTTCTTTAACGGGAGAATATTTAATCTTTGGAAGAATCCCCACAAGAGGGCAGGAGAGGCCCTCAGTCTTCAAGACAGAGGCTCACAGTATCCAGACATCCTTGGCAATCTTCGCCATTAACTGCATTCATAGATGTTTATTTTAAGTTTGGGTTTATTTACTGTCACGTGCCCCAAGGAACAGTGATGAGCTTTGTTTTGAATCACTTCCCTCTGGAAGGCGACTCCGGACTGTCGAAGCTGCCACAGCCAGACATAAAAACAGTTTTTATCCACGAGTAGTTGCTCTACTCAACAGCCAAAAGTCTGTAGCCTCCCTTTGATCTGGTATTTTGTTGGTTCACATGCTTGATCAATGGTGTTTTATCATTCATGTTTTATTATTATTAATGTTTAGTTTAGTCATTCGTAACTGTCACTGTATGTCATGTTGTTACTTGTGGGCGAAGCACCAAGGCAAATTCCTTGTATGTGAATACTTGGCCAATAAACTTACTTACTTATCCAAATGGCTCAGATATACCACACTTAGATACAATCGTCAAACTCCAGTGTAACGTATAGAGCATGAGGGCAGATACAGGGTGCAGATTATAGTTCTCAGCATTCAGTCACAAGGCCGTAAGGAATAGGAGTAGAATGAGGCCATCGAATCTACTCCGCCATTCAATCATGGCTGATCTATCTCTCCCTCCTAACCCCATTCTCCTGCCTTCTCCCCGTTACCCCTGATACCTGTACATTATAGCGCATCAGTTCCAGAGACTAAGTCCAATGTCCACAATGGGGTAGAGGTGAATCGGACAGTACCCCAGCTTATGGAAGGACCGTTCAGAAGCCTAATAACAGAGGGGAAGAAGCTGTTCCTGAGTCTGGTGGTGTTCCATCCGTCTCACTAGTTGCTGTATTTATCCAAACCAGACCATGTACTGTCTGGGTATTCTCTTTAGCCCCAAACTGAACCGATAATGGCCATGCCCCTCTCTGTCCATCACCACTTCAGTCCAGCTGCTGATGATATATTCACCCCAACACCTGTACCAATGCACCACATTCACATGCCTGCGTCCCCTGCTCATCCATCTAAAAGCCTCTTAAAGGCCACTATAGTATCGGCCTCCACCACCGTCCCTGGCAGTGACCACTGTGTGGGTCCAATTCATGAGCAGCACGGTAGCGCAGCGGTAGAGTTGCTGCCTTGCAGCGCCAGGTACCAGGGTTCGATCCCGACTACGGGTGCTGTCTGTACGGAGTTTGCACGTTCTCCCCGTAAGTTTTCTCCGGTATCTTAGGTTTCCTCCCACACTCCAAAGACGTAGGGGTTTGTAGGTTAATTGGCTCTGGCGTAAGTGTAAATTGTCCCTAGTGTGTGTCAGCGTGAACTGTTGAACGCAGCGGCAGACAAGCAGGCGCCCAGATAAGAGCGCGGCAACTTCAACAAACCGGACACCCCACACACACACACACACACACACAGATGTGATCTTTGCCACAGAGACTGTCACTCCAGCATTAATCTCTCCAGCCACAAGCGACGCTGCACCAGCCGAGGCTTGGAGCAAGCAGCCAACATCTAGGATGCATCACCCATGGTCAGTCATGACTGAGGGGGGCCTACCTAGTGTACTTCGATTGCTGGTCAGTATGGACTCGGTGGGCCGAAGGGCCAGTTTCCTCGCTGTGTCTCTAAATTAAATGAAACTAAACTAATCTAAATCAGTCTGAAGAAGGGTTTCGGCCCGAAACGTTGCCTATCTCTTCGCTCCATAGATGCTGCTGCACCCGCTGAGTTTCTCCAGCTTTTTTGTCTACCTTCGATTTTTCCAGCATCTGCAGTTCCTTCTTAAACCCTCCAACTTATAGACTTTTTTTTAACAGATCCTTGGGAATTAGGCGACGTTTCGGGACGAATCCCTTGGGAAATGGGCAACGTTTCGGGCCGAAACCCTTGGGAAATAGGCAACGTTTCGGGACGAAACCCTTGGGAAATAGGCAACGTTTCGGGCCGAAACCCTTGGGAAATAGGCAACGTTTCGGGACGAAACCGTCGGGAATTAGGCGACGTTTCGGGACGAATCCCTTGGGGAAATAGGCAACGTTTCGGGCCGAAACCCGGAAGGGTTTCGGCCCGAAACGTTGCCTATTTCCTTCGCTCCATAGATGCTGCTGCACCCGCTGAGTTTCTCCAGCACTTTTGTCTACCTTACACTAAACCAACATTGGACTATTGCAACCATTTGTGAGAATGTTATCTGAGATATTAACTGCTCCGACGAAAACATTCCTCCCTGTGGCTTCACCTATTAGACATAACAAACTTATTGAAGGACCAATTAGTGAAATGTGTACACTTAAGCACCTTGCCGTTGGGTAACAGGCGATCTAATTAATTTCTGGGTGCTGGTCAGAGCAGCTTCCGAGGTTATCCAACCAGTAACTGAACGCACAATAGAATTTTGTGAAGTTACTGTGAAACGGTGGGAGGTTGTCGCCTTTGTGATGGGGGGTCAAGGGGAGACCTGAGGTGGACACACAATTATGTGAGGCATGTGATGAGCCAGCAGTCAGAACCTTTAACCCCAGGGTGAAAATGTAAAAGAATAGAAGGCAGGCACTAGTGAGGGGGGCAAAGTTTAAAGGAGATGCTTCGGGTTCATTGTTGGATTATTGAAACATATAAGATTATTAAGGGTTTGGACACGCTAGAGGCAGGAAACATGTTCCCGATGTTGGGGGAGTCCAGAACCAGGGGACCACAATTTAAGAATAAGGGGTAGGCCATTTAGAACGGAGATGAAAAACTTTTTCACACAGAGGGTTGTGAATCTGTGGAATTCTCTGCCTCAGAGGGTGGTAGAGGCCGGTTCTCTGGATGTTTTCAAGAGGGAGTCAAGATTCAAGAGAGTTTATTGTCATGTGTCCCAGATAGGGCAGTGAAATTCTTGCTTTGCTTCAGCACAACAGAACATAGTTGGCATGAATACAGAACAGATCAGTATGTCCATATACCATTATATAAATATATATACACACATGAATAAATAAAACAGATAAAGTGCAAATAAACAGATAATGGGTTATTAATGTTCGGAGTTTTGTTTGAGTTAAGTTCAATAGCCTGTTGGCTGTGGGGAAGTAGCTATTCCTGAACCTGGACGTTGCAGTCTTCAGGCTCCTGTACCTTCTACCTGAAGGCAGCGGGGAGATGAGTGTGTGGCCAGGATGATGTGGGTCCTTGGTGATGCTGCCAGCCTTTTTGAGGCTAGATAGAGCTAGATAGGGCTCTTAAACATGGTGGAGTCAAGGGGATATGGGGAGAAGGCAGGAATGGGGTACTGATTGTGGATGATCAGCCATGATCACATTGAATGGTGGTGCTGGCTCGAAGGGCTGAATGGCCTACACCTGCAGCTATTGTCTATGTTGAAACTAAACTGATTACTGATCCCCATCCATCCTCTGTGTTGCTGTTTGTTCTCAGAGCCGTCAGATGATGAATGGGAGGAGATATTGAGCAGCGATGATAGTGACGAGGGTGTGACTGAAGGGCCCGGCTCGCTTCTTTCTCCGCTCTGCCTGTCTGCAGAAGTCCTCTCCGCTCTTGTCAACAACCTCATTCCAAAAAAGGTAACGACCAAGAAATCCCTCCGTGGTGATTATCACAGTCGTACATTACCACACGATACAACAGAACTTTATTGATCCCAGGAGGGGAATTGATCAGCCAACAGTTATAAAACACACAAAGTATATGAAGCATGAAATTAAGTGGAAAGGGTGGGGGGGGGTGGGGTGGGGGTGGGGGTGGGGTGGGGGGGGGGGGGGGGGGGTAGTCAGTCTCCGTCTACTCCACGACCAAAAGGGGAAGGAGTTGTACAGTTTGACAGTGCGAATGGTATGTTAGCATTCATAGCAAAAGGATTTGAGTCTAGGAGCAGGGAGGTTCTACTGCAGTTGTACAGGGTCTTGGTGAGACCACACCTGGAGTATTGCGTACAGTTTTGGTCTCCAAATCTGAGGAAGGACATTATTGCCATAGAGGGAGTGCAGAGAAGGTTCACCAGACTGACTCCTGGGATGTCAAGAATGATATGAAGTCCTGGGATGTCAGGACTTTCATATGAAGAAAGACTGGATAGACTCGGCTTGTACTCGCTAGAATATAGAAGATTGAGGGGGGATCTTATAGAAATGTACAAAATTCTTAAGGGGTTGGACAGGCTAGATGCAGGAAGATTGTTCCCGATGTTGGGGAAGTCCAGAACAAGGGGTCATAGTTTAAGGATAAGGGGGAAATCTTATAGGACCGAGATGAGGAAAACATTTTTCACACAGAGAGTGGTGAATCTCTGGAATTCTCTGCCACAGTAGGTAGTTGCGGCCAGTTCATTGGCTATATTTAAGAGGGAGTTAGATGTGGCCCTTGTGGCTAAAGGGATCAGGGGGTATGGAGAGAAGGCAGGTACAGGATACTGAGTTGGATGATCAGCCATGATCATATTGAATGGCGCTGCAGGCTCGAAGGGCCGAATGGCCTACTCCTGCACCTTGTTTCTATGCTATGTTGATGGCCACTGGGAAAAAGGATCTCCTGTGGCGTTCTGTGCTGCATCTTGGGACAGTTTGGAAAGAGGCCCAACTTGCCCCCGCCAACCAAGATGCCTCATCTCCTCTAGTCCCACCGGCCCGTGTTTGGCCCATGTATATACATTCTCTGCTATTGCTACACACTTGTACTTAATCTAAGATTGTGCTTGCGTACGCTAACACCATTACTGCACTGCATGCAAATAAGAATTTTAGTGGACCTCATTACACAAAACATGGAATCATCACTGAAACCTTTCCTACCCGGCACGGTGGCGCAGCGGTAGAGTCGCTGCCTCACCGCGCCAGAGACCCGGGTTCGATCCCGACTACGGGTGCCGTCTGTACAGAGTTTGTGCGTTCTCCCCGTGACCTGCGTGGGTTTTCTCTGGGTGCTCCGGTTTCCTCCCACACTACAAACACCTGCAAGTTTGTAGGTTAATCGGTAAAATTGTCCATAGTGTATGTGTGTAGGACAGTGTCAGTGTATGGAGGGAACACTGGTCTGTGCAGACTTGATGGGCTGAAGGGCTATTTTCTTATCAGGGTCTTTACCCAACATATATCTTGAGAGAATATTTAATGGTTGCCGGCGTGTTTAGCCTTGTAGCTTCAGAAATTTAACAGCCGGGAATGAGTTTGTAACAATGGCGAAGATAATATTTATTTACAACTAGATTTTATGCAAAGCTGTCAAACAATAATATTAGTCAGTGGAAGATAGACGGGTTTCAAAGTACCGGTCCATCTTTGATCTTCCGGCAACTGGTGATCTGGCACCTCCTTTAATCCGGACAAAATCACGAGCGCACTTGTTATCCAGAGAACCGGCCTCCACCGCCCTCTGAAGGCAATTAACCTACAAACCCTACAAACTGTGAATACCTGGGCATGGGTTGGCATGGGTGGAGGTGTTTCCCGTCTCTGGGGAAGGGAGTCTTTTGGCAGCTGAGGAATCAAATTGTTACCTTGTTAGAGTTTCTCACTTGCAGTTCGAGTGTGAATCGAAATATTCACATGTAACACTGTTACAGTGGATGGCAGCAAAACTTCACACAAACTCCCAGAAATCTGAAAGTAGATTGTGTCGACTTTCCACTCTAGGCTTTAGAGATACAGAGCGGAAACTGTGATCATGGCTGATCATCCCCAATCAGTACCCCGTTCCTGCCTTCTCCCCATATCCCCTGACTCCGCTATCTAGCTCTCTCTTGAAAGTATCCAGAGAACCGGCCTCCACCACCCTCTGAAGCCAATTAACCTACAAACCCGCATGTCTTTGGAGTTTAGTTTTAATTTAAGGATACAGTGCGGAAACAGGCCCTTCGGCCCGCGGAGTCCGCGCCAACCAGCGATCCCCGCACGCCAACACGATCTTACACACAAGGGACAGTTTAATATATTTACAGAAGCCAATTAACCCACAAATCTGTACGTATTTGGAGTGTGGAAGGAAACCGGAACACCCGGAGAAAAACCCACGTGGTCTCCGGGCAAGTGTACAAACTCCGTACAGGCAGCACCCGTAGTCGGGATCGAACCTGGGTCTCGGGTGCTGTGAGGCAGCGAGTCTAACGCTGGGCCGCCCTTAGGCGCGTTAAGTATCTGGTGCATTATTGAACCACAGTCACAACCTTTGCTCTTATAATAAAAAATCCCACAGGAATG
Source organism: Leucoraja erinaceus (assembly GCF_028641065.1). Lineage (NCBI taxonomy): Eukaryota > Metazoa > Chordata > Chondrichthyes > Rajiformes > Rajidae > Leucoraja > Leucoraja erinaceus. The sequence continues at coordinate 4,423,064 of NC_073393.1, forward strand.
GAAACCAGGGGGAATTTCTGTAATCCTGATCCCGTAATCGGAGATGGGTTTGGGTGTGGGAATACTGGACTGGACTTCCGAAAATAAATTAACTGCGACATTAGTATTTGCACACATAACAATGAAAGCACCATTGCACATAGAGGAGATGAAGAAAACGAGCTGCAGAAAATGATAACTAATTAGATCTTCCGACGTCCATCTTATAGAAATAAACATTCCAGTACAAATACAGTGCCCAGGTCATGTGATAGGAACAGAATTTGGCCATTCGGCCCATCGTCTACTCTGCCATTCAATCACAGCTGATCTATCTCTCCCTCCTAATCCCATTTTCCTGCCTTCTCCCCATAACCTCTGACATTTGTACTAATCAAGTCAAGTCAAGTTTATTTGTCACATACACATACGAGATGTGCAGTGAAATGAAAGTGGCAATGCTCGCGGACTTTTGTGCAAAAGACAAACAACAAAACAACCAAACAAACTACAAACACAAGCATAACACACATATTCTTTTACATAATAAATAATGGAAGGAAAAACGTTCAGTGGAGTTAGTCCCTGGTGAGATAGGCGCTTACAGTCCGAATTGCCTCTGGGAAGAAACTCCTTCTCAACCTCTCCGTTCTCACCGCATGGCAACGGAGGCGTTTGCCTGACCGTAGCAGCTGGAACAGTCCGTTGCAGGGGTGGAAGGTGTCTCCCATGATTTTATTTGCTCTGGAGTTGCACCTTCTGTTGTATAGTTCCTGCAGGGGGGTGAGTGAAGTTCCCATAGTGCGTTCGGCCGAACGCACTACTCTCTGCAGAGCCTTCTTGTCCTTGGCAGAGCAATTCCCAAACCAGATGGTAATGTTCCCGGACAAGATGCTTTCCACCGCTGCTGCGTAGAAGCACTGGACGATCCTCGGAGACACTCTGAATTTCCTCAATTGCCTGAGGTGGTAAAGACGCTGCCTTGCCTTACTCACGAGTGCTGAGGCGTGTGATGCCCATGTCATATCCTCAGAGATGTGGACTCCCAGATATTTAAAACAGTTCACCCTATCCACAGGATCCCCATTTATCCTCAATGGAGTGTACGTCCTCGGATGATGTGCCCTCCTAAAGTCCATGATCAGCTCCTTCGTTTTTTTGATGTTCAAGAGGGGGCTGTTATCCTGGCACCCGAGTGCTAGATCAGCCACCTCCTCCCGGTAGGCCTTCTCATCGTTGTCTGAGATCAGGCCCACCACCAATCAAGTATCTATCTATCCCTGCCTTAAATATATCCACTGACTTGGCCTCCACAGCCTTCTGTGGGGCAGTATCCCACAGATAAGTCACCCTCTGACTAAAGAAATGAGGCTGTTGAGGAAATGAGAAAAGATGAGGCGCTGGCCCTTCGGCCCGCAATGTGTGTGTGTGCCGCAGTTGTCCTTGTTCTTTGTCTAGTGATTGGCCGCTCTCTGTGTGCTGGTGATCTGCTCCGCTTGTGAGTAACGTTTGTTTTGATTGGTAAATCCGTAGGTTTTGGAGAAGACGGTGTTTGCTGAGAGTGCCACGGTGGATGCTTGTACGGAGAGTCCTCCTTGGCGACCCTTGTTGGCAAAGTAAGTCTGGACCTTGTAACTTTGGCGAGGAGATACAAACGTGGCGTTAAAGTTGGGAACCGTTGTGGCGGCACGACGGCGCAGCGGTAGAGTTGCTTCCCTCGCAGCGCCAGAGACCCGCGTTCGTATGGTCATAAGGAACCGGAATGGAATTAGACCATTCGGCCCATCAAGTCTACTCTTGTCATTCAATCATGGCTGATCTATCTCTCCCTCCTAACCCCATTCTCCTGCCTTCTCCCTGTAACCCCTGATACTCGTACTGATCAAGAATGTTCGACCCCGACTACGGGTGCTGTCTGTGTGGAGTTTGTACGTTCTCCCCGTGACCAGCGTGGGTTTTCTCTGAGTTCTTCGGTTTCCTCCCACACTCCAAAGACGTGCAGGTTTGTAGGTTAATTGGCTTGGTGTATGTGTAAATTGTCGTGTGTGTGTGTGTGTGGATCACTGGTCGGTGCGGACTCGGTGGGCCGAAGAAGGGCCTCTCTCTGCGCTGGACCTCTAAACAAACCTGCCAAGCCTGGGTACACAAAAATGCTGGAGAAACTCAGCGGGTGCAGCAGCATCTATGGAGCGAAGGAGATAGGCAACGTTTCGTCCCGAAACGTTGCCTATCTCCTTCGCTCCATAGATGCTGCTGCACCCGCTGAGTTTCTCCAGCACTTTTGCTAACCTTCGATTTTCCAGCATCTGCAGTTCCTTCGTAAACACCTGTAAAGTCTGGTGTGTGTTTTCTGTAGGATGACACGGGTACAGTGTCGAGCCCTGACCTGCCTGAATAATCTGCTCTCAACTTTGGACGTGGAAAGACTCGGTGGGCCTGCTGCCCTTCACACACTCTCCCAGCATCTCACAAACCTCGTCTTCTCTCAGTCCGGTGAGTGAATGAATGAATGAATGAATGGATTGAATGATTGAATGCATGAATGTATGAATGAATGAATGAATGATTGAATGCATGATGATGATTGAATGAATGAATGAATGTATGAATGAATGAATGAACGATTGAATGAATGAATGAATGAATGATTGAATGGATGCATGAATGAATGAATGAATGAATGAATGATTGAATGAATGAATGAATGAATGAATGAATGAATGAATGAATTGAATGAATGAATGAATGAATGAATGAATGAATGAATGAATGAATGAATGATGCATGAATGATTGATGAATGATTGAATGAATGAATGAATGAATGAATGAATGAATGAATGATTGAATGGATGAATGAATGAATGATTGAATGGATGAATGAATGAATGAATGAATGGATGATTGAATGAATGAATGATGATTGAATGAATGATTGAATGTATGAATTAATTAATTAATTAATTAATTAATTAATTAATTGAATGAATGCATGAATGAATAATTTATTTTGGCCATACATTAAAAAGACTGTATCAATTTCAGTAGTCAGTATTAACTTTATTGTCATTTCACTGAGTATTTACATACACAGAAGAAACGGAAAATTGTTTGTCATCAGTTCCTGTCGGTGTAATTAATAAAAAAACAGAATAAATATATACGACTTTAAAATTAACATATCTAAAATTGAACGAAAAACAGACATTGAGACCGAACAGTGACTTTACGGTGACAGGATCTGAGTTCAGTAAGTGGACTGGATCTGATCAAGCTAATTTAATCCAGTTACAGTGCCACCATTAAGCCTTAGCTGGATCCAGTTTGATGGGTTCCAAGGTGGAAGGATTCATATAGATATCCAAATATGCTACGTCCGAGGTGGCACCAGATGCTTAACTATTCACCTCGTAACTACATTCTGCTTCTCTCTTTAAAGCAAAGTTGGGGGCTGTGAAATGATTAAGACACAAACATAGAAAATAGGTGCAGGAGTAGGCCATTCGGCCCTTCGAGCCTGCACCGCCATTCAATATCATCATGGTTGATCATCCAACTCAGTATCCTGTACCTGCCTTCTCTCTATACCCCCTGATCCCTTTAGCCACAAGGGCCACATCTAACTCCCTCTTAAATATAGCCAATGAACTGTGTGGCCTCAACTACCTTCTGTGGCAGAGAGTTCCACAGATTCACCACTCTCTGTGTGTGAAAAATGTTTTTCTCATCTCGGTCCTAAAAGATTTTCCCCTTTATCCTTAAACTGTGACCACCTTGTTCCGGACATCCCCAACATCGGGAACATGTTGGGGAAGGTGTCAGGTGCCTAGCTGTCAAAGTTTGGGCGAGGTTAGATGTGTGGGGGTGTATGGTGTATGGGAGAGTGGACACAGTCCGTGAACCATTTTGATTGCTTGTGGGAAGAAGCTGTGTAGCATCCTGCTGGCTCTGCAGCTGATACTCCTGTACCTACCTCATCCCAGATGGCAGAATGGAGAAGATGTGATGTGATGGGTGATAAGGGTCCTTAATATCACACAACGTTCACATAATCAATGACCAAAAAAGGAATCGGCAGAAGCCACAAAGCCTATTTTTGCCTATCCTATACAATCCATAAAATAACCCAGAATATCAGCGTTACAAAGGAAAGAAAAAAAATAATAAAATTTCCTCCAAATTGTAATCCTTACATATTTTACATTTCAATCGTTTTACATTATAATCCTTAATTATTTTACATTTTAAGGCTTTTTTTGAAACTCGACAGAGAGCTACAAAATTCCAATTCCTCACTAAGCCCGTTCCAGTATTTGACTCCCAAAACTGCGACAAAACTGAATTGGATAATCGTGATAATTCTAAACTCTCCGGATTTGAATCATTTGAAATTTAGATGTTTAATGTGATTGTATTTGTTTGCCTCCTGTAGCTCATCAGTGCAATCGTGCTTTATTTATCACTTTATGCAACTGCACAGTAAAGTTCCTTTTGCGTTGATCACACGTGCGGGGGCCGCCATGTTTCAAAGTGCGGTCGGCCCATGCGCTCGATTTACTGGATCAGTTCTCCTCCCCTCCCCTCTCCTCTCCTACTCCCATCTTTGTGTCCCAGGGCGCCCCCTGCAGCCCACCTTCAAGCTTGCAGCTGGAGGCAGCATTACCCCGGTTCACCGGCCCTCGCTCCTCCCGTCCGACCTCTCCAGCTCCGTCCCTGATACTCCGACCCACCGACGGGCGGGTTCCCCGTGCCCCGGTCGGCTGGCGTGTCGGCTACATGTTTGTTTTCATTCTGTTTCAGAGATCCCACAGGACTCTGAGTTCTTGGAGGCCGTGACTGGTGCGCAGAGATCATTGATGCAGATAATGTCGTCCAACAATATTCCTCAAGTAAGCCATGGTAGATTTAAGGACCTGTGTCCCACTTACGCGATTTTTTTCTTTAGAAAGATGAGGACATAAGTTCAAGGTGAAGGGGAAAAGATTTAATAAGAAACTGAAGGGTGACTTTTTCACACAAAGAGTGGTGGGTGTATGGAACGAGCTGCCAGAGGAGGTAGCTGAGGCAAGGACTACTGCCAACGTTTAAGAAACATTTGGACAGGTACATGGACAGGACAGGTTTGGAGGGATAAGGGGCCAAATGCAGGCAGGTGGGACAAGTGTAGATGGGACATGTTGGCCGGTGTGGGCAAGTTGGGCCGAAAGGCCTGTTTCCATGCTGTATCACTCTAGGACTCTATATGAGTGGGGACCTCATTGAAACTTACCGAATAGTGAAAGACCAGGATAGAGTGGATGTGGAGAGGATGTCTCCACTAGTGGGTGAGTCTAGGAACAGACGCCAAGTTAAACTGATCTCCTGTGGCTGCCCATGATCCATGTCCCTCTATCCCCTGCGTAGCTGTGTGCTGATCTAAAAGCCACTCAAATGCCACTGCCAAGTTTAGTTTAATTCAAACATTGCTAAACTTTGCACAGGTGAGTTTGTGGTGACAACTGAAAAGCTTTGCGGACACTTTAACCCTTTCCTTTCCCTCGCCCGGCAGCAGGGTCTGAGCGCGGAGCAGCTGATGCGGTTGTGTGAAGCGGGAGCCCAGTGTGAGAACGCCTGTGCCCGTGTCAACGTAGTGGCCATGGTGGGAATTAGTGGCCACGTCCTCGCCAAGGAGGAGAACACCGGCGCCACTCTCAAGGTAGCGGGAAGATAATATACTACGTAGAACAAGCTGCTTTCACCTCGCTGTTCCTGAGTTCAGGGCAGCATAGTGGCACAGCATTAGAACTCACAGCTACTCACAGCTCCTGAGACACGGGTTCGATCTGTGCATGTCTGTATGGAGTTTGCACGTTCTCCCCGTGACCGCATGGGTTTTCTCCGGGTGCTTCGGCTTCCTCCCACACTCCCAAGACGTGCAGGTGTGTAGGTTAATTGGCTTCAGTAAATTGTAAATTATCTCTCGAGTGTTGGACGGAACATGTGTTCGGACGATCGCCGGTCGGCATGGACTAGGTGGGCCGAAGGGCCTGTGTCCGCACTGTATGTCTAATGTCTAAAAGTCTCGGGTTTTTTTTAAACCAAGTTATATTGACTTTTTAAGATGTAAACATTGCAAAAAAAAAAGGGTCCTGACCTGAAACGTCACCTATCCATATTCACCAGAGATGCTGCCTGACCCGCTGAGTTACTCCAGCACTCTGTGTCGTTCCTTGGTAAATCAGCATCTGAAGTTCCTTGTTCCTGCACCAAGATGTACGAGCTTCCTGTTACAGACCCGTTACTCCCGTGGTTGACTTTGGAGATACAGCAGGGAAACAGGCCCTTCGGTCCACTGAGTGCATACTGACCAGCAATCACTGTTCACACTAGTTCTATGTTGTCCCACATTCTCATCCACTCCCTGCACACCAGGGGCAATTTACCAAAGCCCATTAACCTATAAACCCGCACGTCTTTGGGATGTGGGAGGAAACCAGATCACCCGGTGGAAAAAACCGCGTGGTTGCAGTGAGAACATGCAAACTCCACAAAGTCAGCACCCGAGGTCAGGGTTGAACCTGGGTCTCTGGGGTGTTGCGAGGCATCAGCTCTACCCGCTGCGCCTCTGTGCGCTGAATAAAAATGATCTGTTGCCTCGGTCATTGGTAAATTATTTGACCTTGTGTAATCCCGTGTGTTTACACGTCGCAGGTGATGGGTGACTTCTTGCTGCAAGTGATGGCCAAGGATTCGTCGCTGGTGGTGGTGGGCGAAGCCCTTGATGCCCTCATCGACATCTTTGCCGATGGACTTGAGGCCGACAGGGCAGCACGGCAAATGAAGCTGCTCCACGCCCTGAAATCATTCCAACCCGTCTTCAAATCGAGGGTAATTGCTGTAGCGTGCACTGTGGTAGCAGAAATTATACATCCATGTAATGTGTGTGTGTGATATGTGTGTATATATACATTATATGCACATTATTGTGTGTATACAATGCATATGTGTATATATATATGTGTGTGTGTGTATATAGATATGTGTGTGTATATATACATTATGTGCACATTATTGTGTGTATACAATGCATATGTGTATATATATGTGTGTGTGTGTGTATATATAGATATGTGTGTGTATATATACATTATATGCACATTATTGTGTGTATATAATGCATATGTGTATATATATATGTGTGTATAAACACACATTATGTACAATATATATATATATTTTATTATATATATATATATATATATATATATATATATATATATATATATATATATATATATATATATATATATATATACATACACATACACACATATATACACACACATATATATATATACACACACACATATATATATATACACACACATATATATATATACACACACATATATATATATCCCCTATATACATATAAAATAAGTGTGTTTGTATGTGTGTATATAGAGCAGGTCAAGCAGCATCCATGGAGGAAATGGACTGGAGATGTTTTGGACTGGACCCACTTCAGTTTTGGGTCGGGACATTTCTTCAAACTGTTTGGGGTGGGGGTGAGGGTGGGGGCGGGGGTGGGGAGCAAGAAAGCTGGAAAATAGTTACAATCGCAACTTTTAAGAAACGTTTAGAGGGGTACGTGGGTAGGACAGGTTGAGAATAAAGTTGTTTAAGAAGGAACTGCAGATTCTGGAAAATCGAAGGTAGACAAAATTGCTGGAGAAACTCAGCGAGTGCAGCAGCATCTATGGAGCGAAGGAAATAGGCAACGTTTCGGGTCAAAACCCTTCAGACTTTAGAATAAAGTTGACTTGACTTGACTAGAGGGATATGGGCCAAACGCAGGCAGGTGGGACTAGAGTAGAGGGGGCATGTTGGTCGGTATGGGCAAGTTGGGTTACCAAGGGCTTGTTTCCAAGCTTTTTGATGCTGACTCTAAGAGAGGCGGGGGGTGGGACAAAGACTGGAGAGTGATAGACACGAAAAAAAACTGGAATAACTCAGCAGGTCAGACAGCATCCCTGGAGAACATGGATCGGTAACGTTTCGGGTCGGGACCCGTCTTCAGACAAGCGATGGGTGGATACAGGTGACATATGGGTGGAGTCGGTGACAAATGCTCGAGGTGAAAAGGAGACAAATGGGTGTCGGATAAGGAGAGAAGTGAACATTAAACCTAGAGAGGGTTACACAAAAAAGCTGGAGAAACTCAGCGGGTGCAGCAGCATCTATGGAGCGAAGGAAATAGGCAACGTTTCGGGCCGAAACCCTTCTTCAGACAACCTAGAGAGGTGGGTTATCGGAGGAATGGGACGGGCAGGAGAGGAAAGAGTGGGGGGAGGGGGATAAAAGTGGTATTGATCAGTGAAGTGACTGTTGAACAAATGTTCATAAATATAAATATTCCTTCACAGTTATTATTACTATCTCTGACTGCAAACTCTTACTTTAGATCCAAAAGGAAGGAAAGGGTAACCTCACCATAGATCAACGACTGGTTCTGGACAACGTGAAGACCAATCTCCGGCGGTTCATCGCTTATCGCGAAGGTTTAACGAGAAAATAAAACAGATATCGACGGAGGCTGGTTCAAAGTTCAGCCAAAATCAGTATTGTCACCTGAGATCCTGTTCAATCATTACGAAGGCGAACCTTTGTAACCAGTTTATGAAATCTAGATTTATGCATTAAATCTTTTTTAATTAAATTTTCAATATTTCGGGGTTTTTTTTAAATGATTTTAGATTTTGACGGCAGTTCGTTCCATAACTACATAGAAAAATAATTTGCATTTAATTTTCTGATGCCAGCCAAATTAAAAACCGTTCCGGTCTGTAAAATTAAATCATAATTAGTTCATATAACGTGACAAATAGTCAATATAGGGCTAATGACAACTGTTAATTAAGATAGTTTTAGAGATATAGCATGGAAACTGGCCCTTCGGCCCACCGAGTCCATGCTGACCATCGATCACCCATTCTTGCTAATTCTATGTAATTCCATTTTCTCATACACTCCCTACACTCTAGGGGCGATTTTATAGGGGTCAATTAAAAGGGTGGCACGGTGGCACAGCGGTAGAGTTGCTGCCTTACAGCACTTGCAGCAGCGGAGACCCCGGTTCGATCCCGACCACGGGTGCTTGTCTGTGCGGAGTTTGTACGTTCTCCCCGTGACCTACCTGCGTGGGTTTTCTCCGAGATCTTTCTTCGGTTTCCTCCCACACTCCCAAGCTGCACAGGTAAATGTAGGTAAATTGGCTTGGTAAATGTAAAATTTGTCCCTAGTGTGTGTAGGATAGTGTTAATGTGCGGGGATCGCTGGTCGACGCGGACCCGGTGGGCCGAAGGGCCTGTTTCCGTGCTGTATCTCTAAACTAAACGACAAACCTGTATGTCGGGAATGTGGGAGGAAACCAGAGCACCCGGAGGAAACCCACGCGGTCACGGGGAGAAAGTGCAAACTCCACACAGACAGCAGTCGAGGTCAGGATCGAACCGGGTGTCTGGCGCTGTGAGGCAGCAACTCTACTCTCTGGAGTGATTGTAATGAAGCTAATATTTTATGTGTAGGCATTCAACTTGAACTCCGTCCTAGAACCAGTGTGCTGGTAAACTTTCCCAAAGTTATTAGGGATCCCTGCTTCTCTTGAATCGATGAGTTGCAGCTACTATCCCTTTCCCCGTTGCGCGTGAAAGAGTGGCCTCTCGGCACTCCAGAGTGTCGAGCCGTTCAATTTTCCCCAAAGACTTGGCATCTCCCACATCAATGACGTCGGAATCCGAAGGGGGAGGAGAGAGGAACAAAGTTTGAGCCTGACTGAGAATCTATCCTTGTACGGTGTAGAAGTTTGAGTTCTGTTTACACATCAGATTACCCCAGCATATTCCGCTGGTGTTACTAACTGTAAAGGAATTAGCTCGGCAATCTTTAATACTGGCTGCCCTTTAGGCCTCAAATGACTTTCATCACTGAAACCATTTAAAATGACCAACATTTCTGCTCTCTGGAAGGAAGCTGAAGGAAGCCACGGGTTGTCACCTCGGTTGAGCTATAGTATTATTATTCCAAACCCTTGATGCACATTAGATACATCAGCATCCTGGAATCTGAGCTGCACTCGGATACCTGGGAACTCATCCAAATGGCGGTTGGCCAGCCTGTCGAGTTATTTGATGGTTTATAGTCAGGTGGAGGGCTAGATTAGGAAACGCCACCAACCAGTCTTCCGTTAGATTGTGCTACAAATAGAGGTCACATAATTACATAAAGCCCAGCGGATATCGAACGCCCCGTAAAAACAAACTGCAGTTGTTCATGAGTTCTAGGAGCAGGATTGGGCCATATAGACAATAGACAATAGGTGCCGGAGGTAACAGGTGTAGGCCCTTCGAGCCAGCACCGCCATTCAATGTGATCATGGCTGATCATCCCCAATCAGTACCCCCCGTTCCTGCCTTCTCCCCATATCCCCTGACTCCGCTATTTTTAAGAGCCCCATCTAGCTCTCACTTGAAAGCATCCAGAGAACCGGCCTCCACCGTCCTCTGAGGCAGAGAATTCCACAGATTCACCACTCTCTGTGAGAAAAAGTGTTTCCTCGTCTCTGTTCTAAATGGCTTACTCCTTATTCTTAAACTGTGGCCCCTGGTTCTGGACTCCCCCAACATCGGGAACATGTTTCCTGCCTCTAGCGTGTCCAAGCCCTTAACAATCTTATATGTTTCAATGAGATATCCTCTCATCCATCTAAACTCCAGAGTGTACAAGCCCAGCTGCTCCATTCTCTCAGCATATGACAGTCCCGCCATCCCGGGAATTAACCTTGTTTGATTTGGCCCATCAAGTCTACTCCAGTATTCAATCAGGGCTGATCTATCTCTCCCTCCTAACCCAGGTCTCCTGCCTTCTCCCCGTAACCCCTGACCCCCGTACTAAACAAGAATCTATCCATCTCCACCTTTGAAATATACATTGATGTGGCCTCCACCGCCTTCTGCAGCAATTAATTCCACAGACTCACCACCCTCTGACTTATCTGAGGAAGGATGTGCTGCCATTGGAGAGGAGGTTTACAAGAACGAGCCCAGTGATGCGTGGGTTAACATACGATGAGCGTTTGACGGCACTGGGCCTGTATTCGCTGGAGTTTAGAAGGATGAGGGGGGACCTCATTGAAACTTACAGAATAGTGAAAGGCCTGGACAGAGTGGGTGTGGAGAGGATGTTTCCACCCGTGGGAGAGTCTAGGACCAGAAGGCACAACCTCAGAATAAAAGGGCGTACCTTTGGAAAGGAGATGAGGGGGAATTTCTTTAGTCAGAGGGTGGTGAATCTGTGGAATTCATTGCCACAGACGGCGGTGGAAGCCACATCAATGGGTATTGTTTTAGTTTTAGAGATACAGCGCAGAAACAGGCCCTTCGGCCCACCGGGTCCGCGCTGACCAGCATCCCCGTATATTAACAATATCCTACACCCACTAGGGACAATTTTCACATTTACCAAGCCAATTAACCTACAAACCTGCACTTCTTTGGAGTGTGGGAGGAAACTGAAGATCTTGGGGAAAACCCACGCAGGTCACGGGGAGAACGTGCAAACTCCGTACAGACAGCACCCGTAATCAGGATCGAACCTGGGTCTCCGGCGCTGCACGCGCTGTAAGGCAGCAACTCTACCGCTGTGCAACCGTTTGATAGGTTCTTGATTAGGAAGGGTGTCAAAGGTTATGGGTGGAAGGCAATAGAATGGGGTTGAGAGGGAAAAATACACTAGCCATCATTGAATGGCAGAGCAGACTCGATGGGCTGAATGGCCTGATTCTGCCAATGAATTCCACAGATTCACCAACCTCTGACTAAAGAATTTCCTCATCTCCTTTCTAACGGAACGTCCTTTTATTCTGAGGCTGTGCCCTCTGGCCCTGGACTCTCGCACGAGCAAAAACATCCTCTCCACATCCACTCTCTCCAGGCCTTTCACTAATCGGTAAGAGAGGGTTGGGATCTTCTTCAATGGTGAAGGCGGTTCAGATATTTTAACCACCAGTGAACGACAGGCTCTCGTTGGGTATATGTATTTCGGTAGCTCTCTAATGAGAATTAAAGAACATTCTCAGAATTAAAGGGCGTTCTTTCAGAAAGAAGATGAGGAAAAATGTCTTTTGTCAGAGGGTGGTGAATCTGTGGGATTCCTTGCCACAGAAGGCTGTGGAGGCCAAGTCAGTGGATATTTTTAAGGCAGCGATAGATAGATAGATTCTTGATTAGTATGGGTGTCAGAGGTTACGGGGGCAAGGTGGGAGAATAGGGTCAGGAGGGAGAGATAGATCAGCCGTGACTGAACACTTATCACTTATGCCCTTATGATTCCTGACATTGTACTGCGAATGGAGATGATGAATGAATTTTATACCCAAGTTATGCAAAGAGTCACCACATAAAGGACGTCGACAGTTACAAAGTATCCCGGGCGAGGCCCTCCTTCGTTCTGCGTGGGAAGGAACTGCAGATGCTGGTTTACACCAAAGATAAGACACAATAAGCTGGAGCAACTCAGCAGGACGGGCAGCATCTCTGGATATCTTCGGTGTAAACCGGCATCTGCAGTTCCTTCCTCCACATTTCGTCTCATCCAGAGATGCTGCCTGTCCCGCAGAGTCCTCCTTTGTTCCCCCCCACCCTCCCTGTATGCAGAAACTTTTTTTGTGCACTGACATTTGCTTCTACTATTGAGGAATGTTGGGTGCGTTTGTACAGCTGGATTGTTACAGCAGTTGGACAGTCCTGATCTTTCACAGCTTAAGGCTGTGAGCAATGCCTTTAAAAATATCCCAGAAGCACTTGGCACTACTGGCAGAGCCCCGTGAATCTCTGGAACTCTCTGACAGAAAAGTGAACGCAGCATTGCCAGATATGAGGACAGCTGGTCCCAATGACCACGACTAGCTCCTGAGATTTTTGGAGGTGGGGTTTTTGTTCAGTTTTGTTTTAGTTTAATTATTAGAGTACAGAGAATCAGGCCCCTCTGGCCCGCTGAGTCCATGCCTCCTGCTTCTCTGCTGAGACGGCCAAAACTGGAATAACACAACTCACAATGGTTGTCACAAGGATGTCCACCAGTACTGCCGTTATAACTGTATTACATAGATTACTTTTGATTTTAAAGTGCAGTTTGCTTTAAAAATTTTGATTAAACAATTGGGTTCAGACACAAAAATCGCACTTTGAAAATTTATTTTCACTTAGATTAGATTAGATTTTATTTGTTGTCACTTGAACCCAGAAGTTCAAACGAAATTTCGTTTCTGCAGTCATACAAACAAGAAGAACCAAGACACAACACAATTTACACACACATCCATCACAGCGAATCTCCTCCTCACTGTGATGGAAGGCAAAGTCTTATCTCTCCCCTGCACTCCTCATTCTCCTCCCGATGTCAGAGTCAAAGCCCCCGGCGGGCGATGGTAAATAAGTCCCGCAGCAATTTGAAGCCACGCCGGGCGATGCAAGGCCCCGCTCCAGGTCATCCTCAACCCCGCAACTCGGGCGGGAGAAGTCGCCATTGCGGAAGCCCCGAAAAGCGATATGATTTCACGATATGATTTTGCTGCTGTGATTTTAAAAGAGAGTTAATGACAAATAGAAAACGAGGAATAGAAGACGAGGAAACGCTTTTTCTCACAGAGAGTGGTGAGTCTGTGGAATTCTCTGCCTCAGAGGGCGGTGGAGGCAGGTTCTCTGGATGCTTTCAAGAGATAGATAGATAGGGCTCTTAAAAATAGCAGAGTCAGGGGATATGGGGAGAAGGCAGGAACGGGGCACCGATTGAGGATGAACAGCCATGATCACATGCTGGCTCGAAGGGCTGAATGGCCATACTCCTGCACCTATTGTCTATAGTTGAGGCAAGATTTAATAGACACTCGGACAGGTAGCCCTTCTGTCCAAGCACTAAATGGAGCTGTACAGATGCAGTTGCAGCAGTGGGAATGATCCTTCGACCCCCGGCAGGCAACAAACGTTGCCAGGACATGTCTGTGCCACATCGCTCACTGGCAGAGCCCCGTGCCAGCTCAAGAGGCCAGAAGTTTGAACACAGCTGCCAGACATGATTGGGACATGTGCCTCCCAGAGACCGTGACTGTTCCCGAGGTAAGCAGCGTTTGGGTTTAATTTAGAGATACAGCACGGAAACAGGACCTTGGCCCCACTGTGTCCACGCCGACCAGCGCTCATCTGCTCCGTGTCGCACGGGTCATTCTGGACACTGGCCCCAGCTCCAGAAGCGGGCAGGTGGGACTGGTGTAGGTGGGGCATGGGCGAGTTGGAGCGAGGGGCCTGTTTCCGTGCTGCATGGCTCTGCGGGAAAGAGGAGCGATGCAGAGGGGAAGTGTGTGGGGGAAAGAAGGACAATATGAAAGTTGTGAGGAAGGGACTCGGAGAAAAAGAAACAGAATTACTCAAGCACGAGGGGAGATGTTTTATGGTTCTGGCGTTGTGGTGTGGGTGTGAGTGGTGGGAGGTGTGCTTAGTGGAAGAGGTGAGTGTTTTGCCCCCAGAATTGGTGCTCGGTGTTTGTGACACTCAAGGAACCGCAGGTGTTGGAATCCTTGTATTCTTGTATTCAAATTTTATTGTCGTTGCCTCACTTTGAGACAACGAAATGAATTTCTCGTACAGCAGTATCGTTAAAAAAAATCACAAGAAAAATAATAAAAATAAATAATAAATAAATAATAAAACATATTAAAAAAATAAAATTGAAATTGAATTAAAAATTTAACAAAAGCACAAACACAAAAAGGCAGGAACGGGGCACTGAACATAAATGGCACCCATGATGAGGCGGCACCATAGGGCCGAATGGCCTAATCCTGCACCTATTGTCCTATTGTCCGTAGTTGGGGCCTTCCGAGCACCTGCAGTCGCCGCCCCGGTGGCCCTTCTGTTCAGGCCCTCACGCCGGGCTGGTGGGACGCCGACGCCGAACCCCGACGGTGAGCAGCCTCCTCCTCAGCGGCCCAGACCTCCTGATCAGCCGCCTCCCGCTGGCGGAGCCCTGTGCCAGCTCCTGAGTCCCTGAAGTTTGAACACAGAGTGCCAGGACCCGCGATTGGACAGCGTGCCTCCCAGAGACGTTGGGAGCTCTGCAAACCGCAGCTCCGTGATGTTAATGCAGCAGGTACAGCACTCCGGGCTCCAGACGGCGACCCCCAGTGTGGCATCGCCAGCCCCGCGATCATCCAGCGCTGTCCCGCCATGCTGGAGCACCGGTCGAGCTCCAGGCAGGAAAGGCTGCGCCAATCTGGTGTAGGTGGGGCGCTGTGGTCGGGGGCAGTTGGCGACGAGGGGCCTAATAGTCGCGTCCTCACCAGGAAGCGGCGGGAAAGAGGAGCGATGCACCGTGCCCTCTTCCCCACAAAGAAAAACAATAAAAGAGTTGTGAGGAATACACTTTTAAAAAAGAAACAGAATTACAAAAGCACGAGGGGAGATGTTTTGTGGTTCTGGAGTGGGGAGGTGCTGGCACCAGCGGCACCGGAAGTACAAGTGAGGAAAAACTCAAAGTGTTTAGTTTAGAGATATAGCTCGGAAACAGGGCCTTCGGCCCACCGAGTCTGCACACACACACACACACACACACACGCACGCACGCACGCACGCACGCGCGCGCACACACACGCACGCACGCACGCACACACACACACACTTGTTTTATGTTTTTGTTATGCCAAGCCAATTAACCTGCACACAATAGACAATAGGTGCAGGAGGAGGCCATTCGGCCCTTCGAGCCAGCACCGCAATTCAATGTGATCATGGCTGATCATCCCCAATCAATACCCTTGTTCCTGACTTCTCCCCAAATCCCCTGACTCCGCTATTTTTAAGAGCCCTCTCTGGCTCTCTCTTGAAAGTATCCAGAGAACCGGCCTCCACCGCCCTCTGATGCAGAGAATTCCACAGACTCACCACTCTCTGAGAGAAAAAGTGTTTCCTCGTCTCCGTTCTAAATGGCTTACTCCTTATCCTTAAACTGTGGCCCCTGGTTCTGGACTCCCCCAACATTGGGAATATGTTTCCTGCCCATATCCTCTGACTCCGCTATTTTTAAGATCCCTATCTAGCTCTCTCTTGAAAGCTAGCTGTACGTCTTTTGAGCTTGGGAGGAAACCGGAGCACCCGGAGAAAACCCACGCAGGTCACGGGGAGAACGTACAAACTCCGTACAGACAGCACCCGAGGTCGGGATCGAACCGGGGTCTCCGGCGCTGTGAGGCAGCAACTCTACCGCTGCGCCACCGTGCCGCACATTGAAAACCACAAAGGCAGCAGGTTTGATGCTCATTGTCTAACAGCAGCAGAAATGATTCTCTTGTCCCCTGGTCATGAAGCAACAGCTGTACTTCCCGGCACCAGCTTTGTACGGAAACTCTACTGGGTGGAATTTGCCTAACACACAAACACTTAATTCAGATAATAAACCAAATGATAAATCTACAGTGCCATTAAGTTGGCCCTGTTGTGGGGGGAGAGGGTAGGGGGGACTATTTATTATTGAAAGATGGGTGGAGAGGGGTTGGGAGATTGCAACCTTCACGTGGTCCGCCCTGTTTTGACGAATGCAATCAACCCGGCGTGCACAATCAAGTAAGATCAAATAGAACAAGTTGTCCTACAACTTTAGTCTGTGCACGCCGTACGCAGGAAGAAAAAGATGGGTGGAGAGGTTGTAGCTGTCCTATCGTAGGTTCTGATGTGCCGACCATAACGCCAGGTCAGTTTAGCTTGTCAATGTTGCGTGTACAGTGTAAAGCCTTTGTTGCGTGCTATCCAGTCAGCGGAAAGAGCTGCACGTGATTACAATCACGGTTGCAGGGCAGTTGCGGTGGCGCAGCGGTAAAGTTGCTGCCTTATGGTGAATGCAGCGCCGGAGACCCGGGTTCGATCCCAACTACGGGTGCTTGTCTGCACTGAGTTTGTACGTTCTCCCCGTGACCTGCGTGGGGTTTTCTCCGGGATCTTCGGTTCCCTCCCACACTCCAAAGACGTACAGGTTTGCAGGTTAATTGGCTTGGTAAATGTAAAGAATTGTCCCTAGTGGGTGTAGGATGGTTAATGTGTGGGGATCGCTGGTCGGCGCGGAACTTGTGGGCTGAAGGGCCTGTTTCCGCACTGTAATCTCTAAACTAATCTAAAACTAAATCGAGCCATCCACAGTGTACAGATACAGGATAAAGGGAATAATGTTTAGTGCAAGATAAAGTCCAGTCACAGATAGTCCGAAGGTCTCCAGTGAGATAAATGGTAGGTCAGGACCAAAGATACTAGAGGAGCTCCTCTATAATCTTTGGTCAGGACTGTTCTCTCTAGTTGGTGGTAGGATGGTTCGGTTGCCTGATAACAGCTGGGAAGAAACTGTCCTTGAATCTGGAGGTGTGCATTTTCACACTCCTGTACCTCTTGCCTGATAGGGGAGGGGAGAAGAGGGAGTGGTCGGGGTGACACTGGTTCTAGATTATGCTGCTGGCAGATCCATATTAACATTTATTAACAAATATTTTCATTTTCACACATCTGGTCTTCTTAGAGGATTGGACAGGCTAGATGCAGGGAAAATGTTCCCGATGTTGGGGGAGTCCAGAACCAGGGGTCACAGTTTAAGGATAAGGGGTATGCCATTTAGAACGGAGACGAGGAAAAACTTTATCACCCAGAGAGTTGTGAATCTGTGGAATTTGCTGCCACAAAGCCAATTCACTGGATGTTTTCAAGAAAAAATTTAGATTCAGCTCTTAGGGCTAACAGAATCAAGGGATATGGGGGAAAAGCAGGAATGGGGTACTGATTTTGTATGATCAGCCATGATCATATCGAATGGCGGAGCTGACTCGAAAGGCGGAATGGCCCACTCCAGCACCTATTTTCTATGTTTCTATGGCTACTAACTCATCCCAGAACAGAGACCCAGCAGTAGAGGTGATGCCTTGATCACCTTGATCGATCCTGATTAGGGGTGCTGCCTGTGTGGAGTTTGTACGTTCTCCCTGTGACCAAGTGGGTTTTCACCGGGCGCTCCAGTTTCCTCCCACGTTCCAAAGACGTGCAGGTTTGTAGGTTAATTAGCTTCTGTAAGTTGTCCTTCATGTGCAGGATGAAACTGGTGTAGGGGTGATCGCTGGTCAGCGCGGACCCACTGGGTCAAAGGGCCTGTTTCCACGTGTATCTCTAAACTAAACTAAAGTAAACTAAACAGATATAGAGTTTCGGGTGCTGTAGGTGACTTGCTGATCTCGAAGGCAAACATCTCAATCTGCTGCACAGATCATTAAAGGTCACATCTTTCGGGAGGAATATCTATATTTTCAGAATGAAGAGCATATTTCTGCAGTAATTGAAAAAAATTAAGCGACAGACACAGATAAAATTATCGAGCAAAAGGTCAGCGTGAGGTCAATTCCATGATCTCATAGATATTTGGATACCTTTCAAATATACTGATGCCTTGAACATTTTGGGAATCACTACTATTGAAAACTATTTAAGAAGTATTTTTCGTGACCGGTATATTAGAAGCATCTTAGTCGTAATGTTAGTATATTTTTTTATCCTAAAGAAAGAAAACAATTTCTGTGGACAAAAATGCTGGAGAAACACAGCGGGTGAGGCAGTATCTTTGGAGAGAAAGAAGAGGCGACGTTTCGGGTCGAGACCCTTCTTCAGACTGTCGTAGCCTATTCCTTCGAGAAGAAGGGTCCCGACGGGCAGAAGGGCCTGTTTCCACTCTATCTCTAAAGTCTAAAGTTAAGTCTATTGCACATGTTATAGAAATCGGCATAACTGTCTGTACGGAGTTTGCACGTTCTCCCCGCGACCTGCGTGGGTTTTCTCCGAGATCTTCGGTCTCCTCCCACACTCCAAGGACGTACAGGCGTGTGTGTTCATTGGTTTGGTATAAATGTAATATTGTCCCTAGTGTGTGTTAGTGTGCGGGGATCGCTGGTCGGCGCGGACTCGGTGGGCCAAAGGGCTGTATCTGTAAAAACTTTGAACAGCTGAAACTAACTGAGAAGAGACTGAAGAAAAAGCTTCCTGCTCTGAATCACTCCACTTTCACAGCTGGTGGCAATTTACTAACTTTTATTCCAGAACTGAAATTTTCCTTAAAGGAAAAATGATTGTAATGTTAGCCAGCGCACTCCCAACAGTAAGAAGTTACGATGAACGCCACTATCATTATTAACAAATAAAGTAATCTGGCTCACACTGAATGTCTTAAATGCCCATGTTTTAAAACTGTAAACCTGTAAACAATGGGCCGAGATTAATTTGTTGCTAAGTAGAAGTGTCGTCCACCAATGCCAGTTCGCATGGAGTCAATTGGATTATGGTCTTCAATAACAATCCTCCTGCAATGATCCAGAGACGTTTTCATTAGGCTGCACGTCCTAATAAGGGAATAGTATGTGTGATGATACTTTGTCGGTGGGTTTTATGCAGCTGCCAGCACTTTGCACCACAGCTAATACGTCAGAACTCCATCCAGCCTCTAAAGGGATAGGTCGGGTGTCAGGGGTTATGGGGAGATGGCAGGAGGATAGGGTGAGGAGGGAGAGGTAGAGCAGCCATGAATACGATCTGATACAATAGGACTGAGGTGAGGAAAAACGTTTCCACCCAGAGAGTTGTGAATCTGTGGAATTGTCTGCCACAGAAGGCAGCGGAGGCCAATTCACTGGATGTTTTGAAGAGAGAGTTAGATCTAGCTCTTGGGGCTAAAGAAATCAAGGAATATGGGGGGAAAAAGCAGGAACGGGTACTGATTCTGGATGATCAGCCATGATCATATTGAATGGTGGTGCTGGCTCGAAGGGCCGAATGGCCTACTCCTGCAACTATTTTCCATGTTTCTATGGTACGATACAATAGAACTTTGTTTATCCCAGGAGGGAAGTTGGTCTGCCAACAGAACAAGATAAAATAAAGCGATGAGGGGAAAGGATTGGGGTTGTGCAAAGATTGAGGGGGGGGAGGAGGGGAGTCAGTCTCAGTCTACCCCACGGCAGAAGGGGGAGGAGTTGTACAGTTTGATAGCCACAGGGAAGAAGGATCTCCTGCGGCATTCTGTGCTGCATCTTGGTGGAACCAGTCTGTTGCTGAAGGTGCTCCTCAGGTTGACCAGTGTGTCATAGAGGGGGTGAGCTGTATTGTCCAGGATGCTCCGCAGTTTGAGGAGCATCCTCCCCTCCAAGACCACCCACCTCCCGTGAATCCAACTCCAACTCCAGCCCCTAGGATGGAGCCAGCCTTCCTGATGAGTTTATTGATCCTATTGGTGTCCGCGACCTTCGCCCTGCTGCCCCGGCACACTGCAACAAAGAAGATGGCACTGGCTGCCACCGATTGGTAGAACATCTGCAGCATCTCACTGCAGATGTTGAAGGAGCGGAGCCTTCTCAAACAGTCCAGCCGGCTCTGTCCCTTCTTGTACAGAGACTTTGTGTTCCTGGACCAGTCCAGTTCACTGTCCAGGTACCGTCTAAGGTTCTTGTACTCTTTGGTAAACTGCACATCCACACCCTTGATGGAGACAGGGGACAGGGGTGTTCCTCTCCTCCTAAAGTCCACCATTAACCCCTTAGTCTTGTCAGTGTTGAACTGCAGGTGATTCAGCCCACACCACTCAACAAAGTCGTTGACCACACACGCCTCTGTATTCAGTTTCACTCCCCTCACTGATGCAGCCTACAATTGCAGAGTCAACAGACAATAGACAATAGTTGCAGGAGTTGGCCGTTTGGCCCTTCGAGCCAACACCGCCATTCAATGTGATCATGGCTGATCATCCCAAATCAGTACCCCGTTCCTGCCTTCTCCCCATATCCCCTGACTCCGCTATCTTTAAGAGCCCTATCTAGCTCTATCTTAAATGTATCCACTGAACCGGCCTCCACCGCCCTCTGAGGCAGAGAATTCCACAGACTCACAACTCTCTGTGAGAAAAAATGTTTCGTCGTCTCCGTTCTAAATGGCTTACTCCTTATTCTTAAACTGTGGCCCCTGGTTCTGGACTCCCCCAAACATCGGGAACATGTTTCCTGCCACCAGCGTGTCCAAGCCCTTAACAATCTTATATGTTTCAATGAGATACCCTCTCATCCTTCTAAACTCCAGAGTGTACAAGCCCAGCCGCTCCATTCTCTCAGCATATGACAGTCCAGCTATCCCGGGAAGTAACCTTGTAAACCTACGCTGCACTCCCTCAATAGCAAGAATGTCCTTCCTCAAATTAGGGGACCAAAACTGCACACAATACTCCAGGTGTGGTCTCAATGGGCTCTGTACCGAAAAAGTCATCCGAAAACGTCTGCAGGTGGCAGGAGACGGAGTTATATCTGAAGTCCGAGGTGTAGATGGTGAACAGGAAGGGAGTGAGGACCGTTCCCTGTGGGGCCCCCGTGTTGCTCACCAAGGATGTCAACGAAATAGAGAGAGTACAGAGGAGATTTACTAGAATGTTGCCTGGGTTTCAGCAACTAAGTTACAGAGAAAGGTTGAACAAGTTAGGGCTTTATTCTTTGGAGCGCAGAAGGTTAAGGGGGGACTTGATAGAGGTTTTAAAATGATGAGACGGATAGACATAGTTGACGTGGAAAATCGTTTCCCACTGAGAGTAGGGAAGATTCAAACAAGGTGACATGACATGAGAATTAAGGGACTGAAGTTTAGGGGTAACATGAGGGGGAACTTCTTTACTCAGAGAGTGGTAGCTGTGTGGAATGAGCTTCCAGTGAAGGTGGTGGAGGCAGGTTCGTTTTTATCATTTAAAAATAAATTGGATAGTTATATGGATGGGAAGGGAATGGAGGGTTATGGTCTGAGCGCAGGTATATGGGACTAGGGGAGATTATGTGTTCGGCACGGACTAGAAGGGTCGAGATGGCCTGTTTCCGTGCTGTAATTGTCATATGGTTATATGGTTATGTCCGGGACACAGTTCTGTAGCCTGACATATTGTGGTCGTCCAGTCAGGTAGTTGTTGATCCAGGACACCAATCCACCCGCATCTTCATCAGTTTGCTCCCTGGCAGTGCAGGCCGGATGGTGTCAAAAACACTGGAGAACCAAAAAAACATGACACTCACAGTGCTCCCCGGCTTATCCAGGTGAGCATCGGAACGATGGAGCAGGTGGATGATGGCTTGCTCAACCCCCATCCTTGTTTGGTAAGTGAACTGCAGGGGTTCCAGGTAGGGTTTAACCATCATTTCCCATTCCGAATCCGACTTCTCTGTCCTGGGCCTCCTCCATGGCCAGAGTGAGCACCACCGGAAGCTGGAGGAGCAGCGCCTCATATTCCGCTTGGGCAGTCTGCACCCTAGCGGCATAAACATTGAATTCTCCAATTTCCGGTAGCCCTTGCTGTCTCCTCCCCTTCTCAGCTCTCCCTCAGCCCTCAGGCTCCTGCTCTTCCTTTCTTCTTCCTGCCCCCTCCCCCACTCTGCATCAGTCCGAAGAAGGGTTTTGGCCCAAAACGTTACCTATTTCCTTCGTTCCATAGATGCTGCCGCACCCGCTGAGTTTCTCCAGCAATTTTGTCTACCTAGGGTTTAACCAATGTCTGTAGTCATTGGAAGAGCTGGGGCACGTTCTCTTTGGTACAGGAACCAGGCAGGATGTCTTCCACATCACAGGAACCCTCTCCAGGCTCAGGTTGAAGACATGCTGCAGTACTCCGCACAACTGGCTAGCACACGGCTTGAGTAGCCTTGTGCCCGTGGCTTTGCCTGAGTGGAGTCTGCTCAGCTCCTTCCTCACCTGCTCTGTCTTGATGGGGCAGGTGCGACAAAGAAAGGGTAGAGGACGTAGACCAGGGGGATAGTCTGTCGGGGAGCAGGGGGGAGAGGGTGGGCAGAGACCACAATGGCAGAATAGACGATGGGCCGAATGGCCTAATGCGCGTGGAACTTATGACCATCATCGGACAGTACAACAGTTCCTCAGATCCCACACCAGTGGATACGTTCATAGGTTCTAGGAGCAGAGTAAGGCCATTCGACCCTTCAAGTCTACTCCGCCATTCAATCATGGCTGATCTATCTTTCCCTCTTCTCCTGCCTTCTCCCCCTAACCCTTGACACCCGTTGGAACCCTTTGGATTGTGGTCTTCATGGGGGGGGTCTGTGTAATCGGGTGCTGGTCACACCTCTAGTGAGGGGCTATCTTCTGTAACGCTGTGTACTCAAGCTGTCCCATTGCTGATCTTCCTACAATGTGTTCCTCATCATTGCCTTCTGAACATCTTCCTCCACGACCGTCTACCTCATTGGTGACACTCGGACTATCCTTGATCGGACTTTGCTGGCTTTACCTTGCACTAAGCGTTATTCCCTTGTCATGTATCTGTACACTGTAAATGGCTCGATTGTAATCATGTATTGTCTTTCTGCTGACTGGTTAGCACGCAACAAAAGTTTTTCACTGTACCTCGGTACACGTGAGTGACAATGAATTGAACTGATTTTCTTGATGATTTAATAGGAACCTGATCTATTGTTTAAATGCTACAGATGCACATTTATCAACCTGTTGTGCTGTTCCAAGTACGAATTTCATTGTTCCACTTGGGGTCAAGGAAAGAGCGTTCACGTTGCGGCCCTGTCTCCACCATTCACCGCCATGCACAAGAAGCAACAAGACAGACACCATGTTTTTAAGAAGGAACTGCAGATGCTGGAAAATCGAAGGTAGACAAAAGCGCTGGAGAAACTCAGCGGGTGCGGCAGCATCTGTGGAGCGAAGGAAATAGGCAACGTTTCAGGCCATCACATCTTCAGACTGATGTGGGGTGGGGGGGGGGGGGGGCGGGGAGGGAGAAGAAAGGAGAAAGGAAGAGGAGGAGAGCTGAGAAGGGGAGGAGACTGCAAGGGCTACCGGAAATTGGAGAAGTCAATGTTTATGCCGCTAGGGTGCAAACTGCCTAAGCGGAATATGAGGTGCTGCTCCTCCAATTTCCGGTGTTGCTCACTCTGGCCTTGGTGGAGGCCCAGGACAGAGAGGTCGGATTCGGAATGGGAGGGGGAGTTGCTGAGCCACCGGGAGATCAGGTTGGTTAATGCGGACCGAGCGGAGAGGTGTTCGGCGAAACGAACCCAAGCCTACGCTTGGTCAAAGACAGACACCATTGTATGCAGATGCCGAGAAGTGTGTTCAGCTCTGGCTGAACAACTTCTAATCTTGTGTGTGGGTTCGACAAGAAGAAGATTGTTCCACTTCTGGACAATGAAACACTCCCTCAACCTTCTCCCTTTCTCTTTAACCCTTAGGAAGTGGGAGAAAAAAAATGTCGGAATTAGAAAATCATTTCAAATTGTGTGCTTAGCAACTGCAGAGGATGAGGGGTGATTTTACAAAGGTGTATAACATCATGAGGGGAATAGATAGAGTAGATGCACAGCATCTTTTACCCAGAGTATGGGAATCAAGAACCAGGGGACAAGGATTTAAGGTTAGAGGGGAAATATTTAAAAGGCAGAGAAAGCAGGAATAACTGTGATTCAATTTGTTTGTGTCTATCCTCGATTTAAACCAGCATCTGCAGTTCTTTCCTACTGATTTAATGGAAGTTCATAACAAGAGGATTTCAGTTTAGGAGTAAAGAGGTTCTTCTGCAGTTGTATAGGGCTCTGGTGAGACCACATCTGGAGTATTGTGTCCAGTTTTGGTCTCCAAATTTGAGGAAGGACATCCTTGTGATTGAGGCAGTGCAGCGTAGGTTCACGAGATTGATCCCTGGGATGGCGGGACTGTCATATGAGGAAAGGTTGAAAAGACTAGGCTTGTGTTCACTGGAGTTTAGAAGGATGAGGGGAAAAATCTTATAGAAACGTATAAAATTATAAAAGGACTGGACAAGCTAGATGCAGGAAAATTGTTCCCAATGTTGGGCGAGTCCAGAACCAGGGGCCACAGTCTTAGAATAAAGGGGAAGCCATTTAAGACTGAGGTGAGAAAAACCTTTTTCACCCAGAGAGTTGTGAATTTGTGTAATTCCCTGCCACAGAGGGCAGTGGAGGCCAAGTCACTGGATGGATTAAAGTGAGTTAGATAGAGTTCTAGGGGCTAGTGGAATCAAGGGATATGGGGAGAAGGCAGGCACGGGTTATTGATAGGGGATGATCAGCCATGATCACGATGAATGACCTCCTCCTGCACCTATTTTCTATGTTTCTATGAGTTGTGTTGAAGGTTTAAATGCTAAAAAAACACACACAGGCAGCAGGAGTAAGACGTTGGAATAAGAAAATGACTGCAAATTGTATTTTCAAATGCAGATCAACTTCTAGATTCTATTTGGGCGATTGCATTACATTGTTTATGAGCTGTTTCCAATGAGTGGACTCCACCCCCTGCACGGAAGGGGTGGAGATTGTGTGGAAAGATGTGCACCAAGCTGGGGTGACCCCTCGCCGGGGTATGCACATCACAGGCGGGCTGATTGCCGTGTGTGCGGAATGGGCATCTGGCCGTTGCCCAGGCCTCTGGTGCAGTGAGGCACCCGCTTCACCAGCTGCACCACTGTGCCGTACAACTGGCAACAGTGCTGTCGGACAGACAACAGTGGCCTACTGTCTGAATTTGTTTGACTTCCATTGATTAAAGTTATAAAACGTAACTACAGATGCTGGTTCATACCAAAGATGGACTCAAAGAGTCCCGACCTGAAACGTCACCTATTTCCTCTCTTACTCTTGAGATGCTGCCTGTCCCGCTGAGTTACTCCGGCATTTTGTGTCTATCTTCGATTTAAACCAGCATCTGCAGTTCTTTTCAACTGATTTAATGGGACTTGTGTTGCAGGTTTAAATGCTAAAAACACATTTAGAAAGTAGGAGAAATACATTGGAAATAGAACATGATTACAATAGACAATAGACACAAATACAATTGCAAATTGTATTTTTAAACACAGAGCAACTTCGAGATTGCATTGCATTGTTTATGAGCTGTTTCCAAGCAGTGGACTCCGCCCCCTGCACTAGTTTCACCAAAGTTTGCTCCACTCAATGATCTTTGAGTTTCACTTCTGGGGAAACGAGAGTGAAGTGTTGGAGTGTGTGTGGAAACATAGAAACATAGAAACATAGACATTAGGTGCAGGAGTAGGCCATTCGGCCCTTAGAGCCTGACCGCCATTCAATATGACCATGGCTGATCATCCAACTCAGTATCCCGTACCTGCCTTCTCTCCATACCCCCTGATCCCCTTAGCCACAAGGGCCACATCTAACTCCCTCTTAAATATAGCCAATGAACTGGCCTCAACTACCCTCTGTGGCAGAGAGTTCCAGAGATTCACCACTCTCTGTGTGAACAAGGTTCTCCTCATCTCAGTTTTAAAGGATTTCCCCTTTATCCTTAAGCTGTGACCCCTTGTCCTGGACTTCCCTAACATCGGGAACAATCTTCCTGCATCTAGCCTGTCCAACCCCTTAAGAATTTTGTAAGTTTACCCACTGATGTGCACTAGGCAGGTTTACCCACCAGGGTAAATCAGAGTCTCTATAAGATTTACTAAACACTATTTGGACAAGTGCATGCCATTGTTAATAAATGCAGGGTGAAGGGAGATTCTGTGCATCTACCCGATCTATTCCTTTCATGATTTTATACACAGTCTTATTTTTAACTGAGAGCCATAGGTTTAAGATGAGATGGGAATGATTTAATAGGAACCTGATTTAATGGAAGTCATAGGTAGACACAAATGCTGGAGTAACTCAGCGGGACAGGTAGCATCTCTGGAGAGAAGGGACGGGTGACGTTTCGGGGTCGAGACATCACCCATGTCTAGTCATGCTGCCTGTCCTGCTGAGCTACTCCAGCATTTTGTGTCTACCTTCGATTTAAACCAGCCACTGCAGTTATTTTCTACACTTAATGGGAGTCATTTAGCACATTTAAATGCTAAAAACGTACTTAGGAAGTAGGATAAAGTAATTGAATCTTGTTTTAATAAGTGCAAAGCAACTTATAGTTTCAGTAAATACTATTTGGGCAATTGCATTATAAATGCAGAGCAACTAGATTTAGTTGACACGTGTTGGGCAATTGCATTAATTGTTTTTGCAATGTTTACAACCAGCTGGAGTCCCTGGACTCCGCCCGCTGAGCTTTTTAGTTTCGCTTCTGGGGAAACGAGAGTGAAGGTTTGGAGCAAAGATTTTGGTTTGGAGCGTAGTCGCGGGGATGCGCGCTGGGGGGCGGGGCCTCTCGGCCGGCCGATTGTTGCGCCGCCCATCGCCGGCCGCTCGGGGGCGGTAGGGAGGGACCGAAGGGAGGAGGGCGGCGCTCGTGCGCGTGCGCGGAGAGCCGCGCGCGGTCGAGGGAGGGCGAGTCGAGGGCAATGCGCGTGCGCGGGGCTGAGCCGAGCCGAAGGTGGGGGCGAGCCGAGGGCAATGCGCGTGCGCGCAGCAGCCACGGCCCGGCCGAGAGAAGCCGAACGCAGGAGGGGCGGGGGGAGCTGAAGCCCGACGGGAGCCGAGCGGAGCCCCGAAGCCGAGCGGAGCCGAGCGGAGCCCCGAAGCCGAGCGGAGCCGAGCGGCCGCCATTATCTGTGGGGCGGCCCCTTGGTTACGGGCCCTGTGACAAGGCTGCGCCGGGCTGAGCCGCGCTGTGCATCTTCCGTACCGTCGGCTCCCCTTTGATGGATCCTCGCATCGCCTGGTTCCAGCCAGAACAGCTCGGACCCGCCAACGTCCTGTGGATGCAAATCTGGGAGACGACGCAAGGCTTGAGGAATCTTTTCTTTAATAATAACAACTGTGTGGCGGCGGCGGCAGCGGCCACGGACACCATGTTGAGGGAGCGCGGCGGCCAGGGCCAGGGCCAGGGTGCGGGCGACTTCGGCCCACAGGGAGACTTCCTACCGCTCGAAGCGGGCGCCGACAACTGCCCTGCCGCCCCAGCGGGCTGGAGGAAAGGCCAGGCCGAGCACAGCAACCGCAACAAGAGGAAGCGGGACAACAAGGCCAGCACCTTCGGCTTGAACTACAGCCTGGTGTCGAGCGGCCCCTACAGCGGGACCCCCTGGAAGAACCGCAACTACAGGGAGGGAGTGCTGGGGTAAGTAAGGCCGCTCCTCTTTAGGCTGCTCCGCCACCGCAAGGCTAATTCGGGTGGTGGTGCTGTGGAGGACTTCGTAAATCCTTCCCGAGGACAGCTCCGGTGGTGCCATATCTATAAATGCAGCCCATACTGCAGATGGCAGCCCGTGATTTACAGGTGCACTGTCAAAAGAGGACTGGGAAGCTATTTAATATAAATGCACGTACACACGTGCATATATTTTATATCTGTGTGTGTGTGTGTGTGTGTGTATATATATAATATATATATTATACGGTTTCTTGAGCATAGGTTAAAATTGAATGTAAATGAAGGAATATGGATAGTTAAAGTTGTCTTTATCAGCAAATTATTCCTTTACAAAGTAGAAATAGTGCAGGACTGTAAGGGTGTCATACAAATTTGATTTGAAGAGCTGTAATGTAAAGATAGAATTTGCTTGTTCTTAATTGTACAAAGACTAATACTTATTTTGTTCTGATTGTGCAATAAATCTTTCATTGTATTAAGGACGGGGAAATTATTGCATGCAAATCCATTAACTGCTATCAAGAATTCTGTTTAATATTCATAAATAAGGATTTGGCATGTGGGCTTTCCTCTTTAAACCTTTAATCGACTTTTCCTTGTAGCTGGAGTTGGTAATATTGCCAAATTCTGATCTGTCGTGATTTATGTATTTTAGTCCTTGTGGCCATTGTAAAGTGAGGTACGATTTATATGAATTTGACAGCTTTCATTTAGTGGCTCTTCAAATTTGAGTGTATTTGCATGGCACCTTTATAGTGCCAGTTAAAATGTCACTTTCCATGCCTATTTTTGGATATCTAATGTTCTTTTGGAACTTTTACAGTAATGGTCTTGATTTTGAAGTGAAGTGGTCAAGTAAAGTATGGTGTATATTGTAAAATAATTTCCCCAAATGATTGAAAGTGGATATAATTAGTGAACTTCATTCAACCCACGTGGTAGCAGCAGGCAGCTATCTATCACTTTAGAAAATCTAATGTCCTTGAGCTAGGGCAGATTTGCACATGTAGACTTTGGAGTGAAGGGAAGTTCAAGGCTTTGAAAGAAAGTTGGAGTTATTTTTTCACGAATGCCGCAGCAGAATATGAAAAATCTGCCCTTGGATCATTAAACAAATCTGATTCATGATGCATTTGTTCATTAGTTTGCATTTAACTCTAATTTACATTGAATGCTTAACATTTACAGTTAAAAAATGAAATCTAATTTATTCCTTTGCTGCTTGATTTATGTAAAGCTAATGTGCGTGACACATTTTGATGATACTGATGTGTATTACTGATATACATTTTGATGATTTTACTTTTTAAGGCAATAACTGAGTAATTATGATACTTGAGGGTTAAACATTTTTTTTAAAGTCCAGTCTTTGTTAATGAGAGTGGCAGTTGTCGACAAGGATATGTAATTGTGTTGGGAGGAACTGCAGATGTTGGTTTGAACCGAAGATAGACGCAAAAAGTTGGAATAACTCAGTTGGCCAGGCAGCATCTCTGGAGTGAAGGAATGGCCGATGTTTCGGATCGAGACCCTTCTTCAGACTCTGGGTCTTGACCCGAAACCACCATTCCTTCTCTCCAGAGATGTTGCCTGTCCCGAGTTACTCCAGCTTTTTGTGGATACTGAGTTGGATGATCAGCCATGATCATATTGAATGGCGGTGCAGGCTCGAAGGGCTGAATGGCCTACTCCTGCACCTATTTTCTATGTCTATGTTTCTATGTGTCTACTTGTATGAAGACTGAGTCGTGTTTGAGAAAGTCACTGTTCTTTTCAGCAGGTAGTGTCAGTCTTTAAATTCACCCATGTTGATTCTGCTGTGCTGATAAATCCATACATGTCAAGTCAGCAGAGTGGCCTAGCCTCATGAGCCATCTCAAACTGTTCTTTATGTCTTTTGTTTTTTGCTGGACTGGACTCTTGCCTTTAGATGCTCACAAAGGTGTTTCTTTTCCCATGAGGAAAGATAGTTTCCAATCATGGAACACCTTTTTGTATATGATTAAGTATCTATGCAATCACCTGGTTTTATTCTATCAAATCAATCCCAGTAATTTGCTGAGGAATTCACGACTGTCACGCGAAAATTGTCTAGCAATACGACAGTCACGTGCCAAGTGCTCTTGAGGGCCCTGCTTCTTTTGGGGGCCATTTGTGATGTCGTTCGTTCTTAGTCCAATCTCTGTTGCAAGGATTTTCCCAGTGAAAATCAGAGATGCTATGGTGAAAAAATTTCAAAACTACGCGCGCTTTATAACCATGTGGTCACGTGGTGCGATGCTCAAATGACATGCAAATGGAGCGCCAGCAGCTTACAGGCGGCGCATGGTTACGGACGTTGACGCATAATAAATTGGCGTTGGCAACGTTCGTGCATAACCATGCGTCACCACGCGCTATACATACGCGGTCAGTACGTCAGCGTGCGCAAAGGATATGTCACGCAGGTGACAAGTGGGGATTTTGAGCCTCACAAAATCCTGGGGCACCGCGCGTCACTTCATAGGCCACCATGCCTCACGACGCGCCAACCAATTTTTAGGATGACGTGCAAATGACACCCAAGTGGGTCAGGCCCTTGAGAGTCTTCTTTGGTGACAATAGGGGTTGATTTCAGGGTAGCCATAAACTGTGGGCATTTTGCAGTGCTTATAGGGTGAAAGAAGATTGTTCGCAGTTAATGGAGATAATAGAATGGATCTGGCAGTGGTCAGTCATACCATAATTTCCCCTATTAGGGGCAGTCCCTATCGGACAGTGTTATAATCTAAAAGGTCACAGTGCTTGGATGTGAGGGCATTGTCTCGACATCTTGTGCTTGCCTTGCTGTTGAAGCAGGGAGTTCATTACGATGAGTCCATGCATTTTGTCTGGGAGAAAGACTCAGCTGACAAAGCATTTTGTCTGGGAGAAAGACTCACCCCATTCCACTCTAGTGCTGATCTTCATTGTTGCTTCACTTTGTCTCCCAAAAGGATATGGACAAAGTTTTTTTTAAATTGAAAGGCGGAATAGTAGTTTTCCTTGGATTCTTCCAAACAAAGGCTTAGGGTGTTTGTACTGATGGCACAATGTGTTGGTTCCAAGCCAAAGGGTCACCAGGCATTCATTAACTCCACCGTGGGAGTCGCTGAGGTGCCAAGACCAATGCTTGCACATCATGTATAACTCAATTTAACTATATTGATGTCCGAGTGCCAAAACCATGATAGCAGAATGACATGCAGGGCCACTGTTGGGATTGCCTTTGGGGTTCCTGAACATTATACTCTGGACCAGAGGTTACCTGGGCACAGTTTGTTTTAACATCACCTGTCACATGTGCTTGACAAAGCAAGGTCTTGATCAATGGACAAGAAGACCCAAGTTGTCTGGAGACCAGGCTCTGCTACATGGGTATTAATGTTCACACAGTGGTTGGCACACACAAAACTGCTGGCATGTGCACCCTCAACCATGCATTGCACATGTACGCTCAGGCCTTGGGGCCTTCCACAATGCTGCCATGCCCACCATCCCAGCAGCTCTCCAGTCACCAGCTCCTGAGTCTGGCCACATACTCAATCCTTTTACTCGTACCTGGTTCTGCCTGCACATCTGACTGCCTCCCTGACCCTCCAACTCTGACCACCACAAACATTTGGTGCATGGTGAAGAGGGTGTTCAGTTAGGGTCAAGGATTGAGATGCAAGAAACAACAGCTTAAAATTGTTATGGGTCATGGGTTTGGTCAACATTTTAATTCCAGGTTAGACACAAAATGCTGGAGTAACTCAGTGGGATAGGCAGCATCTCTGGAGTTATGGAATAAGTGACGTTTCGGGTTGAGACCCTTCTTCGGGCTGATCGGTGACTTTCCGGGTCGTGACCCTTCTTCAGACTGATCTGAATTTTAATTCCAGCTGTGGATTAAATGAAAAGATATGTATAAAACTCAGTAGCATTAAAAAAATATTGGATTGCCAGTCTGTAAAAACGGTTTAAGGATCAAAGCCAATTCTGTCCGAAGGCTCGTAACCTACAAATGTTAGTGTTTTGGTTCTTGATTGAACTCTGCTTTCCTGTCCCTATGATTTGTTCTTTGCTGTGGAGAGTTTGAGAATCAGATACTTTTAACTGAATTAGTTGTTGGTTAATGATTATGGTGTGTTTACCGGGAGACGATGATCAGTTGTTACTGGTATCTTGAATGTAGATATTTACGAAATATTACTTATCTTCTTGTAAGTCAATTTTTAACTTTTGAACATTTTTTTGCAACCCAATTGTAAAGGATGTAAGCTCCTAGCTCCTGGTGCATGTTCACAGTAACTGAATATTCACCTCATTATAAAAAATATTAGTTACATGTTCTTAGTCTTAATTTCTTAGTTGTGTGGCTGAATAGAGTTAATATTCTGGTGCATTGCTCGATTTCGAAGTTTGGTAAAAACCAGTCCCTTTCATTGCTTTGGACAGATTATCACTTTTTTAAAACAAATTACGCACTCTGAGGAGCATTTGCAGAATGTTATGCTCATGATTCAAACTATCTTGTCTTTGTAACTGGAATATTGGTGAGTGAGAGTAAAACCCCTGTAGGAGATTAAAGTTAACCTTATGTCTATCGCTTGTTAATGGAAAATAAAAGTTTGCTTTTTCCATTAATCACTGTACTATGATAAGTTTATCAAAATATCACTATTTTGTACATCTTTTATTTGTGACTTTTACATCTTTCAGAACTCTTTATAGAATTCTCTGTCACCTGTTCTCTGTCCACTTTTCTACAAGCCACCTTTGATTCAACAGTATATCACATTCTTAAGTTATGATTTACTTTGGGAGACTATCATGGGAACACTAACCGTGTGCTAAGCAGCAAATGAAGTACATGGTTAGAAATCTGAGCTCTATACATGCAATTTAAGTCCAAGTTCAGTCTGCAGATCGCACAGTGGGTTGGACTGAGTTCATTGCCAGCTGTTGGAAGTGTACTCGTTACAGACTTCGGTGCATACATGGCCTAAAACGGAAGTCTGAGATGACAAGCTGGATGTCCGATGCAGTCCTTCCTAACTCCCACTCAGCTGCTGAACTTGCCACTAAATTTGTACGGAATTTATATGTTCTCCCCATGACCTGCGTGGATTTTCTCCGGGAGCTTCAGTTTCCTCCCACACTCCAAAGGTGTACAGGTTTGTAAGTTAATTGGCTTGGTATAATTGTAAATTGTCCCTACTGTGTGTAGGGTAGTGTTAGTGTGCGGGGATCGCTGGTCGGCATGGACTCGCTGGGCCGAAGGCCTGTTTCCACGCTATATATATATATATATATATATCTATACATAACTAAAACTCTGATCTTGTGCTCTTCCGGTTTGTGTGTTTTTTCTATTTACACAAAAATGGTATGTGATAGCCTGCTTACTCGCCATTCGCCTGTGGTCGAGTGCAACAAGTTTCGTTCCAATCTATGGCATATTGTAAAAGTTATTAAGGTTTAAAAACCGTGCACGCGCAGATTGCTGTCAGTCACCTCCACATAGATTGGTCTCCTCTCCTGTCAGTCAGGAAGGGGAGTCGCCGGGACGGCAATGCCCCTTCCTGGCTCTGTCACCGTACTGATTGGCCGCAACGGCTGTCGGGGCCTAGACTGGATCCCAGGCAGCGGCAAAGCTGAGGGCTGGAGTCGTGCCCTGGTCAAGGTGTACCAGTGCCTCGGGGGCCACCCGGCCACCGCCATCCTGCAGCACAGCCTCCACTTTGTGCTCTGCGGGCAGCTCTGGCTCGGCAGCCCTCGCCCCGCCCATAGCACAGAGAGCCCGGCTCAGAGGGCCAGGTCCTTGAGTGCTTCGGCTGCCAACAGCCAAGGCCGGGCACAAGAACCAGGCCCTGGCGCTGCTCTACGACCTGGGTAGATGCTGGGGCAGGGAATGGGAGTAGGATGAGGGAGATGGGGTGGTAGAGATGGGGTGGGGAGAAGCACTGAGCCCCGCCCCGCTGTCTGGACACCCGTTCCCAGGCGATGGACACAGCGCCTCACGCACCCAGAGACGGGCAGCGCCTCAGAGAGGGCACCTCATGGAGAGAGACCGCAGCGAGAGAGGGAGGGAGGGAGGGAGGACCGAGAGCATGGTGGGGGGGGGAGAGCAGAGACGGAAGAGATGGATTTGATGGGCGTAAGTGGAATATTGGGTACGGGTGAGGGAGATTGCGTTGGGGAATGGGTTGGTTGGGGGACCAGGGCCTGCCTGCCCCGCTGAGTTTCTCCAGCTTTTTATGTCAATCTTCGGTTTCAAACCAGCATCTGCCGTACCTTCTTACACAGTGTTGGAATAACTCAATGGGTCAAGCAGCATTTCTGGAGAACATGGATAGGTGACTTTTTCAGGTCGGGACCCTTCTTCAGACTAGCCCCAGCATTCCCTTGCTCCCCTCATTTTCACCCTCAGATGCTGGTTCATCGCACTCATATTATTCATTCTTTATATCACTGTCTTTATCTGTCCCGATCCCTAACCAGTCTGACGAAGGTCTCGACCCGCGACACCCATTTTGTTCAGATGCTGCCTGGATCTCCAGCTTATTTAATCTTCGGTTTAAACCAATACCTTCTTAATGAATAACTCAATGGTCAAGTAATTCACATGGATAGGTGACTTTTTAGGTCGGGACCCTTCTTCAGACTGACCCTGCTTCTCAGGTTACAGTTATATAGGGGAATGCACATCTGGCATTTTGTTCAATATTGGATTCCTTATGTGGAAATGATGCATTGGTTGGCATATGTTACTTGACTCATACTGGAATGCACATGTAGCTGTATGTGGAAAGACTGGGCAAGTTAGGCTTTTATCTACTGGAATTTAAAAACTGAGAGGAAACCTGATTGAAACATTTTAAGTTTCTGGTGGACCTTGACAAGGTAGATATGCCAAAGATGTTTGTTCTTGTGGGACAATCTAGCAGTGTTTAGAAGCAAGAAGTTGCCCATTTAAGAGGTATGAAGCATACATTTGTTTACTTTGAGGTGGTCATAAGTCCTCATCCTTAAAAGGCATGGAAATAGTCTTTAAATATTTTTAAGACCGAGTTAGATAAATTCTCGATAAGCATGGGGGTGGAAAGTTACCAAAATTAGGTGGGAATGTGTATAACAGTCAATCAGCCATGATTTTATGAGATGGTAGAGCAGGCTTGAAGATCTGAGGAGTCTAATCCTGCTTTCAATATAATCATGGCTGATCTACCCCAGGCCTCCTCTATTATAGGTCGGTTCCCTTCAAGGTAGAGAATTTGAGAGACTCGCTACCCTCTGTGCGAAAATGTTCCTGCGCACTTCATTTTGAAATGACCACCCCTAATCTTGTAACTATGCCCCTTGTTGGAGAGACTATTCTGCTAGAGAAAATGTCTCGAAATCTAACCTGACATTACTCCTGCATCTATGGAGCGAAGGAATGGGTGACGTGTCGGGTCGAGACCCATCTTCAGACCCGAAACGTCACCCATTCCTTTGATCCATAGATGCTGCCTCATCCGCTGAGTTTCTCCAGCGTTTTTGTCTACCTTCGATTGTTCCAGCATCTGCAGTTCCTTCTTAAACATTCTCTCTTGCATCTCATCTGTTTCAGTAAGATCATCCCTTATTCTTCTAACCTACAAAGAATTTATAATATTTTTAGTTGCATATGATACGGCAATCCTCTCATTCCCGGAATTAGCCTGAATCCTTTTATACGCTCTCTAGTATATAGTATGCCTTTTTTAAAAAAATAAGGGACCAAAACTGTGCACAGTGCTTCAGCTGTTGCCTCATCAGTATCCTGTCGAACTAACAGTACTTCCCTGTTTCTAAATTTCAGTTCACTTGCAATAAAGACATATCCAGTTGCCTTCCTAACTCATTGCTACACCTGCCTGCTAACTTATGCATTTCTTGCATAAGAACATCTAGATTCATCATCTGCAATCTGTATATTTCTCTTTATGGTGCAGAATCTTGCCATTTCTTACATTAAATACTTTTTGCACGCTCACTAAACCTATCTGAATCCTATGGCAATGTTCTTGGCACCACATGCCCTCTCTTCTGCACCTATTGTCACCTTGTACCCTCCTCCAATAGTGAATAATTGAGGGCCAAAAACTGATCTTTGAGGCACTCCACTAATCACGTTCTTTCGCCTGAAAAAGACCTGTTTATTCTGAAGGGTTTCTATGTATTGACCAATCTTCATTCCATGCCAATGCACCTTCTACTATCATGAGTTCTTAACTTGTGCACCAGCCTTTTATACACCCTCCACCCTTTATGTGAAAAAGTTACCCCTCATGTTCCTATTAAATCTTTCCCTCCTTACCACAAACCTCTGGTTCTCGATTCCCCTACTCTGGGCAAGAGACGCAGTGCGTCTACCTGATCTATTCTCATGATTTTGTACACCTCTATAAGATCGCCCCTCATCCTCCTGTGTTCCAAGGAATAGAGTCCTAGCCTGCCCAACCACTCCCTGTAGCTCAGCATCGAGCCCAGGCAACATTCTTGTAAATCGTCTCTGCACCCTTTCCAGCTTGACAACATCTTTCCTATAACATGGTGCCCAGAACTGAGCACAATACTCTAAATGCAGCCTCACCCACGTTCTATGTAACGACAACATGACCTCCCAACATGACTCAATACTATGACTGATCTTGTCTCCAAAAGAATATAGAGAGATGTTCACTTGGTCTTCTGGGACTTCCCCAATCAACACATAGAATTGAGCAACATGAACTGACCCGTATCAGACTTCTTCATTGTATTTCTCCCAGCAGCAGTATCCATGAGCAAAACACCTGAAATTCTACTTCTCTTTGCAATATGGATGTTAATCCTCTGTCATTAATATTTAAAATTAATAAAATTCATACTTTCTGGTTGTGGCAACATCGAGCTCTCCCCATGGAGAGGTAAATTTAATCTTGTGCTTTCACTCTGTGCTTCACCCACTCCACAATTTCTAAAATAAATAACAGTACAGTATAGGTGGTGCTAGCTTCAAATATACGGTTCCATGGCAATCAGACTTTTATATTTTGTGGAATTTTTATTTGTCTTGCATTTTCCATGCAAATGCTACTTATGAGTCAAAAAGTAAGCAAATCGGGTCTAAAGAAGGGATCCTGACCCTTTTTTCTCCAGAGATGCTGCCTGACCCACTGAGTTAATCCAGCACTTTGTGTTTATCTTTCGGAATAAAGGGACACAGCTTGGTTGGCATGGTTGAGATGGGCCGAAGAGGTTGTATCCATGCAGTATGAGTGCGACTACAAGAATGTTACATTTTAAATGAAAGGCAATTTGAGCTAATGTGCCTTTTGCGTGGCATCCTACCCTTCTAATTGCAAACAAAAATATTCCTTTCTCTTCTGGAGACAAGAGATTGCAGATGCTGGATTCTTGAGACAAAACCCCTTAAATCTGAGATTGCAGATGCTGGATTCTTGAGCCAAAACCCTTAAATCTGAAGATGGGCCGATCTGAAACATCGACTATCGATTTCCCAGCACATAAGAAGGGTTTCGGTCCGAAACGTTGCCTATTTCCTTCGCTCCATAGATGGTGCTGCACCCGCTGAGTATGCTGATATGCTGAGGCAATTCGGACTGTAAACGCCTTTCTCACCAGGGACTAACTGTACAGAACGTTTTTCCTTTTATTATTTATTATGTAAAATAATATGTGTGTTATGATTGTGTTTATAATTTGTTTTGTTGGTTGTTTTTGTTGTTCCGCGAGCATTGCCACTTTCATTTCACTGCACATCTCGTATGTGTATGTGACAAATAAACTTGACTTGACTTGACTTGACCCACTGCGTTGCTCCAGCAGTTTTCTTTTTGTTCTATTCATTTCTTCCTCCTGCTTTCCTTAAACACATCTGTGCTACTCACAGCTTGAAGGGGAATTTTATTGTGTGTATTGTAATACATTTGATAACCAAGGGGATTCAGGTAATGTCAAAAGAACACTTAAAACATTGTTGACGGAATTATTTGAGGTCATATTTTGTAAGGCCCAATTGTTTTCAGGTTGTTAGAGGAACACCAGGTGAATAAGTGAAGCTGAAATACAGCACTCCATGTATGTGAGCAGCAAAAGCAGCCTGCAACAGACAGTGAAGGGATCTCGCTATCACTGGATCAGATAAAAGCTGTTGAGTCTTGCTGTGTCTCATCGTGAATGGTGGTGGATAATAAAACAGCTTGAGGAAAGAGATTGTTTTTGACCTCATCTCCATCCTTAATAATTGTGGGGTTCTGAGTATGAGTGATGACAGAGCTGAATATTTGCAGCCATGTTCAGACCAAAGTGTCAAATAGATGATGAATTTCAGTTTCTTCATTGCTTTAGTCCTTGATTTCTCTTTGACCTCTTTAACACAGTTCAGGAAACAGTACCTCATCTTCCATTTAAGCAAATTGCAGCCCAGTTGATTTCAACAGTTTCAGAGAATTTGCCTTTCCAGTTTGTTCAGAACTGCGTTTTAGATTTCTACTAACTGTTGTGTTCTGTACCTGATACAGTTCATCATTGTTTGATTGTTCTTCCTCCTCTGGCCTCATTCTTTTGTTTCTTTGGAAACCGTCCGTTTCTTAGCAATCAAAACCCGAAGCTTAAAATTACAACCAAAAGATTATGGATGCAGCAAGGAAATCTAATTTTGAATTGTAAGGACTTGGGGTAGACATTTGTGAATTAGAACAGAAGCAATCTTGATGTTTAAGAATAGGTCACTGTGGTACAGGAAGTAAAGTGAATAGCACATGTAGGAATATGCGAATACGCAAATGGATATACAATTAGTTTTTAATCTAACTTGAAGAAGTGTGAGTTTCACTTTCATACCAAACATATTTCCTGCTTGTAATCCTGTGGCATCAGCTCCTGCCTTCCTCCAACCCTTTTGACCCTTGGTGTTAGGGGTTATGGGGAGAAGGCAAGTGAACAGGGTTGGGAGGGAGAGATAGATCGGCCATGATTGAATGACAGAGTAGACTTGATGGACCAAATGGCCTAATTCTGCTCCTATCACGTATGAACTTATCCCCAACGATGCTCCGAGATTGCTAACACATTTCATAGTTGGATTATTTTAGTAATTTGCTGCAGTTTCTCTAATATCTTTTCGTAACATTTCAGACTTCACGAAGAAATTATTGACTTCTATAACTACATGTCACCAAGATCATGAGGAAGCTAAAATGCGGATGGAAGTTGTTGAAAGGATAGAAAATGTCATTAAAGAACTATGGCCCAGTGCAGAGGTGAGCATTACAGAGAGGTACTAACTTTAATTTTAACGATTACTAAATTAAATAAGAGGCATTAATTTGGAGGAGATGTTGTGGTGCCCTTAATGTACAATTGAAGACTCTTCTGTAATTTACTGCTAAACAATTTTGCTTTGCCTTTTGTTTAAACACATTTGCTTCTATTGGAAACTCTTGAACAATCATGCTTTGTTTACTCTTTCGTGCTAGTTTGTAATCTGTGTATTTTGTGTTCCAGAAAATGGTCACAGCATCTGCTTAAAATTTTCAGTTTGATATTGGATGGCCCCCCCCCCCCCCCCCCCCCCCCCCCCCCCCGCTGTTTTATTTTATCATGTAGCCACTAGTGGGCAGTAACGGTTAAGTTAGCAACTGCTTGTATTATGATTCTACTTTTTCAAATATGCTTTTAATGTACATTGATTTTATTAATGCTAAATCATTACATTTCAGGTGCAGATATTTGGAAGTTTTAGCACAGGCCTATACTTGCCAACAAGGTAACATTTGGAAAGTATTTGTAATTTTTTGTTAATTTTTGATGTTGATAACTAATCTACAGGCAATAGCTGCAATTGATCCTTGTTTAAACTTTACAATGTGGAAAAAATTAGTTCAGATTTTAGGCACTATTTCATTATTTCTAAATATATTTTGATGTTTATGACTTGTTTATGTTTATAATTTAAAAAATATATATTAATATAAAATATAAAGTCTGAAGAGGGGTCCCAACTCAAAACGTCACCTATCCATGCTCTCCAGAGATGCTGCTTGACCCACTGAGTTACTCCAGCACTTTGTGTCTCTTATATTTATTTATTCTTTCAAATTTAGAACAATATTACAAATAACTTGCAAAAAACACAATTGAGGTGTGTCCCCCCCCCCCCCCCCCCCACCCCATGTTTTGAGAGGTGGGCGACATCCCTGCCAGGTTAACCTGCCTGGGCTTGCGGGCAATATGGCCAGCGCGGAGAAGCAGCGCTGGTATCCCGTCAGTCCAGACAGGGCTGTTAGTTAACCCGGTGAGACAGGCAGTTGAGCTGCATTTAGCGCTGGATTGAGCCTCCGAAGCCTCGCGCGCGAGAGTAAGTGTGCGCATGTGTGCACAGCCGGCAAAAAATTGTGTCCCCCGTCCCCTCCATGTTTTGATAGTGAGTTCCGTTCTTGTGTGGTAGCACATCATAGCCAAATCTGATCTTGCCACTTTTACTGGGACGGTTCGATGCGATAAGACCTTACTCATCCCCAGAGGGAAATTGTCACAACATGCAATGGCTGGGGATTTAGTAAACAAGATGGAAATTATGATCCCATTAACTTTAGTTTTTGATCGCCCTGTTGCTTCCTTGGAAATGCAGCTGTTGTCCAACTCTGATCAGCTAAATTATTCGTATACTAGGTCAAACATGTAATGCTAATCACCTGTGTAATAAATCTATCCATTAGATAAGTGCACAGTTCATCGTGGGATGTTTATGAATTAAATTGTTTGCGTCTACAATTTGCATTGCATCAGGGGATCGATCACTTAAAAAATAGAACCTGAGAAACAAAAAAAGGTGAATTCATAAAGTGTTTAACGCCTTGGGTGCAGCAGCAGAATTTGATCACTCTTGCACAAGAGGGAGCCAGATTTCCCAAGAGTATGACGAAGCAGTTTAAAGCATGAGTATAAGTGAACAAGATCAAAGTTTGAGCCAACCGTGTGGTCGCACTGGGTGATTAAAAAAAAAGGGAAGGCTAGAATCATGAATAGTTTTAAATATGAATCATAAATTTAAAGTGCTGGGTCAAAAGGAACTAATATGGTTGAGTGAGGATATCAGTGGTAAGCAAGTGGAATTTGCCCTAGGAGAGAGTATGGAAATGATTAGTTTAGATTTATTTGGGCAAAGAGTATGGAAAGTTAGCCATGGGAGTAATCGTATGCTACATTGCACAGACGACAGGAGTTAGTGGCAGGTGCCCGAAGATAAGGGCGGGCACTTTTAACGCTATGTAACTGATAGTGAATGATTTTCATGATGGAATGTACAGGGCTGGAATCTTGTTTACTTATGCATGTCGCCTCTTGCATCCGTTTTTTAAACTGCTTAGTCATCCTTTGGGGAAGTTTGTTAAAAGGCCATAGGTGACAGGAGCAGAATTAGGCCATTCGGTCCATCAAGTCTACTCTGCCATTAAATCATGGGTGATCTGTTTCTCCCTCCTAACCCCATTCTCCTGCCTTCTCCCCATAACCCATGTCACCTGTGTTAATCGAGAATCTATCAATCTCTGACATTAAAATATCCATTCACTTGTCCTCCACAGCCTTCTGTGGCAAAGTATTCCACAGATTCACCACCCTCTGATTACCCTCTCCCTTTTCTCCTTTTAAAATGGGTCAAAATCCACCTCTGTAACCAAGCTGTCAATCGCCTTGTGAAAGTGCCTTTTTTGTTGTTCTGGTGAGTATTTGTGGCTATCCCCTGATGCACCTCTGAGCACAATTACTTGCATTTAACAATACAAGTTGTAGAAGTTAACAGTTTAATACTAAGCGCTCATCTAATGATCAGTGTACAAATTTGGAAGCTTCAATTGGGCTTGAACAAAGCACTGAAGATGGGAACAATCAGGATGAATGTGAAGGTTTCCTTAAGTTAAATAAAAATGCCAGGTGTCCTATGCTGTTGTTCACAGTGAATCACTGGCATAATGTTCTTTAATTACTTGGTGCAGCTTGAACTGGTGTAGACTGTATGATTTAGGACTCTAATTTATGGTGACTGAGTTATATACTGTTATGCCTGACCAAAGAAGTAATAGAAAAATACCTTGCATGTTAATTTTTCAGATTGCTGATCTTTCAGCAGAATCTTTTGTAAAAGGTCATTGATCTGAAATGTTAACTCTCTTTATCACAGTACGCATGCTGAACATTTCCAGCATTTTTGTATTTGTTTCAGAATTTCAGCATTTTCAAATCTTTGCTTTAAAAAAAAATTACTAAATGTGATTTGGGGAATGCATGCAATATAAAACACAATAGGGAACAGTGCAGGGCAGGCCCTTTGTCCCACAGTGTCTGCGACAGCCATGAAGCTAATTTAAACTGTACATTTGCTGGGATATGGTCCATTTCCTGCCTGTTCATTTGTCAGTCTAAATGCCTCTTAAACATTATTATTGAATCTGTTTCTAAAAATTTCCCGTGACAGCATGTTCCAGGCACCTACCACTCTGTGTTTAACCAAATACTTGCCGTGTAAATCTCCTTAAAATATTCCCCCTCTCACCTTAAAGCTACGCCATCTAGTATTTGGCCTTTTCAAAATTGCTGAAAAGATTCAGAATGTCTACTACATCTGAGCACCTCATAATTTTTTGTACTTCTGTCAGGTTATTCTTCGGCCTCCAAAGGCCCAGAGAAAATGATCCAAATGTGTCCAACCTCTCCTTATAGCTACACTATCTAATCCAGGCGGCTTTCCGGTAAAGATTCTGCATGCTCTCCAAAGCTTCCACCTCCTTTCTGTTATGCAACAACCACAACCGCAGACAACATTCCAAGTGTGTCCCAATCAAAATGTAATACACAACATGGCTTCCCAGCTTTTATACCTGACACTCTGACCACGCAAGAAAAGCACCCTTACTACTTGTGTTGTCATTTTCAGGAAGCTCTGAACTTGCACCCCAAGATCCCTCAATATATGAATGCTCTGCCTTTTACTATATACCATGCTCTTGCATTTGACATCTCAACATGTAATGTCTCACACTTCTCTGCATTAAGTTCATTTGCCATTTCTATGCACATATTTCCAACAGGTCCATTACCTACTTATTTCTTTCACAACATTCCTCACTATCAACAACTGCTATTTTTTTTAAACTGTGCAAATATCCTAATCAGCCCATGCATATTGTCAACTGAATAATTTCCAACAGAACACATGGAATATCATTCCTCTAGTCAGAATAGCACCCCTCCACCAC
Source organism: Leucoraja erinaceus (assembly GCF_028641065.1). NCBI lineage: Eukaryota > Metazoa > Chordata > Chondrichthyes > Rajiformes > Rajidae > Leucoraja > Leucoraja erinaceus. The sequence goes on from NC_073393.1 coordinate 4,466,492, forward strand.
TACCATCTGCTTTCTATGAACAAACCAATTTTCAATCTTAATATACCAAGTCTCCTTGGATCCCATGTGCCTTACTCCTCTGGATCAGCCTACCATGAAGGACCGTGTCAAAAGCTTTACTAAAGTTCATGTACACAACATACACAGCCTCTCCTTCATCGGTTATCTTTGTCATCTCCTCAGAAAATGCAGTCAGGTTTGTAAAACATTCCTCTGCTCAAAGCCCTGCTGACTATCCTTAATAAGGTAATTCGAGTAGATCCTTTTATTAAGAATCTTCTCCAATAATTTCCCTACCATTGATGTGAGGTTCACTGACCTATAATTTCCTTGTTTGCCTCTACTGCCCTGCTAATGCAGAGGAACATCATTGGCTATCTTCAGTCCTCTGGGATCCCACCAGAGACTGAGGGGGGTGCAATGATCCCTACCAAGCCCCCAGCAATCTTGAATTGAATTGAATTGAATTGAATTGAATTTCCTTTATTGTCATTCAGACCTTACGGTCTGAACGAAATTTCGTGCCTGCAGTCATACATACAATGATACAATAATAACAACAATAAACATAAATTAACTTCCACCACAGTGAGTCCTCCAAACACCTCCTCACTGTGGTGGAGGCAAAAATCTTAGGGTTGCAGTCTCTCCCTCTGCTCCCTCTGCGCTGAGGCGATTCCCCACCGGGCGGTGGTACAAACAGTCCCGCAGCTCACCAACTCACCAAATCTTCTATCTTGCCTCTCTCAAATAACATGGGATAGATCCCACCAGGGCTGGAGATGTACCCACTGAGATGTTCTTCAAGAGAGCCCAAATCTACCACCTGCTTGATATCAACATCTCCTAGAATAACAGCCTACACCTCCTTAATCTTGCTATCCTCCAGGTCCTCTTCCTAGTCACCCTCTTGTTTTTTTGTGTATCTAAAGAGCACTTGGCAATGTTCCTGCTAATTAAGCTGCATTGTGTTTGAATGCAAGAATAGGAATGGCATATAATGTTTTGTGTGTCTTAGTGTTTTTCAATGATGTAAAGTTTATAGTCTGTCATGTCCTTTTAAGTAAAAGTGACTATTTCAAGAAGTACTCCATGCAAGAACTATACATTTTCAGCATGGATAAAATAAATTGGGAAAATACTGCAGGCATTTAAAAAAAATGTAGCAATTACATGGTGAAAAAATAAATATCAAAATCAGACAATTAAAATTGGGTGTCTGGACTGCTTCTGAGAAATAATTTTACATTTTGTATTTTATAATACTGCGGAATAAGTACTGTAAAAATGAAATATGAAATAAAATACGTTTTGTGCAGGATGCATAGCTTAGATGTAAATTTTGAAATGTAGTAGCACAAATGTGGAAAATTACCGGGGTACGTTCTTGCCCATAAGAAGCAGGAATGATCCAATCTGGCTGACTAATGACCTATCAATCTATCATCAATCAATTAAAAAAAATGTTGGAAGGTGTCTTCAATATGCTGTGAAGCAGCACTTATCTACAACTGCTGATCAATATTCAGTTTGGATTTCACCAGGACCACTGGGATTCATGCCTCTTTACATCTTGGAACAGATGTTGACCAAGCAACTGAATTCCAGAGCTGAAGAGAAAATGCAAGCCCTTGACAATGTAGCATCAAGCTTGCCTGGTAAAGTTAAATGGGAATCATACCCAGCAGAATGGAAGATGAATATGGTTGATGGATGTTAATTGACCCAGCCCGAGGATACTACTGCAAGAGTTTCGCTTTGCAGTGCCTTGGACGCAACTGCATTCAGCTGCTTTACCACCAGTGGCCATCCAGTTAACCTAAGGTCAGAAACAGAGATGTTTGACGCTGCAAGGATAACTTTGTTTGCATGTCTTCAGATAATGACGCAGCCCATGTCTGCATGAATCAAGACCGTGACATCATTTAGGCATCAACTGGTTAAACAAGTAAAACGTTCATCCCACACGAGTTTCAAGCTGTCCCTGATGAGAAAACCGTTTATCCACTTATCCTTGACATTTAATAATGTTACTATTGCCACATCTTTCAACGTCAACATTCTGGAGGTCAATGTTGTCCAGCAACCGCCTTGCCACCAGTTTCCCAATATATTTCCATCATCTACATGAGACAGAAATCAAGAGTATTTTGGAGTACTCTGAACTTGCTGGGATACGAACAACTGCTGAATTCTCAAACTCAATGCCAACAAGCAGAGGCCTTTAAGACACATGGAATATAACTGGTGGACAGGATTAAGGAACATTCTATAGCATTTTATATGGGGAAGAAGGTAATTAGGAAAAGGCGAGGGCTTGTTAGAGGCCAAACTTATCCAGAGAATCGAAGCGAGGTCTTGAATGAATATGGAAGTATTTGTTGAGGAGAAGGATATTGCAGTTGGATAATGCAGGGAGGGAAGCGAGGAAATTCTAGAACATGTCATTGAAAAGAAAGTAGCATAAGACTCTTAACGGCTTAAGTGGTGAATAAATGACCAGGGTCTAATGAGATATATCCCAGGCTGCCATGGATGGCAAAAGACATGAGACCTGGAGAGAATATTCTGTTGTCTCTCTGTGATTATTCTTTGACTTCTCTGGTCACAAGTGAGGCGCCAGACAACTGGAGCAAAGCAAATGTGCTGCCCTTATTCAAGAAGCAAGCAGGGATAAGCCAGGTAGTTACTGGCCAGTTAATCTCATGTCAGTGATGGGGGAAATTATTGGGAGACATCGAAGGGACAGGATGAGTCTATTCTTGGGAAGTTAGTTTGATCAGAGGTGGGCAGCGTGGTTTTGTTCGAGTTGTTTTTGTGGTCGGGACATAGGAGTACATTCGCAGATGACATGACAATTGGTGATGGAGTTGATGGAAAGGAGTGTGGTGAGTGAGACTGGGCAGGATCATAGCAGAAGGTCTGTGGAGAGAGAAATAAAACAGTGCATCTAACGTGTCTCAACCCACTACAGGGCAATACATCACTGGGTGGAGAGGGAATGGAAGTTAAGGATCATCGACAAGGCTCCACCGTGATATTTTAAGGAGCCAACTCATTATTGGCCTTTAGTATTCAGCAAGGAGAAGCAATAAAGGCAGTAAAAGGGCCATTAGGTAACAAGTTATTAGTGAAAAGCCTGTCATGGGCTTGCTTTAAAAAAAAAAAAAAAAAGCATGCTTAGAGCTGTGCGATATTCATGAAAAATCGACTCATTTGCTGATCTTTCTGAATGTGAGGTGAGGGTAATAAGATACCAGACAGAGTGGAATTGTGTTCCACAGAAGGCAACGATGACACTGAACTGTCAATTTAAAGTGTGCTCTGGCATTGTAGCGCTTACGGTCAAGCATTATAGTCTAGATATTGTGCTGACTTGTCCAGTGAGTGGCTGGTACTGGTGAATCTCTGACTAATACATGAATACTCCCTCTTTGCAAGAATGAGACTGCTGAGTGGGTTGTCTTTAGGAACTGCCAGAGCAAAGCATGTGCAGTCTTTGGCACTCCTGCTATTGTGAAAGTCAGTAATTCATCAACCTAGATGGCTTTACCTTCCATTGTTGTGATAAAAGTCCATGAATTTACCCAAACCAACCACTAAATGTATATGCCCAGCTGAAGTGCAAGATTTTCTGAGGCTGTAGGAAATAGATGAGTGCAATGAATTGTAAATAAGGCTTGCCTTCATCACAATAAAGTATGTGAGGGGCAGATGATATGATGCAACATTGTTGTAGAATGAGTATTAGAGCTCCTATCTTAACTTGTAGGGCAGCTCATTCTTCCTTTGAAAGTATTTGCCAGTGCTACGTTGCTTTGTATATATTTCTCTCCAGGTAATTGATTACAAAAATACACTTGCAGGAATTGTACTTGCCCGTTTGATCGCACTGGGCCTGTATTCGCTGGAGTTTAGAAGGATGAGGGGTGATCTTGTTGAGACTTACCAAATACTGAAAGGCTTGGATAATGTCTCTACTAGTGGGAGAGTGTCGAAACAGAATGCATAGCCTTGGAATTATAAGGACGTACCTTTAGAATGGAGATGAGGAGGGATTTATTTCCCCAGAGGGCGGGGAATCTGTGAAATTCATTGATCCAGCCGGCTGTGGTGGTCAAGTCATTGGATATTTTTAAGGCGGAGATAAGGCAGGAGAATGGATTTGAGAGAAAAACATAGATCAGTCACGATTGAATGGCAAGAGTAGACTCGATGGGCTGAATGGCCTGCTTCTACTTCTTTGACATGAACTTATGAATCAAAACCGTCACGATAAAGACCCAGTTACCTGGTGCTTCAACTGCTATGGTTTAGTAGTCAGCGCCATAGAGCCAGCCAGGAGAAAACCCGAGGACCAACACTAGTATAATATCACAGGTGGTCCTGAGCTGACATTGGGACGGAACTCCTGTGTTAATACCCGTTTGCTGTTGACCAGTTCTGTTAACTAATCATTAATTTGTTCATAGTTGGATATTAAGACTCCTTAATACAAAGTCCTATTCCTACAAGATAATTTTTTTTGTTCATGCTGGAATCTGATACAAAACAGAAAATGCTGGAAATACTCAGTAAGTGTGGAAGCATCTGTGGAGAGGGAAATAGAGTTAACATTTTAGGTTGATGATGTTTCATCGGGTCCATCATGAAAGATCATCAACCCGAAATGTTAATTCTGTTTCTCTCTCCACAGATGCTGATCTGACATGCTGAGATCTGTAAAGTTAACTATGATGGAAAACTTTGCAACCATCCAGTTAGAGAGAGAGAGAGAGAGAGAGAGACTGGCAGTCTTTCTTCAGAGTAATTTTTGTTTTAAAGGAAATCAAATTTAAGTTGAAGTTTCAAAGTAAGTATGTTTTTTGAGGGAAAGAAAGAAAGATGATGTTGAGTATATTAGCGTCCCTTTACCAACCTCTTGGATGGAGAAAATGTGGGTTGGAAGAAAGCTTAAGATGCTAAAAATGTTTCTGCTTTTTGTAAGGCTTGAAGCCATGAAAATAAATGTTATGACATTTTTATCATCTTTAATTTAGTTCACCCCAGATCTCTTTCTGTGGTTAAAGCTGTCATACAGGAAAAATCAAAAAGCAAGTAAAATTATTTGACAGCATTGGCATGTTCATATAAAGATGCTCAATTCAATTGAATGAATGTAAATATCAGCATATATAAAAGTTGTTTGTTTTGTGCTACAGGAAGTTTGTAGGTGAACATAGACGAATGTTTGCCTGATTTCAGTCAATTAGATAATGGCCGTTGCTAACATGTGCCATTTTAAATTTGGAGAATGTCCAGAACTGGTCTAGCTTGATGCATTTGTGTCTTATTTGTTTCCAAATCTTGGCAAATATTTGAAATGCTTTCATTTTGCCTTCTCTGGTCTTCAAATGTCTACATCATAATGAAAATTCTAGAGTGTTTTTTTCCAATAGATTTATATATTTAGCTGGAGTTAACAGTAATTCACTAATGTTCTTCATTCTTTACTATTCAGTGATATTGACTTAGTGGTATTTGGGAAATGGGAGATTTTACCACTGTGGACTTTGGAAGAAGCACTTAGGAAACACAGTGTAGCTGATGAGAGTTCTGTGAAAGTATTGGATAAAGCAACTGTAAGTACCTGATTACTTTTTTTTGTGGAACACTTTATTTTGAGAAGGCTGTAAAGAGTGCAAGGCATAAGATGTGGTGTGGTTCAAGAATCAGTCCAGCTGCACAATAAAAGGGGTGTTGGTTCTTACAAAGCACAGGATTAATGCGCTGAGCGTTGAGACAGGCTATGGACCTGAATTACATCACCAGAATGGCTAACTCTCAAGTGGAGAGTTGGCCATCTGACCAACATGAGGGATAATGGAGGTGGGTCTCTTGTGATTAGTTTGGGTTCACTGTATTCAAACACTCTTTGTTTCTGACTCTGCTACTTCAAGACACTGGCAATGGCTAGAATAAGGGGAAAGGTTGTCTCAATGTTCAAGTGCCTCCCTGGAGGTATTTGTGGCAGAATTCAGGACAGCTGGCAAGTGTATTTCTTGCCAGGTCATAAAAAGAATGTTAAACAGTCTTACAGAGGAAGGCTTGAAAGATTTCAGATGAAGAGTTGCAGAATGTCATCATGTATAAAGGTCTTCATACAGGAGCAGACAGGATTCTGGTCACATTGATCAGCAATGGTGAGTCCAGTTCTTCATTCCTTTTTTTTATTGCTTGTGTTCTCAGTCTGTCTCTTCGGGATTCAAGGCGTTTACCACTTCCATCAATGCCAATCACAGTGGCATAAGTTACCAACTCTCATCGTCGCTCCCTATTCTAAATTTCATTCTCAAACTCAGCATAGACTCGCCTGCTGCTCGCTGCCTTCAGTGCTTCCACAAACAGGCCGCATTTCTCACCTCGTGTCTGTTGTAAACCTGACAACTCCCTTCATGACTCCTCTCTCTGTTTATACGTGCCCCGTTTAAATATGAATGGCTTCAGGCATAAAAATGTATGTGAAAGAAACAAGAATGTGTTTGTAGCCCTTTAAGCATGTTCCATGCTTCAAAAATATAATTGTTGACACTTCATTTCCATTTTCTGTTGATTTCCTTTATCGTCGAAACATTTATAGATTTTCTTCTCTCACTCTGCAGCCCTCTGCGGCAGAGAATTGCAAAGACGCCCTGTGAAGAATTTGTTTGTTAACTGAGTCCTAAAATGCGTATCACTCATCCTGAAACTGTAGTTCTCTGCCTTATCTTTTCCATCCTTTATTAAAAATAATTATATTTGCTATCCGTCCACTCAGACCATGACAAGATCCATTGAGTTCTGGAAGATCCCAGCCAATGCATGTGTTATATCTGTAGCCACTTATTTTGAAAGCCAAGGGTAGGCCACGTAGGAACTTGTTGAAACTAGTAATCCAATACACTGCTGCTACACTACATCAAGGACTATTTATTTTAGTAGATTCTACAAATCTCTCCCTCTGTGCTGAGCCAGTGAAGCACTAGCTACGCCAGATGCTCTTTGGGTTTTAGTTCAGCCTTCAACAGATCATGATCCTCATTGGTAAACTGGTCACTCTCGGCCTCCCCAGAACATTGTCACAAACGGCCCCAGAATGTGAGACTTACAAAAAACAGGGCTGTGTCAGCCCCCTCTTATCTGTCTCTACACCTACGACTTTTTAAAGCTCAAATTTTAATACACTACGGTTTTTGTAACTATCCTTTGTTGCAGAAAAAAAAAACACCAGGAAAAAAAAGCTCATTGTCGACTCAGGAGGGTCATTTCCCCCTACCGTTCAAAAAATCAAAATTTGCTGTCCTTACCTTACATTAGTCATTTGAACTATTTGTGACTTCCTGAGGGTCCTCCCCAACCTGGACTCTAACCTGCTGCTTACTCTTCGAAAAATTGATTCATAAAAATTAGAGATTGACGCTGACTGCCAGGCGAGGGTATCAGCGCATCATTGGTTGCCCTCTCCCCTCCCTGATGGAATGTAGCAGGGCAAAGAAGAAAATACAGTTGAATTACGTTTTCTGTTGGGGGTTTATATGGAGGTTTCAACCCGAAACGTCAACCATTCCTTCTCTCCCAGAGATGCTGCCTGTCCCTGCTGCATTGCACCTATTCCCCCCCCCCCCCCCATCTCCCTTCTGTTTTGTTTGTGTCTGTTCTTGTTTTTTCAGTATTTATGTATTTGATACGTGTAGCTTTGATTTTCATAAAATATTTACTATCATATCTGTTCATATTTTTATTACTAGTGGTCTTACTTATTTGCCAGAGCTCTGGATCCTAGATCATATTTGAAATCACTGCTAGGGGATGTAGATAAAAAATCATATTCATTTTTTTAAAGCTAATTTCAATTCGGTTGGTTATCTCTTTTGCCCCATCCCCGTTCAAAAATAAACTTTGCTATTCTTCACCTTTATTGTTTGAACTATTTGTGACTCCGCCCCCATTCCTATCCATTGATTCAGAAAAACGATTGAATACCAATCCCATTTTGTAGGGATGGCTACAGTGAATACGTTTGCCTTTATATGGAGGTTTAGAAACCTCACCATTCCCCTCCAGCGATGCCACTGTCCTGCCCTCTATTTGTGTGTATTTACATTTGCATGATTTTCAAAAATATTTACCCTGGGGTCTCATACTCTCTAGTGGATCTCACTTACAATACTCTACCCAATCATTTTGCTACTGCTAGGGGATGTATAAATGGCCGTGTTCATGTTTTGTTTCAGTTCTGTGGTTATCTCTTTTCCCCATCCACTCTTTTCCCCATCCCCATCCAATCTATTCTTCACCATGTGTACACCATTCCTATCCATGTGTAAAACAAATACCAACCTTTTCTTATTGACTGTGTTGGATGAATCGGGTCTTTACTAAGGTTGTGGCGTTATCTCCTGGCTTCTCGGAGCCTTGCCTGCTGCTCTTGCTTGATGATTGAGGCTCCTCCTCCACCCCACCCCAACTTTCTAACCAACAGCAGGACTCATGGTAAAATGTTACTACTTTATTAATATTGAACAAAACAAAAATATCTTAACGTTCAAAATTTTATTTTTAAAGTCATAAACCCCAGCCAGCTTGCAGAAATCAATGCTACAAGTTCATGATTAGTTGTGAATATCAGTTTGAAGAAGGGTCCGGACCCGAAACATCACACGTTCCTTCAATCCAGAGATGCTGCCTGTCCAGCTGAGTTACCCCAGCTTTTTGTGTCTATCTTGCATTTACTTTGTGTTGGGTACGATGTTCTTAAATAATTTGTTATGATCCGATTATTATCGTGGGCATGTCATTCACAAGTTCCGTCCTGCCTCAGGTGGAATACTTTAACTGGTTCTGAAGTGCTAATTGTTAAAATGGGGCTGGGTCCAAGATAAGCTGCAATATTCCCGTCAGTACAGCGCTCAACCATACCAACCCCATTCCACACTTTGCCATGATATTTAAACTGTAACCAGTGAGTAAGAACTGGAATGACCCAAGTGTGCGGGAATTCATGGGACGGTTTGTACATTGGTAAGGAACTGAAATGGCTGATGTATGAGATTTGGTTATCGTTACCTTGGCTGTTGATTAAGTTGGGGATGGGGAGCGATTCGGCATTTCTTGATATGACTCAGTAATGTCACGCTGTTTAGTCACAACTCAATATGCATGTCAACTAATACTTTTTGTCAAGAATTATGTTCTAAAGAAATTAGTTCACTATTTAGATTCCTTGAGTTAATTCATTTACGTGATTTTTGGTTTCACTTTTTTTTGGCTACATCAGGTACCGATAATCAAACTCATGGATTCTTACACTGAAGTAAAAGTGGATATCAGCTTCAATGTACAAAACGGAGTAAAGGCTGCTCAGCTAATCCGTGAATTTATCAAGGTATGAAAATCTGCAACTTATTTGGTATAGATTTCATTTTTACGGGTGGTGCAGCTGTTTAGTTGCTGTCTTATAGCGCCAGAGACCCTAATTGTAATCTAGGAAATTAGATTAAATATCCTCATAAATACGCAGAGTTTAAACCAGAAAAATGCAAAAAGAATTCATTCACAAAATGTGCAGGAAGAACTAAGGAGAAGGGATTAAGGGAGAAGACACAGAAATAGTAAACACATAATTTGCAAAAGAAGCAATGTTATTTTTTAATATATAGAATGAAGGCCATTCTTTGTAAATAGGCACAATGCTGGAATAACACAGCGGGTCAGGCAGCATCTTTGGAGAGGAGGAATGGGTGATGTTTCGGGTCGAGACCCTTCTTCAGTCTGAATATTCAGGCCTGAAGAAGGGTCTCGACCCGAAACGTCACCCGTTCCTTCTCTCCAGAGATGCTGCTTGACCCGCTGAGGTACTCCAGCATTTTGTGCCTGTCTTTGGTCTAAACTAGCATCTGCAATTCCTTCCTACACAAGGCCATTCTTTGTGTTTTATTTCAGATTTCTATGAAGGATGATCATTATTTTGATCAGATGACATCTAATAAACCTCTAATTTATTTGTAGAAGTTTCCTGTGCTGCCATGCCTGGTTCTGGTGCTAAAGCAATTCTTGCTGCAGAGAGATCTAAACGAAGTATTCACAGGCGGGATTGGTTCCTACAGTCTATTCCTAATGGCTGTTAGTTTTCTGCAGGTGAAAAAAAACAACTTGTATGCACTTTGCTTGTCGTCTCTTCTAATTTGTTGTTCATATTCTCTTTATTTTTTTCTTCTTCTTAATTTTACCTCCCCCCACACACCATTCTCCCCAATAACACTTCCTGAAGATGAATTGATCTGTCATTATGGATGAGTCAATAGTAAATGTTAATGTTTTGCAACCTTGATAGTGAATGTTTCCCTTTCATTATTAGGCTGTACGTTGAATTAATGTTAAATAGTCATGAGAAAAAATGTCACTAGGTTTTGCCAACTAAGTGTGTGCAGGTATGTGCCCATTAAGTTTCCTTTAAAATGGAGAGAAATCACCCAAGCCCCAAACCTGTTATGATAAAGCCCACCACTGGCAAAGTCCATCGATGAAGTCCATCTCCGACGTCCTTGTTCCAGGGCCTTTCTTGATTATCCGTTTTGCCGGACCAACAGAGGTCACGTTGTCCAAGTCCGATGGTATTGCAACGGTCTGCCTAGGCCACCAATGGGCCGAGATTCTGATCTGCAAAGCCAATCTCTGATGTCAACTATGGAACGGATCTGCTGGCTTTGGCCGGGCCAGAGTTCCAGAGCCCCGGCTGCAGGAGACTCGTTGATTGCCCAAGGAAGTCCCGAAGAGGTTGAGATCGGCCGCCCCACCCAGCCTGGGCGCCACATTTTCGGGGGTGGGGGTTCCCAATGGGGGGAGATTTCATGTGATTGTGTGTGGATTAAAGTAGGTGCTGAACCATCGGTTGCGAGAAAATCAGTGGTGAAAATCTGTATTTAATTCAATAATGTCATATATACAACAACATTAAAAGCAAAAAACAAAGAGCTGAATGAACCCAGTAGGTCAGGCAGTGTCTGCAAGACAAGGATAGATAACGTTTTGGGTGGGGAACCCTTCATCTGGGGGCAACCTTCTCTGTCAAACAAGGGTCCTGACCCAAAACATCATCTGTCCATTCCCTCCACTGATGCTGCCTGACCCGCGGAGTTCCTCCAGCACTTTGTTTTTTGCTCGAGATTTCTACATCTGCAGTTTCATGTCTCCAACCCAAAACTTGCCTTTGAACAAAATGATATTGATAACCTTAACTAACCTCTTGAACATTTTCAAAAATCATTGAATCTGTAAATAAAAACATTGGAAAAGAGTATTCTAAATGTTCTTTAAATTTTGTTTGAGCAGGTTTTTTTTTCTCTGATTACACTCATCACTCATTGGTCTAACTGTAATGTTAAAGTTGTTCCCCTTTGCTTTTTATAAACTCCTTGAAAAATTAAGCCGTTTTTTGCAATTTTTCTCAATTCCTTCATCATTCAAAGCTGTTCCATTCGATTACCTCTCCTAAGCTGAAAAGGATATGAACCATATTCATATAAATGTTATTCATTTTAATCTTTAAGACCCCGACATCATTCAGTTGCAAAGACTCTTCTCAAAAGTCAATATATTTTGCTTATCGTGCGTTGCACAAAACTGAATAATGTGTCGTAATTGAGGGCTGACCAGAATGTATACGTGATGCCATTCTCATGTTTGTATTCCCCTTGTGATAAAAGCCAATGAGTCTTGATTTTCTTGTTGAGGCTGTACGCTATCTTTAAATTATTTGTGCACCTGAATACACAGCTCCCTTTGTTCTCGGGTTTTTACTTTCTCATTAATGAAAACCATTTTACCTCTCTTGGATTACTAATTGATCACTTGAATATTTCTCTCATTGGGTTCCATCTAACATCATTTTGGATGTTTATTTAGTTTGTCGGCATCCATTACTTTTTAATTTAATACCGTATGTGTGACTTAAGTTGTTCTCTATTCCTTTGCGTAAGTTGGTAATGCGATAGGAACACCAGTTATTACATCCTGCCAACCAGTCACTAACATAGAAACGTAGAAAATAGGTGCAGGAGTAGGCCATTCGAGCCTGCACCGCCATTCAATATGATCATGGCTGATCATCCAACTCAGTATCCTGTTCCTGCCTTCTCTCCATACCCCCTGATCCCTTTAGCCACAAGGGCCATATCTAACTCCCGCTTAAATAGAGCCAATGAACTGGCCTCAACTACCTTCTGCGGCAGAGAATTCCAGAGATTCACCACTCTCTGTGTGAAAAAGGTTTTCCTCATCTCGGTCCTAAAAGATTTCCCCTTTATCCTTAAACTGTGACCCCTTGTTCTGGACTTCCCCAACATCGGGAACAATCTTTCTGCATCTAGCCTGTCCAACCCCTTAAGAATTTTGTACGTTTCTATAAGATCCCCCCTCAACCTTCTAAATTCTAGCGAGTACAAACCGAGTCTATCCAGTCTTTCTTCATATGAAAGTCCTGACATCCCAGGAATCAGTCTGGTGAACCTTCTTTGTACTCCCTCTATGGCAAGAATGTCTTTCCTCGGATTAGGAGACCAAATCTGTACGCAATACTCCAGGTGTGGTCTCACCAAGACCCTGTACAACTGCAGTAGAACCTCCCTGCTCCTATACTCAAACCCTTTTGCTATGAATGCTAACATACCATTCGCCTTCTTCCCTGCCTGCTGCACCTGCATGCCTACTTTTAATGACTGGTGCACCATGACACCCAGGTCTCGTTGCATCTCCCCCTTTCCTAATCGGCCACCATTCAGATAATAATCTACTTTCCTGTTTTTGCCACCAAAGTGGATAACCTCACATTTATCCACATTATACTGCATCTGCCATGCATTTGCCCACTCACCCAGCTTATCCAAGTCACCTTGCAGCCTCCTAGCATCATCCTCACAGCTAACACTGCCCCCCAGCTTCGTGTCATCCGCAAACTTGGAGATGTTGCATTCAATTCCCTCGTCCAAATCATTAATATATATCGTAAATAGCTGGGGTCCCAGAACTGAGCCTTGCGGTACCCCACTAGTCACTGCCTGCCATTGTGTGACCCGTTTACTCCTACTCTTTGCTTCCTGTCTGCCAACCAGTTCTCTATCCACATCAATACTGAACCCCCAATACCGTGTGCTTTAAGTTTGTATACTAATCTCTTATGTGGGACCTTGTCGAAAGCCTTCTGAAAGTCCAGATATAACACATCCACTGGTTCTCCCTTATCCACTCTACTAGTTACATCCTCGAAAAATTCTATAAGATTCGTCAGACATGATTTACCTTTCAGAAATCCATGCTGACTTTGTCCAATGATTTCACCACTTTCCAAATGTGCTGCTATCCCATCTTTAATAACTGATTCTAGCAGTTTCCCCACTACCGACGTTAGACTAACTGGTCTGTAATTCCCCGTTTTCTCTCTCCCTCCCTTTTTAAAAAGTGGTGTTACATTAGCTACCCTCCAATCCTCAGGAACTACTCCAGAATCTAAAGAGTTTTGAAAAACTATCACTAATGCATCCACTATTTCTGGGGCTATTTCCTTAAGTACTCTGGGATGCAGCCTATCTGGCCCTGGGGATTTTTCGGCCTTTAATCCATTCAATTTACCTAACACCACTTCCCGGCTAACCTAGATTTCACTCAGTTCCTCCATCTCATTTCACCCCCGGACCCCTGCTATTTCCGGCAGATTATTTATGTCTTCCTTAGTGAAGACAGAACCAAAGTAGTTATTCAATTGGCCTGCCATGTCCTTGTTCCCCATGATCAATTCACCTGTTTCTGACTGCAAGGGACCTACATTTGTTTTAACTAATCTTTTTCTCTTCACATATCTATAAAAGCTTTTGCAGTCAGTTTTTATGTTCCCTGCCAGTTTTCTTTCATAATCTATTTTCCCTTTCCTAATTAAGCCCTTTGTCCTCCTCTGCTGGTCTCTGAATTTCTCCCAGTCCTCTGGTAGGCTACTTTTTCTGGCTAATTTGTACGCTTCATCTTTTGTTTTGATACTATCCCTGATTTCCCTTGTTATCCACGGATGCACTACCTTCCCTGATTTATTTTTTTGCCAAACTGGGATGAACAATTGTTGTAGTTCATCCATGCAGTCTTTAAATGCCTTCCATTGCATATCCACCGTCAACCCATTAAGAATCAATCGCCAGTCTATCTTGGCCAATTCACGTCTCATACCCTCAAAGTTACCTTTCTTTAAGTTCAGGACCCTTGTTTCTGAATTAACTATGTCGCTCTCCATCCTAATGAAGAACTCAACCATATTATGGTCACTCTTGCCCAAGGGGCGGCGCACAACAAGACTGCTAACTAACCCTTCCTCATTACTCAATACCCAGTCTAGAATAGCCTGCTCTCTCGTTGGTTCCTCTACATGTTGGTTTAGAACCTATGTCTTGAGTTTATGTTTGCTCTCAATGTTGTTATTTTCTCTACATAAAGCCTTTGGAATTTGAAATAAACAACATTTGGTAAAAGCTCCCTTATGTTCAATGCTAGTGACCTCAAATTAGGCAAGATTACTCAAACGTTATTTTCCTCCTGTTACTTTTCTTAAACATTAAGTTTGACTACCCGACTTATTTATTACCTGTATTTGTATCACTTGTATTTGATGCCCTTTCTCTGCTGTTATTCGTTTTGCATGCCTGTCAATTCCTCATGTATCAGTGCTTGTATTGTAATTCTTGTTCCCCTCTTATTTCTGGATTGTGATTTGTTTGTGTGATCACAACATAATACTGTAGCAAACACACTAAGTGCCTGAGTAATTCAGTGGGTCATCTAGCATTTCTGGAGGATATGGATAGGTGACATTTCGGGTCGGGAATTTTCAGGCTAAAGAGAGGGGTAAAGGAGTCTGAAGAAGGATCTCGACCCATAACGTCACCCATTCCTTCTCTCCAGAGATGCTGCCTATCCCGCTGAGTTACTCCAGCATTTTGTGTTGACCTTCTTGACCGGAAACATTGCCCATCCATGTCCTCCAGACATGCTGCCTGACCCGCTGAAATACTTTTTGTTTAAGTCAGGATACCAGTCTCTGCAGTTCCTTGCGTCTCCACAATACTGTAGTTGCTGTGTGATATGCTCCATCTCCAAAATTTTATTCCACTAAAGTTATCATTGTTGAGTTTTTTTTTAACTGAGTAAAGTTTAACCTGTGAACATTATTGCGAAGTTGCATTATTTGGTGTTATTATTGTGCATTAAACCAGCTAGATGATAAACAACTGGCCTTTGTTTGTGCTTTACCTCAATGCAGAGACTACATTTTCCATGACTTTTTTTGGAAGATGATTTGTTCTTTTCCATTGGTGATACTAGTCAAGAGATACTTTAATGTAACATGTTTTATACATTGGAATAAATCCTACCATATTTTCAATCTTCTGTCCATTTCATCCTTACACTCTTGTACAACTTTTTGTTAACTCTACAGCTCGCAATTATAGTAAATAACTAAAAGACTCGGGCTTTTGATACAAAAAAAAGTAAAAGTGCTTTTTAATTTCACAAAAATAATAGTGTCTAAATTGTTCCATATTCATTTGCTTGTAGTTACATACTCGAGATGTCTGCAGCTGTGATGAGAATCTTGGAGTGCTTCTAATTGAATTTTTTGAACTGTATGGAAGGCATTTTAATTACCTAAAGACTGGTATTCGGATAAATGATGGTGGCTCATATGTTGCGAAAGACGAAGTACAAAAAAACATGACTGATGGATACAGGCCGTCGATGTTGTATATTGAAGATCCACTTCAGCAAGGTACATTCTATTTTTTTTATAGGTTGAGAGCCAAATCTTAATCCTTGTAAACGTCACATATTTTGCAGTGGCGCACTTAAATATTTTCCCATTCATACCAAATGCTAATGGAAATGATTACCAGGTAGTGCTCTAACTGATGAACGCGACTCTTTCAAATGTCGGTGAAGTAAAATCCAAGAAATTATTCCTATCATTTCTGAACAAGCTCGTGCACTCTGGTAGTTTTGAGGCCGAGTGAGTGCTTTTTTTGTTATTATCTCTAATAGGAGTAGTTCTTTCCAATTATTGTGTGTAATTAGTAGGCGTCTATTAACTGGTTCCCTTCTGTCAATGTATACTTGACTGAAGGATGGTGTTAATGTGCGGGGATCGCTGGTTGGCACGGACTCGGTGGGCCGAAGGACCTGTTTCCGCTCTATATCTCTAAACTAAACTAAACTCAGCATGCCTACCGTGTAATATTAAATGATTTTTCTTTCTTTCCATAGGGAATGATGTTGGTAGAAGTTCATACGGTGCCATGCAGGTAAAGCAAGCCTTTGATTATGCCTACGTTGTTCTGAGTCATGCAGTGTCTCCTATTGCAAAGTTTTATCCAAACAAAGATTCTGAGAGGTAAGGGGTTGTTGTTAAGCAATTTCACATTAGCTGTAAAACACATTATAATTCATCTTGTAAGCTATATAGAATCAGCTACTGAATACACAATGTATTTTGACAGTATATTGGGTCGCATACTCCGGGTCACCCAGGAAGTTGCTGACTATAGAACCTGGATACAGGAGCATTGGGGATCACAGAACAGTGGTGATTCTTCATTAAACGGTAGGTTTCTTCTGAGTAAATCATTCCTATACACACGAATTTTCCAAGAAGATAAGTTAAATTAAATAGAATGTTGTTTTCTTTGTCCTTTCATTCCTTTCCTTTTTGTGTGTACGCGTGTACGTACTTGTATGTGTGTACGTACGTTTGGTATGTTAAGTTTAGGGATACAGCACAGAAACAGACCCTTCAGCCCACCGAGTCCGCGCCGGCCAGCGATCCCCGCACACTTACACTTTCCTGCGCGCGCGCGCGCGCACACACACACACAATCACTGTATACCCACACAAATGCTCTGCACACTGTACACACACACACACACACACACACACACACACACACACACACACACACACACACACACACACACACTAGGGACAATTTATAATTGTACCAAGCCAATTAACCTACACACCTGTATGTCGTTTTGAGTGTGGGAGGAAACCGGAGATCCTGGAGAAAACCTATGCAGGTCACGGGGAGAACGTACAAACTCAAGACAGCACCCACAGTCGGGATTGAAACTGTATCTGGTGCCGTTAGGCAGCAACTCTACCGCTGCGCCACCTTCCCGCCCAAACGTTGTTTTCTTCTTACTTTCCCTCTCTCTCTCCCCCCCCCCCCCCCCCCCCCCCCCCCCCCCCCCCCCCCCCATTGTTTTATTTCTAATCATATTAGTCGGTAGTTGTGTATGAAGGTGTTAACGTTTGGTATGTAGCAGTCATTTTAGACATGTCATCATGGGAGTCTAAATGTGCATGTCCACAATTGCATATTACCACTGTTATCAGATGGGTGGACAACTGAAGATGCCATTTGCCTCTCCTCTGAGCTGCCTCCTGCCAATCCAGCAGAGGCCTCTGCAGCTACATTGCAGATGTCCATAGAGATCAGCATCCCAGTGCAGTCTTTGGGTTCAAGCTCAACACAAATCCCCAGCCATGGCACACCTGGAACTCCAAACACCTGGACCACGTACCTGCCCTTTGCTTATCAGAGCACTGGTTAGCCCTGTTCTTAAGAGTTGATGTCTTGATGCCCAGATTACACCAGTTATCATGGGTGCTAGTTCATTCATCCCCCAGTGTGCAGAGTTCTGAGGTCTGAACAGGGGCGCCCCAGACCCTCAGTAAATGGGCACCACCCCGATGGAGGATAGTGGCTATCACCTGGCACCTCCTTTTGCCGATCTTTATTTATCTATTTAAAACATTTTTTTTTATAACCTCAAACTTAAAGTGGCTGCAGATTGGGTAATAATGTTATTTCAGCAAGGCAAGCTCATGAATTGACAACTATTTGTGCCAGCTCCTAGAAGATCAATTCTGTTTTTCCCATTCTTTCATCATAGCCCCATAAATTATTATTTTTCTTTGAAGTAACCAAAATTTCCATTTGATGTCACTGATTGTCCTTTCAGACCTTAAGTGCAGTTTGATTTTCCTTGCGTTTCCCTTGTAATGTTTGCGCAGAGCTTTAAATCTCTGTCCTCCGTGACCCTTGAGTCATTTGGTAATGGGTGTGGCATTCCTATGTTTACTATATATAAATCAGTCATGATCTTGGACACTTCGATCCAGCGCTTTCATAAACCATAATGTACCAGTACGCCTCTTCATATATCAACCATTCTTTTCCGTGAAATACTGCTCCCTTCTGCTACAATTTTGCGACAAATCGACTTCTAATTTAATTAACTAAAAGATTAATAAGTATAAAATCGACACATTTTTGAAAATGGAAATTAAAAAAATGTGAAAATCTTTTTAACATTTTAGAGGTGCCAGTCAGTATTCCGTACTGTCAAAAAAAAAAGCATTGCGCCACTCAAATCTCCTCTCGGCTTTCTTTGCTGCATTTTCCCCCCATGCTGGATAGTTTTAGCAGGTTTTGAGAATGTTTAGCCTACATTGTTTAATTAATAATATTTGGTGAATAACTGCAGTTCTTTACAAAAAGTAAAATTATATTAAGAGGCATGGCAATAAGCAAACTTTTTCTTCCTCCTTCTTCAGGCAATGACGTAACCTTGCTAGTCGGCCCACAACTGGATAAGTGCAACAACAATGTTTCAGAAGAATGCGCAGTAATAAGCCAGCCCAAAAGTAGGACCTCTGAAACGTGTCTTAGTAAACACTCTTCAAACTCTTCATCTGGCCCCTTATCCTCTGCATCTTCTACCTTGTCCAGTTCAAGTGATGTTGTAAGTTAACAAACTGGATGTTCGGTTAGATCCGCTACGGTTAAATGTATATGCTACCATCCCGTGGAGATATCCTCATGCCTTAGACATTCCTCGTGTCCTTCGTGTATTGTGGAATCACCTTTTTTCAGTTCTACGTGCAGAATCAGGCCATTCAGCCCATCAGCTCTATTCTGCCATTCAATCATGGCTGATCTATCTTTCCCTCCTAACCCCATTCTCCTGCCTTCTCCCCATAATCCCTGACACCTGTACTTATCTGTCAATCTCTACCCGAAAAATATTCAATTATGGTCTGAGGGAGCGAATTCCACAGATTCACCACCCTCTGGCTACAGAAATTCCTCCTTATCTCCTTTCTAAAGGTACATCCTTTTTATTCCGAGGCTATGGCCTCTTGTCCTAGGCTCTCCCACCAGTGGAAACATCCTCTCCACATCCACTCCATTCTGGCCTTTCACTATTCGGTAAGTTTCAGTGAGGTCCCCGCCTCATCCTTCTAGCGAGTACAAGCCCAGTGCCTTCAAACGCTCATTATATTCAAACGCAATCACTCCTGGAATCATTTTTAATTTGAATATTGCAAGCGAACAAAATAGTAGCATCGATTTTTTTTCCACTAGAGGTGGAATCAGCATTACAATTTTCCATGCAGTAAATTGCCTGTAATTTGGTTTGGGTGCAATGTGCTGTGTCAATTGTTTAAGATGCAATTCTGTTATCCTGACCCTTATTTCACATTAATTTAGTGATTCCTTTGAAAGATTAATGTGGAGTCAAGTAAAACAGTTTGCAGTCTGTTGTCTATTTTTAGTTTAGTTTAGTTTGGCTTATTGTCACCTGAGTTTCCGAGGTACAGTGAAAGGCTTTTTTGTTGTGTGCTATCCAGTCAGCAGAAATACATGATTCCGAGCAAAATGCCCACAGTGTACAGATGGGGGGGATAAAAGGAATGACCTTTAGTGCAAGATATAGTCCAGTAACGTCCGATTTAAAGATCGTCCAAGAGTCTCCAGTGAGGTAGGTAGTAGCTCAGGATCGCTCCCTTGCCTGATACCAGCTGAGAAGAAACTGTCCCTGAATCTGGAGGTGTGCGTTTTCAATCTTCTGTACCTCTTGCCTTATGGGAGAGGGGAGAAGAGGTAGTGGCCAGGGTACAATGCCTAGGTTAGGTTTGATATGGACAGATGGAGATTTTCTCCCCAACAGCTACACTAGTTAGTTTCTGCATTCTCAATCCCACCTTGTATTTTATCTTTCCAACCATATTGCTTTTTTTGTTGAGTTGTGGGTTTTTGGATTATTGTTGTGAGCTTGGAATGTTCAACTTAAGAAAGAACTGCAGATGCTGGAAAAAAAATCAAAAGTAGAGAAAAATGCTGGAGAAACTCAGTGGGTGAGGCAGCATCTATGGAGCGAAGGAATAGGTGACATTTCGGATCATTCAGTAACACAATGATAGACAAAAATGCTGGAGAAACTCAGTGGGTGAGGCAGCATCTAAGGAGCGAAGGAATAGGTGACGTAGCATCTATGGAGCGAAGGAATAGGTGACGTTTCGGGTCTCGACCCGAAACGTCACCTATTCCTTCGCTCCATAGATGCTGTCTCACCCGCTGAGTTTCTCCAGCATTTCTTTCTACCTTGGAATGGTCAGTTTATCAGTCTGGGCAGGATTCTTAATGACAAAATCTGAAAATGAATCCATTTGTCCACAAATGCATGCCTTATGGATCAAGCCCTATACTTTTGGTTTAGGCTTTGTTCACAAAAGCAAGTTTTATTGGTAAGTCGGTTTGCTAAATTAATAAGATGCTGCATACTTTACAATAAATTATTGGCACCATTTTTATCTCATGGAATTTTCGGGTAAATAAAATAGCATTAACGTCAGTAGGAGTTTTTTTTTTTTAATTTGCTCGTGTTTGTGCATAATTCTACATGTGATTTATATTTGTGTGTATATGCAGGATTCTGATGGAACACCCAGCAAAACCTCCAAGCAGTCTGGCAGCCACCAGTCCAATGCTAACAGATCAGTGCCACAAGAGTCAACAGTAGAATCATCCTCTTTGCCAAGTTCGAAAATGCAACACAACCCATCGAGCAATTCAACAAGCACCAATACTAAAGACCAGGTTTGCAATCATTTATATTGGTATTTGGATTAGCTCTAGGTCAGAGGAACTCTTAAGAAGGCTCGATTCATTGTTGATTGCCCTAACCACTTTGGACAAAATTGGCTTTGCAACCAAATTCTCACTTTGACATTCCTGCCATAAAGAAGGCACTCATCTTTAAAATTTGAAGGAATGGATTATTTATTTATTTATTTATCTGCATTTTTAAAAAATATATATTTTTATTAGAAGCGTAAACACTTAATAACAACACGGTTTGTTTATCAGTTACATTCATAGAAGCTTCTGTTCTTTTTATAGATTTTGTTTAAGAGAAAGAACTGAAAATAAAGATCTATAAACTAATAGAAAGATCTATAAACTAATGAAAAAAACAAACAAAAAAAGGGGGAAAAAAACAAAAACAAAAAAATTGGCAATAACAGTTTTGGAGATAGGTGCGTAGATTATAAGGTATAGTTATTCATCCAATCCTGAACTCAGGTTTCAGTCCAGCATCTGTGTTGAACCAATTTACCTCTTTTTAGAAAATCAATAAATGGCGACCATATTCTAACAAATAATTCTGGTTTGTCAATTAAGACAAATCTAATTTTTTCCAAAAGGAATGGATTTCTTTAACTAACAATATTATTTCAAAAATAATACTTTGGGTATTGTTAATATTGCGTAATTGAAATGGAAACAAAAGTGTTTGTGGTCCCTTTATAAACTGATGTTAATAACTTTTTTTTCCTCTGGCGATCATACTCTTTTGCTATGTACTTTGGCAGTGTATTTTCCGGTGGTGAGGTTTACATGAGCCAGTTTAAAGTCATGATACTTGTTATACTGTGTTCTGACATGCCACACTGGTTTCTTGAGTCAGTGAATAGAAAAAACTGCATTCGTAGATTTCCGTTGGGTTAGGTTGTTTGGGATGAGACATTTTTGACCTAGCAGCTTGTCATGTGCTTTAATAATCTTTTAATTCTTCTCAAGCTGTTGGACATTTTCCAAAGTAGAAATTTAAGTTGCAACATGGAAGCTGGCTAGTTGGTCCAGGTCCATAGCTCCTTGAAAGTTACAACACACATAGATAGTGGTAAAGAAGGCAAATGATATGCATGGCATTGAATGCAGGTCATAGCCTCAGAATTAAAGGGCGTTCTTTTAGGAAGGAGATGAGGAATTTTTTTTTAGACAGTGGGTGGTGAATCTGTGGAATTCATTGCCACAGAAGGCTGTGGAGGCCAAGTCACTGGATATATTTAAGGCAGAGATTGATAGATTCTTGATTAGTATGGGTGTCAGAGGTTATGGAGAGATGGCAGGAGAATGGTGTTAGTAGGGGGTGATAGATCAGCCATGATTGAACGACGTAGTTGACTTGATGGACTGAATGGCCTATTCTCCTCCTATCACTGATAGATAAAAATATAGGCCAGCACAGCCATTCATTATGATCATGGCTGAGTATCCAAATTCAGTACACTGTTCCGCTTCTTCCCCCCCCCCCCCCCCCCCCCCCCCCCCCCCCTGATCCCCTGATGCCTTTAACCCTAAGAGCTAAATCTAACTCTCTTTTGAAAACATCATGATCATACGATGATGATCTTATGTATATAAGAACCAAAAAGTCATGATGCAGCTCTATAAGACTTTGGTTAGGCCGCATTTGGAGTATTGTATGCAGTTCTGGTCGCCAAATTATAGGAAGGATGGTGCAACTTTGCAGAGGGTGTGGAAGAGGTTTCCCCAGTGCTGCCTGGAATTTTGACAGCATGTAAAAGAAATGTGAACATCTATGGAACTGACAGACTTGTGAGAGAGAATTCCCATTCATACCATATCCTTTACAAATTTAAAGATGTTTTAAGATCTTCATGGCCAATTAACAAAAAATGGGAACGTCTACAAAATTGGCAGACAAGCGAGAGAGAATTTGTGTTCATGCCATATCTTTTCCAAATGAAAGATGTCTAAAGTTCTTTCGCGGCTAGTAAACAATTTGAGATTGCGGTCACTGCTGCAACTTGACTGCAAGAGGTACATAGTTGCACTGCACAATATGTGAAGTTACGCTCAAGATGGAGATAATATTTAGTTTATTTCTGATGTGACTGTGTTTCAGCTCAATGCAGCAAGACTTTTCCGTTCATCCATCAAAGGCTTCCAAGGACAACAGAACTCCAGCCAAGTTGGAAGTGTATCAAACAAACAGACTTCGGTCAACAAACCACATCAACAATCATTTCCAAGCAAAAAAAAGAAGCCCAAACGAGATTCCGCCTCGGCAGACCTGTGTCGGTAGTCTGTTTGTTGACTTGGTTACGGCAAACTCCTGCAGCGATCTCATCGGCCACGCGAGATGGGCAGCGCTAGATGGGATGTGCTCAGGCTTTCCCATGAGTATGGATTTAGATGATTTTTTTGTTTTCCTCCAGATTGCTGTAAAATGATCATGGGCTACAGTGGTTGTCACAGACATTGCTTCCCTACTTAGATGGGTCATAAGCTACAGCGGAGCAGAACTCTGACGAAGATGGAATCGTTGCACAAAAATTCCCCTCTCCGGGCTTAAGATGTAATGGGATGTTGACGCGAGAAGAGAGAGGATCGTAAAATTATTGAAAAAAAAAGATTTCTGTTGCTTCCTTTGCAAGGAAAATTGAAATGTTACGAGAAATGTATACATTGTGCACGATTTTAAAATTATTTTTGCATATACTGACATTTTTATTGTGTATATACAGAAAAGATTGTATCGGTACAGTATTTGCATTGGTAATCTTTGTGTGTTTTTGAGGTAACAAGTTTTACATGTCATTGCAGTTTAAATTTAAATTTAAAATTTTCAGTATTGGTAATTTAACAGATCCCGATGATGTTCTCTTACTCTTGTTTATATATTAGAAAGAAGGCTATTTGGTAAGCTTGAAGGTGTTATACTAATGCTTATCCATGCAGCAACTTCCAGATTCATTTGGATTCTGAAGTAGAAGAGGTTGGGCCAGCAGCCGCTGCACTTCACTAGGTTTAAAGCTTTAAGTAGCACATGGCATCTGGAAAAGTAAGACGCAGCATTTTAATACTGTTTATTTAATTCTGTGTGCAGCATGTAGATATTTGTACAACTGTTAAAGATGCTGTATGAACAGAATTGTTCCTATGAAATATTTTAAAGGAAGTTTTAATATTTCCTTGTCTCAGGTGTAATAGTAAATATTCATATTGTATTTTACCAAATGGAATGATCACAAATTTCCTTCTAAATACATCCCTATAGATATGACAGCATAAATCTGTTGTCCCTATTTCTGGCTTTTCTATGTTGTATTAGTACAAGTTTTAAGTACAGGCAAAACCATATTTAATTTCTGTAGAGAATAACCTCACATCGTTCTGCTCTGATAGATACTGCTTTTAGTCCTTGAATTTTTAAGTACATGTATCTGTTTGTTGAGCCCTTCCAGCCTAGAGCACTTCCAACTTGCTTTCTTGTACATAAAATCATGACCAAATATCATTTAACAAACTTAGAACTTGTATTATATAGTTACATCTGTGTTTACATGCTTTATGAACATTACTGGAAAAGTTCACACTACAATTTTCCTATTAACTGTGGATAAATTTTACCTATCGAGTCAATGCCAGGTATATCAAATGCCCCCCTGTTCAGGCGTAATCTATATCTGGAGAAAAACATGGACAATTGACATTGCTGTAGGGAAAAAATAATCCTTAATATGCAAGCTGAATAAAATCATCTGGAGTGGAGTGGAAAAATCAAATGTTCTTTTTTGATTCATTTCTTTAAGAATTTTAGCAATTGGTATCCACAAGATATTTAGGGCAAATGAACAACTAAAAAGCAACACAAAAAAAGTAAATCGACTAAATCCATATAATTTATCCAATATAGTTTATTCATTTTATAATTGTAATTCTATTATGGAACAATAGAAATCTACTTATTCATCACAATGGGTATCGTTTAGAATAGAACGAGGATCTCTAAGGGGTCCAAATGAGTTGTAGTTCCACCCAACCACCTTTCTGACATTTCGTTGACTGGATTTTGTTGGAATACTTTGGAGCACTTGTCCGGCTGAGCAAACAACAAATTTCGCAATCAGTCTGATTCACAAGGTGTCTTTTTCAACCGATTTCCTAATTGCATACCATATCGTCATCTAAGTAGTAGAAATGACTCTCTTAATTAAATAGTACGTCATTCAACATCAGACAAAATCCACACCAGAAAGTGAAGATGCTCGTTAACTCAACATTGATTCTTCCACAAAAACTTGTTATTTACATATTTTTTAAAAATGACATGATTGCTGGAGATTTTCTGTGAAGGCATGCGTCGATACAGAACTTGTACTGTAAAATCCACATGCTGAATCCTTACCAGTGATCAAAAAAAAAAGTTCTAAGATGGTGCTAGTTGTGGATATTGATCTCAAAGCTGTAACAAATACTTTCTGATTTAAAATATTACTGACTTTTGTGTTAGAAAATATACACCAGTACAAGAAAACTTACTTTATTACAGTAAATCTTACTAGTCGGGTATAAATTTCATGCCAAATTGTTGTTCTGTTAATCTTTACTTTATTGATTAGATACATTAATGAAGAATGCATTTTTTTAAAAAAACATCAGTTTACTAAATGTAGGGAATAAATTGTATTGCTTCAGCATAAGCTGCTAATCCATTCTAAACCAAGTTGATGCTGTACAACAAAGGGGGATAAACCAGAAACTATTTAAGAATGGATGGAAGTTTAGATTTAAATTGCTGGTGCTTAAATCATTTTTGTCATTTGTGAGTGTATTTCAGTTTTCAATTAGAATTTGGTTATTTAATGCTTGATTGTTAGGTTATTCTGCTGTAGTCTGTACATTCATAGGTGACCTGACAGATACGAAAGGGATCTTAAAATTGATATATACCAAATAACAAGGATAACTATGGCAGTAGTTAAAATGATATTGGACCCATTGCAAATGTTCCCCACCATTTAAGGACTGTTGCTAGTTGTAGTGAGTCATTTGTTTGAGGTGATAATTGATCCTCTGTTTCTGAGACAGCACATGTGGACTAACTTTTGAAAGTGAAAAAAAAAATCAAATATTGAGGTTTATATGGTTTGCCTTAACTTTTTTATAATCATTCATACAAACAAAAAAAAAAACACGTGCATAGTTTCAAACATCAGTGACATCTGGGAACAGTTGATCTGTTTGCCCGTGGCTTTGCTGTATGTTGTTTCATACCTATTTGTTGTGTTCGGTCACCTCACCAGCTTACAGAGGGGAGAAAAAAAAACTAATTTTCCACAGTTTGTTTACCAGATTAGAGTCTGACAAAATTGTGATTATGGCAAAATGAACCTATAATATGTGCTGTGACTTTGGGATGTATGACATTTTTGTGATATGAACTGTACTGCCCCTGCAGGAAATGCAAGGAATACCCAGTACACCCGACAGCAGAAATGGAGAGGAAAGATGAGTTGAGAATTCTGATGTGAAGCCTCCATCAGAATTATTTCAAATTAAGGCTATGCAGCAAAGTTTTGATTCACCTTTCCTCTTCAAGGATGTTGACCAATTAGTTGTGTATTACCAGACTGCAATTTTTCTGTGATTGTCACCGTTTTATCAGTGCACTTCATATGGTGTATTTGAAACGCATGTAGTTTTTGTTTTTCCCTTCTAATTCACTTCATAGTTAACAGGTCACCATTTTTTATGTCTCTCCCCCCTTCTTCCCCCCCCCCCCCTCCCCCACGTCGCCCTTCTGTCAGTGCCTGTCTGTATATGTATCTGGCTCGCTCTCTGTGTCTGTCTCTCTCTGTCCTGTCTCTTTTGTCTTTCTCTGTTTCTCACGGTTTCTTTTTCTTTCTCTGTCTCTTCTCCCCCCCCCCCCCCCCCCCCCTGTCCCCCCCCCCCCCCCCCCCCCCCCCCCAACTATTGGACCGTGCTCCCTGGTAACGTATAAATTGCACAGTTAACTTTGTTGCCTTTTAGGTTTTGATTCATAAATGTCTGTCTTCACAAGTTTTGTTTAAATTTTTTTTTTTTCTAAATGGGTTGTGGTTTACAATTGATTCCCCCCAGGAAACGTGTTAATTCAGAAGATTACATGTAATTGCTAATATAATAAATTGTCTTTCCCATGGCCATGACATGCTGTCTTAAGCATTTTTTAAACCAATCTTTGGGGCCTTTGTCAAGCACTCTCAATAAAAGATTCCATTGCATCCATACCGTTTGAAACGAGGGATGTGTCACTCATAACATGTTTAAGATTAGTGAAACATAGCTAGAAAATTGATTCAGAAAGTCGTATTTAAATGGTGAATCAGTCACATCTGTTTTATTTCTAAATGAATAGGAAATGTTGAATATAGCATTGTGTCTGTAGTCACAAATTCTTTCTTTATTGCTCATTGCTTCTGATACAGCCTTCAATGATATTCTTTGCAATGCTTTTCCAAAAGGCCCAATGAAAGCCAATTTAATTTGCTCTGCTTGAGTTAAATGCGTTTTAAAAGAGTAAAGCACCCTTGGGGCTTATATTCAGGAAAGAATGAAAACGATCACTTAAATGGTTTGTTAACATCATAAGGCGTGTTTATTTAAAGTCTGCTGAAATTTTGGAGAAAGTTTCTCACTGTAATGATTAAAATATGTCTGAAGGTGCTAAAGCTGCTCGTTGTGAGTTCGGACGTTGACACACGGAGCGATTCTGTGCAGCACAGTGGGGCAGCGGTAGAGTTGCTGCCTTACAGCGCCAGAGACACGGGTTTTCTCCGAGATCTTCGGTTTCCTCCCACACTCCAAAGACATACAGGTTTGTAGGTAAATTGGCTTGGTAAATGTTAAAATTGTCCCTAGTTTGTTTAGGATAATGTTAATAATAATAATATCGGACCCAGTGGGCCGAAGGGCCTGTTTCCACGCTGTATCTCTAAATAAATAAATATATATATATATATATATAAAAGTGAAATGCTGATGCATCCATTGAGGTGTGGAATACACCGGCTGATACCAGGGCTGGAATCGGGATGGTTCCACAACTAAGGAAGCATTTCAGAGGCTACGTCAGAGGTCTGGAGAGCGATGAACCCGAGGGATATGTGGGTGTGCGTGTTTTGGGACGGGGATAGATAGAAAAGAGCCTAGCAACTGACTAATGCAGCGTGTGTAGGGCAATCGCCAAGTTAGTTACAGTTAAACATATAATCAGCTCTTGGGAATGATTAAGATCAATAACGTCACATAAATTGTGCGGCGTTGATCAAAGTTATTACCAAACTCTTAGTTTAGCTCAATACCGGGGGGGGGGGCAACACAGCTGGTAGAGGCGCTGCCTCACAGCGCCAGAGACCCGGGTTCCATCCTGACCTCGGGTGCTGACTGTGTGGGGCTTGCACGCTCTCCCTATGACCACAAGGGTTTTGTCCGGGTGCTCCGCTTTCCTCCCACATCACAAAGACGTGCGGGTTTTGTAGGCTCATTCTCCTATGTAAACAGCTCCTAGTGTGGAGGGAGGGGACCAGATAGTGAGATGACATGGAACTAGTGTGAATGCCTGAGGACTGGGTGGACCGAAGGGCCTGTTTCCGTGCTGTATCTCCAGACTATTGCCCCTTGTAAAGCTCATCAGTTTGACTCCCAAACTGAAAATGACCCTATTTATTTCCAAGGTAGACAAAAATGCTGAAGAAACTCAGCGGGTGAAGCAGCATCTATGGGGTGAAGGGATAGGTGACGTTTCAGGTCGAGACCCAGAAGGGTCTCGACCTGAAACGTCGCCTATTCCTTCGAGAAGAAGGGTCTCGACCCGAAACGTCACCTATTCCTTCGCTCCATAGATGCTGCCTCGCCCGCTGAGTTTCTCCAGCATTTATGTCTACCTTCGATTTTTCCAGCATCTGCAGTTCTTTCTTAAACTATGGATTTCTAAAGTGCTGTGTCAGGCAGCGCCTGGTTTCATGCTTTCAGTCAATTCAATGAAAATGTGAGCCTTGTGCGAGAACTGAAAAACCATCTTTGAAGGAATGCAGTTCAAAGTGGTCGGTGGAATTATCTTGGAAGGGGCGACAATAGACAATAGGTGCAGGAGTAGGCCATTTGGCCCTTCGAGCCAGTGTGATCATGGCTGATCATTCCCAATCAGTACCCCGTTCCTGCCCTACCCATATCCCCTGACTCCGCTATCTTTAAGAGCTCTATCTAGCTCGCTCTTGAAAGTATCCAGAGAACCGGCCTCCACCCCCCTCTGAAGCAAAGAATTCCACAGACTCACAACTCGGTGTGAGGAAAAAGTGTTTCCTCGTCTCAGTTTTAAATGGCTTACCCCTTATTCTTAAACTGTGGCCCCTGATTCTGGACTCTCCCAACATCGGGAACATGTTTCCTGCCTCTAGCGTGTCCAAACCCTTAACAATCTTATATGTTTCAATGAGATGCCCTCTCATCCTTCTAAACTCCAGAGTATACAAGCCCAGCTGCTCCATTCTCTCAGCATATGACAGTCCCGCCATCCCGGGAATTAATCTTGTAAACCTACGCTGCACTCCCTCAATAGCAAGAATTCCCTTCCTCAAATTAGGGGACCAAAACTGCACACAATACTCCAGATGTGGTCTCACTAGGGCCCTGTACAACTGCAGAAGGACCTCTTTGCTCCTATACCCGACTCCTCTTGTTATAAAGGCCAAGGATGTCAAGCTGGTTTAAGTCGTGTGTTAAATTTATACATTGGACCAGTGGATGTGGTCGTGGTGTTGCTCTAGATAGCATGTGAGAAAATGAAAACGAGGACAGTATTCTCACTCAGAACTTCAATAGAGAATAATTACAAGGATCAGTGTGATAAGTAGAAGTGAGAATCACACTCTTTGCTGTACTCAAAGCCAAATATCCTTTAAAGGGAAAACATGTGTCATTGTGGAAAGCCAAACCATTTCACACGTTTGTTGTTTCGTGTATTTAGTTAGCCAGCACTCCTGGAAGCATGCAGCAGATTAGTTTAATATAATTTGGGGTTAGAGTGCAGAAGCAGGCCTTTTGGCCTACCGAGTCAACGCTGACCAAGGATCTCCATGGGGTGGGAGATTACAACCCTCACATGGTCCACCCTGTTTCGACAAATGCAATCAACCTGGTGTGCACAGTCAAATAGAACAAGTTGTCCTACAACTTTAGGCTGTGCATGCCTTACGCAAGAAGAAGAAGCGATCTCCATACACTAGCTAGCCCTATGCTACACACAAGGAACAATTTACAATTTTGAACCAAGCCATTTAACCTATCAACATGCACCACCCAGTCTAACATGGAAATATACTGTCTTTCCTTCACTGTACTGGGGTCAAGATACTGGGACTTTCCAACAGTATACCACCACCTCAATGATGGCAGCAGTTCAAGCAGGTAGAGGAGCAGCACTTTCCCAGGGGCAACTGCCGATGAGTAATTCAATGCCCAATGAGGTTTGAGTCCCTTGAATAAATATACATCAAAATATATTTGTAATTCACCACAGTCTTCAGAACAACCAGCCGTGTGTGCAAGCTCATGTTCACCACTCATGGATTAATGTACTGGTTGATATCTGCATCTGTCACACTGATGAATGCACCAAGTATAGAAACAAGGAAGTGCAGTTATTGAATAATGCATGAAAGGACGCAAAGTTCTAGAGTATTGGGCCTGTCCCACTTAGGCTATTTTTAGGAGACTGACGGCCACTGTCATAGTTGCAGCAAGTCACTGAAAAAACGGTGACTGAACCCCCCCCCCCCCCCCTCATCGATATAAAATTTTAAATGGAATCATACTTTTAACAACAAAAGAAAAACAAAGTCAGTACCGGTGACAACCTACGACAGCTGGGGAACCAGGAGGAGGAGGCAGTGGTGGAGCGGGCAGTGGACAAAGCGACAGCTGGTGAGAGGGGAGGGAGCCCCATGGTGACCGAGCACGTCCTGTCTGTGGCAACGACCTGTTGGAAGTGCTGCCTCTAGGGGCTACATCCTGAGCCGCAATAACACCCATGTCACCGGACTGGTAGCTGGTGAAGAAGAGCTCGCTGGTGCAGACCAGTGGCATCGAAGCCTGGTTTTAACCATAACCCTACTTTATTAGCCAAGTATGTTTTGTAACATACGAGGAAGGAATTTGATTTGCCATACAGTCCTACTCATAAAAAGCAACGAGACACACAAAATACATTTTAACAGAAACATCCACCACAGTGACTCCTCCACATTCCTCACTGATGGAAAGTGAAAAAAAGTTAAATCTCTTCCATTCATTGTTCTTCTGCGGTCGGGGGTTCGAGCCTTCCGTTGACCGGACGATCTTAAGTCCCGTAGCCGGTGGTGGGCCCTCTGCGTCGGGGCGAGCAAGTTCCTGCATCGGAGGGGATCTCGGCTCCCTGCGCCGAGCGATCAGACCCCAGGTCGGGACCAGTCAAAACCTTCAGCGACTTTGGAGCTTCCCGACACGGTCTCTACCCGAGACTGCGAGCTCCTCGATGTTAAAGTCCACAGGCCACGATTGGAGCATGGATCCCAGGCAAGGGATCGCAGGCTCCGATGGCAAGTCCACGCTCCTGCGGGGGGTGGGGGTGGGGGGGGGGCTCAAAATCAGTCCCGAGCGAGGCCTCCAACTCCATGATGTTAGGCTGCAGAGCAACCGGAGATACGACCCGGAAAACAATCGCATCTCCGGCAAGGTAAGGGATTGAAAAAAAGTTTCCCCCGACCCCCCACCCCCCACATTAAACAAACCAGAGAAACTTTTAAAACACACTAAAAATAGCAACAAAAAAAGTTGAAAAGGACAGACAGACTGTTAGCGAGGCTGCCATCGCGGCCCCACCCCCAGGAAATTTTAAAGTGAAATGACAAAGTGCTGGAGTAACTCAGCGGGCTGAATCAGTCCGAAGAAGTCTCAGCCTGAAAAGTCACCTATCCATGTTCTCCAGAGATGTTGCCTGACTTGCTGTGTTACTCCAACACACCTTTTGTGTGTTCACCAGCATCTGCAGTTCTTTGTTTCGAAAACAAACAATTGTTGGACGTTAGACTCTGGAGCAAGGGAATAGATGATGTTTCGGGTCAAGACTCTTCAGACTTGAATCGTCACCTATTCCTATTCTCCAGAGATGTTACCGGACCCGCTGAGTTACTCCAGCTAATTGTGTCTTTCTTCAGTGTTAACCAGCACCTGCAGTTCCTTCCTACACAATGATAATACCGTACTCGGTATTACTCAAGGACATTTGGCAATGATGGACACTATTTCCCCCCTCCATGGTAGACAAAAATGCTGGAGAAACTCAGCGGGTGAGGCAGCATCTATGGAGTGAAGGAAATCCTTCGCTCCATAGATGCTGCCTCACCCGCTGAGTTTATCCAGCATTTTTGTTTACCTTCGATTGTTAAGGGTTTGGACACGCTAGAGGCAGGAAACATGTTCCCGATGTTGAGGGAGTCCAGAACCAGGGGCCACAGTTTAAGAATAGAAACATAGAAAATAGGTGCAGGAGTAGACCATTCGGCCCTTCGAGCCTGCACCGCCATTCAATATGATCATGGCTGATCATCCAACTCAGTATCCTGTACCTGCCTTCTCTCCATACCCCCTGATCCCTTTAGCCCCAAGGGCCACATCTAACTCCCTCTTAATTATAGCCAATGAACTGGCCTCAACTACCTTCTGTGGCAGAGAATTCCAGAGATTCTAAGGAGAAAGCCATTTAGAACGGAGACGAGGAAACACTTTTTCTCACAGTGGTGTGTCTGTGGAATTCTCTGCCTCAGAGGGTGGTGGAGGCCGGTTCTCTGGATGCTTTAAAGAGAGAGCTAGATAGGGGCTCTTAAAGATAGCGGAGTCAGGGGATATGGGGAGAAGGCAGGAACGTGGGTACTGATTGTTGGTTGATCAGCCATGATCACATTGAATGGCGGTGCTGGCTCGAAGGGCTGAATGGCCTCCTCCTGCACCTATTGTCTATTGTCTATTTTCCAGCATCTGCAGTTCCTATTTAAACATTCCCCCCTCTATGGTCCTTAATAACGAGGGTTTACAGTTACAATGTCGATGGTTCTGGATGTGGCTTTGTCACTGATCCAAAAATGTCAACATGACATTCCGTGTAAATGGAGTGTATGGGACACACCTGAGAACTTCCATGATCTATTGTTATGAAAGCAAATAAATCGCCACTCTCCAAGGAGCAGTGCTGCTCACATTTTTAGGAAGAAATATTGTCTGTCGCTTTGGCCGATTTAACATTTTCATCTGTACCTCTTGGCGTAATACCTCTGACAATCTAACTGACCGACAGTGGCAGAGCTGATAGGGTTGCTGCCTCACAGCACCAGAGACACAGGTTCGATCCTACCCCAGGTGCTGACTGTGTGGACATTTGTACATTCTCCCTGTGACCATGTGGGTAGAAATAGAAAAATAGGTGCAGGAGTAGGCCATTCGGCCCTTCGAGCCAGCACCGCCATTCAATATGATCATGGCTGATCATCTAAAATAGTAAGATTAAATGAGAACTTACCAGTTTGAAGTTTGATCTGTATTTTATGAGGAGTTACGATGAGGGATTACGTGAAGAACCCGTTCAGCGCGCATGCGCGGCATACTTCAAAGCAGCGGTGTGGAATCACAGATAGACACAGTTATTGAAGTAAACATAGTAAAGATAAGGAGACATCAGTTTATGAATTTGACCCATATTAATGAGGGTGGGAGCGGAGGGCACGTAATCCCTCATCGTAACTCCTCATAAAATACAGATCAAACTTCAAACTGGTAAGTTCTCGTTTAATCTTACTATTTTACTTCGGAGTCACGTGAGTGATTCCGTGAAGATTTCAAAGCTCTGTGATTTCAAACCGTGTAACAGTTATTACTACATCACTGCCGAAGTCTTTGAGGGAGGAAGTGTGTTATCGTAATCAACCAATGAATCTGTTTGTAGAAAAACACAATGGTATTTTTTAACAATAACAACAAAGAAATTAAATTGCTCCCCTGGGCTTAAATTAAATATTTGCAGTCTGTAAAATCTTTCCTGCAAATAAAACAGGTTTTGCCAACGGCATATTATAAAATTTCTGAACGGTCTTTCCCCCCACCATCCTGCTGTAGCCAGGATGTGGTTTATAGGCACGTCCATTCTTTTAGCCATCGACGTGGATGCTGCCCTGGTGGAATGAACTTTGTACATGTTAGTTTTTATCCCAGCAGCTTTTAGCACCTGCTTGAGCCATCTCGAAATGGCTCGTCACCCGACCATAAGGTTTTTTATGACTGACCCACAAGGCTTTTCATCTCCCTCAAATATTTTGGTTGTGTCTATGTAGGATAATAGGGTCATGGCACATAACCGTGCTTCTGGCGGGTAAGCCCGGAATTTCACGACTGGATTAGGTGTTCCTGGTCTGCTCTGTTTGATCATTCCCTGGATAACGACAGAGATCTGGTCTGGAGCTGTGAGCATGGTGTCCAGTCGCAATAGGTTAGTGACTGGACCCTCTGTGCAGCTACAAGTGCCATCAACATGAGTGTTTTGAGCATAGATGGTTTCAGGTTGAGGGATCTGGCTGGTGGGCATCCCCTGAGGTATGTCAGGACCACACTGTCATCCCATATATGGGTGTACCTTGGTCTAGTGGTTAGAGTTGTAAATACCCTTCATTAGTTTGACCATCAGCTGGTGGGACCCCAGGGCCTGTTGTCCTGGAGCTGGTTTTAAATAGACAGGCAGGGCAATTCTAGCTGTGTTGATGGCTCTGTAGCTGAGTCCTTCATCGTGGTGAAGGTTCGCCAGGAATTCCAGTATGTTGGTAACTGTAGCGGTTGAGTAGGTGGTCCCTGTATCCAAGCAGTACTTCTCCCATTTTTTGATGGTCAACAGCTGGACAAGTGCTGTGTTTTAGTGGATGTTCAGAGGGATGCTGACATGGTGTCGACGGTTTGTTATGATAATCCCAGTCCCAGAAGTGGTTTGTGCAGCATCTGCAACCCAGGAGTTTGATTTTCTCATGGCACGGGTGGCTTGTGCCCAACACTGGGTGTTAATAACTCTGGGTCACTGGGGAATACCATCGGAGTTTCAACAACCATGTCATGGAGTATGGATATGTCATGGATGCTAATGGATAATCTAGTGTTTGCCATGGTATGTGTGCAGCTAATTGGATACCCCAATGACCTAAATGCATTTTAGATTAGTAACTAACACTCGGTTGCTGACATATACGCCCATATTCATGTCTTGGGATTTCCCCGGCTTGCTAATAATCTTGACTTTGTCGCACAATGTTGGCAAATTGCAAACTGTAAAGCATGGTGCGAGATTTAAAAACAAAAACAAAAATTGCTGGAAACACTAAATTAGACGGCGTTTTTTTTCAGGGAGGGGAAAATAAACGGAGTTTGTTACACTCAGCTTGTCTGAGTAGATGCAGAATATTCTGTGTTTATAGAAACATAGAAAATAGGTGCAGGAGTAGGCCATTCACTATCTTCTTGTGTACGGCATGCACAGCCTAAAGTTGTAAGACAACTTGTTCTGTTTGATCTTCTGTTTGTGCACGCCAGGTTGATTGCATTCGCTGAAACAGGGTGGACCACGTGAAGGTTGCAATCTCCCATCCCAGCCATTCAATAAGATCATGGCTGATCATCCAAAATCAGTACCCCGTTCTGGCTTTTTCCCTATATCCCTTGATTCCCTTAGCCCCTGTCCCACTGTCCGAGGTAATTCAAGAGTTCTCCCGAGTTTTCCCCTGATTCGAACTCGGAGAATGTCCGTAGCGGGTCCGTAGGAGTTCGTGGATGTCTCGTAGCGGCTCGTAACGCTCACGGTAGGCACTCGGGACATCGGGTAAACCCGTGACGTTTTTTCACCCCTGCAAAAAATGTCCACGAGTAAAAAAAATACTTATGATGAAAAGAATTGTTACTTTTTACTCGTACGAGCCGGTACGATACATCCACGAACTCCTACGGACCCGCTACGGACATTCTCCGAGTTCGAATCGGGAAAACTCGGGAGAACTCTTGAATTACCTCGTACAGTGGGACAGGGGCTTAAGAGCTAATTCTACTCTCTCTCTCTCTCTCTCTCTCTCTCTCTCTCGAGATCTTCAGCGGTTGATTTTGTGTGTAAAAGCCCTTTTTATTTCCCCCCCCCCCCCCCCCCCCCCCCCCATCATGTGTGCTTTGTCTCTTTGTCTCTCTAGGCGTATTTATTGGTTACTTGCTAACGTGGAATGTAAAATTGTCATGGGAACGACAACAACATTGTCAGGATAAGGGGACCGAGACAGTGCTCGCAAACCTTTCGCTTCACACAGAAAAAGAAAGCCGAGCAAACTGGCCATGATTAGCAGCGAGAGGTCACCTCAGTTGGCAGGCATCCAATTTTGTCCCTTGTCAGTGGATTGCAAATTTGTTTCTTCAGCTTAGATTACTTTGGAGATACAGCGTGGAAACAGGCCCTTCGGCCCACCGATTCATCGCCAACCACCGTTTAAGAAAGAACTGCAGATGCTGGAAAAATCGAAGGTAGACAAAAAAGCTGGAGAAACTCAGCGGTCGAGGCAGCAAACTTTGGAGCGAAGGAATAGGCGACGTTTCGGGCCTGACGTTTCGCTCCAACCCAACAGTCCCCTCGACCCGTGTAACAGCAGTCAAATACGGGACAAGGGCGGTCCCGTAACAGGACAAACCGATTCAGCCCAAAATACGGGATGTCCCGGCTAATACGGGACAGTTGGTAACCCTACCTGTCCTACATATAAGGAACAATTTTACAATTTACGGAAGTCAATTAACCTACAAGCCTGCACGTCTTTGGAGTGTGGGAGGAAACCAGAGATCCCGGAGAAAACCCACGCAGGTCACGGGGAGACCTTACAATCTCTGTACAGACAGCACCCATGGTCAGGATTGAACCCAACTCTACCGCTGCCTGTTATGCTGCTGTAAATAAGTCTTCCAATGTTTTGTCTTTGCTACGTATGACCATAAAATACCCTGACTCCTTCTTGTCCCTTGATATAGAAGGCATTGGTGGAGGGAGGCTGTGTGAAGGAGATCACAGTTGCTGGTCAGTCATGTTAAGGACGTACAGGTAATGAAGACATATCTCTCGACTCCCGAAGATAGACACAAAAAGCTGGCGTAACTCAGCGGGACAGGCAGCATCTCTGGAGAGAAGGAATGGGTGACTTTTCGGATCCAAGGCATGGGTGACCCGAAACGTCACCCATTCCTTCTCTCCAGAGATGCTGCCTGTCCCGCTGAGTTACTCCAGCTTTTTGTGTCTAACAAGGATAGCCTATATACCTGTTCAAGAAGGAACTGCAGATGCTGGAAGATCAAGAAGAAACCCTGAAGAAGGGTTTCGGCCCGAAACGTTGCCTATTTCCTTCGCTCCATAGATGCTGCTGCACCCGCTGAGTTTCTCCAGCATTTTTGTGTACCTTAGCCTATATACCTTCCTCACAATCGTACCATTGGGAACTAAGTCCAAGTTCTTTGGGAAATGTGACAAGTACAAAAACTAGATTGAAGAATTCAGGCGAAACAGCAGGAAAACCAAAACATAAACTGAAACATAAACAGTCATGGACTGAAATTAGAAACTCTGGATGCCAGCCATGACCTCACGGGTTCCCAGCGCGATGCTACTGCAGGCCAAGACGCCAAAAACAGGCTGCATCTTCGGCCAAGACTATAATAGAGTCATACAGCGAAGAAACAGGCCCTTCGGCCCACTGTGCCTGCACCGACCAGCGATCCCCACACACTAACACTATCCTACACACACACACACACACACTAGGGACAATTTACAATGTCACCAAACCAATTAGTCTACAGACCTGTACGTCTTTGGAATATGTAAGGAAACCAGTGCACCTGGAGAAAACCCACACAGGTCACGGGGAAAACGTACAAACGCCTTACAAGCAAGCACCCGTCGTCAGGATCGAACCCGGCGCTGTAAGGCAGCAGCTTTACCGCTGCGCCACTGTGCTGCCCATATGTCATGCAGCATAGAAACAGGCGCTTCAGCCCAGCTTGCCCATGCCGACCAAGATGCCTTATCTTTACCCTGGTGCTGGCTTGAAGGGCCGAATGGCCTACTCCTGCACCTTATTGTCTATTGTCTATTATCTACTCGCCCCACTTACCAGCATGTGACCTATAATGTTTAGTGTTTTCTGAGTCATTTGTAACTGTCACCGTATGTCTTGTGGGTGGAGCACCAAGGCAAATTCCTTGTATGTGAATACTTGGCCAATAAACTTACATACTTAACCCTCTAAACCTATCCCATCCATGTACACGTCCAAAAGCATTTTAAATGTTTTTATAGTACCTGCCTCAACTACCTCCTCCGGCAGCATGTCCCACATATACCCCGCCTCATATATAGGCTTCCTGATGTGCCAAATGCTTGCAACAATTTCAATCTTCAATTGTGCAGTTAAACCTAAGGGATTAAGAATACTGAGTTCCTCCAGCACTTTCTGTGTTTTGGTCAAGATTCCTGCACTGCATTTTCTTTGTGTCTTGATAGATAATATACATGCCCCCCTCCCCCCCCCCCCCCCCCCCCCCCCCCCCCCCCCCACCTGTCGCAACCTCTCCAATTGTAATATGATGCGCACAATATTCTGAAGATAGACACAAAGTTATCCCTTGTTTATTCTATTATTTACTGTAATATGTAATATATAGCGGAGTCCGGGGATATGGGGAGAAGGCAGGTACGGGTTATTGATAGGGGACGATCAGCCATGATCACAATGAACGGCAGTGCTGGCTCGAAGGGCCGAATGGCCTCCTCCTACACCTATTTTCTATGTCTCCATGTCTATGTTTCTAAGTAAGAAGTCTGAAGAGGGGTCTCAACCCGAAACGTCACCCATTCCCTCTCTCCAGAGATGCTGCCTGTCCCGCTGAGTTACACCAGCATTTTGTGTCTATCTTCGATTTAAACCAGCATCTGCAGTTCCTTCCTGCAGCAGGAAGCATTTCATTATTCTATCTGGGACAGATGACAATAAAACACTCCTGACTCTTGGAGTGCTGGAGTAAGTCAGCGGGACAAGCAGCATCTGTGGAGAAACAATGATAAGGATGGGCGGTGTTCCGGCTGTGTTCTGCATAGGGAAATCGACACTGCTGCACAGATGATGTTGCCCACAATCATTCTGTTTGCAAAAACCCTCCTCAAAATTCTGTTTGCATCTGGCCTCCTGCTTTTCCCAT
The DNA here is from genome assembly GCF_028641065.1 of Leucoraja erinaceus. NCBI lineage: Eukaryota > Metazoa > Chordata > Chondrichthyes > Rajiformes > Rajidae > Leucoraja > Leucoraja erinaceus. The sequence goes on from NC_073393.1 coordinate 4,505,809, forward strand.
CTGATGAACTCCCATCCATTGACTCCATCTACACCTCACTCTGCCTCAGCGAGGCCAGCAGCATCATCAAGGACCAGTCGCACCCCAAGCCACTCCCTCTTCTCCCCTCTCCCATCGGGCAAAAGGTACAGAAGTGTGAAAACGCACACCTCCAGATTCAGGGACAGTTTCTTCCCAGCTGTTATCAGGCAACTGAACCATCCTACCACAAACCAGAGAACTACGATCGGACTATCTTTAATTGGACTTTACTTCCACTAAACTTTATTCCCTTAAGTTATCATGTATCTGTATTCTGTAAATGGCTCGATTGTAATCATGTATTGTCTTTCTGCTGACTGGTTAGCCAGCAACAAAAGCTTTTCACTGTACCTCGGTACATGTTACAATAAACTAAACTGAACTGAAACCTTCAACTCCTACTTGGGTCAAAAGGTAACGTGTAAACTAATGAATTGCTGAGAAGTTTAATGGTTTGCATTGTCTTTTGGTTGCAGTGTGGATTAGTTGCTTGGTGATCAATCCCAGCTACCAGACGCTGGAAAGAATGAACACATTTTTGTATATGAATTTAAAGATTAAAATAGTAGAATAAGAATTTGCAGTTGGGGGGGGGGCTGTGTGGGGTGTGTGTGGTGGTGGGGTGGGGGGTGGTGGGGGGGGGGGTGTGGGGGTGTGGTGGGGGGGGGGGGGGGGGGGGGGGGTGGGGGTGGTGTGTGTGTGTGTGGGGGGGCAGAAGATGCAATGTGTAGGGAGGAACTACAGATGCTGGTTCACACTGAAGACATAGACACAAAATGCTGGGTAACTCAGCGGGATAGACAGCGTCTCTGGAGAGAAGGAATGGGTGACGTTTCGGGTCGAGACCCTTCTTCAGACTGCGAGTTAGGGGACGGGGAGACAGAGATAGGGAAGCGCGGGGTGTGAAAACGAGAGATCAAAGGGGACGAGGCTCAAGGAAGCTGTAGAATGAATTTAAGTTATTTTGGAAACAAAGGCTGAGTTATTCTGCACTTCGGAGGGAGGGGCTGAGTTTCCACCCCACCGCCCGAGTGGAGGGTGCAGTGGGCTGCCGCGTACCTGTACAGCTGCTAACATCTGTACAGTGTGAGGTCCCCTGGTTCCCTCCGGCTGTTGTAATGCAATGCAATGCATTTGCAAATGTGAGCTGCTGCTGCTGCTGCTGCTGCTGCTACCACAGCGGGGATCCGGGCAGCCGCTGCTGAAACACCGATCACTCTCTCGCTCGCTGCTAGCACTGATACATATGTGTGTGTGTGTGATGCAAAAAGCGCTGCACAGAATCAGTTCCGCATTTTAAACCCGACTGAAATGCAACCTTTCCTGTTGGGTAACGCAGGCTGCTGAGAAACGGAAGTGCAAAACAAAAAAAGAAGAAAGCAAAATAGAAATACTACAAGTTGGAGCAAGGCTGGGGGAGCGAAAGGTAAGTGGTGCTAATGTGCCCCTGTTTAATAGAAGGAGTGGAACAAATCCCATCTGATTTGTTGAGGTGGAGGAGGTTTGTGCGAGTCGCTGGGAAGTTGCATCGTTTGTCCTTTGTCTGCTGGTTGCAATGTTGAGTTAGTTGTCTGGGTATCAATCCCAGCTTGGTTCTTGGTTTCTTCCAAAATATTCCAAATTGAATTTAAACTGGAGGTGGTGAAGGGAGGGCTTAAGCCAGAAAGGTTTATTGGGAAGAAAGAGCTACTTTAAATGTAGTTGCATCTGGTTGGGTAACTATAGTAGGGTGAAGATTATTCCAAGCTTTAATTGTGCGGGGGGAGAACGAATTGCTGTATATATCTGTCTTTGTAGCTGGGATCACAAATTGGATCGAATGCCCTCGTCTGCTCCTAATTGGTTTGGGTTTGGTGTAGGTCTTGTAATCTATGGCGAGCTGGCCATTTAACATTTTGTAAAAACAGGTCAAACGGTGAGCTTCACGTCTGCCTTGGAGAGGGTTCCTCAATTGAGGCGCAGGGACGGATGAACATATGTCCAGGATATAAACACAGGATTGAGAAAGGAATTCAAGGTGGATTGCTGCTCCCACCTCTCTGGGAGTAAAGAAAGCAGAGGGAAGAATTCAATGGCTCTCTGTTCGCGGCAGAACCAAACCATGCTTGCCAGGGAGGAGAAATTGCTTTAGAATGTGATCGGATTGTTTTTCAAGAATATATATCTACAGAGCCCAGAATTGAAAGTCAAATTATGTTTTTTTTTTTTAAATATAGACAACATGCAGAACTTTCCTGTAAATAGAAAGTACTGTACATTTTCTTTTTGGGAGAACAAATGTTTATGTTGTTAGCCTTCCAGCCTTAAGTTGACGCCGTGGTCATTGTTGGCTCTTTGAATTAAAAGGCAGCAGTTTTAGGTTCAAACTACAAACGTTTAAATGTAACGCTGCTTGATATTATACTGCAGAGCAGGGCAGTTTGAGATGCTTTTGTTGTCCTGACAACATAAAAGTATTTTACAATAATTTAGATCGAAAAACAATGATTATTTTAAGCATCTATTTAGATGTTTTAAAATTCACATTTGGTGTCAGATTTGGAATTAATTCTGAATGTACTGCCGATTTATTAATGACCAGACACAGGTAAAAAGTTCAGCACCTTTACAACATTCACTTGTCAAATAAACAAATAATTTAAATGTAAATTCCTTGTTTTGAAAGTTTAGTGGAGTTTGTTATCGTCACAACAGACAATAGACAATAGGTGCAGGAGGAGGCCATTCGGCCCTTCGAGCCAGCACCGCCATTCAATGTGATCGTGGCTGATCATCCCCAATCAGTACCCCGTTCCTGCCTTCTCCCCATATCCCCTGACTCCGCTATCTTTGGGAGCCGTATCTAGCTCTCTCTTGAAAGCATCCAGAGAACCTGCTTCCAGAGGCAGAGAATTCCACAGACTCACCACTCTCTGTGAGAAAAGTGTTTCCTCGTCTCCGTTCTAAATGGCTTACTCCTTATTCTTAAATTATGTGCACTGATATTCAGTGAAAAGCTTTTTTTTGGAACACACGTATCTTGGTACATGTCACTATAATACATTAAATTAATGATCAGGACAGGTTTGTAGTGATATGGGCCAGTCGCAGGCAGGTGGGACTAGTGTAGATGGGACATGTTGGCCCCGGTGTTGGGCAGAAGGGCACTGTTTCCACACTGTATCACTCTATGAGACTAATCTTTCAAAATAGCAAACCTGTCCGTCATAGATGCCTGTGGAGGCCAAGTATGGTGTTGAGAGAGAAAGATAGATCAGCCATAATTGAATGGCGGAGTAGACTTGATGGGCTGAATGGCCTAATTCTGCTCCTATAACTTACGGACATGAATTAGTACTTAAATTACGATTTATTTGGCATGTGGATATTGTCAGATGAAAACAAACCCAGACAAATACAAGCACGACAGCATCCCTTTCAAACCAGGTTGTCTGTTTTCTTAAAAATGTTTTAATTCTCTTTGGAATGGAAATCATTTTGACTCCACCTAAGACTGCGATGTAAAATTGATGAAAAATTTGCCTCTGGCAAGTAAATGGATGAGTCATTGGATCAAGGTTCCTTGTATCTTATGCCAGGTTCCACACGTAATCAAGAGTAGTCTCTTTAAACCACAGTAACAGACAACAGACAATAGGTGGAGGAGTAGGCCATTCGGCCCTTCGAGCCAACACCGTCATTCAATGTGATCATGGCTGATCATCCCCAATCAGTACCCCATTACTGCCTTCTCCCCGTATCCCCTGACCGCTATTTTTAAATAACTCCCTCTTAAATAGAGCCCCATCTCAACTACTCTCTCTTGAAAGCATCCAGAGAACACTCTCTGTGAGGAGGGGCCCTTCCACCAGCTCCGCCATTCTCTCTGGCTGTGATCCTCAATCAAAGTGCCTTCTCCCCATATCCCCGTCTCCGTTCTAAAGCCCTATCTAGCTCTCTTGAAAGCATCCAGAGAACTGTGGCCCTGAGGCAGAGAATTCTCACCACTCTCCCCATTACATCGGGAATTCATGTTGGCCCCTGGTTCTGGACTCCCCAACTAGCGTGTTTCCTGCCTTAGCTTTTCTTATGTTTCAATGATATCTCCCTCTCATCCTTCTAAACTCCAGAGTGTACGTGCCCAGTCGCTCCATTCTCTCAGCATATGACAGTCCCGCCACCCCGGGAATTAACCATGTAAACCTACGCTGCACTCCCTCAATAGCAAGAATGTCCTTCCTCAAATTCCCGGGATGGCGCCCAGCGGCAACTCATCTGACCCTCAGTTTCTTGGTTGCAGGAAGGACAATAGTGAGCATTATTTGGCTGCCCTTTACCTGCTTGGCACCAGTTACAGGTCCACCTCCGATTATCCGGCAACTGGTGGTCCGGCACATCCTTTAATCCGGACAAAATTACGGGAGCACATTCGAACCCTCCCCCGCCCTCCCGGAAGTCCCCCTCGAAAATGTAGTGCCTTGGCCGGGTGAGGTGTCTGATCTCGACCTCATCAGGACCTCCGCGGCCGACTGACAGGTCAAATTTTCCAGGGCATTGAATCCCCGGCCCGGCCGGAGCCGGCTGATCCGTTCCCGTAGCCGACTTCCGCGGCCCACGCCTCTGGAGTGTGGGAGGAAACCGGAACGCCCGGAGGAAACCCACGCGGTCACAGGGAGAACGGGCAAACTCCACACAGACAGCACCTGATGTCAGGGTCGAACCTGGGTCTCTGGCGCTGTGAGGCAGCAGCTCTACACGCCGCGCCACCATGCCGGCTAAAACGAATAAGGTTTCAATTCGCCACAGACTCCATTTGCAGCATTCGCCACTCCGCACCAAGCCTGGGCGGTGCCGCTGTGCAGATTCTTTGCAACCTTCTGACATAGACAAAAATGCTGGAGAAACTCAGCGGGTGAGGCAGCATCTATGGAGCAAAGGAATAGTGCGTCTTCTGATGGGTGTTTTGTGCTTTCTCTTTTCATCTTGATCATGAAAGAATGGAAGTTTTGCACCTTTTAGCTCCCATAAAGTCACAACGAAGATGAGTGGAATCAGGCCGTTCGGCCCTTCAGGTTATACCACCATTCAATCATGGCTGGTCTATCTCTCCCTCCTAACCCCATTCTCCTGCCTTCTCCCCATTACCCCGACACCCGTGCTAATCAAGAATCTTATCTGGCTCGTGCCTCAAGCTCTGAGTTTACTCTTCACAATGATTGAGGGGGGATCTTATAGAAACGTACAAAATTCTTGAGAGGTTGGACAGGCTAGATGCAGGAAGATTGTTCCCGATGTTGGGGAAGTCCAGGACAAGGGGTCACAGTTTAAGGATAAAATAGAAATCCTTTAGGACCGAGATGAGGAAAACATTTTTCACAAAGAGAGTGGTGAATCTCTGGAATTCTCTGCCACAGAAGGTAGTTGAGGCCACAGTTCATTGGCTATGTTTAAGAGGGAGTTAGATGTGGCCCTTGTGGCTAAAGAGATCAGGGGGTATGGAGAGAAGGCAGGTACGGGATACTGAGTTGGATGATCAGCCATGATCATATTGAATGGCGGTGCAGGCTCGAAGGGCCGAATGGCCTACTCCTGCACCTATTTTCTATGTTTCCTCCTTTAAAGCATGGCTCAAAGTCTATCTCTTTGTTCTACTCTGCTCATCTGCTCCCATGTCTCCAAGGTAGACAAAAATGCTGGAGAAACTCAGCGAGTGAGGCAGCATCTATGGAGCGAAGGAATAGGTGACGTTTCGGATCATTCAGTAACACAAAGGTAGACATAAATGCTGGAAAAACTCAGCGGGTGAGGCAGCATCTATGGAGCGAAGGAATAGGTGACGTTTCGGATCATTCAGTAACACAAAGGTAGACAAAAATTCTGGAAAAACTCAGCGGGTGAGGCAGCATCTATGGAGCGGGTGAGGCAGCATCTATGGAGCGAAGGAATAGGTGACGTTTCGGGTCGAGACCCAGAAGGGTCTCGACCCGAAACGTCACCTATTCCTTCGCTCCATAGATGCTGCCTCGCCCTCTGAGTTTCTCCAGCATTTTTGTCTACCAGCTTTTTATGTCTATCCTTGGCAGGTACCTGGTACTGATGCATCTTTGAACCTTTTAGGATTGCTGATTATGATCTTATCTATTGAGTGCTGTGTGGACAAACCTGCAAGTACAGATGACATTAAAACACTCTTGGCCCTCTGGTCAAGTATCGTGTGATGGTACCTCTTTGGCACCGTAAGGTTTATCGCCTTATTGAGCAATTCATAGAGCATTGAGGAGTCCAGCACAGGAACAAGATGCCAAGTTAAACTGTTCCCCCTCGGCCTGTACATGATCCACACCCCTCCATTCCCTCAAAACAAAACCCTTCCCAACTCTGTCAATACCTTCCACTCCCAATCTGCCTGGGCCTACGCCATCTCCCGGTTGCTCAACACTTTGACTCCCCCTCCCATTCCCACACTGACCTCTCTGCTCATCTGCTCCCATATCTATGTAGTCAATGCCATATCATAGAAACATAGAAAATAGGTGCAGGAGTAGGCCATTCGGCCCTTCAAGCCTGCACCGCCATTCAATATGATCATGGCTGATCATCCAACTCAGTATCCTGTACCTGCCTTCTCTCCATACCCCCTGATCCCATTAGCCACAAGGGTCACATCTAACTCCCTCTTAAATATAGCCAATGAACTGTGGCCTCAACTACCTTCTGTGGCAGAGAGTTCCAAGGATTCACCACTCTCTGTGTGAAAAATGTTTTTCTCATCTCGGTCCTAAAGGATTTCCCCTTTATCCTTAAACTGTTACCACTTGTCCTGGACTTCCCCAAAATCGGGAACAATCTTCCTGCATCTAGCCTGTCCATGCCTACTATGTTCTGTTGTGCTGAAGCAAAGCAAGAATTTCATTGTCCTATCAGGGACACATGACAATAAACTCACTTGACTTGACTTGACTCTGCCCTGGGCCTCCTCCATTGTCAGAGTGAGGCCCAGCGCACGTTAGAGGAACAGCACCTCATATTTCGCTTTGGCAGCTTGCACCCCAGCGGTACGAACATTGACTTCTCTATCTTCAAGTAACCCTTACTTTCCCTCTCTCTCTGTCCCTCCCCCACCCTAGTTCTCCGACTAGTATCACTCTCCTCCTGATTAATTTTACTGTTTGTACGCCTCGTTGTCACCTTCCCCTCTGACGACAAAGAACCGTTCTACATTTCCTTGATCATCATCTCCTTTCATATGTCATTTTCACACCTTACCCATCCTTATCTCTAGTCTCCCTCTCCCCTAACTCTGTCTGAAGAAGGGTCTCGACCCTTCATGAGGTTAATTCCCGGGATGGCGGGACTATGTTGATAGAATGGAGCGGCTGGGCTTGTACACTCTGGAATTTAGAAGGATGAGAGGTTATCTTATTTAAACATATAAGATTATTAAGGGTTTGGACACGCTAGCGGCAGGAAACATGTTCCCGATGTTGGGGGAGTCCAGAACCAGGGGACACACAGTTTAAGAATAATGAGTAAGCCATTTAGAACGGAGATGAGGAAACACTTTTTCACACAGAGAGTTGTGAGTCTGTGGAATTCTCTGCCTCAGAGGGCGGTGGAGGCTGGTTCTCTGGATGCTTTCAAGAGAGAGCTAGATAGGGCTCTTAAAGATAGTGTAGTCAGGGGATATGGGGAGACGGCAGGAACGGGGTACTGATTGGGGGTGATCAGCTATGATCGTCCCCTATCAATAACCCGTGCCTGCCTTCTCCCCATATCCCTTGATTCTACTAGCCCCTAGAGCTCTATCTAACTCTCTCTTAAATCCATCCAGTGACTTGGTCTCTGTGTCAAGTCATGTGTGCAGTAATTTGAAAGAAGCAGGGCAGCATGATGGCGCAGCGGCAGAATTGCCGCCTTACAGCGCCAGGGACCCGGGTTTGATCCCGACTGTAGATCTGAAGAAGGGTCTCGACCCGAGACGTCACCTATCCCTTCTCTCCAGAGATGCCGCCTGTCCCGCTGAGTTACTCCAGCATTTTTGTGTCTGTCTTCGGTTTAAAGCAGCATCTGCAGTTCCTTCCTGCAAATCAGATTGAGTGATGTGGCTGTGACTTTGCGAGGCGTGGGCTGCACAGTGAGTTTCAGCTCAGTTGCATCTCGACGCTGTGCAGTTTTATCAAGTTGATTTTAACCTTGTGGGCATGGCTCTGCAAATTCAGTATTCATTTATGCAGAACTGTCAGGAAATGAAGATTTGCCTATCTGATAATTTCCTTATTGCAGAATGAATCATATTGTTTTAACCTGCAGAGAAAATAAACCTATGAGATATTTTGAAAACCTCCAGCACTTTGTGTCTTTTTTGTAAGCCAGCATCTGCCATTCCTTGTGTCTCTCTGTATTAATCCAATTTTAGTTTAGAGATACAGCATGGAAAGAGTCCCCACTGGTCACCGATCACCCACTCACACACAAGTTCTATGTTATCCCGCTTTCTCACCCACTCCCGACGTGCCAGGGACAATTTTACAATAGGCCAATTAACCTACAAACCCTTTCTGATCTTTGGGATGTGGGAGGAAACCGAAGGAAACACAATGCGGTCACAGGGAGAACCTGCAAACTCCACATACACAGACAGCGCCCGAGGTCGGGATTGAACGCGGGTCTCTGGCGCTGTAAGGCAGCAGCTCTGCCCGCTATATGTCTGCGCTGCCCTTTTATCCACAATTAATGATCGATCAGTTATATTTCCATTTTCAGCTAAATTATAATTTTATTTCTTCAACTAATTGTATTTTGTAAACTGGTATCACTTTAGATCAAGTGTTTGCTTTATCACCAAGAACTAATCATGAAACAACTCTGTACTATTGTACGATCTAGTAGCTGATAAGGAGATTTTGGGTGAAATGCTATTTCAGAATTCTTGGTTCATATCCAGAAGACTATTCACAGTTAATTAAAAACTGAAGCGTTTTACCCTGTTAATCACTGATCACTTGAATTTTTATTATTAACACGAAACATAGCAGTGAGTGAAGGCAGTGTGTTAATATTAACACAAAGAGGGGGCAGCCTGTGTGCGTTTGAACTGTATACGTATAGGGTACCCATTGGACTTGGTAACTAACTAAATATGTACCATTAAGTGATTCAGTGCTGAGGCTTGTGATTTTCACAGGTCAGCTCATTTAGCTCTTTTTGGACTAACCAACAAGGTCACTCATTAATAGCACGTACCGCGTGAATTAGTTCATTTTCATTAAAGTCGAGCGCCATTTCCTCGTTGGTGAAGAGAGCTTCGAATCGATTGCAAGATACAACACGGACACAGACCCTTGAAGTTCGACACAAGATGCTGGAGTAACTCAGAGGGACAGGCAGCGTCTCTGGAGGGAAGGAATGGGTGACGTTTAGGGTTGAGACCCTTCGGCCCAGCGAGCCCATTCACACAAGCCCTATGCTATCCCAACTTCCTCATCCACTCCCTACACACTAGTGTGCAATTTCACAGAGGGCCAATCCACCGAGAGACATGCACATCATTGGGATGTGGGAGGAAACTGGAGCACCACATGGTCAGTGGAGCGACGTGAATACTCCACACAGGCAGCAACTGAAGTCGGAATTGAATCCGCGTGCTGTGATTAATTTGTACTAATTGTAGGATTGGAGGGCAGGATTGTCATGAGTGAGGCTAAACGCAAACTGGAGGAACAGCATCTCACATAGAAACATAGACAATAGGTGCAGGAGTAGGTCATTCGGCCCTTCGAGCCTGCACCGCCATGCAATAAGAGGGATGATCATGGCTGATCATCCAACTCAGTATCCTGTACCTGCCTTCTCTCCATACCCCCTGTTTCTATGACCCCTTTAGCCACAAGGGCCACACCTAACTCCCTCTTAAATATAGACAATGAACTGTGGCCTCAACCACCTTCTGTGGCAGAGAATTCCACAGATTCACCACTCTCTGTGTGAAAAATGTTTTCCTCATCTCGGTCCTAAAAGATTTCCCCCTTATCCTTAAACTGTGACCCCTTGTTCTGGACTTCCCCAACATCGGGAACAATCTTCCTGCATCTAGCCTGTCCAACCCCTTAAGAATTTTGTAAGTTTCTATAAGATCCCCCCTCAATCTTCTAAATTCTAGCGAGTACAAACCGAGTCTATCCAGTCTTTCTTCATATGAAAGTCCTAACATCCCAGGAATCAGTCTGGTGAACCTTCTCTGTACTCCCTCTATGTACTACCTCATATTTTGCTTGGGCAGCTTACAGCCCAGTGTTATGAATATTGATTTCTCTCACTTCAGGTAGCCCCGGCATTCCCTCCCTCTCCCTCTCTCTCTCTCTGTCTCTCTCTCTGTCTCTCTCCCTCTCTATCCCTCCCCCACCCAAGTCGCACCACCTTCACATTTTCACCCAACAAACAGCTAACAATGTTTAAGTAGGAACTGCAGATGCTGGAAGATCGAAGGTAGACAAAAATGCTGGAGAATCTCAGCATCTATGGAGCGAAGGAAATAGGCAACGTTTCGGGATGAAGCCCTTCCTCAGACCTTATCATCCTTACCTTTTTGCATATCTTTGATTCATTGTTTTGTATCTCTCCACATCATCGTCTATATGTCTTGTTCCCCTTATCCCTAACCAGTCTGAAGAAGTGTCTCGACCCGAAACATCATCAGTTCCTTCTCTCCAGAGATGCTGCCTGACCCGCTGAGTTACTCCAGCTTTTCGTGTTTAAGAAAGATCTGCAGATGCTAGGAAAATCGAAGGTCGACAAAATATGCTGGAGAAACTCAGCGGGCGAGGCAGCATCTATGGAGCGAAGGAATAGGCGACGTTTCGGGTCGAGACCCTTCTTCTCGAAGGAATAGGTGACGTTTCGGGTCGAGACCCTTCTTCTCGAAGGAATAGGTGACGTTTCGGGTCGAGACCCTTCTTCTCGAAGGAATAGGCGACGTTTCGGGTCGAGACCCTTCCGGGTCTCGACCCGAAACGTCACCTATTCCTTCGCTCCATAGATGCTGCCTCACCCGCTGAGTTTCTCCAGCATTTTTGTCTACCAGCGTTTTATGTCTATCTTTGGCAAGTACCTGGTGTTGTGAGGGCAGCAGCACTATCAGCCACACTGCCGAGTATGATATTATTCTGGGTAATTGGTTGTTTAAAAGTCTTCATGTCAAAGCAAGAGATGCGAAAGCTGCTGGGGATGAAGGATTATGAAACTTTGAGCAAAAAAATGTTAGCTAAAAATAGCCACGACTGTCAGAAAACAGGCAGTAATGGTTTGGAAAGTGAGCTGGAAATGAATACAAATTGATGCTTCATCTTAAGTCAATCCTCTCTCACTTCCTCTCCTGAAGTTGTTGAACCTTGTTAGGATTTCGTTAGTTTTTAGTTTATTGCCACGTGTACCGATGTACAGCAAAAAGCTTTTTTGTTGCGTGCTAACCAGCCAGCAGAAAGACAACACATGATTACAATCAACCCATCTACAGTGTATAGATACATGATAAGGGAATAACGTTTAGTGCAAGGTAAAGTCTGGTCAAGGAGTGCGAGGGTCACCAATGAGGTAGATAGTAGTTCAGGACTGCTCTCTGGTTGTGGTGGGATGGTTCAGTTGCCTGATAACAGCGGGGAAGAAACTGTCCCTGAATCTGGAGGTGTGCGTTGGTTTTCACACTTCTGTACCTCTTGCCGGATGGGAGAGGGGAGAAGAGGGAGTGGCCGGGGTGAGACTGGTCCTTGATGATGCTGCTGGCCTTGCCGAGGCAGCGTGAGGTGTAGATGGAGTCAATAGAAGGGAGGTTTGCTTGTGTGATGGTCCACAATTCTCTGCAATCTCTCATTGTCCTGGATGGAGCTGTTCCCAAACTGTGCTGTGATGCATCGGGTCTGACATAAGGTTTAAGGTGAAGGGGTAAAGGTATAATGTGAATTTGAGGGGTAACATTTTCGCACAGAGGGTGGTTGGTGGCTGTATGGAACGAGCTGCCTGAGGAGGTAGTTGAGGCTGGGACTATCCCAACGTTTAAGACAGGTACATGGAATGGAAATGTTTGGAGGGATATGGACCAAACGCGGGCAGGTGGGACTAGTGTAGCTGGGACACGTTTGGCCGGTGTGGGCAAGTTGGGCCGAAGGGCCTGTTTCCACACTGTATCACTCTGTGACTCAATGAAAGTTGCCATTTGCTTCAATGGTGCCAGACTATCTCGTTCCTGCTTAATTACATAGAACAGTACAGCACAGGAAGAGGCCATTCGGCCCACAACGTATGTGCTGACGATGCCAAAATTAAACTAATCTGGCCTGCATGTGACCCACATCCCTCTGCTCCCTGCCCATCTAAAAGCCTCTTAAAAGCCACTATAGTATCTACCTACACCACCACCTCTTGACAAACGCGTTCCAGGCACCCACCACCCTCTGTATTAAAAACAAACTTGCCCCACATGTATCCTTCAAACTGTTCACCACCTACTGTAAATCTATCTTGAGGGCAACACGGTGGCACAGCGGTAGAGCTATTGCCTTACAGCACCAGAGACATGATTGCATTGAATGGCAGTGCTGGCTCGAAGGGCCGAGTGGCATCCTCCTGCGCCCGTTGTCTATTGTCTACTGTCTATTGAGACCCAGCTTTGATCCTGACTGCGGGTGCTGTCTGTGTGGTGTTTGTACGTTCTCCTTGTGACTTGCATTTATGATCTTCGGTTTCCTTCCACACTCCAAAGACGTACAGGTCCTGTAGGTAAACTGGCTTGGTGTAAATAACTTGCCCCTAGTGTGTGTGTGTGTGTGTGTGTGGGATATTGTTAATGTGCTGGGATGGCTGGTGGGTGCGGACTGGATGGGCCGAAGGGCCTGTTTTCGCTCTGTCTCTCTAAACTAAACCTAACTATCATCTCTAGTCTTTGACATTTCCACCGTGGGGAATAAGGTTCTGACTGTCTACCACCTCTGGGCCACTCACAATACCGTCTTGTATCGGGTCTCCCTCCAACATTCCAGAGGAAGCAATCCAAGTGTAACGATGGGACCAACTATCCCTTAATCAGTATTTTCTATCCCAACAAAATGTTTAACAGAGATGTATCTAGCAGTTTTGGCATTGCTTCTAGTGAAGGATGAAATATCATCTTGCATTTAATGACAAGCTCGTATAATACACGCTGATTGATGGACGGTTGGGGAAAATGAACAAAGCCCAGCTTTTATATTTAATGTACCTGTAATTTTAAAAGACAATGACACTTCTGTTACGGAGAAACTGCTGTTGTCTTCCGAAGAATGATTGTACGTTGAGTGCACTAAATCTTTTTTTTTTATTATCCACACGAAGTCTTGGCTTGTAAAAGGGAGGCATAGCATTAAAAAAAAAATCGCCAATAGTTGACGTTTCGCTTTAAGGCTTTGAAATCTGCAACATCTTGGTGTTAGCAAGATCTCAGCGGAAGAACCTTAACTCTTCATCCAGTGCGTGTCAGTGTGACTTTGTGGGCCAGTATCTCGGCCCCGTCGGCGGCCCGGGTGGAACGTTCCAGAACCGTTGGACTCCTCTCGGAGGCCGTGACCTCTGTTGGTCTGGCAAAAAACGGGTAATCTGGCAAAGGGCAGCGGCAATCAAGGGTGCCGGAATATCGGTGCTGGACCCGTAATTTGTTCCCGCCAGCGCTTTTCTTTTAAAGCCACAGAGCGGAAACAGGCCCTTCGGCCCACCTAGTCCACGCCGGCCATCAACACTATCCTACACACACTAGGGACAATTTACATTTACACCAAGCCAATTAACCTACAAACCTGTACGCCTTTGGAGGGCGGGAGGAAACCGGAGCACCCGGTGAAAACCCACACGGGTCACGGGGAGAACGTACAAACAAACTCCGTGCAGACAGCACCCATAGTCGGGATCGAACCCAGGCCTCTGGCACTTTGAGGCAGCAACTCTACCGCTGCGCCACCGTGCCGTCCCTTATTTCACATAATGTTCCATAAGTTTTTAAACGTCTAATCTGTTCCCTGACTGACCCTCCTTTATTGACCATGCCTCCCACACCCTTAAAAAAACACTGTTTGATTTATTAAATATCATTTCCTTTCATAAAACCATCTTGGCTTTGCCCCATCACACTCTGACTCTTAGATTCCAGCCATTTCCGGGTAACTGGTCTATATTTATCGATCTTCGTTTCTCTCCATTTCTCGTTACACTTGCTACTTTTTCAACTCGGTGATACAAAATCCAGGAAATGGGAGGGTAATTGATAATGCACGCTCATCGCGGTGGGCACCAGGTTTGTGGATGTGGCCCAGTCCATCACACAGACCAGACTCCCCACCACTCACTCCATCTACAGTTCACAAAGTCTCGGAATAGCAGCCGACATCATCAAAGACTTGCCCGCTCCCCGGTCATTCCTTCTCCTCTGCTCACATCCGGCAGAAGCTACAGAAGCTTGGAAGCGTGCACCACCAGACTCAGGAAAAGCTTCTTCCCCTCTGCTTCTGAACGGTCCTCCCATAAGCAATGGTACTGTACCGGTTCACCTCTAACCCCATTGCGGACATTGGACTTTGTCTCTGGAACTGATGCTCTCCAATGCTGAGAACTCTATCTTTGATCTACCTAGTCGTAGTCATAGAGTGATACAGTGCAGAAACAGGCCCTTCGGCCCTACTTGCTCACACCGGCCATCATGTCCCAGCTACACTAGTCCCACCTACTTGCACTTGGTCCATATTCCTCCAAACCATGTGCCTGTCCAACTGTTTCTTAAATGTTGGGATAGTCCCAGCCTCAACTACCTCCTCTGGCAGCTTGTTCCATACACACCCGCCACCCTTCGTGTGAAAAAGTTAACCCTCAGATTCCTATTAAATCTTTTCCCCTTCACCTTGAACCTATGTCCTCTGGTCCTCGATTCCCCTACACTGGGCAAGAGACTCTGTGCATCTACCCGATCTATTCCTCTCATGATTTTATTCACCTCTATAAGATCTTCCCTCATCCTCCTGCGCTCCATGGAATAGAGACCCAGCCTACTCAACCTCTCCCTATAGCTCACACCCTCTAGTCCTGGCAACATCCTCGTAAATCTTTTCTGAACCCTTTCAAGCTTGACAATATATTTCCTATAACATGGTGCCCAGAACTGAACACAATGTGGTCTCACCAATGTATTATACAACTGCAGCATGACCTCCCAACTTCTACACTCTGACTGATGAAGGCCAATGTGCCTAAAGCCTTTTTGACCACCTTATCTACCTGCGACTCGACCTTCATGGAACCATGCACCTGTACTCCTAGATCCCTCTGCTCTACAACACTACCCAGAGGCCTACCATTCACTGTGTAGGTCCTGCCCTTGTTCGATGTCCCAAATTGCAGCACCTCACACTTCTCTGTATTAAATTCCATCAACCATTCCTCCGCCCACCTGGCCAATCGATCCAGATCCTGCTGCAATCGTTCACAAACAGCTTCACAACCACAACCACGACCTATTGTACTTGAGTTTGGCTTGATTGTATTGATGTATAGTATTATCTGATATGTTTGGGTGACATGCAATGCAAAACTCTTCCCTGTACCTCAGTACGTGTGATGATAGTAAACCTGGGCCCAAGTTGGAAGTTATTAGAAGACAGACACAAAGTGCCGGAGTAACTCAGCGGGACAGGCAGCAACTCTGGAGAGAAGGAATTGGTGACGTTTCGGGTCGAGACCCTTCTTCAGAAGCTATTGGGTTGTGCATCGATTTTATTTCCATTACTTTCACCGGTTTCGAAGGATGAGGGGGATCATATAGAAACATATAACATTATAAAAGGACTGGACAATCTAGATGCAGGAAAAATGTTCCCAATGTTGGGCCCAGAACCAGGGGCCACAGTCTTAGAATAAAGGGGAGGCAATAGGGGCAATTGTACAATTTCACCAAAGCCAATTAACCTACAAACCGTATATATATATATATTTGTGAGTATGTGGGACACATGACAATAAAACACTCTTGTTCCCAATGTTGGGCGAGCCCAGAACCAGGGGCCACAGTCTTAGAATAAAGGGGAGGTCATTTAAGACTGAGGTGACAAAAACTTTTTCACCCAGAGAGTTGTGAATTTATGGAATTCCCTGCCACAGAGGGCAGTGGAGGCCAAGTCACTGGATGGATTTAAGAGAGAGTTAGATAGAGCTCTAGGGGCTAGTGGAGTCAAGGGATATGGGGAGAAGGCAGGCACGGGTTATTGATTGGGGACGATCAGCCATGATCACAATGAATGGCGGTGCTGGCTCGAAGGGCCTAATGGCCTCCTTCTGCACCTAGTTTCTATGTTTCTATGTAATATTAGTAACTTTATGCCTCTTGCCCTCTCTGCAGATCATTAGTTCCCATTGCATTTGGTCTTTTAATTATCTTTATGTTTTATTTGTGTCAAATGAAGCTGGAGGCATTTGTGCTTGAATTACATAACCCATTCTTGTGTAAGACTGAGGCTGAACCCGAAGCTGTCTTGTTTAGTTTAGAGATACAGTGCGGAAACAGGCCCTTTGGCCCACCGAGTCCGTGCCAACCAGCGATCCCCGTACGGAAATGCCCCTGTCCCACTTAGGAAACCTGAACGGAAAACTGTGGAGGCTTTGCGCCCCTTTCCGTGCGGTTCCCAGAGGTTTTTTTGTCAGTCTCCCCACCTGCTTCCACTACCTGCAACCTCCGGCAACCACCTGCAACCTCCAGGAACCGCACGGAAACCTTGGGTGGGGCGCAAAGTCTCCAGTGGTTTCCGTTCAGGTTTCGTAAGTGGGACGGGGGCATTACACTATCCTACCCACTTGCACTACCCACTGCAATTTATACAGAAGCCAATTACCCTACAAACCTGCACAAGTTTGGAGTGTGGGAGGAAACCGGAGCACCTGGAGAAAACCCAGGCAGGTCATGGGGGAAGAACGTGCAAACTCCGTACAGACAGCAGGAGAGGTCAGGATCGAACCTGGGTCCCTGGCGCTGTGAGGCAGCAGCTTTACCACCGTGCCGCCCCAATGACTTGGCTCCCTCCCGTTGACAAACAAAAGTCTACAGTAATATTTCTAAGAGCACGCAAGTTATGCGTGGTATTTTGGGCAACATTTATTCCACAACCACAGAAACAGCTCACCTGCTCCTTATCATTTCTCAACTTGTGGGAACTTGTTAAAGCAGCGCAGTTATTTATTTTTGTCCACTTTTCCACATTTGCATTTGCAAGAACAGCTTGCATTTTACACACTCACACATGAAACGGCCCGTGCTTTTACTAAGTCTGCAACTTCAGATAGTTGTCGACACAAGGAACTAAAAGGGCTGCGCGGTGGCGCAGTTGCTACTTTGCAGCGCCAGAGACCCGGTTCTGCCTGATATTAAGTTTAACCCCCATGAACATTGACTTCTCCAATTTCAGGTACTCCTTGCTTTCTCCCTCCTTCCCCTCCCCTTCCCAGCCCTCCCTCAGCCCACTGTCTCCTCCTCTTCCTTTCTTCTTCCCCCCCACCCCCACATCGGTCTGAAGAAGGGTCGTGACCCGAAACGTCACCTATTCCTTCGCTCCATAGATGCTGCCTCACCCGCTGAGTTTCTCCAACATTCTAACATTAACCAGCTCTGAGATGGCTACATACCTGCCGACTCAGGCGCTTAGTGATTAGTGATTGTAGAGATGTAAAGGTTTCGTAAGTTCGCCCACAACCGCGCGAAGACTCTGCCGAGGCAACCTGCACAAACATAGAAAATAGGTGCAGGAGGAGGCCATTCGGCCCTTCATGCCAGCACCGCCATTCATTGTGATCATGGCTGATTGTCCCCTATCAATAACCCGTGCCTGCCTTCTCCCCATATCCCTTGACTCCACTAGCCCCTAGAGTCTCTTAAATCCATCCAGTGACTTGGCCTCCACTGCCCTCTGTGGCTGGGAATTCCATAAATTCACAACTCTCTGGGTGAAAAAGTTTTTTGTCACCTCAGTCTTAAATGACCTCCCCTTTATTCGAAGACTGTGGCCCCTGGTTCTGGGCTCGCCCAACATTGGGAACAAGAGTGTTTTATTGTCATGTGTCCCACATACTCACAAATATGTATATATATATATATATATATACGGTTTGTAGGTTAATTGGCTTTGGTGAAATTGTACTATTGTGTGTAGGATAGTATTGACCAGTGTGGACTCGGTGGGCCGAAGGGCCTGTTTCCGTGCTGTATCTCCAAAGTCTAAACTAAAGGAACTGCCCATGTTGAAATCTTGAACAAATCTCAAAGTGCTGGAGGAACTCAGCGGGTCAGGCAGCATCTGTGGAAGGGATGGACAGACGATGTTTTGGGTTGGGACCCTTCTTCCGTCTGAAAAACAACCCCACCCCCTCCCCTTCGAATAACGTGGTCCCCCTTAGTTCTTGGCGCCCCCCCACCCCCACACCGGACCCCTCCCTTTATTCTCTGCGCCCCCCCACACCGGAACCCCCTTTATTCTCTGCGGCCCGCCCATGCTGGGTCCCTCTTTGCACTTGGCCCCCCTCCAATGCCGGGGCCCCCTTAGTTCTCTGCGCCCCCCCCCCCACATGCTGGCCCAACCTCCTGCTGATGTGTAGTATTTTTTTGACCCATTCTCCACTCCAATCTGCTCACATCATAGCGGAAGATTAGCGGAAGGCAAACAAGATTTGGACCATTGCACCATGTTCGTTGTCTGGGATTGGATGGAGTATTTGCCATTTGTTTTGTAACCTGGAGACAAAGTGGATGAAGTCACTGACTGGAACCTTCTGGAGTTTTTCACCTTCATTAGTAACCCATATTTTGGAGTTTTATTCTGCGTGTCATGACCACAGGAAATTAATTTCACCCAAGCTGTCAAACTGTTCACAGGCTAATAACTCTTCTGCGTATCCCATCTCCCCACTGTGCTCAGCTTCCCTTCTGTAACACGTTGCTGTTTGTTCCGAGTTAAATATCTTGTGTTAATTCCTCACGCAAGAATTATTCAAAACTAAACACCAAAATTAGCCGAGAGTAACGAATGCTTTTCACTGTTTGTTTATCAGTTTAGTTTAGAGATACAGTGTGGAAATAGGCCCTTCGGCCCATCGAGTCCGCACTGACCAGCGATCCCCGCACACTAACACTATCCTACTACACACACGAGGGACAATTTATATTTATACCAAAGCCAATTGACCTACAAACCAGCACGTGCTTGGAGCGTGGGAGGAAACTGAAGCTTCCTGGTGTCGGGGGGGGGTGGGGGAGTTGGAGGGGGAGGAAGTCCTGGAGAGGGGGGAAGGGCGGGGAACGGGGGGGGGGGAAAGGGGGAGAATCTCTAAAGGAGGGGGGGAGGGGAAGAGGGGGGGGGGGGGGAAATGAGAGGGGGGGAAGGGGGGAGGGGGAATGAAGGGGGGGGGGGAAAGGGGGGAGGGGGAATGAGGAGGGGGGAAGAGGGAATGAGAGGGGGGGGGGGAGGGGGGAATGAGAGGGGGGAGGGGGAATGAGAGGGGGTGGGGGGGGGGAATGAGAGGGGGGGAGGGGGATGATGAGGGGGGGGAGGAGGGGTTACAGAAAGGGGATTTAGGGGGGGGGTAGGTATAGGGATTTTGTTACTTAAAATTGACAATGTTTGTGTCTTTGTGTTGTGAGCAGCTCGGGCAGAATATGAGGCAAATCTAGAACAGGTTTAGCCTTATTTCTGAAAGTTTAGACTGAACAATGTTCCACACTTTTATATTCCAAGTATTTTGATCTTTAAGCTTGTTTTAATTGCAGATATGTGCCAACAAAGTACTTTATGTTTGACTTCTGGAATTATGCTTTTTGGCCTCTTTCCATACGTCCACAGGAAGTCTTTATCGAGTCACATGGTGAAACAGGTTTTCGATGGGCATATGGATGGGCAGGGGACTGAGGTGTGTGGGTCGCATGCAGGCCAGACTAGTTTAATTTTGGCATCATGTTCAGCACACACATTGGGGGCCGAAGGGCCTCTTCCTGTGCTGTGCTGTTCTATGTAATTAAGCAGGAACGAGATCGCTGTGTTTCAGTCTGGCACCATTACAGCAAATGGCAAATATGGAAACAGGCCCTTCAGCCCAACTTGCCCACACCGCCCAACATGTCCTAGCTACACTAGTCCCATCTGCCTGTGTTTGGCCTTTATCCCACTAAACCTGCCCAATCCATGTACCTGTCTAAATGTTTCTTAAATGTCGCGATAGTCCCTGCCTCAACTATCTCCTCCGGCAGCTTGCTCCATACACCCACCACCCCTTGTGTGAAAAGGTTACCTCCCTGGTTCCTATTAAATCCTTCCCCCTACCCCTCCCCTTCTCACCTTAAACCTATATCCTCTGGTCTTCAATTCCTCTACTGGGCAAGAAGCTGTGCGTCTACCCGATCTATTCCTCTCATGATTTTGTAAACCTCTATAAGATCGCCCCTCATCCTCCTGCGCTCCAAGGAATTCCAGGCCTAGCCTGCTCTACCTCCGGCCCTCGGCTCCTGGCAACATCCTGGTAAATCTTCTCCGCACCCTGTCAAACTTGACAACGTCTTTCTTATAACACGGTGCCCAGAGCACAACAGGCTGAATGCGGTCTCACCAACGTGTTACGTAACTGTAACGTGATCTCCCAACCTGTCCACACAATACTCTAACGTCCATATCAATCCATGACATTTACATTTTGCATTCTTGTTTCACGCCCAACAGGAAAACGCACATTTTTGTAGGGAACATCTGAACAGCAATGTTATGTGAATCTCTACATTGCCATCGACATAGAGGAAGGTCACGTTACTGTCCACACCACTGAAGATTTTAGGAAGAACATTATTTGAGGAGCTGACCTTTAAGGATGTGTTAACCACATCAACTGATGCTTTACAAAGGAGCAATCACTTTTAAAACATAGTTTGCGTCTTGGTCAACATGTGAAGGGACTTCTGAAATCCTCAAACAACTGGTAGGGCCACTGCCTCACAGCGCCAGAGACATGGGTTTGATCCTGGCCTCGGGTGCTGTCTGCGTGGAGTTTGCATGTTCTCCGTGTGACCACGTGGGTTTCCCCCGGGTGCTCTGGTTTCTTCCCACGTCCCGAAGACGTGCGGGTTTGCCGGTTAATCGGCCCTCTGTAAATTGCCCCTAGTGTGTAGGGAGTGGATGAGGAACTGGGATAACATAGAACTAGTGTGCGGGTGATCGATGGTCGGCACGGACACGTTGGGCCGAAGGGCCTGTTTCCATGCTGTATCTCTAAACAAAACTTAAATTTCAATAGACAATGGACAATAGGTGCAGGAGTAGGCCATTCGGCCCTTTGAGCCAGCACCGCCATTCAATGTGATCATGGCTGATCATCCCCAATCAGTACCCCGTTCCTGCCTCCTCCCCATATCCCCTGACTCCGCTGTCTTTAAGATCCCTATCTATCTCTCTCTTGAAAGTATCCAGAGAACTAGTCTGAAGAAGGGTCTCGACCCGAAACGTCGCCCATTCCTTTCTCCAGAGATGCTGCCTGTCCCACTGAGTGACTTCAGCTTTTTGTGTTTAAACCAGCATCTGCAGTCCCTTCCTACACATAGGGATTTGGATCATGTACAGGCAGATGAGATCAGTTAGATTGGCTTCATGTTTGATGCTAACATTGTGGGCCAAGGGGCCTGGTCCTGTGCTGTACTGTTGTAGGTTCTACTAGTACACGGGGTGTGGGGAAGGAAGGCCACTTTATTGGGAGTTTGGGACAGCTCTCTAGTTTTTGACAGGATGGTTCAGTTGCCTGATAACAGCTGGGAAGAAACTGCTTATCTCCACCCCCTACCCCACAAAGGGATCAGGGGGTTATGGAGAGAAGGCAGGTACGGGATACTGAGTTGGATGATCAGCCATGATCATATTGAATGGCGAATGGTGCTGGCTCGAAGGGCCGAATGGCCTAAGTCTGCTCTTATCACATGATCTTATGATAAGGGAATAACGTTTAGTGCAAGGTAAGAAATGTTTCTGTAGGAGTAGATATTCAAGAGTGTGGAGGGATTGTAATATGTGACTGTAGAACTGCTTCTGTGGCTTGCATGTAAATAGTGGCCTGGGCTGGGCATCTGCAGTTCCCTTTATGTCTATGGATAAAATTAGAGAATTAATAAATTGTGGAACTTAATTCCTCACAATATTTGTCCTGGGTCTCTATTTATACACTTCATAAACTTCCTTATTTAATCATTATTGGGCAACATTGCAGCTGCCTCTTTGCAAGTTAATTCCGAGTTCTGTTTCAAAACCCTGGTGGCACAATGCACTGACTTGCAAATTATGAAATATATTTGGGCATAAAAACTAGTTTGAAACAGTCCGCGTCCTCACTGTAAACTTGCTACAGCAGTAGTTCAGTTTAAAAATACAGCGCCGAGACAGGCCCTTCGGCCCAACGAGTCCGTGCCGGCCGGCGATCCTACCCACCAGGAACGATTTACAATTTAACCAAAGCCAATTATCCTACAAGCCTGTACGTCTTTGGAGTGCGGGGGAGGAGACTGGAGACTGAAGCACCCGGAGATCGTGCGAACTCTGTATAGATCGCTCCCGTGGGATCGAATGTGGGTAGGGCAGCAACACTGCCGCTGAGCCACCCTGCCGCTCTGTGTTCTCTGTTCTATATTCTATTCCAGCTGGGTTTGGACTCTGTGCAGTGGCAAGCCCAGGCAGCAGAATGAATGGAGCAGAACTCAGCATTTACCCCCCACAAACCTTGCTGTAAGAATGGGATAGCAAGCACAACGCTGCCAGTAGTTGCTGCAGGTTTAGAATTGACATTCAGCGCCTATCTTAACCAGTAACTGTTGCCTGATCCATGAGCTCCATTGTTGGATCAGCCCCACGGGGCCCATATAATTCACAACAACAATCATGTTTGAGAATCAAGAGTGTTTTATTGTTAGACGTCCCAGAACAATGAAATGATGTGTGTGTGTGTGTACATAGAAAACAGGTGCATGAGTAGGCATTTCGGCCCATCGAGCTAGCACTGCCATTCAATATGATCATGGCTGAAAATCAGTACCCCGTTCCTGCTTTCTCCCCAAATCCCTTGATTCCGTTAGCCCTAAGAGCTAAATCTAACTCTCTCTTAAAAACATCATAGAAATATAGAAAATAGGCGCAGGAGTAGGCCATTCGGCCCTTCAAGTGAATTGGCCTCCACTGCCTTCTGAGGCCAAATAATATATTAATGTATATATAATGTGTATATATATATATAGATAGAGATAGAGATATATATAGAGAGAGATATATAGATATATATATATATATATATATATATATATATATATATATATATATATATATATATAGATAACATACAATATAATGCAAACAATAATAAGACAAAAAACAAGTCTATATAGTTCAGAGCTTATTTGGAGGTTGCAGTGTTTAATAGCTTGATGGTTGCAGGGACGAATCTGTTCCTGAACCTGGACTTTACAGTTTTCAGGCTCCTGTACCTTCTTCCCGATGGCAGGGGTGAAATGAGTGTGTGGCCAGGATGGTGTGTGGTCTCTGATGATGCTGGCTGCCTTTTTGAGTGGTGCTGAACTACTAACCACCTCTTTAGTGACCCTCGGACTATCTTTGATCGGACTTTGCTGGCTTTACCTTGCACTAAACGTTATTCCCTCATCATGTATCTGTACACTGTAAATGGATCGATTGTAATCATGTATTGTCTTTCTGCTGACTGGTTAGCCCGCAACAAAAGCTTTTCACTGTACCTCGGTACACGTGACAATAAACTAAGCTGTAACTGATTGAAGAGGTTTTTGGATAGGCACATGGATATACAGGGCCTGGATGGGTAAGGATCACATGCAGACAAAGGAGGTTAGTTTAACTTGGCATCATGTTGGGCCCAAACATTGCAGGCCGAAGGGCCTGTTTCTGTGCTGTGTTCACTGTAAGGAATTGGAGCAGCAGTAGGGACCAACCTTTCCTCATGAGATAATTGCTGCATCCCAAGTACAATGGGGGAACTCAGTTCAAGTCAGAAGAAGGGTTTTGGCCCGAAACATTGCCTATTTCCTTCGCTCCATAGATGCTGTCTCACCCGCTGAGTTTCTCCAGCTTTTTTGTGTACCTTGAGTTTCAGTTCAGTTTAGTTTATTGTCACATGAAGGTACACAAAAAAGCTGGAGAAACTCAGCGGGTGCAGCAGCATCTATGGAGCGAAGGAAATAGGCAACGTTTCGGGCTGTGAAAAGCTTTTGTTGCGTGCCAACTAGTCAGCGGAAAGACAATACATGATTACAATCGTGCCCTTGTACAGTGTACAGATACATGATAAGGGGCTAACGTTTAGTGCAAGGTAACGCCAGCAAAGTCCGATCAATGATAGTCTGAGGGGCATCAATGAGGTAGAGAGTAGTTCAGGACTGCTCTCTGGTTGTGGTAGGATGGTTCAGTTACCTGATAACAGCTGGGAAGAAACTGTCCCTGAATGTTGGGGGAAGTCCAGAACCAGGGGCCACAGTTTAAGAATAAGGAGTAAGCCATTTAGAACGGAGACGAGGAAACACTTTTTCTCACAGAGAGTGGTGAGTCTGTGGAATTCTCTGCCTTAGAGGGCATTGGAGGCAGGTTCTCTGGATGCTTTCAAGAGAGAGCTAGATAGGGCTCTTAAAGATAGCGGAGTCGGGAGATATGGGGAGATGGCAGGAACGGGGTACTGATTGGGGATGATCAGCCATGATCACATTGAATGGCGGTGCTGGCATGAAGGGCCGAACGGCCTCCGCCTGCACCTATTGTCTATTGAATCTGATGGTGTGCATTTTCACGCTTGTACTTGAAATTGAAACAGAGGCTCGGCGTGAGGAGGGAAGAGAATAGGAATGTGTGGATTGCTCTTGCGTAGAGCCAGCATGGACGTGATGGGCAGAATGGCCTGCTGGGCCGCTGTAACACTTCTTGTTGATTCTCTGCTAAGCAACGTCTCTGTGCCCGTGCTGATCTCAGCCGGAGATTGCCTAGGGTACAATCCGTACTGCGGAAAATGTTAATCATCTCGTCCAGTTTCCAGGACAACCCTATCTGTCCTCACCGTAATTTTTTGTAATGTTTGACTTGCATTTATACCTCTCCACCCCTCCTCCTCAACACCGTCCCAGCCGAAATGTCCAGCGCTTTGATTAACAGCTGGACTTGAGTGGTGGACAAACGCTGGCTGTCAGCATGGGGTGAGATACTTTGAGCAACTTTCGATTTACTTTAATGAGCTGGCCTGTATTCTGCGGAAAATCATTGACGTTCTAGTAACGAGCGTGTGCGTGGAACTGGAAAATATAACCTCAATGTCCTGCAAACCCGTTCAATCAGGATGTGGTGTCGTTTATAATGTGGTGCTTGGGTTGTTGGCATCCCAACAGCTTAGAGATACAGCATGGAAACAGGCCCTTCGACCCACTGAGTCTGTGCCGACCAGGATGTTTCCACCAGTGGCAGAGTCTAGGACTCGAGGTCACAGCCTCAGAATTAAAGGACGTTCTTTTCGGAAGGAGATGAGGAGAAATGTCTTTAGCCAGAGGGTGGTGAATCTGTGGAATTCATTGCTGCAGAAGGCTGTGGAGGCCAAGTCAATGGATATGTTTAAGGTAGAGATGGATAGATTCTTGATTAGTTCGGGTATCAGGGGAGAAGGCAGGAGAATGGGGTTTGGAGGGAGAGATAGTTCAGCCATGATTGAATGGCGGAGTAGACTCGGCGGGCCGAATGGCCTTATTCTACTCCTATTACTAATGACCTCATGATCAGTGTCCACACTGGGTCTACTTTATCCCACTTTCTCATTCACTCCCTACAGGCAAGTTCATAGGAGTAGAATTAGGCCATTCGGCCCATCGAGTCTATTCCTCCATCATGATCAGAGTTGCTGCCCTGTTTTTGCCCCATTTAGTTGCCCCATCAGTCTCACTTATTTCCATATTTGCCATTGTTTCTCACTCAATTTTCAGGCACATGTTATAGGAGTAGAATTAGGCCATTCGGCCCCTCAAGTCCACTCCACCATTCAATCGTGGCTGATCTCTGCCTCCTAATCCCATTTTCCTGCCTTCTCCCCATAACCCTCGATACCCGTTCTAATCAAGATTTTGCCTTAAAAATATCGACTGACAGCTTTCTGTGGCAATGAGTTCCACAGATTAGAAACATAGAAACATAGAAATTAGGAGCAGGAGTAGGCCATTCGGCCCTTCGAGCCTGCACCGCCATTCAATATGATCATGGCTGATCATCCAACTCAGTATCCCGTACCTGCCTTCTCTCCATACCCTCTGATCCCCTTGGCCACAAGGGCCACATCTAACTCCCTCTTAAATATAGCCAATGAACTGGCCTCAACTACCCTCTGTGGCAGAGAGTTCCAGAGATTCACCACTCTCTGTGTGAAAAAAAGTTCTCCTCATCCCGGTTTTAAAGGATTTCCCCCTTATCCCTAAGCTGTGAGCCCTTGTCCTGGACTTCCCCAATATCGGGAACAATCTTCCTGCATCTAGCCTGTCCAACCCCTTAAGAATTTTGTAAGTTTCTATAAGAGTTCTATAACAACATGTTTCTATAAGAGGGATTAACTTCCCTCTGACCAAAGAAGTTCCTCCTCACCTCCTTTCTAAAAGAGCGCCCTTTAATTCTGAGTGTGTCCTCTAGTCCTAGACTCTCCCACCAGTGGAACCGTCCTCTCCACATCCACTCTATCTTTGCCTTTCATTATTCTGTAAGTTTCAATGAGGTTGGTGACTAGATGCATTTCACACAAGCCAATAAATCTACAAACGCACACGACTTTGTGACGTGGGAGGAGGCCGGAATGCCCGGAGGAAACCCACGCGGTCCTAGGGAGAACGTGCGAAGGGTAATGGTTTTCCTGGCGCTCCCAACATCCCAAAGACGTGCGGGTTTGTAGGTTAATTGTCCTCTGTAAATTGCCCCCTAGTGTGTAGAGAGCAAATGCAAAAGTGGGATAACATAGAACGGGCGATCGCTGCTTAGCGTGGACTCTGTGCCCATGCCCTATCTCTGAACTACACAAAATACCTGGAGAGATGCCAGATTTGAAGGCTGAACGCCCTGTCCCACGGTACGAGTTCATCCCACGAACTCTCCCCGAGTTTGCCCTGATTCGAACTCGGAGATTTACGGTAATGGCCGCTCGTCGGTACTCAGGGCTCTCGTGGACATTTTTCATCGTGTTGAAAAATCTTCACGAGTCTTCCCGTGCTTACCTGCCGTTAGCGAGTCTTCCCGAGTACCTGCCGTTAGCGCTGAGAGACGCCCCCGAGCTCCGACGTACCCGCTACGTTCATTCTCCGTGCTTACCAGGAGTTTGATTTTTTTTAAACTCGGGAGAGCTCTTGGAATGAACTCATACCATTGGACAGGGCTATGAGGTTCTAAAGCTATCACTTTAGTGGGTCGCTTATCGAAATGTACCTCCATTATGATCAGAGAAGGCTTTTGAGTGGAAAGGGCCCTAAACAGATACTAACAGCGGCACACTTTCCTACATTTTTGCAATGAAATAGCATCATTTGACAGTGTTAGTGGAGTATGGGATATTCTTGGTCAGAAGGGTACAACGAGGATGTTACTAGGATTTACGAGGATGTTGTCAGGGTTTGCGTGCCTGAGCTACAGGGAAAGGTTGGGCAAGCTAGGACTCTATTCCTTGGAGCGCAGGAGGATGAGGGGGTGATACAAAATCGCGAGAGGAATAGATTGGGTGAATCCATCCCTATCTGTTTACCGAAAGTAGGGGATTCAAGAACGTGAGGTCTTGACTTTAAGGTGAAATGGGAAATATCTAATGGGAGATTGATACCAAATGTTGGAGTAACTCAGCGGGACAGACGGCAGCAACACAGGAGAAACGGAATGGGCGACCTTTCGGGTCGAGACCCATCTTCAGAAACGTCACTCATTCCTTCGCCTCCAGAGATGCTGCCTCACCCACTGAGTTACTCCAGCATTTTGTGTCGACCTTCGATTTAAACCAGCATCTGCAGTTCTTTCTAACACAAAGATTTAACGGGAATCTGAGGGGCAACTTTTTCATACAGAGGGTGGTAGGTGTATGGAACGAGATGCCAGAGGAGGTAGTTGAGGCAGGTACTAAAAAACAGGTACATGGATAGGCAAGGTTTAGAGGGATGTGGGCAAATGCAGGCAAGTGAGGCTAGTGTAGATGGGGCATCTTGGACAGCTTAGGCAAGTTGGGCCGAAGGGCCTGCTTCTATTCTGTATCACTCTATGACTCAGTATGTATGGCATTACTGAGCAGGAGTTTTAAATACCACATAACAATTTGCCACAAACATTCAGTTTCGAAACAATCATTTAAACAAAAGTCGCAGAATCGATAGGTGGAAAATTCACTTTTCTTTCCTTTCTGATTTTCATTTCAAGACTGAAACTTTCTGTACAAAAACAGAAGGAACTGCAGGTGACGGAATCTAGAGGAAAAAAAACCAAAGTGCTGGAGGAAGTCAGCAGGTCAGGCAGCATCTGCGGAGGGAAATTACAATGTTTCGGTTCGGACTGTAGAGGGGACCCAACCCAAAACGTTACCTCCACAGACGCTGCCTGACCTCCACTGAGTTCCTCCAGCACTTTGTGTGGTTTTTTTTCCCTCT
Source organism: Leucoraja erinaceus (assembly GCF_028641065.1). Classification (NCBI taxonomy): domain Eukaryota; kingdom Metazoa; phylum Chordata; class Chondrichthyes; order Rajiformes; family Rajidae; genus Leucoraja; species Leucoraja erinaceus. The sequence continues at coordinate 4,534,538 of NC_073393.1, forward strand.
CTTTCTCTCTGATACTTTCCACAGTTTTATCGGCAATTATTTTATCGCAGACTCCTCTCCTCATGACGTTATTGCGGTCCTTGAGAATAAATGTTGATAATTTGTTCAACCGGATGATGCAAAACTTTTATCAGCTCAAGTTTGTGATTGATTGCAATAATATTAGACATTTAAGCGTTTGGCTTGCTGCTTGCTTCACTACAACACTTTGTTGTCTATTGAAGTATAAACAAGCAGGTTTTAGTTTTGGTATTGGAGATACAGCACGGAAACAGGCCCTTCGGCCCACCGAGTCTGCGCTGACCAGTGATCCCCGCACATTGAACACTACCCTACACACACTAGGGACAATTTACACTTATACCAAGCAAATTAACCTACAAAAACGCACGCCTTTGGAGTGTGGGAGGAAACCGAAGATCTCGGAGAAAACCCACACGGTCACGGGGAGAACGTGCAAACTCCGCACTGACAGCACCCGTAGTCAGGATGGAACCCGGGTCTCTGGCGCTGTAAGGCAGCAACTCTACCGCTGCCACCGTGCCACACGTTAAGGGGAAAGGCATGTACATGGTTAGTAATATGAAAATGGTGATCTTTAGAAGTGGGGAAACCTCATGGTAATTTCATTATTCTTGTGGGTTTATGATGGTTTCCTCTGGTACAACATTAGTTTAGTTTAGAGATACAGCATGGAAACAGGCCCTTCGGCCCATTGAGTTCACACTGACCATTGAACACTAGTTCTATATTATCCTACTTTCGGATCTACGCTTTTTACAGGGGGCCGATTATCCTCCAAGCCTGCGCGTCTTTGGGATGTGGGAGGAAACCGGAGCTCCCGGAGGAGACCCACGCGGTCACAGGGAGAACAAACTCCGCACAGATAGCATCCGAGGTCAGGATTGAACCCGGGTCTCCAGTGCTGTGAGACCGTGGCTCTACCAGCTGTGCCACACGCGAACATGGTGCTTTCGGGAAGTCAAATAAGGTGAGTATACCGTCATGGGCAGCATGGTGGCACAGCGGTAGAGTCGCTGCCTCACAGCGCCAGAGACCCGGGTTCGATCCTGACTACGGGCGCTGTCTGTACGGAGTTTGCACGCTCTCCCCGTGACCCGCGTGGGTTTTTTCCCCGGGTTTCCCCCCACTCTCCAAAGACGTGCAGATCTGCAGGTTAATTGTCTTGGGGTGTGTGTGTGTGTCTCATAGACTCAGTAGGCCGAGTTTAGCCTGTTTCTCTAAATTCTAAAGTTGAAGTTCTAAAGTCGGCCGTGTGCGGTGAAGGCGGACTCATCTTTGAGATAAGTTGAGAGGCGAGGCAAGCACTTGGTTTAGTTATTTTTAAAGCACGCATTAGCCTGTGACTTGGTACCGGTGACGATGTGGTCTTTCGATGCAAAAAGCTATTTCCTCTGTGATCAGGAACGAGACTGTAGTCAGTGCTGGGGTGTGGGCCCGTAACCAGAACATTGGGTGGAGGTTGTTTGAAGTAAACGGCCAAGCTGCAAAACTGTGGGGAGTAGGGAGTTTTATTATGCACGTGTTAGAAAACAATAGACAATAGGTGCAGGAGGAGGCCATTCGGCCCTTCGAGCCAGCACCGACATTCAATATGATCACGGCTGATCATCCCCAATATGTTTCCTGCCTTCTCCCCATATCCCCTGACTCCGCTATTTTTAAAGAGCCCTATCTAGCTCTCTCTTGAAAGCATTCAGAAAACCGTCCTCCACCGCCCTCTGAGGCAGAGAATTCCACAGACTCATCACTTTCTGTGTGAAAATGTGTTTCCTCATCTCCGTTCTAAATGGCTTACCCCTTATTCTTAAACTGTGGCCCCTGGTTCTGGAGTCCCTCAACATCGGGAACATGTTTCCTGCCTCTAGCGTGTCCAAACCATTAATAATCTTATATGTTTCAATAAGGTCTCCTCTCATCCTTCTAAACTCCAGAGTGTACAAGTCCAACTGCTCCATTCTCTCAGCATATGACAGTCCCGCCATCCCGGGAATTAACTTTGTAAACCTACGCTGCACTCCCTCAATAGCAAGAATGACCTTCCTCAAATTAGGGGACCAAAACTGCACACAATACTCCAGGTGTGACAACTCTTTGGTTATATCTCCTGTTAACGTGATCTGAAATCAGAGGCAACTTATCAAGAGATGGAATCACAATGTGAACACAGAACGGAAATTAAAACTGTTTACTGCAATATTCGTGCAATTATTCTTGCAGCTTTTTTAGGCACCTACAAATTTGGGCCAGGTTAATTGCTTAAAGTTATCCTTTTTCATGGTATTCATTCAGACCAGTGATTGAAACAATAAAAAAATGTTACCGAGTTGTGATTCTGTGTAATTAATATTAGTGTTTAGCTGAAAGTTAACAAATCGACTAAACTAAACTCTGCTGTCTTTACGGAGTTTGCTCGTTCTCCCCGTGACCTGCGTGGGTTTTCTCCGGGCGCCTAGGTTTCCTCCCACACTCCAAAGACGTGCGGGTTTGTAGGTTAATTGGATTCTGTAAATTGCCCCCAGTGAGATTGTCGGTCGGTGTGGACAAGGTCGATGGTTGGCGCTCACACGATGGGCCGAATGGCCTGTTTCCACGCTGTACTGTATCTCTAAACTAAACTAAGACTCGTGATCAGAAAAAGGACCTTTCCCACCAGTCAACAGCATCAAGCTGTCCATCGGAAATTGAAGCTCAAATTTTCAAATGTAACTTCTCTCAAGTCCCTTTGACCCAAAAGGCAAACCGTAACATTACAGTTTTAAGAAGCCCAAACTGAAACAAGGAAGGATAAACACTTCCCTTTTTCTGGTGACATTGGGCCTATTTTTAACAAATGCCTCAGACTCGTACACAAGCCAAAACTGGATTTAGGGGAACTGGACTATAATTGTCAGTTATTAAATGTAAAATATCTTTTTTTCCCTCTTTCATGGTAGCAAATTGTACATATTCCCACCACGGGTGGTAGGTGTATGGAACGAGCTGCCGGAGGAAGTAGTTGAGGCAGGGACTATCGCAACGTTTAAGAAACATTTAGACAGGTGCATGGATAGGATAGGTTTGGAGGAATATAGGCCAAACGCAGGCAGGTGGGACTAGTGTAGTTGGGACATGTTGGCCGGTGTAGGCAGGATGGGCCGACGGGCCTGTTTGCACGCTGTAACACTCTATGACATTTTAACAGATAATCCCATGAATAATTCCGGTTTAGTTTGTGTTAGTAAACGATCTGGTTAAATGAACCAAGGAACGTGTCTCGGCTGCAAAGTGTACAACTGCAGTTGTATAAGTCATTGGTTGAGACCGCATTTAGAATATTGCATTCAGTTCTGGGCACCATGTTATAGGAAAGATGTTGTCAAGCTCGATAGGGTTCAGAAAAGATTTACGAGGATGTTGTCAGGACTAGATAGTGTGAGCTATAGGGAGAGGTTGAGTAGGCTGGGTCTCTATTCCATGGAGCGCAGGAGGATGAAGGGGATCTTATAGAGGTGTACAAAATCATGAGAGGATTAGATCGGTTAGATGCACAGAGTCTTTTGCCCAGAATAGGGGACATCGAGAACTAGAGGACATAGGTTTAAGGTGAAGGGCAAAAGATTTAATATGAATCTTGAGGGGTAACTTTTTCACACAGAGGGTGGTGGGTGTATGGAACAAGCTGCCAGAGGAGGTAGTTGAGGCTGGGACTATCCCATCATTTAAGAAACAGTTGGACAGGTACATGGATAGGACAGGTTTGGAGGGATATGGACCAAGCGCAGGCAAGTGTAGCTGGGACATTGTTGGCCGGTGTGGGTGACTTGGGCTGAAGGGCCTGTTTCCACACTGTATCACTCGATGACCATCCACACCTCGGACTTCAGGCCTGCGGAGGTTTTCAGATGACTCTGCAATTGTAGGCTGCATCAGTGAGGGGGGTGAAACTGAATAGAGAGGCGTGTGTGGTCAACGACTTTGTTGAGTGGTGTGGGCTGAATCACCTGCAGTTCAACACTGACAAGACTAAGGGGTTAGTGGTGGACTTTAGGAGGAGAGGAACACCCCTGTCCCCTGTCTCCATCAAGGGTGTGGATGTGCAGTTTACCAAAGAGTACAAGAACCTTAGACGGTACCTGGACAGTAAACTGGACTGGTCCAGGAACGCTGAGGCCCTGTACAAGAAGGGACAGAGCCGGCTGGACTGTTTGAGAAGGCTCCGCTCCTTCAACATCTGCAGTGAGATGCTGCAGATGTTCTACCAATCGGTGGCAGCCAGTGCCATCTTCTTTGTTGCAGTGTGCCGGGGCAGCAGGGCAAAGGTCGCGGACACCAATAGGATCAATAAACTCATCAGGAAGGCTGGCTCCATCCTGGGGGCTGGAGTTGGAGTTGGATTCACGGGAGGTGGGTGGTCTTGGAGGGGAGGATGCTCCTCAAACTGCGGAGCATCCTGGACAATACAGCTCACCCCCTCTGTGACACACTGGTCAACCTGAGGAGCACCTTCAGCAACAGACTGGTTCCACCAAGATGCAGCACAGAACGCCACAGGAGATCCTTCTTCCCTGCGGCTATCAAACTGTACAACTCCTCCCCCTTCTGTCGTGGGGTAGACTGAGACTGACTCCCCTCCCACCCCCACCCCACCTCCCCAATCTTTGCACTTTCCCCCCAATCCTTTTCACTCGACACTTTAATTTCATGTTTCCTGCATTTTGTGTTTCATGACTGTCGGAGATCAATTTCTCTCCTGGAATAAATAAAATTCTATCGTATCGAAATACTGATTTTTCAACCATTGAAAGCTGTTGAAATGATCCAGTTTGAACAGTCAAAGTCCCGTTCCGCAGCAGATCCGTCCTCTCTTAACCAGGGTAGAATTTAAGGATAAGGTCTGAGAACAACACAACTCATTGGCTTCCACAGCCACTGGACTTGGGTCTCTGGACTGCCCTGGTCTGCTTTCTGTTAATTAGTTAAGTTGTTGATCAACTCATTAACGTGCAAACTAATTCCCAGGTGATGACTAAGATAAGGACAACCTGCATGGATAAAGGGCAAAGAAATGGTTGCTGCAGGTTAAATACGATACGATGAAATGTTATTTATCCCAGGAGGGAAATTGATCCACCAACAGAGAGAATGGAGCGGCTGGGCTTGTACACTCTGGAGTTTAGAAGGATGAGAGGGGATCTCATTGAAACATATAAGATTGTTAAGGGCTTGGACACGCTAGAGGCAGGAAACATGTTCCCGATGTTGGGGGAGACCAGAACCAGGGGCCACACAGTTTAAGAATAAGGGGTAAGCCATTTAGAATGGAGATGAGGAAACACTTTTTCTCACAGAGAGTGGTGAGTCTGTGGAATTCCCTGCCTCAGAGGGCGATGGAGGCCGGTTCTCTGGATGCTTTCAAGAGAGAGCTAGATAGGGCTCTTAAAAATAGCGGAGTCAGGGGATATGGGGAGAAGGCTGGAACGGGGTACTGATTGGGGATGATCAGCCATGATCACATTGAATGGCGGTGCTGGCTCGAAGGGCCGAATGGCCTCCTCCTGCACCTATTTTCTATGTTTCGATGTTTCGATGTTTCTCGGATGGGTTCCAACCCGAAACGTCGCCCATCGTATATTCTCCAGGGATGCTGCCTGACCCGCTGAGTTACCCCAACACTTTTTGTGTCTATCTCTGGTGTAAGCCAGCATCAGCAGTTGCTACCTACACATTAACCCTGCAGATGCTGGTGCAGCCAACTGTTAACCATTTAACCATATAACCATATAACAATTACAGCACGGAAACAGGCCATCTCGGCCCTACAAGTCCATGCCGAACAAATTTTTTTTTTTCTTTTTCTTTTTTCTCCCCTTAGCCCCACCTGCCTGCACTCGTACCATAACCCTCCATTCCCTTCTCAGCCATATGCCTATCCAATTTATTTTTAATAATTGTTCTGAAATAGGAACGCATTCAGATATATTGAAGTACAAACTTCAAAGATGAGGAAGTTAATTGTGCATATGGAGATCAGGTGCTAGAAATTGTTTCACAATAATATAAAGTTTGTTTGTGCCAGAACAGAAATGAATTCACCTAACCTGGATTACAGGGTATTGGCAATTAGGGCAGGTTGGACAGACTTAGATTTTTTATTCTCTTGAACACTGGAGATTACGAAGAGAAAGATTTAATAGGAATATGATCAACATTTTAAACATAGAATGTGTCAGGGAAATGGAACAAGCTGCCAGAAGAGGTAGTTAGAGCAGGTACCGCAAGGATTAGAACGGAGATGAGGAAACACTTTTTCTCACAGAGAGTTGTGAGTCTGGAATTCTCTGCCTCAGAGGGCGGTGGAGGCAGGTTCTCTGGATGCTTTCAAGAGAGAGCTAAATAGGGCTCTTAAAGATAGCGGAGTCAGGGGATATGGGGTGAAGGCAGGAACGGGGTACTGATTGTGGATGATCAGCCATGATCACATTGAATGGCGGTGCTGGCTCGAAGGGCCGAATGGCCTACTGCACCTATTGTCTATTGTCTATTGATTCGAAAGATTTAAAGATACCTGGGCCCAATGGGACTAGTTTAGATGGGGCATGTTGGTCTGCATGGAGGAGTTGGGCCGAAGGGCCTGTTTCTGCAGCTGTATGACTAATTACAAGTTGGAGAGAACGAAAACTAGAAAGAATGAGTTGAGGTGGGAGAGTCTCAGGCCCTCTTTTAGAAAGGATGTGAGGAGGAACCTCTTTAGTCAGAGGGTAGTTAATCTGTGGAACCCAGCCGCAAGCTGCGGAGGCAACGTCAGTGGATATTTTTAAGGCAGAGAGAGACATATTCTTGATTGGAACGGTTGCCGAGGGTCATGGGGAGAAGGCAGGAAAATGGGATTAGGAGGCAGAGATCAGCCATGATTGAATGGCGGAGAGGACTCGATGGGCCGAATGGCCTAAAGGGCCGGTCCCACTAGCATGCGACCCGCATGCGGCGAGCGCGACCACGCCGGAAACGGGGGCCGCACGGAGGTCGAGTGAAGTCCCGCGGGAAGTTTGCGCGTGACGTACGGCGTCAAGACGATGCGCACGCCCGTCGAGGCTCTGTTTACGCCGTCGAGGCGCTGTGTACGCCGTCGAGGCGCTGTGTACGCCGTCGAGGCGCTGTGTACGCCGTCAAGGCGACTGCGGGCCGGCAGGCCGTTGCCGTGCGGAATTTTTGAAAGCGGTCAGTTTTTCGGAGCCCCGCGCGATGTCGGGACCAGCTCCGCACAACTCCATACGGCTCTGGCGATCGAAGTGGGACCGGCCCCGCGTTAGGTCGCGCTTGCCGCTTGGAGTCGCATGCTCGTGGGACCGGCCCTTAATTCTACTGCTGCAACTTGTGACTAAAAATAGAATGAGCAACAATGGCAAAAAATGTGGAAGTAAGTGAGACTGGTGGAGCAACTAAATGTTTCATTAGCTAAAACAGGGCAGCAGCTCTGATCGTGTGTCTGTGGGAAGGTGCAGCAGACTTGTCTAAATATAAACTGAACATGACAGTCTATGGTTCAACCAAAACTGGTGACGGAACAATGCAACAAGCCTGGGGGGAACAGGGGTTTGTGTAATGACTGTAACCAAGTTTCAGTTTCGAGTTTCTGTGGAGCAGAATTTGCAAACCACAGTCCCCTCACTCTCACGTACGAAATGAAAAGGCACTGATAGAGAACTGTGATGTTTTAAGAGGAATTTAAAAATAAATTAAGCCGGGAGGCATTGGGAAGAGGGCGGAACCCACACAAACGTAAGGATGATGAGATCAAAATGGCAGATGGGCAAATTAGTTCAGAGTACCTGTAGTAGTTCGGAGAAATAGCATGGAAACAGGCCCTTCGGTCATCCGAGTCCATGCCAGCCATCGATCATCGGTTTGCACTAGTTCGATCTTGTCCCACTTTCTCATCCACTCCCTACACACGAGGGGCGATTTACACAGGCCAGTGAACCCACAAACCCAAAATAGTCATGTCGCCCATTCCTTCTCTCCAGAGATGCTGCCTCACCCGCTGAGTTACTCCAGCATTTTGTGTCTACCTTTGATTTAAACCAGCATCTGCAGTTCTTTCTTGCACAGAGTTACTGTAAATCCTTCTATAAATAACTTGAGTCAGTTTGGGGCAGCACAGCAGTAGAGTTACTGCCTCACAGCGCGAGAGACCCGGGTTTGATCCTGACTACGGGTGCTGTCTGTGTGGTGTTTGTACGTTCTCACCGTGACCAGCGTGGGTTTTCTCCGGGTGCTCTGGTTTCCTCCCACACTCCAAAGATGTACAGTAGGCTAATTGGCTTGGTTAAATTGTCTCTAGTGTGTGTGTGTGTGTGTGTGGGGGGTGTGTGTGGGTGTGCGGGTGTGTGTGTGGGTGTGTGTGTGTGTGTGTGTGTGTGTGTGTGTGGTGTGTGTGTGTGTGTGTGTGTGTGTGTGTGTGTGTGTGTGTGTGTGTGTGTGTGTGTGTGTGTGTGTGTGTGTGTGTGTGTGTGTGTGTGTGTGTGAGTGAGTGTTAATGTGCAGGGATTGTTGGTCGGATGTACAGGTTTGTAGGTTAATTGGCTTTGATAAAATTATAAATTGCCCCGAGTGTGTGTAGGATAGTGCTAGTGATGGTCGACATAGACTCGGAGGGCCCCATATCCCTTGACTCCACTAGCCCCTGGGGAGAAGGCAGGCACGGGTTATTGATAGGGGGCGACCAGCCATGATCACAATGAATGGTGGTGCTGGCTCGAAGGGCCAAATGGCCTCCTCCTGCACCTATTTTAAATTAAAAAAAAATAAAATAAAATAACTAAGCAAAACTAATTTCCAGAGAATTTGGGGATAAAAGAGCGGAAGTTAGTATTCAGGCTGGATGCTACTTTGAAAGAGTCAAATATGCCAAGTTCTAGACTTGAACATGGAGCAGTAGTCTACCAGCTGTGAGACCTCACAGAATGAGGGAAGTTGCCAACCTGGTCAGTGGACAAGTTGGGCAGTTGCCAGGTTCTGCACAACAACATTCCCAATGGAACGTTACTGCAAGCTGAACACGGAGTGGGAAAAAGTTGAGTTAAAGCCTAAACAAAAAAAATTAAAAAATCCAAAGTAAAAAAAAACCAAAACAAGTCCGAATTATTTTGAAAAGAGACACAATGCGCTGGAGTAGCTCAGGCAGCATCTGTGGAGAACATGGATAGGTGACGAAGATGGATAAAAAATGCTGGAGTAACTTAGCGGGCCAGGCAGCATCTCTATGGAGAGAAGGAATGTGTGACATATCGGGTCGGAACCCTTCCTCAGACTCCTGAAGGAGATCAGGTCTGAAGAAGGGTCTCGACCCGAAACGCCACCCATCCCTTCTCTCCGGAGATGCTGCCTGTCTTGCTCAGTTACTCCAGCTTTTTGTGTCTATCTTCAGTACAAACCAGCATCTGCAGTTCCTTCCTACAGTAGTTGGGCAGCAGACTCTGGGAGTGAGAGACCTGCCTCCTCCCAGATACTCTTCAAGGCAAACGACCCCCCCACCCGCAGCAGCTAATCTGTTATCATTCCTTCCATGTTAGACACACATCTTTTGTGTCATCTTCAGTATAAACCAGCATCTGCAGTTCCTTCCTACATATAGATAGGTGACGTTTCGGGTCGATGGGTGGGTGGGAACAGAGCTTGCCGAGTGATAGTTGGACACAGGTGAGGGGTGGGGGGTGGGGGGGTGGGGGCGATTGGCAGATACCCAGACAAAGTCCAGAGATGGTTACACAGAAAAGCTGGAGAAACTCAGCGGGTGCAGCAGCATCTATGGAGCGAAGGAAATAGGCAACGTTTCGGGCCGAAACCCTTCTTCAGACTGATCAGGGGGTGGGGGTGGGTGGGGACAAGAAAGGGAAAAGGAGGAGTAGCCGGAAGGCTGGAGGGTGGGAGGAGACAGCAGGGGAGCTGAGGAAGGGGAGGAGACAGCAAGGACTAACAGAATTGGGAGAAGTCGATGTTCATGCCCCCGGGGTGCAGACTCCCCAAACGGAATATGAGGTGCTGTTCCTCCAATTTCCGGTGCTGCTCGCTGTGGCCATGGAGGAGACCCAGGACAGAGAGGTCAGAGGCGGAGTGGGAGGGGGAGTTGAAGTGCTGAGCCACCGGGAGGTCAGCTTGGTTATTGCGGACCGAGCGGAGGTGTTCGGCGAAACGATCGCCCAACCTCCGCTTGGTCTCACCGATATAGATCTGCTGACATCTAGAGCAGCGGACGCAATAGATGAGGTTGGAAGAGATGCAGGTAAACCTCTGTCGCACCTGGAACGATTGCTTGGGTCCCTGAAAGGAGTTGAGGGGGGAGGTAAAGGGACAAGTGTTGCATCTGCTGCGGCCGCAAGGGAAAGTGCCCGGGGAGGGGGTGGACCGAGAGGGAAGGGAAGAATTGACAAGGGAGTTATGGAGGGAGCGGTCTTTGCGGAAGGCAGATATGGGGGGAGATGGGAAGATGTGGCCAGTAGTGGGGTCACGTTGGAGGTGGCGAAACTGATGGAGGATTATTTTTTGTATGTGATGGCTGGTGGGGTGAAAGGTGAGGACTAGGGGGACTCGGCCCTTGTTGCGAGTGCGGGGATGGGGAGAGAGAGCAGTGTTGCGGGGTATGGAAGAGACCCTGGTGCGAGCCTCATTTATGGTGGAGGAGGGGAACCCCCGTTCCTTCGCTCCATAGATGCTGCTGCACCCGCTGAGTTTCTCCAGCTTTTCTGTGTAACCTTCGATTCTCCAGCATCTGCAGTTCCCTCTTTAACAAAGTCCAGAGATGAACAGCCAAACAAGTGTGACGCAAGGGGGAGTCAGGATAGAAGAGGTGTGAAGTGGGAATTCAGAGGAAAGAATATGGGTGGAAGGGGGAAGGGAGAAATGGGTGCGCATCCAGGTGAGGCATTGGGAAGAGATGGGGGGAAAAGTGCAGGGGCGAGGGTGGGGCAGGTTGGAAGGTGTTTTGTAGATTAGTTACCTTGTATTGCAGAATTCAACATTCATGCCTTTGGGTTGTAAGCTACCCAAACGGAATATGAGGTGCAGTAGAAAGTGATCCTTTAGTTTGCACGTCCAAGATGGAACGGGCTGATTCCCCTCTGATCTTCAAACAAGAAAGCTGAGCAAAGAACTCATTTTGAATTGTCTGACCGTGGGCCGAAGGGCCTGTTTCCGTGCTGTACCTCTAAAGTCTAAAGCGGCAGTGCAGAAAGCTGCACAATGTATCTCCCTGTTTATAATTATGAAGCATCAGCTGGCTACATACCTTACAGGGCTGGGATTTGAAATGCCAAGTTAAATGTTCGTTAAAATGTCCCAGCCTCAATTTAGGGCCTTAATTATCATGTGCGTTTCTGATGATTAATTGTTCGAGGTGAGATCATCGCACACACGTCTCTGAGCTCCTGTTTAAAAAATATATACATATCTGAAAGAAATAGCAAAGTGTTTTTGTTCCATGCTGAAAACAGGTAGTTGTAGAATGATGAATATTTAGTGAGTATTGTGAGAGTTCTGCATTCAGATCGTGCTTGGAAATGCAATATGTTCCTTATTCAGTGTTCCGTTTATCAAGTGTGAAATATATTAGCGCAGCTCCACAAATAAATTTGCTTTTGTTGTTACTCGAGGGCGGAGCATCAAGGCAAATTCCTTGTATGTGAATACTTGGCCAATAAACTTATTGACTTATTTACGTTTGGTTACGTTCCCATCAAGAAGGCTCAGCAGCGGCTGCACTTCCTGAGGGTCCTCAGGAAGCACAACCTGGACTCTAACCTGCTGCTGACCTTCTACCGCTCGTCCATCGAGAGCCTGCTGACATACTGCATTACAGCATGGTATGGCAGCTACACCATGGCAGACAGGGAGAGGCTTCAGAGGGTAACCAGGACAGCGCAGAGGATCATTGGTTGCCCTCTCCCCTCCCTGATGGACATCTACACCTCCCGCTGCCTTAGCAGGGCAAAGAAGATCACCAAAGACAGCTCCCATCCTGCTGCCCTCTGGAAGGCGCTATAGGTGCATCAAATCCAGGACAAACAGACTCAGGAATAGCTGCTTCCCGAGAATTATATCTACCATAAATTCAAATCCACACCATGCACTGACTACACCGCCCAACACGGACTTCCATCTGTATATATGTATGTATGTATGTAGCGCCGTAGAATTTGTGCACCTATTCCCCCCCCCCCCATCTCCCTTCTGTTTTGTTTTTCTGTTTCTTGTTTTTTGTGTAAAATTGTATGTATGCACTGAGTACGAGCAGCTTTCAGTTTCACTGTACATGTATAGTGACAATAAATGGCATATCTATATCTATCGACGGAGTAATTAGGTCGCATTTAACAAACTGCTCGGTAATGCTCGGATTATGTGTTCCGTTCAGATACTAAAGTGCCTGCCCCACTTGGTGATTTTTTTTCGGCGACTGCCGTCATCATTGACTGACTCGTCATGTCACCGAAAAATCTGCGGAGGTGATGTGGCGTGACGCGGCTTGATGGCGTATTGACGCGCGATGTTTTTTCAAGTGTCGCAACTTTTGTTGACTCCGCTGGAATGCTCAAAATCTCTTGGCAACACTGATATGCCGCTGGCAGGCCCTTAAGGGAGTAATTTCAACATTGATCAACCGCGCTCTTTAGACTTTAGAGATGCAGCGCGGAAACAGGCCCTTCGGCCCACCGAGTCGGCGCTGACCAGTGATCACAGTTTATGCAAACACTATCCTTCACACTGGGTACAATTTACGCTTTTCAGAAGCCAATTAACCTACAAACCTGAAGGTACACAAAAAAGCTGGAGAAACTCAGCAGGTGCAGCAGCATCTATGGAGCGAAGGAAATAGGCAACGTTTCGGGATGAAACCCTTCTTCAGACCTACAAACCTGTATGTCTTTGGAGTGTGGGAGTCATATCACGGAAAAGGCTCCTGGAGTAAACCTCAAGAAAATCTGGAGTCGGACCCCCTAAGTTTGTCGTCGTCTACAACCTCGCTCTGGCAGCTCTGGTGCCAAACTGTAACGGCCCTGCTGTTCCTTTAGATCGATCAGCGACGTGGAGAGGGGGGTGGGGGGGGGGTTGCTGCATGGGCAACAGCCTGTCCTCCATATGACATCGCCCAGGCTTGCATCCGACCAGGATGCATCACCCATGGCCAGTCGCCGCCCTGTGAGAGTGTGTTTTGATGAGAACATTTTCTGAAGATAGACAAAAAAACACTGGAGTGACTCAGCGGGTCAGGCATCATCTCCGGAGAAAAGCAATAGGTGACGTTTCGGTTCGAGATAGTCTGAATGTCTCGACCCGAAACGTCATCCATCCCTTCTCTCCAGAGATGCTGCCTGTCCCGCTGAGTTACTCCAGCATTTTGTGTCTATCTTCTGTGTAAACCAGCATCTGTACATTTTCTGATGTTCATATTGAACTAAATGTATATAAACTAAATGGTATATAATGTAAGGTAGACAAAAATGCTGGAGTAACTCAGCGGGTGCGGCAGCATCTATGGAGCGAAGGAAATAGGCAACGTTTCGGGCCAAAACCTTTCTCCAGACTAATGCAGGGTGTGGGGGGGCGGGAAGAAGAAAGGAAGAGGAGGAGCCCGAGGGCTGAGGGAGAGCTGAGAAGGGGAGGAGACGGCAAGGGCTACCGGAAATTGGAGAAGTCAGTTGGAGAAGGTGTTGATAACGTAAGTTGGCCCTAGTGGGTGAAGGATAGTGTTAATGTGCGGGGATCGCTGGTCGGCACGGACTCGATGGGCCGAAGGGCCTGTTTCCGCGCTGTATCTCTAAACTAACCCAAATAAGGAAATATTAGAATGGAAGAGCAAGCGAATGAAAGTGGTTTTGAAAGAGGAACTAAAGATAGATTGGTAGAGGGTGGGGGGGTTTCGAGAAATGTCCTTGGACAGCTGAAGACTGTGCTGGAGCAATGAGGGTTAAGGATGTGAAACTATTCAGAATTGAAGGCAGACAAAAATGCCGGAGGAACTCAGCGGGTGAGGCAGCATCTATGGAGCGAAGGAATAGGTGACGATTCGGGTCGAGACTTTGATTTTTCCAGCATCTGCAGTTCCTTCTTCAAAGTTCAGAATTGAAAGTGCGCTGACAGCGCGGAGAGGTCCCCAGCTGGAAGATGCCTCAGAGAAGGGGAAGAGGACGAGGAAGTCCGCAGAAGGATTTGAAACTACGATCGGCCGTAAAGTCATGGAACTCCACACCAGGCCATTCGGCCCATCTCATCCATGCTCCGGTTTCCTGCCGTTCAGTTCCGTTTTAGTTTATTGTCACGTGTACCGAGGTTCAGCGAAAGGCTCCCGCATCCCAAAGACGTGCGAGTTTTGTAGGTTGATTGGCTCTCTGTACATTGCCCCCTGGTGAGTAGGGGGTGGGTGAGAAACTGGGAGGGTGATCGATGGTCTGTGCGGCACTCGGTGGGCCATGAAGCCAGTTTCCATGCTGTATCTCTAAACTAAAACTGGATTAATACAGAGAGACACAAGGAATGGCAGATGCTGGCTTACACAAAAAAAAAGGCAGAAAGTGCTGGAGTAACCCAGGGGGTCTGGCAACATTTCTGGAGAAGTGTCCCGACCTGAAACGTCACCTATCCATGTTCTCCAGAGATGCTGCCTGACCTGCTGAGTTACTCCAGCACTCTGTGAAACGTCACCTATACATGTTCTCCAGAGATGCTGCCTGACCTGCTGAGTTACTCCAGCACTCTGTGAAACGTCACCTATCCATGTTCTCCAGAGATACTGCCACTCTGTGAAACGTCACCTATCCATGTTTTCCAGAGTTAAGAGAGAATTAGTTAGAGCTCTAGGGGCTAGTGGAATCAAAGGATATGGGGAGAAGGCAGGCACGGGTTATAGATTGGGGACGATCAGCCATGATCACAATGAATGGTGGTGCTGGCTCGAAGGGCTGAATGGCCTCCTCCTGCACTTATTTTCTATGTTTCTATGCTGCCTGACCCGCTGAGTTACTCCAGCACTCTGTGAAATGTCACCTATCCATGATCTCCAGAGATGCTGCCTGACCCGCTGAGTTACTCCAGCACTTTGTGTCCTTTTGTGTATTTACCAGCATCTGCAGTTCCTTGTTTCTCCAACATACAATGTCATCTTCTAGACTAAATACAGCAGTATCTGTAGGTCTGACGGAGGATTTCCACCCAAAACGTTACCCATTCCTTCTCCCCAGAGATGCTGCCTGACTCGCTGAGTGACTCCAGAATTTCGTGACTATCTTCAATTTAAACCAGCATCTGCAGTTCTTTCTTACACGGTATTTGTCGGTGGGTGTTTTGTGGATGAAGTTTTGATGTCATTCTGAGTTCACTGCAAGTATTGCCATTGTGTTTATTCTCTCTGATGAAGGGTTAGACACTCACTGCCTTGGTGATAGCGGTTTAGTCCTGAAAATGCCGCGCTGAAATGATCCTTCTGTGCTGCAGCCTCATCTGACCGCAATCTCACTCCTAATACCATTGTCATCAGAGCGCAGTTTCCGCGGTGCCGAATGAAGTTGACGAAAGCATGCCCTCACCAACTCTTGCTCATAGCTCCTTTAATGTATTCCCCAAACTCCCAACGTTCATAGTTCTCCACGTCTCGCTGTCACCATGGAGCCGTCTCTAATTAAATGTGTGAGTTTCAACATACACGCTGAACCCTAGAACGGCACGCCATGCTGTCCAAATGATTCATACAGCATGGAAACAGGCCCTTCGGCCCAACTCATCCATTCCGCCCAACGTGCCCCATCAAAGCTAGTCGCAGGTGTTCCACATCCATCTAAACCTTTCCTCTCCAGGTATCCGTCCAATTGTTTTTCATTTGTTGAAACAACCTCAACTACCTCCTCTGGCAGCTTATTTCAAGAGAGCCAAGTGTTTTATTGTCATGAGTGCCGAAACAGAACTAAATTTGTACGTTGAGTTCGATTCGTACGATTTTCACACAGAAGTGGTATCTCTGGAATCTCTCTGATGTTGGGCCATTGGAAGAAGGGAGTTAGATGTGGCCCTTGCTAAGGGGATCAGGGGGTATGGAGAACGTCACAGTTGGATCACATTCTCCAGAGATGCGGTGCAGGCTCGAGGCCGAAATGGCCTACCCTGCACCCAATTTACGAGTTTCATTCCATGTATCAGAATAAATCTCCCGAGTTGAATTGAAGAAGGGTCCCGACCCGAAACGTCACACATTCACATTCTCCAGAGATGCTGCCTGATAGCCCTGTCCCACGGTACGAGTTCATTCCAAGAGCTCTCCCGAGGTTAAAGAAAAATCACACTCGTGGTAAGCACGGAGAATGAACGTAGCGGGTACGTCGGAGCTCGGGGACGGCTCATAACGCTAACGGCAGGTACTCGGGAAGACTCGCTAACGGCGGGTAAGCACGGGAAGACTCGTGAAGATTTTTCAACATGATGAAAAATGTCCACGAGAGCCACGAGTACCGACGGGCGGCCATTACCGTAAATCTCCGAGTTCGAATCAGGGCAAACTCGGGAGAGCGCTTGGAATGAACTCGTACAGTGGGACAGGGGTTTGACCAGCTGAGTTACTCCAGTATGCTGTTTGTTTGTTTTTTGGAACCAGCACCTGCAGTTCCTTGTGTTGTGAGTCTGTGGAATTCTCTGCCTCAGAAGGCGGTGGAGGCCAGTTCTCTGGATACTTTCAAGATAGAGCTAGATAGGGCTCTTAAAGATAGCGGAGTCATGGGGTTATGGGGAGAAGGCAGGAACGGGGTACTGATTGTGGATGATCAGCCATGATCACATTGAATGGCGGTGCTGGGTCGATTGGCCGAATGGCCTCCTCCTGCACCTATTGTCTATTGTCTAAATAATTCTGTTGTATATTACGTAATTTGGGTGTTACTGTAACGTGACTGAATCAGTGTGAATGTTTGCGGTGAAAATATACTCTCTACATACAAAGAAACCTACAGTCTCGCCATCACAAAATATCAGTTTAGTTTAGAGATACAGCGCAGAAACAGGCCCTTCGGCCCATCGAGTCCGCGCCGACCAGCGATCCCCGCACACTAACACTCTCCTACACACACTAGGGACAATCTTTACACTTATATACCAAGCCAGTTAACCCACAAACCTGGAGTTTGGGAGGAGACCGAAGATCTCGGAGGAAACTCACGCAGGTCATGGGGAGAACGTGCAAACTCCGTACAGACAGCACCCGTAGTCAGGATTGAACCCGGGTCTTTGGCGCTGTGAGGCAGCAACTCTACCGCTGCACCATCGAATGCAGTTCGATGCAG
This sequence comes from Leucoraja erinaceus, assembly GCF_028641065.1. Lineage (NCBI taxonomy): Eukaryota > Metazoa > Chordata > Chondrichthyes > Rajiformes > Rajidae > Leucoraja > Leucoraja erinaceus. The sequence goes on from NC_073393.1 coordinate 4,551,859, forward strand.
GATAACTCGTAGCAGAGAAGGCAATTAGTTATTTAAATGTGTTCGTCTTTGTAATAAATGTGGTGGTTTTCAACGGACAAACTCATAATGAGTGTGAGGGAATGTTGAATAGTAGTTTGCTGAAAGCACGCCGTGGAATGTCAAACATATGGTCCATTCTGGTTAACCCCTTTCTCTCTCCCTCCACCTCTCCCCCTCCCACTACCTCTCCCTTCTCCCTCTCTCTCCCTCTCTCCATCTCTCTCCCCCCCTCTCTCTCCCTCTCTCTCTCTTTCTCCCTCTCTCTCTCCTCTCTCCCTCTCTCTCTCTCTCTCCCTCTCTCTCTCCTCTCTCTCCCTCCCTCTCCCCCTTCCTCCCCCTCTCCCCCTCCCCCCCCTCCCCCTCTCTCTCTCTCCCTCGCGCCCTCTCTCCCTCTCCCTCTCTCCCTCCCTCTCCCCTCCCCCCTCTCTCTCTCTATCTCCTCTCCCTCTCCCCCTCCCCCTCCCCCCTCCCTCTCCCTCTCTCTCTCCCCTCTCTCCCTCTTTCCCCTCCCTCTCCCAGCTCTCTCCCTTTCTTCCCCTCACTCCTCTCTCACCTGACTCTCCTCCCTCTCCCCCTCTCTCCCCTCCCCCTCTGAAGCTGGAGTCTAGACAAACGCACTACCTGATACATTTAAGATTCTTTGCGCTCCCCCCTCTCCCCTCTCTCCCCCTCTCTCTCCCCTCTCCCTCTCCCCTCTCTCTCTCCCTCTCTCTCTCTCTCTCTCTCTCTCTCTCTCCCTCTCTCCCCCTCTCCCCCTCCCTCCCCCTCTCTCCCTCCCCTCTCCCCTCTCCCCCTCTCTCCCTCTCCCTCTCTCCCTCTCCTCCCCTCTCTCTCCTCCTCTCTCCCCTCTCTCTCTCCCCCCCTCCCCCTCTCCCTCTCCCTCTCTCCCCCTCTCTCCCCCTCCCTCCCCCCTCCCCCCCTCTCTCCCCCTCTCCCCCTCTCCTCTCTCTCTCCCTCTCCTCTCCTCTCTCTCTCTCCCCCTCTCTCTATCTCTCTCCCCCTCTCCCCCTCTCTCCCCCTCTCTCCCCCCCTCTCTCCCCCTCTCTCCCCCCTGGCCTATTTGCAGGACTGATGCTGCCAGAGGTGATCTTGAACATCCACCCCCACATGCGGAGAAGACTAGTTTCCTGGCGTGGATGATCGGGAAGCCCTTAAAGCACTTTGTTCACTCAGACTGAAGAAACATGCCCGGCAGGACTGGCCAAGAGATCGAGGCGGGCTGGAGTATCGAAACGGCCCTGGAGTCGTGACAACTCTTCCCCAACCACCGACCCTCCTCTTTCCCCCCCCCCCCCCCCCCCCCCCACCCCCCCCCTCCTCCTCCCCTCCCCCCCCCCCCCTCCCTCTCCAGCCCCCTACCATCACACTAGAAGATATACGGGGCACACAGCATGCAACTGAGCGAGGAGCCTCTCACACCCGACAGTAACAACAAACAACTCTTCACCAGCCGCTGTAAGCTCTGAACTGCCAACATCTTACCTTCAGTAGAGGAAAACCTGGACTTTGTACAATGCCATCCAGGGGGAAATATTTTATCAACGAAAATGAAACTCGGCGAAGAGCAGACTCGCTGTTTGAGACTTATTTCTGTATCACACAACAATTCCCGCTGGTTTTCCTTTTCCTTCTGATCATTGCGGTGGCTTGTATATCTCTGATCATTGTGTTCTTTGTCATTGAACTGGTAAGTTGAAAACGTCTTGTCCTTCAATGCACAGTACAGTCCATGGTTCAGCAAAGACAAAACTATATTGGTCTATTATGATGGTAGACAAAAATGCTGTAGAAACTCAGCGGGTGAGGCAGCATCTATGGAGCGAAGGAAAAAGGTGACGTTCAGAGTCTCGTCCCGAAACGTTGCCTATTTCCTTCGCTCCATAGATGCTGCCTCACCAGCTGAGTTTCTCCAGCATTTTTGCCTACCTGGAATTGTTTACTTTAGTTTAGTTTAGAGATACAGCGTGGAAACAGGCCCTTCGGCCCACTGAGTCTGCACAGACCATCGACCCCCGCACACTAGCACTATCCTACACACACTGGAGATAATTCACACTCACGCCAAGCCAATTAACCTACAAGCCTGTACGTCTTTGGAGTGTGGGAGGAAACCGGGAGATCTCGGAGAAAAGCCACGGGGGAGAAGGTACAAACTCCGTACACACAGCACCCGTAGTCAGGATCGAACCCGGGTCTCCGGTGCTGTGAGGCAGCAACTCTACCGCTGCCCCACACCGTGGCTCTGCGAGAATGGAATACTAGAGTGCAATACGGGAATGATGGAATGGAATCCTCAACTTCTGGGCAGATGTGGCAGAGACGGAGAAATTGAGGAAAGGGGACAGCATCTTCGCAAGCGGTGGGGTGGGATGAAGTGTAGATAATAGACAATAGGTGCAGGAGTAGGCCATTCAGCCCTTCGAGCCAGCACCGCCATTCAATGTGATCATGGCTGATCATCCCCAATCAGTACCCCGTTCCTGCCTTCTCCCCATATCCCCTGACTCCGCTATTTTTAAGAGCCCTATCTAGCTCTCTGTTGAAAGCATCCAGAGAACCTGCCTCCACCGCCCTCTGAGGCAGAGAATTCCACAGACTCACCACTCTCTGTGAGAAAAAGTGTTTCCTCGTCTCCGTTCTAAATGGCTTACTCCTTATTCTTAAACTGTGTGGCCCCTGGTTCTGGACTCCCCCAACATCGGGAACATGTTTCCTGCCTCTAGCGTGTCTAAACCCTTAGCAATCTGATATGTTTCAATGAGATAACCTCTCATCCTTCTAAACTCCAGAGTGCACAAGCCCAGCTGCTCCATTCTCTCAGCATATGACAGTCCCGCCATCCCGGGAATTAACCTTGTAAACCTACACTCCATCACTCCATAGCAAGAATGTCCTTCCTCAAATTAGGGGACCAAAACTACACACAATACTCCAGGTGTGGTCTCGCCAGGCCTCTGTACAACTGCAGAAGGACCTCTTTGCTCCTATATTCGATTCCTGTAGTCCAGACATCTGTGGTGGGTTCAATATACACGGGTCAGGAAGGAACTGCAGATGCTGGTTTACGACGAAGTTAGACACAAAATGCCGGAGTAACTCTGCGGGACAGGCAGCGTCTCTGGAGAGAAGGAATGGTTGACGTTTCGGGTCGAGACCCTTCCTCAGACTTCATTCTACATGGGTATTATGTTACTTAGCAGTTTAATAAACATTTGTCAGTGCCTAACCTTGTACGGAAATGTTGAGAGGGATTCTAAGTTTCACATTAATGTCATGTTTTTGTCCTTCACAGAGAGTTCCGGATCATCTGCGTTTTTTTGTTACGTTATGCACTGCTCTGGGGATATTTGTAGTGATTTTTGTTCTCATCTTCATTGAGTCACTATTTCAAAGATGCATGAAGATATTTGCCTTGTTCATTTGGCTTTGCCTGCTCACCATGGGCTATGTTTTCATCTTCACTGGTGAACGAATCTCTGCCTGGGACCAGGTATGTCCCTCTCACATCTTCAGTGTACGGTGGTGATGTGTAGGAAGGAACTGCAGGGGCTGGTTTACACTGAGGACAGACACACAATGCTGGAGTAACTCAGCGGTCGGTACAGGCAGCGTCTCCGGAGAGAAGGAATGGGTGACGTTTCGGGCCGAGGTGGACCAGTCCTAAGAAGGGTCTCAACCTGAAACGTCACCCAGAGATACTGCTCGTCCCGCTGAGTTACTCCAGCATTAAGTGTCCATCTTAAGTTGCTGTGATGTTGTGTTGCTTATTGTAGACAATAGACAATAGGTGCAGGAGTAGGCCATTTGGCCCCTCGAGCCAGCACCGCCATTCAATGTGATCATGGCTGATCATCCCCAATCAGTACCCCTTTCCTGCCATCTCCCCATATCCCCTGACTCTGCTATTATTTTTATAAACCTGCTGTTTGCCGTGCAATAATTTTGGCTTGGTATATCATGAAAAAATGTTCGGGACCTGTACAACAAGCGATAGGTTCCTGAGTGTTTATTACAGTGGGGCTTGTCCTATCGAAAGTATAAATGGATTTCATTTGAACCCAGCTATGAAGTTTAGTTGGACAATAAACAATAGGTGCAGGAGGAGGCCATTCGGCCCTTCGAGCCAGCACCGCCATTCAATGTGATCATGGCTGATCATCCCCAATCAGTACCCCGTTCTTGCCTTCTCCCCATATCCCCTGACTGCTATTTTTAAGAGCCCTATCTAGCTCTCACTTGAAAGCATCCAGAGAACCTGCCTCCACCGCCCTCTGAGGCAGAGAATTCCACAGACTCACCACTCTCTGTGAGAAAAAGTGTTTCCTCGTCTCCGTTATTAAATTAATTGGATAATTATTTCTGAAACAATTCTCCTCATAATTTTGGCAAAAGATGGAAGTTTTACTGAAATTGGAAGAATCAAGAGGCCTATCTACACTAGGCCCACGTGCATGTGTTTGGCCCACATCTCTCTAAACCTTTCCTGTCCATGTACCTTTCTGAATGTCTTTTAAATATTGTAGTGGGGGGGGGGGGGGGGGGGGGGGGGGGAGGGGGGGTGGGAGCCTTCGTAAAACAGTTGACATTTTAACTTTTTCCACAAACAAAATCGTGGTCACGGGGAGAATGTACAAACTCTGTATAGACAGCACCCGTGGTCAGGATCGAACCTGGGTCTCGGGCTCTGTGAGGCAGCAACTCTACCGCTGCGACACCGTGCCGCCCGTCTACAATTCAAAGGAGGTGTCAGGGGGTATGGGGAGAGGGCAGGAGAATGGGGTTAGGAGGGAGAGATAGATTAGCCATGATTGAATGGCAGAGTAGACTTGATGGGCCGAATGGCCCTAATTCTACTCCAATCACATGCTTATGACTAATGATCAAAGATGTGCGTGTTTACAGGTTAATTGGCCTCTAAATTTCCCCTGTGTATGAAGGAACTGCAGATGCTGGCCTAAAGCAAAGATAGACACAAAATGCTGGAGTAACTCAGCGGGCCGGGCAGCATCTCCGGAGAGAAGGAATGGATGACGTTTCGGGTCTTGGTTGAGTTAGTTTAGAGATACAGTGGGGAAACAGGTCCTTCGGCCCACCGGGTCTGCGCCGACCAGCGATCCCCGCACACTATTACTATCCTACACACACACGGGACAATTTACACTTATACCAAGCCAATTAACTTACAAACCCGCACGTCTTTGGTGTGTGGGAGGAAGCTGAAGATCGTGGATAAAAATCCACGCAGGTCACAGGGAGAACGTACAAACTCGGTACAGACAACACCCGTGGTCGGGATCGAACCCGGGTCTCCGGCGCTGCATTCGCTGCAAGGCAGCTACTCTACCGCTGCGCCACCGCGGCTGACTTCATCAGACTGAAAGTCACGGGCATGGGAAATGAGAGTTATAGACGATGATGTGGAGAGATTTCGATCCCAATGAATGAAAGATTGACTTGAGTTTAGTCTGAAGAAGGAATCTGCAGTTCTTTCCTACACAAGTAAAACAAGGCCATGGGCAAAGGCGTTTTAATGTACGCAACGATAAACTCAACTTCAAATATTTTTTGTTATCTTTGTTTGGAAGGTGCATTTTAAGAGAGTCATAAATGTAAACAGTGTCTGCTTGCTTCAAGGTGCCTTTCTTTTTGTACATTATCTTTGTGTTGTACACAATGCTGCCGCTATCAATGAGAGACGCCATCATCGCCAGCCTGCTCTCCTCCATCTCCCACGTCCTCACCCTCAGTATTTATCTGTCCACCACGTCAAAGCCGCCAACCTTCCTCGCTCAGCAGGTGAGTCCGCTTTACCGACTTTCCATCTGTTTAGTTTAGTTTTAGTTGAGAAATGCAGCACGGAAACAGGCCCTTCGGCCCGCCGAGTCCATGCCGACCAGCGATCCCCGCACACTAACACTATCCTACACACACTAGGGACATTTTTTTACATTTTTACATTTTTAACATTTACGCCAAGCCAATTAACCTTTGGTTTATACTCTCTAGAATTTATGAGATTGAGAGGGGATCTTATAGAAACTTACAAAATTCTTAAGGGGTTGGACAGGCTAGATGCAGGAAGATTGTTCCCGATGTTGGGGAAGTCCAGGCCAGGGGGTCACAGCTTAAGGATAAGGGGGAAATCCTTTAAAACTGAGATGAGAAGAACTTTTTTCACACAGAGAGTGGTGAATCTCTGGAACTCTCTGCCGCAGAGGGTAGTCGAGGCCAGTTCATTGGCTATATTTAAGAGGGAGTTAGATGTGGCCCTTGTGGCTAAGGGGATCAGGGGGTATGGAGAGAAGGCAGGTACGGGATACTGAGTTGGATGATCAGCCATGATCATATTGAATGGCGGTGCAGGCTCAAAGGGCCGAATGGCCTCCTCCTGCACCTATTGTCTATGTTTCTATGTTTCTAACCTACAATTTGGGGAGAAGGCAGGCATGGGTTGATTGTGGATGATCAGCCATGATCACAATGAATGGCGGTGCAGGCTCGAAGGGCCGAATGGCCTCCTCCTGCACCTATTGTCTATGTTTCTATGTTTCTACAAACCTGCGCGTCTTTGGTGTGTGGGAGGAAACCGAAGATCTCAAAGAAAACCCACACAGGTCACGGGGAGAAGGTGTAAACTCCATTCAGATAGATTCAACCTGGGTCTCTGCGCCCAAGGGCTGTAAGGCAGTGATTCTACCGCTGCGCCACCGTGACTGTTCTGGACACACACACACACACAATCTGAATCAAAACCCCATTTTAATTGGGTAAATTGTTTCATTTATTTAATCGGGAGCAATGACACTAAAATATTTCGAGCAATGAATTTAATTTTATCTTCCACACTCTTAATGTTATTAGATAACATTAAAAAAAATCAATTTGAGGCTTATTTATAAGGTGGGCAGTCAGAACCTTTTCCCCAGGGTAGAGATGTCCAACACTAGAGGTACAGAGCTGTATTCAAGATGTTTTCAAGAGAGAGCTAAGGGCCTGTCCTACTGAGGCGATTTTTCGGCGACTGACTGCCGCCGACATTCACGGTCGTTGCGGGACGCGGAAATGGACCAACCCTACGACAAGGTCTGCGACAGACTACTGCCTAGTCGACGACAAGCCACGACAACCGGCGACACAAATCCTCGTGACTTGGGACGTCTACCTACGACAACCTACGACCACCCGCAACAAGCTACGACCATGTCGATCGACAACTGAAGACCATTCAGTCGCCGGTACCTGTTGCCGCAGGTTGACGCAGGTTGACGCAGGTAGCCGCCAATGGAATTCACCAAAGTCAGCACTGGCGACCACCAACGTCACCTGCCGACAAACTGGCGGCAACCTACGACAGGAGAAGACGAGCCACGTCAGGCCCACTGTTGCCGAAAGGTTTTGAACATTTCAAAATCCAGCGGTGGCAAGAAAAAAAGTGGCGGCACTTAAGGAGACAACTCACGGTAATACAGGTGCCACCCCGCAATTTTGTGAACCATGTGGCGACTGCCTATTTTCCGAAAAAAATCGCCTAAGTGGGACAGGCCCTTTAGATTTAGCTCTTAGGGCTAACAGAATCAAGGGATTTAGGGAGAAAGCAGGAACGGGGTACTGATTTTTGATTAAGAAGGAACTGCAGATGCTGGAAAATCGAAGGTACACAAAAATGCTGGAGAAACTCAGCTGGTGCAGCAGCATCTATGGAGCGAAGGAAATAGGCAACGTTTCGGGACGAAACGTTGCCTATTTCCTTCGCTCCATAGATGCTGCTGCACCAGCTGAGTTTCTCTGGCATTTTTGTTACCTACTGATTTTTGATGATCAGCCATGATCACATTGAATGGTGGTGCTGTCTCAAAGGGCCGAATGGCCTACTCTTGCACCTATTTTCTATGTGTCCCTAAGGTGAGATTCAGGGACAGTTTCTTCCCGGCTGTTAACAGGCAACTGAACCATCCCATCACCAATTAGCGAGCGGCCCTGAGCTACCATCTACCTCATTAGAGACCCTCGGACTATCTTTAATTGGACTTTACTGGAATTTGTCTTGCTAGAAGTTACTCCCTTTAATGTATCTGTACAATGTGGATGGTTCCATTGTGATCATTGTTTAGTCTTTAGCGCTGGCTGGCGTTGTTAAATACTGTGTGGATTCCAAAGACTGACGTCGATGGTTTGGTTTTCCAGCTCGTCTCCAATGCTGTGATATTCCTGTGCGGCTGCCTGGTCGGCTTTTTCCATAAGTTTTCCATGGAACGTGCTCTGGAGCAAACCTACGAAGACACCCTCAGCTGCATCCAAATAGGGATGCAATTGGATGTGAAGAAAAAGCAGCAGGTGAGGAGATCCTCTTCCCAACTCCCCCGAAAATGTATAAAATCAAAGTCGCAACAGATTCGGGACTCGAGGGTCCGAGCTGCAGGGAGGCGTTGAGTGGGCTGGGACTCTATTCCCGGGAAGGTAGGAGGATGAGGGGTGGATTTTATAGAGGTGTACAAAATCATGAGAGGAATAGATCGGGTAGATGCACAGAGTCTCTTGCCCAGTGCATGCAGATAAATGCACAATAATGCCTAACTTTACGATCGATATTGCAGGCAATTCAACGATCGCAAAAATGTTTCAAATCCCTGGCACTTAATGCTCCGAGTCCAGACATTTGATTCTCGCTAACGGACACAAGAAATCTGGTGGCAAACTAATTTGGATAATTATCGTGGATAAATACAAGCCAGTTTCTTCTATTCCTGGGAAAGAGACAAAGTGCTGGAGTAACTCAGCGGGACAGGCAGCATCTCCAGATTGAAGGAATGGGTGACAGAGGAATGGCCAAAAGTCTGTCTGACGAAGGGTCTCGACCCGAAAAGTCACCCATTCCTTCTCTCCAGAGAAGTTGCCTGTGCTGTCGAGTTACTCCAGCACTTTGTGTTGGAGCATCTCTGGAGAACATGTATAGGTGACGTTTCTGGTCGAGACCATCCATTCCTATCTAGTGTATGCCAAATGGCTTCTCATCTCTTCCTTCTCTGGAGAGTTCCATTCCTATCGAGTGTAATTTGATTCCTAATTTGAGGAAGAACATGCTTGCTATTGAGGGAGCCCAGCGTAGGTTTACAAGGTTAATTCTTGGGATGGCGGGACTGTCATATGCTGAGAGAATGGAGCAGCTGGGCTTGTACACTCTGGAGTTTAGAAGAATGAGAGGGGATCTCATTGAAACATATAAGATTGTTGGGGGCTTGGACACGCTAGAGGCAGGAAACATGTTCCCGATGTTGGGGGAGTCCAGAACCAGGGGCCACACAGTTTGAGAATAAGGAGTAAGCCATTTAGGACAGAGACGAGGAAACACTTTTTCTCACAGAGAGTGGCGAGTCTGTGGAATTCTTTGCCTCAGAGGGCAGTGGAGGCAGGTTCTCTGGATGCTTTCAAGAGAGAGCTAGATAGGGCTCTTAAAAATAGCGGAGTCAGGGGATATGGGGAGAAGGCAGGAACGGGGTACTGATTGGGGATGATCAGCCATGATCACAGGGAATGGCGGTGCTGGCTCGAAGGGCTGAATGGCCTAATCCTGCACCTATTGTCTATTGTCTATAGTCTATTGTCTATTGTATGCTGAATGGCTTATGGCTTTTTGAGGCTGATTTTAAAACAATGAAAATGAATTAAGCTTCGGCCTGATATTATAATAAATGTAATGGTGAATGTTTAGTGGCGATAAAAATATTAACCAGTGCTCTTGTAATTAATTTCTTGCAGGAAAGTTTGCTGTTGTCGGTCTTGCCAGTTTATATATCAATGGAAATGAAACTCTCTATAATTGAGCGTTTGAGGGAGAGTAATTATTACCCACACAAGCGGGATAATTTCCACAGCTTATACGTGAAACGGCATCAGAATGTCAGGTACGTTGTCGATATTGTAGATCGTGACAGCATTCATAAAGATGACAAAGTAGGCCTTCTGTTATCAATTTTATTTCAACTGGGTCATCCCGCCTGTATTTTATCATACAACGTTTAAATGTGTAACATTTGGGGCAGGAGCATGGATAGGAATAGAGGGATATGGGTCAAACGCTGGCAGGTGGATCTGGTTTAGATGGTGCATCTTTGGTCAGGAGTGGTCTATAATCCCTGCCTCAACTACCTCATCTGGCAGCTCGTTCCATACACCCACCACACTCTATGGATACAAGTCGCTCCTCGAGTCCCCATTAAATCCTCTGGTCCTTGACTCCACTACTCAGTGTAAAAGGCTCTGTGCTTTCTCCCTGTTTATTCCCCTCAAGTTTAATTCCTCTCTTCTATCAGATCATCCCTCAGACTCCTGCGCTCCAACTTCTGCTGATAGCTCAGGCCCTCGAGTCCTGGCAACGAGGACAAGGGGCGGCGCAGTGGCGCAGCGGTGGAGTGCCTGCCTTACTGCGCCAGAGACCCGGTCTGTACGGAGTTTGTACCTTCTCCCTGGGACCGTGTGGGTTTTCTCCGGGTGCTCCGGTTTCCTCCACTCTCCAAAGACGAGCAGCTTTGTAGGTTACACAAAAAAGCTGGAGAAACTCAGCGGGTGCAGCAGCATCTATGGAGCGAAGGAAATAGGCAACGTTTCGGGCCGAAACCCTTCTTCAGACTGATCGGGGGGCGGGGGTGGGCGGGAACAAGAAAGGGGAAAGGAGGAGGAGCCCGAAGGCTGGGGGATGGAAGGAGACAGCAGGGGGGCTGAGGAAGGGGAGGAGACAGCAAGAACTAACAAAATTGGGAGAATTCGAATTCTGTCAATTTGTCATAAGATAGACAAAAGTGCTGGAGAAACTCAGCGGGTGCAGCAGCATCTATGGAACGAAGGAAATAGGCAACGTTTCGGGCCGAAACCCTTCCGGGTTTCGGCCCGAAACGTTGCCTATTTCCTTCAGGGACTCGGGCCCCGAAACGTTGCCTATTTCCTTCGCTCCATAGATGCTGCTGCACCCGCTGAGTTTCTCCAGCTTTTTTGTGTAACCTTTGACTCTCCAGCATCTGCAGTTCCCTCTTAAAAGCTTTGTAGGTTAATTGGCTTCTGTAAATTGCCCCCAGCGGTTATGAGGTGAGGGGAGTCAGTCCGCCCACAACAGAAAGGGGAAGAGTTGTACAGTTTGATTAGTGGGCAAAATTAGGGAACATGGTATTGGGGGTAGAGTGGTGACATGGATAGAGATGTGGTTGGCAGACAGGAAACACAGTGTAGGGATTAACGGGTCCCTTTCAGAATGGCAGGCAGTGACTAGTGGGGTACCGCAAGGCTCGGTGCTGGGACCGCAGCTATTTACAATATACATCAATGATTTGGTTGAAGGGATTCAAAGTAACATTAGCAAATTTGCAGATGACACAAAGCTGGGTGGCAGTGTGAACTGTGAGGAGGATGCTATGGGAATGCAGGGTGACTTGGACAGGTTGGGGGAGTGGGCAGATGCATGGCAGATGAAGTTTAAGCCATTTAGAATGGAGACGAGGAAACACTTTTTCTCACAGAGAGTGGTGAGTCTGCGGAATTCCCTGCCTCAGAGGGCGGTGGAGGCCGGTTCTCTGGATGCTTTCAAGAGAGAGCTAGATAGGGCTCTTCAAGATAGCGGAGTCAGGGGATATGGGGAGAAAGCAGGAACGGGGGGTACTGATTGGGGATGATCAGCCATGACCATATTGAATGGCGGTGCTGGCTCAAAGGGTCAAATGGCCTACTCCTGCACCTATTGTCCATTGTCTATTGATAGCCACAGGGGAAAAAGGATCTCCTGCAGAGGCTAACAACATCTTTCTCATCGCTGCATCACCAAAACTTGGTAGACAAAAAACTCACCGGGACAGGAAGTATCTCTGGAGAGAAGGAATGGGTGACGTTTCGGGTCGAGATCCTTCTTTAGGCTTCATCAAAACTCGACCTGAAACATCACCCGTTCCTTCTCTGCAGAGATGCTGCCTGTCCCGCTGAGTTAGTTACTCCAGTATTTTGTGTCTTACTGGAGGGTAACCAGGACAGCGCAGAGGATCATTGGCTGCCCTCTCCCCTCCCTGATGGACATCTACACCTCCCGCTGCCTTGGCAGGGCAAAGAAGATCATCAAAGACAGCTCCCATCCTGCGTTTGGACTGTTCGACCTGCTGCCCTCTGGAAGGCGCTATAGGTGCATCAAATCCAGGACAAATAGACTCAGGAATAGTTGCTTTCCGAGAATTATATCTACTATAAATTCAAATTCACACATGCACTGACTACACCGCCCAACACGGACTTCCATCTGTATATATGTATATATGTATATATGTATGTAGCGCCGCAGAATTTGTGCACCTATTCCACCCCTCATCTCCCTTCTGTTTTTTGCTTTTTCTGTTTCTTGTTTTTTGTGCTAAATTGTATGTATGCACTGAGTACGAGCAGCTTTCAGTTTCACTGTACATGTATAGTGACAATAAATGGCATATCATATCTATCTATCTTCACCAAAACTTATTGTCCCTTTTATATGTTCACAGCATCCTGTACGCGGATATTGTGGGCTTCACCCGTCTGGCCAGTGACTGTTCACCCAAGGAGCTGGTCGTCATGTTGAACGAACTGTTTGGGAAGTTTGACCAAATTGCGAAGGTAGGCATCTGGAAACATAGAAAATAGGCGCAGGAGGAGGCCATTCGGCCCTTCGAGCCAGCAGTATCACAACAGTATCGCACAGAACCAAACCGAGTGAACGAATATCTATGGTAGACAAAAATGCTGGAGAAACTCAGCGGGTGAGGCAGCATCTATGGAGCGAAGGAATAGGTGATGTTTCGGGTCGAGACCCTTCTTCTCGAAGGAATAGGTGACGTTTCGGGTCGAGACCCGACCAAAACGTCACCTATTCCTTCGCTCCATAAATGCTGCCTCACCCGCTGAGTTTCTCCAGCATTTTTGTCTACCTTCGATTTTTCCAGCATCTGCAGTTCTTTCTTGAACAAATACTTTATTGTCAGTTGTGACAAGTCACTCTGAAACCCTTTGCTTTGCATTGCCTAGGTATGCAAAGAGTTGGCACCTAAAGGGCACCGACAAAGTTGCAAAGCATCCCATTCCGAGACTCCCTTTGTTCCCGGCTGCTCTTCCTCGAACTCCCATGTGGCCCATCCTCACTATTCTTCATTATTCTTCATATTTCCTCATTATTCTTCATCGTGGTTCTTTTTATTAGTTGTGAAATTATGATCCATTTGACCCCCCCCCGAAGAGTCAAGTCAAGAGTGTTTTATCGTCACATATCCCAATAAAATTCTTGCTTGCTGCAGCACAACAGAATATACAGTCACAATAAATAATGTAATAAAAACTCAAGAACAAACAATAACAGTGCAAATATCATTAATGCTTTATGTGTCGTGCCTAACTGTCACTGTATGTCGCTGTTGTCACTAGCGGGAGGAACACCAAGGCAAATTCCTTGTATGTGAATACTTGGCCAATAAACTTATTCATTCATTCAAATGTGAATTTCACAGTGAAATTCTTTGCTTGCACCCCCAGGGTATTCGAATAGTAGCCACATAAAGGGCACTTATTAAATTACTACGTGCCCCCCTCGCCAGGCCCCTCTCTGTTCTCCCTCCATCCTCACGGCGGTCCCCACATGCTGGAACCCTCCTTTGTTCCTTCCCCCTGGCAGTGGCGACAATTTTGTGAGGTGACGGTAAACTGGGTGGCACAGTGGCACGGCGCCAGAGTTGCCACCTGGTGTTCGATCCTGACTACGGGCGCTGTCCGTATGTTCTTGTTTTGTACGTTCTCCCTGTGGCCACATGGGGATTTCTCCGGGTGCTCCGGATTCCTCCCACACTTCAAAGACGTGCAGGTTTGTAGGGTAATTGGCTTCTGTAAATTGCCCCTAATGTGCAGGACGCCAAACTGGGATAATATAGACCTAGTGTGAACAGGTGATCGCTGGGTCAGCGAGGACTCGATGGGCCGAAGGGCCTGTTTCTACGCTGTATCATTAAACTAAAGTAATCTAAGCAAGTGCAGAGGTTCGTGTTTATAAGTGTCCATAAGTGATAGGAGCAGAATTAGGCCATTCGGCCCATCGAGTCCACTCTGCCATTCAATCAGGGCTGATCTATCTCTCCCTCCTAACCCCATTCTCCTGCCTTCTCCCCATAACCTCTGACACCCGCACTAATCCAGAATCTATCTATCTCTGCCTTAGAAATATCCACTGACTTGGCCTCCACAGCCCTCTGTGGCAACATCCTCCTGGGTTGTGCCTTGTAGATGAGGGGAGTGGTTTGTGGTGTCAGGAGGTGAGAGTATGACTGGGGATACCCTCACTTTGGACATGGTTGATGTGGTTCGTCCACTTAGTTTTCCGTGCTGTGGTGACCCAAGTGTAATGATCGTGCAGAACCCGTCCATCATGGTTAGTGTAACATTTAGCAAACATGGTTGAATATGCTGGGGAAGACACAAAATGCTGGAGTAACTCAGTGGACCAGGCAGAACACGGATAGGTGACGTATCTGATGGATCTCTTCTTCTGATGGTCTTCATTTATGCTCACTTGCAACTCCCACAAAAGGCTAAGAGTCCTTTTAATATTATATATCCAATTTATTTTTAAATGATACCAACGAACCTGCCTCCACCACTTCCACTGGAAGCTCATTCCACTATATCAACTTAGAAATTCCACCCACATTCTTTCCTCCAGCTTCACAATTTGCTACTGTTCAAACCTATTGTCTCACACCTGTCATTTCATTTCTGGCCTTTGTTCCACTATCTGCCTATCAACCCCCGCCCTCTCCATAATACACCTGATACCTCAGGTAGATACAAAGTGCTGGAGTAACTGGTCAGGCAGCATCTCTGGAGAAAAAGAATAGGTGACCTTTCGGTTCGGGTGGGTCCCCACCCCACCCTAACCTCTCCTAACGGATGTTACACAGATGCTGCCTGGGCCCGCTGAAACTCCAGCACTTTGGGTCTATCTGCAGTATCTATGGGCCTTTGTTTCTGACCTATTCGGTTCTGGGCTTTGTCCTCCCCACCACTTCCAGGCTGAGAAATCGTCTCCTAACCACCGTTCCTTACGTACAGTTATGCTTCCATGGCCTTACGTAAGTCAGATCTTAGGTTAAGTCAGATCTTAGGCTAAGTCAGATCTTAGATTAAATCAGATCTTAGATTGTCAGATCTTTGATTGTCAGATCTTAGTTAAATCGGATGTTAGTTAAGTCGGATCTTAGCTAATTAAGGGACAGAAGTTTAGGGGTAACATGAGGGGGAACTTCTTTACTCAGAGAGTGGTGGCGGTGTGGAATGAGCTTCCAGTGGAATTGGTGGAGGCAGGTTCATTGGTATCATTTAAAAATAAATTGGATAGGCATATGGACGAGAAGGGAATGGAGGGTTATGATATGAGTGCAGGCAGGTGGGACTAAGGGAAAAAAGTTGTTCGGCACGGACTTGTAGGGCCGAGATGGCCTGTTTCCGTGCTGTAATTGTTATATGGTTATATGGTTATAATTCGGATCTTAGTTAAGTCGGATCTTAGTTATGACAGATTTTAGTTATGTCAGATCTTAGTTAAGTCAGATCTTAGTTAAGTCGGATCATAGTTAAGTCAGAATGTTTAAGAAAGAACTGCAGATGCTGGAAAAATCGGTAGACAAAAATGCTGGAGAAACTCAGTCGGTGAGGCAGCATCTATGGAGGAATAGGTGACATCACCAATTTCCTTCGCTCCATAGATGCTGCCGCACCCGCTGAGTTTCTCCAGCATTTTGTCTACGTTAGTTAAGTCAGATCTTACGCAAGTCGTAATCTCTATCCCATGCCTGAAATAACTCACTGAGTCAGAAGTAAGGTCTCGACCCGAAACGTTTTTTTCACACAGAGAGTGGTGAATCTCTGGAACTCTCTGCCACAGAGGGTAGTCGAGGCCAGTTCATTGGCTATATTTAAGAGGGAGTTAGATGTGGCCCTTGTGGCTAAGGGGATCAGAGGGTATGGAGAGAAGACAGGTACGGGATACTGAGTTGGATGATCAGCCATGATCATATTGAATGGCAGTGCAGGCTTGAAGGGCGGAATGGCCTACTCCTGCACCTAATTTCTATGTTTCTATGTTTCTATGTTTTCTATCCATGTCTCCCGAGAACAAGGAGACAAGTGGGATTTGAGTATAGGAGCAGGGAGGTTCTACTGCAGTTGTACAGGGTCTTGGTGAGACCACACCTGGAGTATTGCGTACAGTTTTGGTCTCCAAATCTGAGGAAGGACATTATTGCCATAGAGGGAGTGCAGAGAAGGTTCACCAGACTGATTCCTTGGGTGTCAGGACTGTCTTATGAAGAAAGACTGGATAGACTTGGTTTATACTCTCTAGAATTTAGGAGATTGAGAGGGGATCTTATAGAAACTTACAAAATTCTTAAGGGGTTGGATAGGCTAGATGCAGGAAGATTGTTCCCGATGTTCGGGAAGTCCAGGACAAGGGGTCACAGCTTAAGGATAAGGGGGAAATCCTTTAAAACCGAGATGAGAAGAACTTTTTTCACACAGAGTGGTGAATCTCTGGAAATCTCTGCCGCAGAGGGTAGTCGAGGCCAGTTCATTGGCTATATTTAAGAGGGAGTTAGATGTGGCCCTTGTGGCTAAGGGGATCAGAGGATATGGGGAGAAGGCAGGTACGGGATACTGAGTTGGATGATCAGCCATGATCATATTAAATGGCAGTGCAGGCTCGAAGGGCCGAATGGCCTCTACTCCTGCCCCTAATTTCTATGTTTCTATGTTTCTAAGTGCAACGAGACCTGGGTGCATGCAAGTACAGCAGGCAGTGAAGAAAGCTAATGGTCTTCATAACGAGAGGATTTGAGTTTAGGAGCAAAGAGGCCCTTCTGCAGTTGTACAGGGCCCTTGTGAGACCACACCAGGAGTATTGTGTACAGTTTTGATCCTCTAATTTGAGGAAGGACATTCTTGCTATTGAGGGAGTGCAGCGTATGTTCACCAGGTTAATTCCCGGGATGGCGGGAGTGACATATGACGAAAGAATGGAGCGGCTGGGCTCGTATACTCTGGAATTTAGAAGGATGAGAGGCAATCTTATAGAAACATATAAAATTCTTCAAAGATTGGACCGGCTAGATGCAGGAGAAATATTCCCGATTTTGGTGGAGTCCAGAACCAGGGGTCACAGTTTAAGAATAAGGGATAGAATAGGGGTCTTCTCCGCCATTCAATCATGGCTGATCCATCTCTCCCTCCTAACCCCATTCTCTTGGCGTCTCCCCATAACCCCTGACACCCGTACTAATCAAGAATCTATCTATCTCTGGCGTAAAAATATCCATTGATTTGGCCTCCACAGCCGTCTGTGGCAAAGAATTCCACAGATCCACCACCCTCTGACAAAAACAATTCCTCCTCATCTCCTTCCGAAAAGAACGTCCTTTAATTCTGAGGGAATGACCTCTGGTCCCAGACTCTCCCACTAGTGGAAACATCTTCTCCACACCCACTCTATCCAGGCCTTTCACTATTCTGTACGTTTCAATGAGGTCCCCCTTCAATTTGTTGGTGATTCAGCTTTTTTTTTAATCTTTCAGGAGAATGAGTGCATGCGGATTAAAATACTGGGCGATTGCTACTACTGTGTCTCAGGACTGCCCGTGTCTTTACCAAAGCACGCGAGGAATTGTGTGAAGATGGGTCTGGACATGTGCGAAGCTATTGAGTACGTAATGATGGCCGTCTGGGAAACAAAGGAAATAGGTGCAGGAGTAGGCCATTCGGCCCTTCCAGCCAGCACCTCCATTCAAACTAAACTACATGTCTAAATGTCTTTCAAATGTCACCATTTGACGGCAGGTAAGCACGGGAAGACTCGTGAAGATTTTTCAACATGTTGAAAAATGTCCACGAGAGCCCCCAGTACCGACGAGTGGCCATTGCCGTAAATCGCCGAGTTCGAATCAGGGCAAACTCGGGAGAGCACTTGGAATGAACTCGTACCGTGGGACAGGGGTTTATTTAACACTATATGGAACTGTAAGAGGGCTTGGTGTTTTGAGGTTGTGGGGTCTATGCAGCCTCTCGCTGTAGCTGGCAGTCTCCAGTGCAGGCAGTGGTGTGGGATGTGGTAGTGATTGTGTGTTCTTGCCCCGGTGCAGGGTGGTGCGTGCGGTGACTGGGGTGGACATCAGCATGCGCGTGGGCGTACACTCGGGCAACGTGCTGTGTGGGGTCATCGGCCTGAGGAAGTGGCAGTACGACGTGTGGTCCCACGACGTGACCCTGGCCAACCACATGGAATCTGGAGGCGTCCCTGGGTGAGTAGCGTCTACAGAAATGCCCGCGTAACTCAGCGGGTCAGGCAGGATCTCTGGAGACCCATCCCTCCTCTCCAGTGATGCTGACTGTCCCGCTGAGTTGCTCCAGCATTTTATGTCTACCTTCGATTGAAACCAGCGTCTACAACAGTTCTTTCCCACACACGAGCAGTGTTTACCATCACTATCCCTGGTACGAGCTGCGTTTCCCGTGTTCATCAGAAGCAATTGTACCACAGACTTCTCTGCTCACTTATGGAGTCAATAGACAATAGACAATAGGTGCAGGAGTCGGCCATTCGGCCCTTCGAGCCAGCACCGCCATTCAACGTGAGTCATAGAGGGATACAGTGTGGAAACAGGCCCTTTGGCCCAACTCGCCCACGCCGGCCAACAATGTCCCAGCTACACTAGTCCCATTTGCCTGCGCTTGGTCCATATCCCTTTAAATCTTACTTGAGGGCTAACTTGGTTAGGAAAATATAATGAAGATTTACAGAGATATAGCATGGAAACAGGCCCTTCGGCCCACCGATTCCATGCCGACCATCACCAAAAGGCTAGACGCTACAGGGCGGCACGGTGGCACAGCGGTAGAGTTGCTGCGGTTTCCTCTCACACTCGAACAACATACAGGTTTGTAGGTTAATTGGCTTCGATTAACTTGTTAACTGTCCCTGATATGTGTGTCGTTGGGATAGTGTTAGTGTGCGGGGATCGCTGGTCGGTGCGGACTCGGTGGGCCGAAGGGCCTATTTTCATAGAAACATAGAAAATAGGTGCAGGAGTAGGCCATTCAGCCCTTCGAGCCTGCACCGCCATTCAATATGATCATAGCTGATCATCCAACTCAGTATCCCGTACCTGCCTTCTCTCCATACCTCCTGATCCCTTTAGCCACAAGGGCCACATCTAACTCCCTCTTAAATATAGCCAATGAACTGGCCTCAACTACCTTCTGCGGCAGAGAATTCCACAGATTCACCACTCTCTGTGTGAAAAAAGTTTTCCTCATCTCGGTCCTAAATGATTTCCCCCTTATCCTTAAACTGTGACCCCTTGTTCTGGACATTGAACAACCAGAGGGTGTAGATTAAAGATGGACACAAAAGGCTGGAGGAACTTAACGGGTCAGGCAGCATCTCTGGAGAAAATGAATATGTGACGTTTCGGGTTGAGACCCTTCTTCTGACTGAGAGTCAGGGGAAAGATAAATTAGAGATATAGATGGTTATATGGAAAGATATAGAACAAATGAATGAAAGATATGCAACCAGGAGATCACGTAGGCCATGGCAGAACGATCGCCCTGTATCTCTAAACTAAACTAAAATGTGATTTTGCACACCTCTGTAAGATCACCCCTCACCCACCGAATGAGGGCTCCAAGGTATAAAGTGCTTGCCTGCTCAACCTCTCCCCTACAGCTGAGGCCCTCGAGTCCTGGAAACATAATTAGTTCACGGAGCAGAAATATTTGGCTCATCCAGTCTACTCCGCCATTCAGTCACGGCTGATCTATCTTTCCCCCCTCAACCCCATTCTCCAGCCTTCTCCCCATAACCCCTGACACCCGGACTGAACCAAGAATCTGTCAATCTCCGCCTTAAAAATATCCGTTGACCTGGCCTCCACAGCCGTCTGTGACAACGAATTCCACAGATTCACCACCCTCTGACTAAAGAAATTCCTCCTCATCTCCTTTTTTAGAGTACGTGCTTTTATACCACACCTGGAGTATTGCGTGCAGTTTTGGTCTCCAAATCTGAGGAAGGACATTATTGCCATAGAGGGAGTGCAGAGAAGGTTCACCAGACTGATTCCTGGGATGTCAGGACTGTCTTATGAAGAAAGACTGGATAGACTTTTATACTCTCTAGAATTTAGGAGATTGAGAGGGGATCTTATAGAAACTTACAAAATTCTTAAGGGGTTGGACAGGCTAGATGCAGGAAGATTGCTCCCGATGTTGGGGAAGTCCAGGACAAGGGGTCACAGCTTAAGGATAAGGGGGAAATCCTTTAAAACCGAGATGAGGAGAACTTTTTTTTTTTCACACAGAGAGTGGTGAATCTCTGGAACTCTCTGCCACAGAGGGTAGTTGAGGCCAGTTCATTGGCTATATTTAAGAGGGAGTTAGATGTGGCCCTTGTGGCCAAGGGGATCAGAGGGTATGGAGAGAAGGCAGGTACGGGATACTGAGTTGGATGATCAGCCATGATCATATTAAATGGCGGTGCAGGCTCGAAGGGCCGAATGGCCTACTCCTGCACCTAATTTCTATGTTTCTATTCCGAGACTCTATAGCCTCTGGTCGTAGACTCCCCCATGAGTGGAAACATCCTCTCCACATCCACACTCTCCAGGCCTTTCACTATTCGATAGGTTTCACCGATTAAGCTTCCTCTCATCCTCGTAAATCTTCTCTGCACCCTTTCCAGTCTACTTTCACTCTACTGAACGTTTTTTTCCTTCCATTATTTATTATGTAAAAGAATATGTGTGTTATAATTGTGTTTATAATTTGTTTGGTTGTTTTGTTGTTTGTCTTTTGCACAAAAGTCCGCGAGCATTGCCACTTTCATTTCACTGCACATCTCGTATGTGTATGTGACAAATAAACTTGACTTGACTTGACTTGACTTGACTTCCAGCTTGACAACATTTTTCCTATAACACGGTGACCAAAGCTGATGTTGCCTGAGTCCCACTTCGTTCCTCCAGCAGTATTGATTTTGTCTCGGGTTTCCTGCCTGCAGCCTCTTGCATCGCTCGGTGAGAGAACCCACCAGTGATAAGGTGAGCGGCTGATGATATTTTTGCTCCATTTTAAGGCGTGTGCACATCACTGCCACGACACTGAGCTACCTGCAGAAGGCGTATGAAGTCGAAGAAGGAAATGGTCACCAAAGAAATGCCTACCTCAACGAGCTGAAGCTCAAAACCTACCTGGTCATAGATCCAAGGGTGAGTATTAAACAGGAACTCCATTTTATTTTTGCGGGCTGCAACAACTTCAGAGACCCAGGTTCGATCCTGACCACGGGTGCTGTCTGTATGGAGTTTGTACGTTCTCGCCGTGACCTGCGTGGGTTTTCACCAGTTCCTCTGGTTATCTCCCATATCTCAAAGACGTGCAGGTTTGTAGGTTAATTGGCTTTGGTAAAATTGTAAATTGTCCCTACTGTGTATGTGTGTAGGATAGTGTTAGTGTGGGGGGTGATCGCTGGTCGGCGCGGACTCGGTGGGCCGAAGGGCCTATATCTCTAAGCCGTACCACACTAAAGTTGGCCGCACATCATTGTCGATGCTTCCCATAACACTCCACCTGCAGTAAACCCTCGTTGTCACCGACCAGTTTATAATGGATTTCGGTGATAGCGGGCGGACCTGCTGACCTTCACCGCAAGGACGAGCTGCCGGCTCCACTCCAGGCCCGCAACGCCGCCCCGACCAGACCTTCTGCCGCCACCGCTGGTCCACACCGCCTCACCGGCCACTTCCGAACCATGCCAAACGGAGCCACCCGCCTCACCAACGCCTTATACAACTGCAACATGACCTCCCAACCTCTATACGATACGATAGATTCATTTATCTCAGGAGGGACTTGATCTGCCAACAGTCATAACACACAAAATACATGAAACATGAATTAAAGTGACGTGTGCAAAGATTGGGGGGGGGGGGTGTCGGGGTTGAGGGGTGGGGAGTCAGTCTCAGTCTACCCCACGACAGAGGGGGAGGAGTTGTACAGTTTGATAGCCACAGGGAAGAAGGATCTCCTGTGGCGTTCTGTGCCGTATCTTGGTGGAACCAGTCTGTTGCTGACGGTGCTCCTCAGGTTGACCAGTGTGTGTCACGGAGGGGGTGAGCTGTAATGTCCAGGATGCTCCGCAGTTTAGACTCCGTGCACTTGTGCCTTAGCTGTGTGGTGCTGAGCATCTCTCTGTGGTGTTATTACCATCCACAGACCACCCAGCAGAGCCTGAAGAGCCGCCATTTGCCAATGCCAAGGCACTTGAAAGGAGGGCTGAAGATGAGAGCATCTGTCCGCATGACCCGATACCTGGAGTCGTGGGGAGCAGCGAAGCCCTTCGCCCACTTACAGCAGCGGGAGAGCGTCAGCAGCGATATCTCCACGCCCAGCGGGAAGACCAGGAAGGTAAAAATGCCACTGCCCGTGAATGAGATCGACCCGTGTCCGCGGCCTCCTCCAGTGTCTGCGTGGGCCCACGCGCAAATTGGAGGAACAGCGCCTCATATCACAACTAATATCAACATTACATTCTCCACGGGCGGCACGGTTGCGCAGCGGTAGAGTTGCTGCCTCACAGCGCCGGAGACCCGGGTTCCATCCTGACAAAGGGTGCTTGTCTGTACGAAGTTTGTACGTCCGTGACCCGTGTGGCTTTTCTCCGGGTGCGCCGGTTTCCTCCCGCACAACAAAGGCGTGCAGGTCCGTAGGTTAATTTGGCTGTGGTAAAAATTGCCATTTGTCCCTCGTCTGTCGGATATTGCTAGTGTACGGGGAATTCTCTGCCTCAGAGGGCGGTGGAGGCCGGTTCTCTGGATGCTTTCAAGGGAGAGCTGGATAGAGCTCTTAAAAATAGCGGAGCCAGGGGATATGGGGAGAAGGCAGGAACGGGGTACTGATTGGGGATGATCAGCCATGATCACAGTGTATGGCGGTGCTGGCTCGAAGGGCCAAATGGCCTACTCCTGCGTCTATTGGCTATTGTCTATCACTGGATGGCGCGGACCCGGTGGGCCGAAGGGCCTGTTTCCACGCTGTATCTCTGAACTAAATTAAGCTGGACAGAGTGAAGAGATGATTTACAAGGATGTTGCCAGGACTCGAGGGCTTGAGCTATCGGGAGAGGTTGAGCAGGCAAGGACTTTATTCCTTGGAGCTCAGGAGGCTGAAGAGAGCGGAGTGTAATATCATGAAAGCAACACACAGGGTGTACACACCGAGTCTTTTACTCAGGGTACGATCAAGAACCGGAAGTCACGGATTTAAGGAGACATGAAAGATTTAACAGGAATTTGGGGAGTAATTTTTTGACTCGGATAGTGGTGGGTGCATGGAACAAGCTGCCAGAGGAGGTAGTTGAGGCAGGTAGTGTAACTGCATTTTAAAGACACTTGGACAGGAGAGGTTTAGAGGGAAATGGACAATAGGAATCATTGAAAGAAGGAATGGGTGAATCCATCTGAATAAGGGTCTCAACCCGAAACGCCGTGCATTCCTTCTCCCCAGAGATGCTGCCTGTCCCGCTGAGTTACTCCAGCATTTTGTATCTATCTTTGATTTTGACCAGCATCTGCAGTTCCTTCCTACACAAGATTCACTGAAATGCGGGCAGGTGGGACTTAGTGCAAATGGACATCTTGGTCGGCATGGGCAAGTTGGGCTGAAGGGCCTGTTTTCATGCTGCATCATTCTATGAAACAGGCCCTTCGGCCCGACTCGGCCATGCTGACCTAGATGTCCGTTGAACTAGTGGGCAAATGGGGCATCTTGGTCGGCAGACTGTAACATGGAGGGATATGGACCACATACGGACAGGTGGGACTAGTGTAGCTGGGACACGTTGGTCGGCATGGGCGAGTCGGGGCTATGGGCCGGTTTCTCTCTATGATGTAGTCTGACATGTTTTTTTTTCTCTCATCTGTCTAGGAAATTCCGATGCGTTCCCTGGGACTTCACAGGTCATTAGACAGGTAGGTGTGCACCACCTCTTGAGTGCAACAGGGGCGTGTTCCTGCCACTGTGTATTCAATCACGATGAAAAACCCCCCCTCAGATGTTACTTTGCCCTCTTGAGGTCATAGAGTGATACAGTGTGTAAACTGGACCTTCGGCCCAACTTGCCCCACAAGTCCCAGCTACACTAGTCCCACCTGCCTGCGTTTGGTCCATATTAAAATTATTTTATTTGTTTTTAAATCATTGAATGGCCTCACCCCGCCTTACCTCTCTGAGCTGCTCCACCTATATGCTCCTGCCCGGTGCCTCAGGTCAGCGGATCAGCTGCTCCTTGAGGTACCAAGGTCTAAGCGGAAGCTCAGAGGGGATAGAGCCTTTTCTGTTGCTGCCCCGGCACTCTGGAACACCTTGCCGCTGCAGATCAGACAGGCCCCTTCACTGTCCATCTTTAAATCCTCCCTAAAAACTCACTTTTATTCACTGGCTTTCGACACTGGCTGAGACATTGTTCCTGTTTTAGTGCTTTTAATGTCTTTTAATTTTTACTGTTTTTATAGTCCTGTCATCTTAATGGTTTTAGTAGTTTGTAATAACTTTTTGTTGACTTCCCATGTACAGCACTTTGTGGTAACTGATGTTGTCTAAAAGCACTTTATAAATAAAGTTATTATTATTATTATTATTATTATTATTATTATATCCCTCCAAACCTGTCCTATCCATGCACCTGTCTAACTGTTTCTTAATTGTTGGGATAGTCCCGGCCTCAACAGTTTAAGAATAAGGAGTAAGCCATTTAGAACGGAGACGAGGAAACACTTTTTCTCACAGAGTGGTGAGTCTGTGGAATTCTCTGCCTCAGAGAATTCCACAGACTCACCACTCTCTGTGAGAAAAAGTGTTTTATCGTCTCCGTTCTAAATGTTGGAGGCAGGTTCTCTGGTTGCTTTCAAGAGAGAGCTAGATTGGGCTCTTAAAGATAGCAGTCAGGGGATATGTGGAGAAGGCAGGAACGGGGTACTGATTGGGGATGATCAGCCTTGATCACATTGAATGGCGGTGCTGGCTCGAAGGGCCAAATGGCCTACTCCTGCACCTATTATCCATTGTCTAACTACCTCCTCTGGCAGCTCGTTCCATACACGCACCATCCTTTGTGTGAAAAAGTTACCCCTCAGATTCCTATTAAATCTCTTCCCCTTCACCTTAAACCTATGTCCTCTGATTCTTGATTCCCCTACTCCCTGGCAAGAGACTCTGTGTGTCTACCCGATCTATTCCTCTCATGATTTTATACATCTGTATGAGACCACCCCTCATCCTCCTGTGCTGCAAGGAATGGAGTCCCAACTTACTCAACTTCCCCCTGTAGCTCAGACCCTCGAGTCCTGGCAACATCCTCGTAAATCTTCTCCGTATCCTTTCCAGCTTGACAGCATCAAGCTGTATTTAACCAAAAGTATTTAAACCAAAATACTTGCTCAATTAATCCCCGTTAGTTTGCCGTTTGACTTCCGGTTGCAACATTGAGATAGAAGGTTTAGATCACATCCAGTGACTTGGCCTCCACTGCCTTCTGTGTCAGAAAAATCCACAAATTCACAACTCTCTGGGTGAGAATGTTTTTTTCTCATCTCAGTATTAAATGGCCACCCCTTCATCCTTAGACTGTGGCCCCTGGTTCTGAACTCCCTCAACATTGGGAACATTTCTCTTGCAAGTTGACAGTCCATGACTCTATGTCTCTGTGTCGTGTGCGTTGGCGTGTGGTAACTACTATGTTTATTTTTGCAGAAACAAATCACAAAAAAGACGATTTGAAGAAGAGTTGCACGAAAAAATGATAACAACAATTAACGGGATAAATTCACACAAGTAGGTAGCGTTGGGATGGTGTTCTCACCGTGTGTGTGCGCATGTGTGTGTGTGTGTGTGTGCGCATGTGTTTATGTGTGAGTGTGTGCTTTGCATGTGTGCATGTGCGCATGTGTGCATGTGTGTGTGTGTGTGCGTGTGTGCGTGCGGGTGTGTGTGTGCGCATGTACGCATGCGTGTGTGTGCGCGCGTGTGGGTGTGTGTGCGTGTGCGCATGTGTTTATGTGTGTGTATGCTGTGTGCGTGTTTGTGCATGTGTGCATGTGCTTTGAGTGTGTGTGTGTGTGTGTGTGTGTGCGTTTGTGCGTGTGCATGTATTGTGTGTGTGTGTGCATTGTGTGTGTGTGTGTGTGCACGTGAGTGTGCATTGTGTGTGTGCGCTTTGTGTGTGCATGTTGTATGTGTGTGTGCGCTTTGTGTGTGTGCATGTGCGCATGTGTTTGTGTGTGCGCGCATGTGTGTGCATGTGCACATGTGTGTGTGCTTTGCGTGTGTGTGTGCTTTGTGTGCGTGCGCGCCTGTGTGCGTGTTTATGTGTGTGTGTGTGTGTGCTTTGTGTGTGTGTGCGTGTGTATGTGTGTGTGTGCGTGTGTGTGCGCCTGTGTATGTGTTTTTGTGCACGTATTTGTTTGCATTGTGTGTGTGTGTGCGTGTGTGTTGTGTGTGTGTGTGCGCGTGTGCTTGCGTATGTGTATGCGTGTGAATGTCGTTTTCTCCAGGCGATTAGGTCCCATTGTACAAAGAGTATTAACTTTTCAAAATACATTTTTATGATGGTACGTGCTGTTACAGTGAACTAGTACCTCTAAAAAAAAAGTTGAACTAGATATTCAAAATTTTAATATTACACAAAAGATTACTGTAGTAAAAAATAAAATTCATCAGATACATTAGATGGTCAGGCACTTAAACATCTTAGATTATAGAACTGCAGAAAAAAAAGTGCTGGAGTAACTCAATGGGTCAGGCAGTGTTCCCTGAGACCATGGGCAGGTATGTTCTCCAGAGAAATTTGCTTAATCAGCTTCTGTAATTGTAAATTGTCCCCAGTGCGTAGGATAGTTCCAGTCTGCGGGGATCGCTGGTTGGCACGGACTCGTTGGGCCGAAGGGCCTGTTTGCACGTTGTATCTCTAAAATCTAAGGGAGAGGTCAGTTGATTTTGTTGCAATGGAAGAAATAGATGAATTAATATAATGATTAGGTTTTTGTGATGGAGGTAATTGATCTAGCTGGCAACAGTTTAGTACGTGTGTGATCGCGGCATTCTCATTGATTGATTCCCACGTCTTTCTGCAGAGAATCAATTAAGTGCGGCATCTTTGCTGGGGTAACGCCATCTTTCAGTGAAAAGGGACTGGAGAAAGCAGTAAGTGTTTGTAATAAACGTGCGTTTACTGAGCCACCTATTCAAGTTATTTCAACGAAAAACCTCTCATTGTTCATGTTCATGTGATGGGGGCAGAATTAGGCCATTCGGCCCATCAAATCCATTCCGTCATTCAATCATGGCTGATCTATCTCTCCCTCCTAACCCTGTTCTCCTGCCTTCTCCCCATAACCCCTGCCATTAACTTGGCATCATGTTTGGCACAGATGTTGTGGGCCGAAGGGCCTGTTCTTGTGCTGTACTGTTCTATGTTCTATATTCTATGACACCGTACAACCGATAAGGCTCCAGTTTATCTTCATTACCGACACATTTATTTCTGTTTGTTTGACATCTCTTTACATCATCACCCAACGGAAATCTAACCTGGCATGGCATGGGGGGGGGAGGGAGGGGGAGGAGAACAAAGGAGGACCTGCAGCGGGATATTTGTAACTTTGTCGATGCCCTTTATGTGGCGACTATTCGCATACCCTGTGTGTGTAAAGCAACGAATTCCACTGTGGCTCGCCACATGTGGCAATAAAGCATCCATCCATCCGTCCATTTATTCATCCCTCCATCCATTTATTCATCTATCTATCTATCTATCTATCCATCCATCTATCTATCTATCTATCTATCTATCTATCTATCCATCCATCCATCCATCTATCTATCCATCTATCATCTATCTATCTATCATCCATCCATCCATCTATCCATCCATCCATCCATCCATCCATCCATCCATCCATCCATCCATCTATCCATCCATCCATCCATCCATCCATCATCCATCCATCCATCCATCCATCCATCCATCCATCTATCCATCCATCCATCCATCCATCCATCTACCCATCTATCTACCCATCCATCTATCCATCTATCCATCCATCCCTGTAACGGCCACCTCTTTTCTTTCTTCCAGTATCGGTCAGTTTGTCTTCCGTACATGCGATATTATGTTGGTTGTGCTACATTGATATTCTTTTCCATCTTTGTGGTCCATCTGCTGGTCATGCCACTGTAAGTATTATTAAACATTAAACACTTTAAAAATGTTTTATTTTTTTCCAACCTGACTTCTACTAAGTATGTTTCTCTCAATAGAAATGTTCTCCTGGGAATATCATTTGGAATTGCTGCCGCCGTGCTTCTGATAATTCTTTTTGTTTCCTTTGCCGGTTATGTGAAGGTGAGTTGAATCCAAACATTGTAACTGAGATAATCTACTGGCCTTTGTCACACACACGCTCACCAAAAGCTTGACTCTTTGTGATCTTATCGCTTTTAAAACCGGTTGATATCTTACATCAAATACTGAAAGATCAAACACAGAAAGCTGGAGTAACTCAGCGAGACAGGCAGCATCTCTGGGGAGAAGGAATGGGTGACGTTTCGGGTCGAGACCCTTCTTCAAATACTGATGTGTGCCCTGCTCTTTACCTTTTAGTTTAGTTTAGATGGCCCTTCGGCCCATCAAGTCCGCGCCGACCAGCGATCGCCCGTTCACACTAGCGTTAACTATCTTATCCCATTTTCGCATCCTACACACTGGAGGCAATTTCACAGAAGCCAAGTCTGTACGTCTGCATGTCTATGGGATAGTGGATTGTCACCTTGTCGTGGTGGAGAAGCTTGTGTGGACCTGAGATCCTGAGAGCGATGCCGTCTGGAGCTACGCTCCTGGTAGGGCCACCCCTGGCGGTAAGGTCGAGGGGGAGGTCTCTGACAAAGAGCAATCCAACCAAGACCTCAACGGTGGAACAGGCGGAGGACGATGGCTGACCTTAGTGGAGCGTCACAACGGCTGGGAAGGCGGATGAAGGCTGCAGCAGAAAAGGGTCTCCGGTCGTCTTGGACTCCATGCCACTGGATCCTGACCCAGATCTGTCTAGGACCGTGTGGGGTGGCTGTCTGTGCACCAGTCTCCCCACGTTAAACAAAGTCATGCACGGGCGTCCTCCATGAGAGGACAGTCATACTCGTTTCGAGTGACCACTGATGATGATGATAGGATGTGGGAGTAAATCGGAGCATCACAGGGAGAGCGTGCAAACTCTGCACAAACAGCGCCTGTAGTCAGGATCAAAACTGGGTCCCTGGCGCCGTGAGGCAGCAGCTCTACCGCTGCGCCACTGTGCCACCCTGTCACAATATCAATGCAGAAACAGGCCATTTGACCGTGCCTCATCTGTGAGCATAGAACAGTACAGCACGACACCTGGCCCTTCGGCCCGCAATGTCTGTGTCGAACATGATGCCATATCTTACTTACCTGCGCAGAATCCATATCCCTCCATTCCCTGCATATCAATTTTGCCTGTCCAACAGTCTCTGAAATTCCACATCTGCCTCAACCACTGCCCCTGGCAAGGCCTGGCAGGCACTGAAGGATCTGAAGAAGGGTCTCGACCAGAAACATCACCCATTCCTTCCCTCCAGAGATGCTGCCTGTCCCGCTGAGTTTCTCCAGTACTTTGTGTCCATCTTCGTTCCAGACACTCCCTGTATTAAAACAAAACTTGCCCCATCTCATTCAAGCATCTCATTCAAACATTCTCCCTTTCACCTTAAAGCTATGACTTCTAGCATTTGTTTAAGGAGGAACTGCAGATGCTAGAAAATTGAAGGTAGACAAAAATGCTGGAGAAACTCAGTGGGTGAGGCAGCATCTATGGAGTGAAGGAAATAGGCCACGTTTCGGGTCGAAACCCTTCTTCAGGGATGAAGGGGTTTTGACCCCGAAACGTTGCCTATTTCCATCGCTCCATGGAGATTTCTAGCTTTTGATCATTACACCCTTGGGAAAAAACCTCTGACCATTTCAGACTGGGATAATATTACGTCGCACTTTTAACTAAAATGCAAATATTTCCTCAAATTTCATCTCGTGCGGACAACTGTTTCAAACGTGAAGCGTAAGTGTTAAGAAACACAATGAACCAACATTGCTTTTAATTACCTCTGTATTTTTGGAGATTGGAGATCTTGCTTTACAAATTGCCAAAGAACGGCAGCATCCTGAATACCGTCAGGATGGGCGAGCAGTCTAAGGTGCTGCATGCGGGTCGCCGTCTCCTCTGGAGGTGTGCGTTCATAGAAACATAGAAAATAGGTGCAGGAGTAGGCCATTCGGCCCTTCGAGCCTGCACCGCTATTCAATATGATCATGGCTGATCATCCAACTCAGTATCCTGTACCTGCTTTCTCTCCATACCCCCTGATCCCTTTAGCCACAAGGGCCACATCTAACTCCCTCGTAAATATAGCCAATGAACTGTGGCCTCAACTACCCTCTGTGGCAGAGAGTTCCAGAGATTCACCGCTCTCTGTGTGAAAAATGTTTTTCTCATCTCGGTCCTAAAAGATTTCCCCCTCATCCTTAAACTGTGACCCCTTATTCTGGACTTCCCCAACATCGGGAACAATCTTCCTGCATCTAGCCTGTCTAAATTCTAGCGAGCGCAATCCGAGTCTATCCAGTCTTTCTTCATATGATAGTCCTGACATCCCAGGAGTTAGTCTGGTGAACCTTCTCTGTACTCCCTCGAGTCCCTTCGAATCCCACCCTTGACTGCGCTCCATAAGGCCATTCGGCCCCTCAAGTCTACTCTGCCATTCAATCATGGCTGACACCATCCTAACCCCATTCTCCTGCCTACTCCCCATAACGCCTGACGCCTACACTAATCACGAATCTATCCATCTCTGCCTTAAAAAATTATCCATTGACGGCCTCCACAGCCTTTTGTGGCAAAGAATTCCACAGATTCACCACCCTCTGATTAAATAAATTCCTTCTCATCTCCTTCCTTAAACATCCTTTCATTCTGAGGCTGTGGCCTCTAGTCCTAGACTCTCCCACATCCTCTCCACATTCACTCTATCCAAGCCTTCTATTCTCTGCCTCAAAGGGCGGTGGAGGCCGGTTCTCTGGATGCTTTCAAGAGAGAGCGAGATAGGGCTCTTAAAGATAGCGGGGTCAGGGGATATGGGGAGAACGGGGTACTGATTGGGGATGATCAGCCATGATCACATTGAATGGCGGTGCTGGCTCGAAGTGGCCGAATGGCCTCCTCCTGCATCTACTACCTATTGTCTTTCACTATTCGATCCTTTGAGCCTTTAGCTCCTTTTAATCACGTATTGTCTTTCTCCTGACTGGATAGCACGCCACAAAAGCTTTTCACTGTACCTCGGCACACGTGACAATAAACAAAGCTAACTAACATAGAAACATAGTAAATAGGTGCAGGAGTAGGCCATTCGGCCCTTCTAGCCTGCACCGCCATTCAATATGATCATGGCTGATCATGATCATGGCTGATCATCCAACTCAGTATCCTGTCCCTGCCTTCTCTCCATATCCCCTGATCCCTTTAGCCACAAGGGCCACATCTAACTCCCTCTTAAATATAGCCACTGAACTGTGGCCTCAACTGCCCTCTGTGGCAGAGAGTTCCAGATATTCACCACTCTCTGTGTGAAAAATGTTTTCCCCACCTCGGTCCTAAAAGATTTCCCCCTTGTTTCAATGTACTATTATTTTCTGCTCTTTTCAAAGCTCTGGATGAATAATAGCTCGTCATCAAATCCATTCTTTGGAATCTCTGAAGCTGTTACCAAGAAACCGATACTACGCCTGCCACTGACTCTGATCGCCATCGTTGTTGTGCTGGTCATTTCGGTTTTGAACTTGGTGAGTAACATTAGGAACATCGTTGAAAATA
This sequence comes from Leucoraja erinaceus, assembly GCF_028641065.1. Taxonomy (NCBI): domain Eukaryota; kingdom Metazoa; phylum Chordata; class Chondrichthyes; order Rajiformes; family Rajidae; genus Leucoraja; species Leucoraja erinaceus. The sequence goes on from NC_073393.1 coordinate 4,583,910, forward strand.
TTTGCACATTCGACTCATGGCACGGTGGCGCAGCGGTAGAGATGCTGCCTTACAGCGCGTGCAGCGTCGGTGACCCGGGTTCGATCCCGACTACGGGCGCTGTCTGTACGGAGTTTGCACGTTCTCCCCCTGACCTGCGTGAGTTTTCTCCGAGATCTTCGGTTTTCTCCGAGATCTTCGGTTTCCTCCCACACTCCAAAGACGTACAGGTTTGTAGGTTAATTGGCTTGGTAAATGTAAAGATTGTCCCTAGTGTGTGTAGGATAGTGTTAGTGTGCGGGGATCGCTGGTCGGCGCGGACCCGGTGGGCCGAAGGGCCTGTTTCCGCGCTGTACCTCTCAACTGAACTAAACTAAAATAATTACTGCAGCTTATCTTATTTTATAAGTACTCATTATCAACAAAAACTATGTGTTTAGTTTAGAGATACAGCGCGGAAACAGGCCCTTCACCCCACCGAGTCTGCGCTGACAAGCGGTCACCGCACTAAGTTCATAAATACATATGTTCTAGGAGCAGAGTTAGGCCATTTGGCCCATCTAGTCTGCTCTACCATTCAATTATGGCCGATCTATCTTTCCCTCTTAACCCCATTCTCCTGCCTTCTCCCCATAACCCCTGACACTCATACTAATCAAGAATCTGTCATTCTCTGCTTGACTTGGCCTCCACAGCCGTCTGTGGCAATGAATTCCACAGATTCACCACCCTCTGACTAAAGAAATTCCTCCTTATCTCCTTTTTAAAGGTGCATCCTTTTATTCTGAGGCCAAGTGGGACTGGCCCTTAACACTATCCTACACACATTAGGGACAATTTACATTTATACCAAGTCAATTAACCTTCAAACCTGTAGATCTTTGGAGAGAATGGAGCAGCTGGGCTTGTACACTCTGGAGTTTAGAAGGATGAGAGGGAATCTCATTGAAACATATAAGATTGTTAAGGGCTTGAACACGCTAGAGGCAGGAAACATGTTCCCGATGTTGGGGGAGACCAGAACCAGGGGCCACACAGTTTAAGAATAAGGAGTAAGCCATTTAGAACGGAGACGAGGAAACACTTTTTCTCACAGAGAGTGGTGAGTCTGTGGAATTATCTGCCTCAGAGGGCAGTGGAGGCAGGTTCTCTGGATGCTTTCAAGAGAGAGGTAGATAGGGCTCTTAAAAATAGTGGAGTCAGGGGATAGGGGAGAAGGCAGGAGCGGGGTACTGATTGGGGATGATCAGCCATGATCACATTGAATGGCGGTGCTGGCTCGAAGGGCCGAATGGCCTACTCCTGCACCTATTGTCTATTGTATATTGGAGTGTGAGAGGAAATTGGAGCACCAGGAGAAATCCCACGCAGGTCACGGAGAGAACGTACAGACAGCACCCGTAATCGGGATTCAACCCGGGTCTCTGGCGCTGTAAGGCAGCAACTCTACCTACACATGCTATATTGAATATTATATATTTTTTATTTTAGTATTCCATACCAGAAAGGCCCAGCAAGACAAATGAGACAAATGAGATAAATCTCGTGAGTAGATGCAAATATTATTTTTCATTTAGTGAATCTTGCCTGTAAAGGTTTGCCTTGGATTGTTAGATTACACCACAGATAATTCTAAATCAATCTCTGCTTCTCAGTTGGCCAGTGGAGAACTAGATTGTTGTTAATTACCGTAAGGCGATGTACGCTTTGGTCCTTCAGTATAATATATTACTGTAACGAAGATTGACCCAAGAATGGTGGAGTAACTCAGTGGGACAGGCAGCATCTCTCGGGAGAAAGGGAATTGGTGACGTTTCAGACCCTTGAGGTCTGAAGAAGGGTCTCGACCCGAAACGTCACCCATTCCTTTTCTCCAGAGATGCTGCTGCCTGACCCGCTGAGTTACCCCAGCAATTTGTGTCTGTCTATGCTGGTATAAACCAGCATCTGCAGTTCCTTCCTACACTTACTATAAAGGTAGACAGGAGGAGAGAAAGATGTGGACATGACGAACATCAGATGCTGGAATCTTGTGTCGGACACAAAATGTTGAAGGAACGCATCGGGTCAGGCAGCATCCGTGGAGGGAATGGATAGGGAACGTTTAGGGTCAGGACCCTTCTTCAGACTGATTGTAGCAGGGGAGAGAAGGCTGGAAGAGAGAGATGGGGGCGGGACAATCCCTGGCAAGTGATGGGTGGATACAGGAGAGGAGGGGTTTGATGGCGAGACGCAGGGCCGGCCTTAGGAGGTGCGGGGCCCAATTGGGAACAATTTTGGTGAGAACTCGGTGAGAACCAATATAATTAACTAGGTCAATTTAATTAACTAAACCAATGACGGGTGTGTGTGTGTGTGTGTGTGTGTGTGTGTGTGTGTGTGTGTGTACGCGTGCGTGCATGTGTGTGTGTGCGCGCGCATGTGTGTGTTTAGTCCCCACCCCCCTGGTGGCGGGAGCAGATGCCGGGGTCCAGGCGGACGGGTGTGCGCTCAGGCCGAGGTTTGTAAACATTGCTCCAACCCCCGGCCCGGCCCTCCCTGTATTGATCACTGTGTCTCCCCGGGGAGAGAGAGAGAGGGGAAGCCATGGCTGTGTGCGTGAAGCACGGCGACTGGAGGGGCGGGGGCGCTGCCCCGGAACTGTGAGGGAACGACCCAGCTCCCCCTCTCCCCCTTCTCCATTCCCCCCTCCCTGTCTACTCCTTTCTTCCCCCTCCACCCGGGATAGATCTACCCGAGCCGAGAGTAGATTACCCTAGCGCGGGGCCCCCTTAGGCGCGGGGCCCAATTGGGAGCAATCGGTCCAATTGGCTTAAGGCCGGCCCTGGCGAGATGGGTGGAGAAAAGCCAGAGATGAAAAGGAAGCAAGAGGGGACTGAAGGAAGAAGAGTCTCAGGTCAGGAGAGGCGTTGAATGTAAAGCCAGAGGAAGAGAGATGGGAGATAAGGGGTGGAGGGGAAGGAAAGAGAGGTTAGAATAGTGGGAGAAATGGGTGTGAAGATGTTACCAAAAATCGGAGAATTCAATGTTCAAGTATTATCCAATTCAATGTTACGTTCCATTTATTGCCACTTGCACCAATTGGTACCGTGTGTGATTTGAGTTGCCATACAGCCGTACGAATAAAAATAACACAATACACGATAGAGTTTAACATGAGCATCCCCACCCAGTGGAGTCAACGTTTCCCACTGTGAGGGAAGGCACCAAAGTTCAGTCAACTTCCTGCTCGTTCACCCGTGGTCGGGGCCTTTGAGCGCTCCGCAGTCGCCGCTACGGGCGGCCCGACGTTCAAGAGAGAAAAATGATTTTTTTTGTTTAATGAACTCAATTGATCGGTCAATTGGCTGGCCTTGGGCCGTCAACATCGAATGTAATCGTTGCATGAACCAACTTCAGTGTTCCACCAATTATGGGCAGAAACTGCTGCTTAACACATTTTCGAATCATTGAAAATGACGTGCACTTTTGAATACTATTTTCTTTTTAGCATTCCCTACAAAACAACATAACTGCTACAGGAAATGAGACTTATAATCTTACTGTGAGTATATCTATATATTCTTTTCCATTTTGTTGTTTGCAAATAAAATGTTGCCTTGGTGTATTAGATTATGCTGCAGTAACTTGAAAGTATTTTGGTGCTTTGCAGTCGGGGCAATGGAACAGTTAGTGTAGGTAGGAACTATAGACTCAAAATGCTGGAGTAACTCAGCGGGCCAGGCAGCATCTCTGGAGAGAAGGAATGGGCGACGTTTCGGGTCGAGACCATTCATCAGACTGAGCATCAGGCGAGATGGAAACTAGAGGTATGAAAAGGTACTGAACTGTTTTGTATCGTCTCTGACCTGTCCAGTACGTTTTGACCCGCTGAGTTATGTCCCTGTCCCACTTAGGAAACCTGAACGGAAACCTCTGGAGACTTTGCGTCCCACCCAAGGTTTCCGTGCGGTTCCCGGAGGTTGCAGATGGTTGCCGGAGGTTGCAGGTAGTGGAAGCAGGTAGGGAGACTGACAAAAACCTCCGGGAACCTTCGGGAACTGCACGGAAACCTTGGGTGGGGCGCAAAGTCTCCGGAGGTTTCCGTTTTCAGGTTTCCTAAGTGGGACAGAGGCTTTACACCAGCATTAGGGCAATGGAACAGTATGTGTTACTCCAGCAATATGTGTCTATCTTTTGTGGAAACCCATGCGGTCACGGGGAGAGCGTAAAACTCGGCGCAGACACCGCCTCTAGTGATGATCGAACCTGGATCTCTGGTGCTCTAGAGGCAAGACCCTTCTTCACACAGTCTGAAGAGGATGACTGAAGAAGAGTCTCGACCTGAAACGTCACCTATTCCTTCTCTCTAGAGATGCTGCCTGTCCCGCTGAGTTACTCCAGCATTTTGTGTCCAATTTTAATGAACCAGTAAATATTGTGAACAACGATAATGAGACATATAACATACCCACCGCAAAAAATGTGGCAATAATAATAATAACAAAGTTAAAAAGTGATGCCTTTTTTGTAACGAGAACAAGTGAACCCCTCTGTGATTGTGAGGCAGCTCGATTCTAGTGCAGTACTGTATGTCGTGTTGTTACTTGTGAGCAGAGCACCAAGGCAAATTCCTTGTATGTGTACATACTTGGCCATTAAACTTATTAATTAATTCATCCATTCATTCATTAATTAATTCATTCGGCTTCAGGTGAATTACATTGAGGAATGCCTGTTTGAGGATCCAATTTAGAAACCACTTAAAAATACCAATTTCTGCCCTTAGACTTCCAATATAAATTGCCACCTCCAGGTTGTTGCTTCCAGCCACATACATCTAGGTTGCATGCTGGTAACGATATTGGGAGCGCAGTATTAATCAGTGCCTTCGTTTAGTTTAGTGATACAGTGTGGAAACAGGCCCTTCGGCCCACCGAGTCCGCACCGACCAGCGATTCCTGCATACTAGCACTATCCTATGCACTAGGAACAATTTACATTTAGACCAAGCCAATTAACGCACAAACATGCACGTCTTTGGAGTGTGGGAAGAAACAGAAGATCCCAGAGAAAACCCACGCAGGTCACGGGGAGAACGTACAAACTCCAAAACAGATAGCACCCGTAGTCAGGATCGAACCCGGGTCTCTGGCGCTGCAAGGCAGCAACTCTACCACCGTGCCGTCCTTAATCATTCCCCTTACTGTATGATTTATCACATAATTTTGCTAAAGACACGCGCGTCCATTTTGATGGCTAAAGATTATATGTGATAAACTGCTATCTTGCTTATTTTAGAACTGCACTTTGTGCTTAAAAAATGTATACGCTGTTTTAAACATTTTAGTTCTATTTTTTAGGATAACTTACAAAATAAGACAAATTCTTCAGGGTGTGAGAACTACTATCTTCCAGTGAGTATATCTACATTTTGCTGCTGCAAGTAGGAATTTCATTGTTCCATTTTGGTACATACTATGGCAATAAGACACTCGTGATTTTTCATTCTGACACTTGCAAATTAAATTGTTTCTGTGTTATATTTTACGCCACGATACTGTGAGATCACTTTAGTGTTTGTAAGTCGTGTAATGGGACACTATACTTTGTCCAATAATGAGACATCCATTTTCTCTTGTAAAAAGATATTGCTGCATTAATAACACAAGGTAGAGATAGATAGATGGTTGAATAGTACGGGTGTCAGTGGTTATGGGGAGAGGGCAGGAGAAATGATGCTCATCATATGTGAGTCTGTAGAATTCTCTGCCTCAGTGGTGGAGGCCGGTTCTTTGGATACTTTCAAGAGAGAGCTAGATAGGGCTCTTAAAGATAGGATATGGGGAGAAGGCAGGAACGGGGTACTGATCGGGGATGATCAGCCATGATTACATTGAATGGCGGTGCTGTCTCGAAGGGCTGAATGGCCTACTCCTGCACCTATTGTCTGTTGCCTATTGTCTATTATTAAATCCAAAGCCATAATTATGAATCTCAATAGGAACTGTGTACAAGCCGGTGCCTCCGCGCCTAATATATCCATAGATTATTGATTGATTTGAAATTGATTGATTAAAAGATACAGTATGGAAACGGGCTCTTCAGCCCACCAGGTCCACACCAAGCAGCGATCGCCCGCTCACACTAGTTCCATGCTATCCCACTTTTGCATGCGCTCCCTGCACACTGGAGGCGGTTTACAGAGGCTAATTCACCGCACGTCTTTAGGGTGTGGGGGAGACCGGAGCACCTGGAGGAAACCCACGAGGTTACCACGAGGGAGAACGTGCTAGCATGCAACACCCGAGGTCAGGGTTGAACCTGGGTCCCGGGTGCTGTAAGGCAGCAGCTCTACCAGCTGTGCTGACATTGGTTTCATCTCATGAATGGCACAGCGGTAGAGTTACTGCCTCACAGCGCCAGAGTCCCCGGTTCAATCCCGACTGCGGCCGCTGTCTGTACGGAGTTTTACATTCCCCCCCGTGACCTGCGTGGGTTTTCTCCGGGTGCTCCGGTTTCCTCCCAACACTCCAAAGACGTACAGGTTTGCAGGTTAATTGGTAAAATTACGTGTCAGACTGTGTGAGAGGTGATGTGTGGTAAGGAACTGGAGACGCTGGTTTACACCGAAGATAGACACGAACAGCTGGAGTAACTCAGCGGGACCGGCAGCATCTCTGGAGGTGGCGTTTCGGGTCGAGACCCTAAAAGGTGATCGCTGGTCATAGAAACATAGAAACATAGAAATTAGGTGCAGGAGTAGAGGCCATTCGGCCCTTCGAGCCTGCACCGCCATTCAATATGATCATGGCTGATCATCCAACTCAGTATCCCGTACCTGCCTTCTCTCCATACGCCCTGATCCCCTTAGCCACAAGGGCCACATCTAACTCCCTCTTAAATATAGCCAATGAACTGGCCTCAACTACCCTCTGTGGCAGAGAGTTCCAGAGATTCACCACTCTCTGCGTGAAAAAAGTTCTTCTCATCTCGGTTTTAAAGGATTTCCCCTTTATCCTTAAGCTGTGACCCCTTGTCCTGGACTTCCCTAACATCGGGAAGAATCTTCCTGCATCTAGCCTGTCCAACCCCTTAAGAATTTTGTAAGTTTCTATAAGATCTCCTCTCAATCTTCTAAATTCTAGAGAGTAGAAACCAAGTCTATCCAGTCTTTCTTCATAAGACAGTCCTGACATCCCAGGAATCAGTCTGGTGAACCGTCTCTGCACCCCCTCTATGGCAATAATGTCCTTCCTCAGATTTGGAGACCAAAACTGTACGCAATACTCCAGGTGTGTGGTCTCACCAAGACCCTGTACAACTGCAGTAGAACCTCCCTGCTCCTATACTCAAATCCTTTTGCAATGAAAGCCAACATACCATTCGCTATACCATACGGTCGGCATGGACTCGTCGGGCTGAAGAGCCAGTTTCCGCGATGTATCTCTAAAGATAACATTTTCAAATGATTGATTAATTGTTCAATAAAGTGCATATTCTAATTATTTTAATTTTACTTTGTGTAGTATTACGTGTGCTGTTGTATCCTGGGACTCATCGCCTGCTCAGTCTTCCTCAGGATTAGCTTTGAAGTCAAAGCTCTCCTCCTAATTATTGCCTGTGTGGTCTACAACATCATTTTCCTGAAGGATTACGCTTTCTTGTTCGAGCAGTATAAGACATTTCTCTACGGCAGGTATGATTTATTCGGCAGCGGTTACGGGGAGAAGCGCGGACAATGGGGTTGAGAGGGAAAGATGTGGGGAGTCTCGCACACTGGTGGGAGAGTCTAGGACTAGAGGTCACGGCCTCAGAATTAAAGGACGTTCTTTTAGGAAGGAGATGAGAAATTTATTTCGTCAGAGGGTGGTGAATCTGTGGAATTCTTTGCCACCGAAGGCAGTGGAGGCCAAGTCAGTGGATATTTTTAAGGCAGAGATGGATAGATTCTTGATTAGTGCGGGTGTCAGAGGTTATGGGGAGACGGCAGGAGAATGGGGTTAGGAGGGAGAGATAGATCAGCCATGATTGAATGGCAGAGTAGACTCGATGGGCCGAATGGCCTAATTTATTTCTATCACTTATGATCTTATGAGATAGATCAGCCACGATTGGACTAATTCTGCTCATATCACTTGTGATCTTATGATTTCACCAACGGAAAATTATAATCTTCTGTAATATATTCTCTCTATTCTCTCACTGATAGACAACACTTTGTTTCAGACTTCAGACACTTAGAGATACTGAGTGGAAAGTCCCTTCGGCTCGAGAAGTCTGCGCCAATCGACATTCGCTCCTTACACGCGCGCTATCCTACACACTAGGGACAATTTACAATTTTACAGGGGCCAATTAACCTCCACCCATTCACACTAGTTCTATGTTATCCCAGTTTCGTCTCCTGCACCTTAGGGGCAATTAAACAGAAGCCAATTAACCTGCAAACCCGTACATCTTGGGAGTGAGGGAGGAAACCGGAGCTCCTGGAGAAAACCCACGCAGGTCACGGGGAGAACGTGCAAACTCCGTACAGACAGCGCCCGTAGTCTGGGGCGAATCCGGGTCTGTGGCGCTGTGAGGCAGCAACTCTACCGCTGCGCCACCGTGCCGCCCATAACTCACGAAAGACAAGATTCATCTTTAGTTACTTAATGCTGAAAAGAAACAGTGCGTTATTTTTCAATTCCGGGACTCTATGAAAAATGTATATATTTGTCATTAAAAAGGTGCAGCATCACTTTTCTCATGTGCATCGTAAACCGATTATGCCGAGAGCCAATGACGATATTTGAACAATGTTGCAATAATTCGGAGCAACTTATTTTGTCCATTTTGTTTTTCTTTAGTGCCACTCCAAGTCCCACGAAAAATCCAAAGATTATGGCTAGTTTTTACCTCCTCCTGTTTGGATTCACACTGCTGTTCTTAATAAAACAGGTAAAAGTACTGTCGTCGATCATAGACTGTGAAGGAAGGAACCACGTATGCTGGTTTACACTGAAGATAGACACAAAATGCTGGAGTAACTCAGCGGGACAGGCGGCATCTCTGGAGGGAAGGGAAGGGTGACGTTTCGGGTCGAGGCCCTTCGTCAAACAAACAGCTCGTTCCACCCTTTGTGTGCAAAAGTTACCCCTTGGGTTCCTGTTAACTCTTTCCCGCGCTCCTCACCTTAAACCTACGTCCTCTGGTTGTCCATTCCCCTGCTCTGGGCAAGAGACTCCGTGCATTTACCTCATCTATTTCCATTACTGGTAGAGCACTCGATAACCTATTTGATCTCACTGCCGTAATTCAAACTGAATAGACAATAGACAATCAGTGCAGGAGTGGGCCATTCGGCCCTTCGAGCCAGCACCGCCAATCGCTGTGATCGTGGCTGATCATCAATATTCAGTACCCCGTTCCTGCCTTCTCACCATATCATAAAACATATAACCATATAACAATTACAGCACGGAAACAGGCCATCTCGGCCCTACAAGTCCGTGCCAAACAACTTTTTTCCCCTTAGTCCCACCTACCTGCACTCATACCATAACCCTCCATTCCCTTCTCATCCATATGCCTATCCAATTTATTTTTAAATGATACCAACGAACCTGCCTCCACCACTTCCACTGAAAGCTCATTCCACACCGCTACCACTCTCTGAGTAAAGAAGTTCCCCCTCATGTTACCCCTAAACTTCTGTCCCTTAATTCTGAAGTCATGTCCTCTTGTTTGAATCTTCCCTATTCTCAAAGGGAAAAGCTTGTCCACATCAACTCTGTCTATCCTTCTCATCATTTTAAAGACCTCTACCAAGTCCCCCCTTAACCTTCTGCGCTCCAGAGAATAAAGACCTAACTTATTCAACCTATTTCTGTAACTTAGTTGTTGAAACCCAGGCAACATTCTAGTAAATCTCCTCTGTACTCTCTCTATTTTGTTGACATCCTTCCTATAATTGGGCGACCATATCCCCTGACTCCGCTACCTTTAAGAGCGCTATCTAATTCTCTCTTGAAAGCATCCAGAGAATTGGCCTCCACTGCCTTCTGAGGCAGAGGATTCCACAGATTCACAACTCTCTGGGTGAAAAAGTTTTTCCTCATCTCAGTCCGAAATGACCTGACCCCTTATTCTTAAACTGTGGCCCCTGGTTCTGGACTCCACCAACATCGGGAACATGTTCCCTGTGAAAACTAGAAAGATCTCGACCCGAAATGTCACCCATGCCTTCTCCTCAGATGCTGCCTGTCTCGCTGAGTAACTCCAGCGTTTTGTGTCTACCTTCCATGATGTACCCGTGACCAATTTGAGTGGTTGAGTGAGATGCAGACAAAACAGCGTATTCTACCTCTTTACAGAATGCGTATTACTGTCGACTAGACTTCCTGTGGAAGAATAAATTTAAACGGGAGAGAGAGGAAATTGAGACCATGGAGAATCTGAATCGCCTTTTACTGGAGAATGTGTTGCCTGGACACGTTGCAAAGCACTTCATCGGTGAAACCAAGAAGAACGAGGTATGAAGATCTTCCCACCCACCCATTTAATCGATAATGTTTTATTATTAACGTTTTATGTGTCATTCCTAACTGTCACTGTATGTCAGGTTGTCACTGGCGGGCGGAGCACCAAGGCAAATTCCTTGTATGTGAATACTTGGCCAATAAACTTATTCATTCTTTGGTGGGCGCCTGGAACGTGGTGCTGCCGGCAGATATAATGGTGATGTTTCAGAGTTTTACATCGGCACGTGGATTTGCAGGGAATGGAGGGATATGGACCGTGTGGAGGTCGAAAAGGCCTCATGTTTACCTTGGCATCATGTTCGGCCAGGACATTGTGGGCTGAAGGGCCTGTTCCTGTGCTGTCTTGTTCTATTGTCCGAAGAAGAGTCTCGACCTGAAACACCATTTGTTCCTTCTCTCCGGTGATGCTGCCTGTCCCGCTGAGTTACTCCAGCAGTTTGTGTCCATCTTCTGTATTGTTCTTTGTTCTATGACTAAGACGGTAGTGGATGAAAAGTCAAGAGAGTTTATTGTCATGTGTCCCAGATAGGACAATGAAATTCTTGCTTTGCTTCAGCACAACAGAATATTGTAGGCATGAATGCAGAAGAGTTCAGTGTGTCTATATAACATAGACCATATATATACACATAAATAAACATAGAGTGCAATAGGCTGTTATAGTTCAGAGTCTGAGTTTAAAAGCCTGATGGCTGTGGGGAAGCAGCTATTCCTGAACCTGGATGTACCAGATTTCAGGCTCCTGTACCTTCTACCCGATGGTAGCGGAGAGATGAGTATGTGGCCAGGATGGTGTGGGTTCTTGGTGATGCTGGCAGCCTTTTTGAGGCAGCGACTGCGATAGATCCCCTCGATGGTGGGGAGGTCAGAGCCGGTGATGGACTGGGCAGCGTTTACTACTTTCTGCATTCTTCTCTGCTCATGGACGCTCAAGTTGCCAAACCCAAGTGAGCTGCAGTGGGTGGAGGTTCTTGTTGAGGTAGGAGTTGATTTGTGCCATAATCAACCTCTCAAAGCACGGGAAGGCACATCAGTAGTCTCCCTATCAAAGCGTGCGCAAAACGCATTGAGCTCGTCGGGGAGTGATGCTTAGCTGACAATTGAGCTGCCTCCTGATTTTGCCTTGTAAGAGGTGATGGCATTCAAGCCACAGTTGCCGAACATCCGTCTCATCCTCCAGCTTGGAGCAGAAGTCCCCTTTGGCCTTTTTGATGGCATTACCAAGGTCGTATCTGGACGTCTTGTAGACCTCTGTATCTCCAAACCTGAATGCCCGGGAGCTGGACTTCAGAAGAATGCGGATCTCATGGTTCATCCAAGGCTCCTAATTGGGAAACACTCAGAAGGTTTTTGTTAGAGGGCGGTGAATCTGTGGAATTCTTTGCCACAGAAGGCTGTGGAGGCCAAGTCAATGGATATTTTTAAGGCAGAGATAGATAGATTCTTGATTAGTATGGGTGTCGGGTTATGGGGAGAAGGCAGGAGAATGGGGTTAGGTGGGAGCGATGGATCAGCCATGATTGAATGGCAGAGTAGACATGATGGGCCGAATGGTCTAATTCTGCTCCTATCACTTATGATTCAGGACAAGGGGTCACGGCTTAAGGATAAGGGGGAAATCCTTTAAAACCGAGATGAGAAGAACTTTTTTCACACAGGGAGTGGTGAATCTCTGGAACTCTCTGCCACAGTGGGTAGTTGAGGCTAGTTCATTGGCTATATTTAAGAGGGAGTTAGATGTGGCCCTTGTGGCTAAGGGGATCGGGGGGGTATGGAGAGAAGGCGGGTACGGGATACTGAGTTGGATGATCAGCCATGATCATATTGAATGGCGGTGCAGGCTCGAAGGGCCGAATGGCCTACTCCTGCACCTAATTTCTATGTTTCTATGATCCTTGTATATGCTCTCTTTGAAACAGTGTTGATCTCTGAGATAGGCATGGACATTACTTTGGCAATAGACACTAAACGCTGGAGTAACTCAGCGGGTCAGGCAGCATCTCTGGAGACCCTTCTTCAGACTGATGTCAGGGGAGATGGAGATACATGGATCAGGAGGTGTAAGGTGTGAAAACAGGGCAAAGAGAATGGAGATCAAGGAAAGTGTAGAATAGATCATTGTTAGCTGGGAGAAGGTGACAACAAAGCAGAGATAAAATGTAATCGGAGACAGCCAGACTGGTCAGAGAACTGGGAAAGGGAAGGGATGAAGAGAGAGAGGGAAAGCAAGGGTTCCTTGAAGTTAGAGAAGTCAATGCTCATACCGCTGGGGTGTAACGTGAGGTGCTGAACTGAAATGCTGTTTAATGTGCATGGAACATATCAACTTTTATTTAAATTTTACCTCATATGATTTTCCACAGGAATTGTATCATCAGTCGTATGACTGTGTCTGCATCATGTTTGCCTCAGTCCCTGACTTTAAAGAATTTTACACAGAGTGTGATGTTAATAAGGAAGGACTGGAGTGCCTCAGACTGCTGAATGAAATCATCGCAGACTTTGACGAGGTTAGTGTTTTTTGAGCAATATTTTTTGAATTGCCATTTAATTATTGTATGCTATTGTGTGTACGGCCCTGTTACAGTGGGTAGAGCTGCTGCCTCCCTGCGCCAGAGACCCGGGTTCGATCCTGACTTCAGGTGCTATCTGTGACTCAAAGCCCAAACCAAGATGTAGGGAAAGAATGGAGATTTATAGTTACGAAGATAGATGTGGCTTTTTTTAATTTGGTAGAAAGAAAACTGAATTGAGGGGCAGTAGATAATAGGCTTAGAGAATATAGGTTATGGCACTGTGGCACAGTGCTTCCTCACTGCGCCAGAGACCCAGGTTCGATCCTGACTACGGATGCTGTCTGTGCAGAGTTTGCACGTTCTCCCTGTGACCGCGCGGGTTTCCTCCGGGTGCTCCCACATCCCTACGACGTGCGGTTAAATTTCCTCCGTAAATTTTATGGGGTGGCGCAGTGGTAGAGTTGTTGCCTTACAGCGCTTACAGCACCTGACACCCAGGTTCGATCCCGACTACGGGTGCTGTCTGTACGGAGTTTGCACGTTCTCCCTGCGATCGCGCAGGTTTTCTCCGAGATCTTCAGCTTCCTCCCACACTCCAAAGATGTACAGGTTAGCAGGTTGATTGGCTTGGTGTAAGATTAAATTGTCCCTAGTGTGTGTAGGATACCACTGCACCATCGTGCCATAACCGTTATTCTCTATCAGTAACCCTACCATTATTTATCTACTCCTATCTTCTTAACCATAGATCTCCAGACTTTCCTACATCTTGGTTTGGGCTTTGAGTCACAGATAGCACCTGAAGTCAGGATCGAACCCGGGTCTCTGGCGCAGTGAGGCAGCAGCTCTACCCACTGTAAGGAGGCCGTACACACGACAGCGTACAATAATTAATGGCAGTTTCTATACCTTCTCAAAGTACAACTTCGATAGCCATTACTTCACGAGAATGTGATAGTGCTATAGTTTACGCACTCACGACATGACAGGAGCCTCCTGGTGGCGATCCCTGGAAGTGCCCTCTGTAGCGCGCGTCGGGCGACAATTCTGTCAACATGTTGGATGATGACGGAAGCCGACAGCGAGCGACATCGTCTCTGACACACGAGGGAACGAACCAACCAATCTCTTATGATTGCAAAAACGGATCCTCCAGGCATTGCTTCTTGGTTCATTGGTCTTTATTGAAGTAATACATACCGAAGATATCTCATAACTTTCCGTTATCGATAGCTGTTCCATTCATGGCATAGAAATCGTGTAAAAGTGTCTTCTGATAACGGTGTGGCGTCTAGTGCCTCGTGAGATCGTGATAAAAAACTGTCAGCCTTCACATCCTTCGCGACAAACTAAAACTCAAATCTATGAGTCTGCTCTAGTCTCCTCCAAACCCCTCTACGTATCAAATCCCACCTACAAACGTACAGACACAGATAAAAATTAGACATGGCTATAATATACTGACTTGAGCTTAATGGCTCCGACAGTGTTACTGTGCGGGGGGTCGCTGGTCGGCGCGGGATCGGTGGGCCAAAGGGCCTGTTTCTGCACTGTATTCTCTAAAACATAAAACTAAAAAGTAAATTGCCCCCTAGTGTGTGGGGAAAAGGGACGAGAAAGTGGGATAGACAATAGACAACAGGTGCAGGAGGAGGCCATTCGGCCCCTCGAGCCAGCACCGCCATTCAATGTGATCATGGCTGATCATCCCCAATCAGTACCCCGTTCCTGCCTTCTCCCCATATCCCCTGACTCTGCTATCTTTAAGAGCTCTATCTATCTCTCTCTTGAAAGCATCCATAGAACTAGTGCTGCTGGCAACATGGTATTGTGTTTCTTTGTTTGTCTGTAGGCGCGTGTGTGTGCGCGTGTGCGTGTGTGTGTGTGTGTGCGTGCGCGCGTGTGTGTGTGTGTATGTGTATATATATGATCTAGAGATCTATATATGATCCTCTCTCTGTCTCTCTATATATATATGTATATATATATATATAGTGTGTGTATATATATATATATGATCTATATATATGTGTGCATTTGTATGTGTACGGTATATATATACACTCACTGAACTTTCTCGTTTGCTATATTGTTTACAGTGTACTATGTTTACATATACTGTGGTGCTGCTGAAAGTAAGAATGTCATTGTTCTATCTGGGGTAGACACAAAAATGCTGGAGAATCTCAGCGGGTGAGGCAGCATCTATCGAGCTTCTTCAGACTGAAAAGGGTCTAGACCTGAAACGTCACCTATTTCCTTCGCTCCATAGACGCTGCTTCACCTGCTGAGTTTCTCCAGCACTTTTGTCTACCTTTGATTTTTCAAGCATCTGCAGTTCTTTCGTAAACATTGTTCTATCTGGGACGCATGAGAATAAAACACTCTCGACTCTCTGGAACTAGTGTGAACGGGTGACCGATGGTCGCCGTGGATTCGGTGGGTCGACGGACCTGTTTTCCGTGCTGTGTCTCTAAACTAAACTGAGTGTTCGAGGGCCTGAAACATCGGGCCTGTAGCGGCGACTGTGGAGGCCTCGATAGGCCCCGACAACGGGTGAACAGAGGAAGAGGACTGAACTTTGGTGCCTTCCCTCACAGTGGGAAACGTTGACTCCGCTGGAGGGGATGTTTTTTTATGTTTTACGTTAAATTCTACAGTGTTATGTTTGTCTTATTTGTGTGCTGCAAATTTCACTGCACCACGTGGTGCATGTGACGATAAATGTCCTTTGTCCTTTAAACTAAGCCGTACGTGCTATGTTTTTCCACAGCTGTTGTCAAAGCCGAAATTCAGCAGTGTGGAGAAGATCAAAACCATTGGGAGCACTTACATGGCAGCAGCGGGCCTCAGCATAGGCACAGGACAGGAAAATAAACAGGTAATCAGCTCAGTACACTTCAGTTGATTGTCAGTAGACAATCTGCAGTTGTATAGAGCTTCTTCTGCAGTTGTATAGGGCTCTGGTGAGACCACACCTGGAGTATTGCGTACAGTTTTGGTCTCCTAATTTGAGGAAGGACATCCTTGTGATTGAGGCAGTGCAGCGTAGGTTCACGGGATTGATCCCTGGGATGGCGGGACTGTCATATGAGGAAAGATTGGGCTTGTATTCACTGGAGTTTAGAAGGATGAGGGGGAATCTTATAGAAATGTAAAAAATTATAAAAGGACTGGACAGGCTAGATGCAGGAAAAATTTTCCCAATGTTGGGCGAGTCCAGAATCAGAGGCCACAGTCTTATAATAAAGGGGAGGTCATTTAAGACTGAGGTGAGCAAAAACTTTTTCACCCAGAGAGTTGTGAATTTGTGGAATTCCCTGCCACAGAGGGCAGTGGAGGCCAAGTCACTGGATGGATTTAAGAGAGTTAGATAGAGCTCTAGGGGCTAGTGGAATCAAGGGATATGGGGAGAAGGCAGGCACAGGTTATTGATAGGGGACGATCAGCCATGATCACAATGGATGGCGGTGCTGGCTCGAAGGGCCGAATGGCCTCCTCCTGCACCTATTTTCTTTGTTTCTATGACACAAAATGCTGGAGTAACTCAGCGGGTGAGTCAGCACCTCTGGGGAGAGGAATGGGCGACGTTTCGGCTCGAGACCCAAGGGGGTCTGTGGGAAAGAGAAACTAAACTAATGTTCCTTCCCACAGATGCAGCCTGACCTGCAGAGTATTTTCACCATTTTTTGTTTTTTTCTGACTACTCCTTATTATTTACTTATTGTATGTATAATATGTTGTCATTTTGTTACGTTGACAGGATAAGGAAAAGCCTTGCGCTCACATTGGAATCATGGTGGAATTTGCCACTGCACTGATGAGTAAACTAGATGGCATCAACAGACATTCATTCAATAATTTCAAGCTGAGAGTTGGTATGTTATATTCTATAATTATTTGAGGTCGCTTTATTAAGTGCAATTAATAATGCCGATGGGTTAGTTTGTTTTAGTGATGCACCAGCATGGAAACGGGCTCTGCGACCCTCGAGCCCACGCCGACCATCGATCGCCCGTTCACGCTAGTTCTATCCCAATCTGACCTCTCTGTCCTGGGTCTCCTCCATTGCCAGAGTGAGCAACACCGGAAATTGGAGGAACAGCACCTCATATTCCGCCTGGGCAGCTTGCATCCAGATGGCATGAATGTTGAATTCTCCCAATTTTGCTAGCCCTTGCTGTCTCCTCCCCTTCCTTAACCCTCGAGCTGTCTCCTCCCATCCCCCCGCCCTCGGGCTCCTCCTCCTCTCCTTTTTCCTTCCTTCTCCCCTCCCACCCCCCATCAGTCTGAAGAAGGGTTTCGGCCCGAAACGTCGCCTATTTTCTTCGCTCCATAGATGCTGCTGCACCCGCTGAGTTTCTCCAGCAATTTTGTGTACCTTAACCATATAACCATATAACAATTACAGCACGGAAACAGGCCATCTCGACCCTTCTAGTCCGTGCCGAACACATAATCTCCCCTAGTCCTATATACCTGTGCTACTTCAGACCATAACCCTCCATTCCCTTCCCATCCATATAACTATCCAATTTATTTTTAAATGATAAAAAACGAACCTGCCTCTCCACCACCTTCACTGGAAGCTCATTCCACACAGCTACCACTCTCTGAGTAAAAAGTTCCCCCTCATGTTACCCCTCCATAGAAACTTCACCCCCTTATTTCTCATGTTTTGTCTACCTTCTTGTTTGAATCTCTGCCCTACCTTAGATGTGGCCCTTGTGGCTAAAGGGATCAGGGGGTATGGAGAGAAGGCATGTACGGGATACTGAGTTGGATGATCAGCCATGATCATATTGAATGACGGTGCAGGCTCGAAGGGCCGAATGGCCTACTCCTGCACCTATTTTCTATGTTTCTATGTTTCTCATCTACTCCCTGCACACTTGTAAGGTAGACAAAAATGCTGGAGAAACTCAGCGGGCGAGGCAACATCTATGGAGCGAAGGAATAGGTGACGTTTCGGGTCTCGACCCGAAACGTCACCTATTCCTTCCCTCCATAGATGCTGCCTCACCCGCTGATTTTCTCCAGCATTTTTGTCTACCTTCAATTTTTCCAGCATCTGCAGTTCTTTCTTACACCCTACACACTTGGGACAATTTACAGAGGGGCTAATTAACCTTCAAACTGACACGTCCTTGGGATGTGGGAGGAAAACGGAGCACCCGGAGATACCCTGAGGTCAGGATCCAACCCATTGGTTCCCTGGCTCTGTGAGGCAGTGGATACACCAGCTGTGCCACTGTGCTGCAAGTCTTCCTAAAAACTAATTAATTGCCATTGTTAATTGCAAATAATGCCAACCAGTTAGTGGCTGAAAGTCATGCGCACTGTAAGGGGTACGCCATTTAGAACGGAGACGAGGAACCACTTTTTCTCACAGAGAGTGGTGAGTCTGTGGAATTCTCTGCCTCAGAGGGCGGTGGAGGCGGGTTCTCTGGATGCTTTCAAGAGAGAGCTAGACAGGGCTCTTAAAGATAGCGGCGTCAGGGGATATGGGGAGAAGGCAGGAACATAGAAACATAGGAAATAGGTGCAGGAGTAGGCCATTCGGCCCTTCTAGCCTGCACCGCCATTCAATATGATCATGGCTGATCATCCAACTCAGTATCCCAACCATTCCTTCTCTCCATGCCCCCTGATCCCTTTAGCCACAAGGGCCACATCTAACTCCCTCTTAAATATAGCCAATGAACTGGCCTCAACTACCTTCTGTGGCAGAGAATTCCACAGAGTACTGATTGGGGATGATCAGCCATGATCACATTGAATGGCGGTGCTGGCTCGAAGGGCCGAATGGCCTACTCCTGCACCTATTGTCTGTATTTTTTAGTGAAAAGCTTTTCCCTGTACTCTTGGTAAATGGTGACAGTAAACTGAAATAACTAAACCAAACTTTACACAGATGGTACAAAAGCAGTTCAAGTGTTGAAGAAACAAAATATTAAGAAATATAGTGTGTCGGGAGTGGGAGAGTGGACTAACATAGAACTGGTATGAATGGATGAGTTATGGTCTGTGTGAACTCATTGGGATGTAAGGTCTGTTTCAATGCTGGGTCTCTACGCCAAACTAATCTAATTTAAATATTTAATTTGTGGCAGAATTATGCGGCTTTTTTTATCCGGGGGGGTGGGGAAAGTGGAAGAATTTTGTACGGAAGAACAATTTATGCTTTTAAAACTCAAAACAAGTTTAACATTTTGTGAGATGTACCTTCTCCATTCAATAGAAATGGTCGTTTGCTCATTTACTCAGCATGTATTTTTTGTTGTTGTTTTGAACAGGTATAAACCATGGGCCTGTAATTGCTGGTGTCATTGGAGCACAGAAGCCTCAGTACGATATATGGGGGAATGCTGTTAATGTTGCCAGCAGAATGGACAGCACTGGTGAACTTGGGAAAATACAGGTAAAGTGTTCCTTGCGATTACGAAATGCGCGTGTGTGAGACTTAAGTGATTTGATCATTGATTAGGAAACTGATTCACTCCCATCGGGCAAAAGGCATCGAAGTGTGAAAACGCACACCTACAGATTCAGGGACAGTTTCTTTCCAGGAACACACTACCAACAACGAGATAGCAGTCCTGAGCTACTATCAACCTCATAGGGGATCCTCGGACTATCTTTAATCGGACTTACTCGATATTATCTTGTACTTAACGCTATTCTCCTCATCATGTGTCTGTATACTGGAGGACGGCTTAATTGTAATCATGTATTGTCTTTCCGCTGACTGATTAGCACACAACAAAAGCTTTTCACTGTACCTCTTCATAACAAGAGGAGTTGATTATAGGAGCAAAGAGGTCCTTTTGCAGTTGTACGGGGCCCTAGTGAGACCACACCTGGAGTTTTGTGTGCTGTTTTATTGGTCCCCTAATTTGAGGAAGGAAATTCTTGCTATTGAGGGAGTGCAGCGTAGGTTCACCAGGTTAATTCCTGGGATGGCGGGACTGTCATATGCTGAGAGAATGGAGCGGCTGGGCTTGTACACTCTGGAGTTTAGAAGGATGAGAGGGGTTCTTATTGAAACATATAAGTTTATTAAGGGTTTGGACACGCTAGAGGCAGGAAACATGTACCCGATGTTGGGGGAGTCCAGAACCAGGGGCCACAGTTTAAGAATAAGAGGTAATCCATTTAGAACGGAGACGAGGAAACACAGAGAGTTGTGAGTGTGGAATTCTCTGCCTCAAAGGGCGGTGGAGGCCGATTCTCTGGATACTTTCAAGAGAGAGTTAGATAGGGCTCTAGAAGATAGCGGAGTCAGGGGATATGGGGAGAAGGCAGGAACAGGGTACTGATTGGGGATGATCAGCCATGATCACATTGAATGGCGGTCTTGGCTCGAAGGGCCGAATGGCCTACTCCTGCATCTATTGTCTATTGATACACGTGACAATAAACGATACAACCCTGGGAGAGGCATTAATATCAAGTATCACGGAGATCGGGAAGGTAAGATGGGAATGCTCAGCTGTTTTGATAGGGAATAAAGTCAGGAGAGCTGTCGTGGGTTTTTGGATAAGTTTGGCGAGGCTAAGACAGGGGATGAGGAAAGATGCTAAGATATCTGTGCTTTTAGTTTAGTTTAGAGATACAGCGCGGAAGCAGGCCCCTTCGGCCCACCGACCAGCGATCCCCGCACATTAACACTGGGGACAATTTACACATGCACCAAGCCAATTAACTCACAAATCTGTACGTCTTTGGAGTGTGGGGGGAAACCGAAGATCTCGGAGAAAACCCACTCAGGTCACGGGGAGAACGTACAAACTCCGTACAGACAGCACCCGTAGTCAGGATCGAACCCGGGTCTCCGGCGCTGCAAGCGTTGTGATAGCCCTGTCCCACGGTACGAGTTCATTCCAAGAGCTCTCCCGAATTAAAAAAAAAAATCAAACTCGTGGTAAGCACGGAGAATGAACGTAGCGGGTACGTTGGAGCTCGGGGACGTCTCTTAGCGCTAACGGCAGGTACTCGGGAAGATTCGCTAACGCCAGGTAAGCATGGGAAGACTCGTGAAGATTTATCAACATGTTGAAAAATGTCCACGAGAGCCCCGAGTACCGACGAGTGGCCATTACCGTAAATCTCTTGAGTTCGAATCTTGGCAAACTCGGGAGAACTCTTGGAATGAACTCGTAGCGTGGGACAGGGGTTTAAGGCAGCAACTCTACCGCTGCTGTTATCTGTGCGATGTTCTGTGCATTGATGCGACTATTGTATAATTTCAGGTGACAGAAGAGACTTGTAAAGTTTTGAGAGAGCTGGGATATTCTTGCGAATCTCGAGGACTGATCAGCGTGAAAGGGAAAGGGGATCTCCAGACTTACTTTCTCTGCATGGACATGAACAAGTCGCACTGAATCCTGAACTGACCTCGGGACAAGACACACACTGAACGCAAAAGACTAACTACTGGAGCTTGCAGTAGCGTTAAGCAATATTTCTCTTCACCAAGATTGCCATTTGCACTGGAGACGTTTATGAATTTTGTATGGAAAAAAAAGTCACAGCAATAAGTGTTATTTTCAAATCTGAAACCGGAAAAAAAAACCCACGCAAATGATAAGTACAGAGATGACTTTTTTATTCGAACTCTTGAGGTACAAGAATCTTGTTAATGACGTTGCAGTTATTTTACAATCTTTTAATTTGGTGATAACACAATCCACTGCCTATGGCTGACGAGTGAATGTGGAAAATGCATTCAGTTTAATTGTACATACACGTCCGCAGTCATTCTTTCTGTTTCATGCCGGAATAATAATAATTTACATAAATTGTGATACATATGGACTGTAAATACCTGTGTCGAGGAAAATATTTCTATATTTTTTGGATTTTAAAAATGAACAAAAGCATTGTTAGCAGGATTGTACTTGTCTGATCAGCAGAATTGTTACATAACACATATACGTTTCCTTATCTGTGTTCACTTTAAAAAAAAAGTCTTGAGCTGAAAACTCACAATAAGTGGATACTGCACTGCTGATACGTGGTTATTATTACATAATTCAAGGATATCTTCATTCATATTCATTTCTTGATTCTAGTTTACCCACCAAATGTAGTTTCAGGCACTGTGCTAATAATGTCAAGAAGGGACTTGTATGCTTTACCGAATCATGTCATTCAAAGTATTTAAGGTACATTTTTTGAAAGATTGGAATATTGAGGGCAATGAGGAACTGGCATTGAAACGGAGTTGAGGTCAGTCATGAGTAAACTGAATGGTGGGCTAGATAGTTCTATTGTAGACCCAAAACAATGGAGGAATTCCTTCTCTCCAGAGGTGCTGCCTGTCCCGCTGAGTTACTCCAGCTTTTTGTGTCTATCCTCAGTTTAAAGCAGCATCTACAGCACCTTCATACACACCTGTTCTCATAGTGGTGTGTGTTTCTGTGAACCACAGGCTGCATTTGCCGAATGCTGTTGCCTACCATTTTATTTTGGACATTGTCTCGGTCTTGTCTATTCACTCTTGAAGTTAATGCATTGTGGCCCTCTATCCAATTCTTTAACGGCACAGAGCTCAAAAATGTTTCACGGTTGAAACAGCATTGTGGAGTTTAATTTAATACGTGATCTTTTGACGGCAGTCAAGATTCTTTTTGTGTAATATGTGATTATTCGAATTCGAAGTGAACTCATGCATTTTAATAATATGCCCGATTCTAAATTACTCCATAACTCTAGTCATAACTGTTGACCAGTTTTTTAAAGCGCAAATATAGCTGATAAGTCTTTTACCTTTGCCAGAGATTTTATCCCCCAGCCTTTTGAGGAGTACCTTTAAATTATTAAGCTGTAATTGAGTTCCTGTACTTTTTGTATGTGGTAGATTTAAGGAAAATGGCATCTTCAATGTATTTACTTTATTTTGTATTTTAATAACCCTCATTAATTCTGACTGTTGACCTGAGTGGATATCATGACTAATGTCAATTCTAGTAAAAATATGCACTGTTTTAGGAAAAGAACAAACTGTAATGGATTTTTAAAAAGTTTTCTTTTACAAAAACAAATTGTTCAGTAATTTTTTTAAAATCATTTTCTATGCTGCATGATCGGTCGCTTATGAATGAAGTGTGTGTTAGTGAAGACAAACGTTTCTCTGGTACTACTGAAGCAAATAGATCACAATAAATTAGACCTGTAATAGTACAACTTGTCAAAGTTCTTGATATTCAAGGGAATCTGGAAAAGGATCGATTGACTTTGAAAATGTTTAAACACTAATTATTCCACAATATACTAGATATTTCAGAACATAATAACACAACAACCTGGAAACATTTCACACGAGGGCTTTCGAACTGGGCAATTTTACCTGGACAGCTTACAACCCAGTGGCATGAACGTTGGTTTCTCTAATTTGAAGTAACCCGCATTCCCTCCTCCCCCGCCATCATCCTACCAGTTCCACTCCTCGCACCAGTTCCATTCTGTTCGCATTGTCTGTCAGTTGTACAGAGACAACGAAATGCATTTAGCATCCCCCCATAGCAAACGATTTGTAAATAATAATAAGGGTCCGGGGGGGGGGGCAGAGCAGTTCCCATACCATACTGTGATGCAGTTGGTAAGGATGCTCTTGATGGTGCAGCAGTAGAAGTTCACCAGGATCTGAGGAGACAGGTGGACCTTCTTCCTCAGGAAGACTTATCACCCCCCCCCCCAACCCCCACTGTCTGAAGAAGGGTTCTGACCCAAAATGTCACCTGCCCTTTCTCTACAGAGACGCTTCCCGACCCACTCCAGCACTCTGTGTCTATCTCCGGCACGAACCAGCACCAGCAGACCATTCCGACACTCCCTAAGCCAGACATTATACTGAGTGTGATGAGGAGATAATGGTGATGGATCAAGAGCTTGGCCAATGCTACCAGAAAGGCAAAGAGAAATAGGATTGAAGAGGCATGCAAGGGGAGCCGATAGTCTTGGCAGCTGAAGGCAACGGGCTTTGGTTAACATTGTGGATGTGCAGGGGCCTTACATCTTCAAGGATTGCGTTCCACTTCATGTCTATAGCAAGAAATATTTACGGTGAGTACATTTCTCTTCCATTGAGGGATTGGAAAACTAGAAAGAGCATTTTAACTTTAAAATTGAGGCACTGTTTAGATGGAAACCAATGTAAATAGCCACAGTGTTAATTGGTGAATGGTATATAGGGGGAATTGAAACATTATTTTAAAACTTGCATTGTGAATTTCTTCATTGTACCCGAGTTGACTGACCAGACGCTATGATTATTGCCTTGTGTAACAAGGTACAGTGAAAAGCTGTGTTTACTATACTTTAGATTAGATAGACTACAGCTCGGCATTCAATACCATCATCCCCTCCAAGCTGGTTACACGAGGAGGTGTGGTGATTCGGAGCTCCCGTCCAGACTCAAGAACTAGTGGAATTCGGAGGAGATCCAGCGGTACTTTAAACATCTGAGTATATCGCTGCAACGCTGCAGAGACTTGTTTTAAAGTTTTTCTGCTCGTTTTGGGACCTATCAATTGACTGCGTAGCTCCCACTATGGTGGCTGGGAACCTGCCAGGAAAATGTTTGCAAACCAAAAGAGGGGAGAAAACCAAAAGAGGGGAGAAAGTCCTGAAGATCTTTCTGGACTTGTACAACTGTGTCCAGAACAACCCCCTTACTGCCTCGTCGGGGTTGACCTGCTCCGGTCTGGTTTCCGTGGGGTGTGCGAGGTTTTCTGCACCTCCACCGTCTCGACCTTCTTTTGCGGCCTTGGAGTTTGGAGCTGACGACGAAGCCTCCTTTCTCTCGGCAAGACCGAGGGAGATAAGAGGCTTCCAACAACAGTCCCTTTCGTTGCTGTAGGAGCGGTGAAGAACAGCTGGGATTGCCTGCGAAGGTCAGCAGCTCGCCAGGGAACGCAGGAGAGCCGAGATAATCTAGCGAAGAGGTGGTGACGACACCACTTGGCCTCCCTCCCTCGAACTATTCCATATTGTTTTTGTGTTTGGACTTGACCTTGTGCCATTTGGACTGTCTGTGTCTCAGGCTTTAAATAAGTGATATGTTTTACATTGTAGCATCTGTTACTATGCTGGGTCAGTGTTCTGGGGGAGCGGGGCCTTCCAGGAACTATGCTCAGGCAGCTGCTTCAGCTACTGCTCTTGTGGCCCGGTTCCCCATGAAGAACCTGCCTTTTGAGTATGGGGTACGGTGCTACTTGCCCCCCCCAGATCAATCTGGAGGACAGCTCGGCTGTCGTGGCAGTGGCGGCCAAGCCCGCAGGTGTCCTGTACGTGGCCAAAATGTTCGGGAAGGCTGTGCTCTTCCTTGAGTCCGTTGAGGGGGTGAATAAAGGGGTCTCAGTGGGGGGAACATTCCTGCAGGTCTAGCCCGTAGGGTCCATCGCGCAGCGGGAGGTCCTTTCCAACGTCCCGCCCTGCGTCACAAACGAGGCCCTCCTTCCCCACCTTCACACCCTGGGGAAGGCACTCACGGTATTCCCAGGGGTTCCGCAGGAAGGAGCTGCGGCACGTTCTTTCCCACCGGCGCCAGCTGACGATGATGCCGGACCAGGAGGAGGTAGTTGCCGGGCGCTTCCGTGTCCAGCAGGATGGGCGTGACTTCACCGTCTACTGGACATCGGAGCGTCCAAGGTGCCACGCCTGTAAGGAAGTGGGGCTTATTCGGAGGAATTGCTCCAAATCCCACGAGGGGACCTCTGCCTCCGGTGTCACTAACCCCCCCCTCCACCGGCCCCCCAGGGTTGGGACTGAGGTGGAGGAGAGACCAGCGGGTGGGGCAGAGGCAAACCAGGTGCAGGGTGGGGCGGGCGTCTCCAGCACTGAAGGTGTGTCCGGAGTTGGGGTTTGTGACTCCATCGTCAGTGAGTGGGTGGAAGGGGAGATCCGCGAGTTCACCACGGCCACGGAAGGGGCCCAACATCGGCCCAGACTGGCCTCCCGCTGGTGGCCGGACTTACACGAACTCACCAGCTCGCTGAACCTCATCCTCAAAATGACCGGCGTCAGCTCAGGTCCTTTTCGGACGACCTGGAGAAGGACGCCAAGGCCAAGAGCAGCGTCGCTCCTGCTGAGGGTGGAGGGAGCAGTAGAGCATCACTTGTAGCAAAGATCTGGAAGGTAAGACCCACCGCCAATCCACCT
Source organism: Leucoraja erinaceus (assembly GCF_028641065.1). Lineage (NCBI taxonomy): Eukaryota > Metazoa > Chordata > Chondrichthyes > Rajiformes > Rajidae > Leucoraja > Leucoraja erinaceus. Next base: position 4,610,074 of record NC_073393.1, read on the forward strand.
CGTGTCCATAGGGGGAGGAGCAGCTCTGCTGTCAGTGACCGGGGGACTGGTGAGGGGATCTAGTGTACTCCTGACATGGCGATCACCATAGCCAGTTACAACATAAATGGCAGCAGGAGGCCTCTCCGCAGGTTTAACCATCTCTTAACCCTGAGGGATGGGAAATATGCGGTGAGCTTCCTGCAGGAAACCCACACCACCCCAGGAGACAAGTCCACCTGGCTCCTGGAGTGGGGTGGTGAGGCCTTCATGAGCCACCTCAGCTCCATTTCCAGTGGGGTGGCCATTTTGTTGGCCCCGAATTTCCGGCCTGAGATCCTAAAGGTCCAGGAACTGGTGCCAGGCCGCTTGCTTCACTTGGCCGTGCGCCTGGATGGCGTGCCGTTGCGTTTTGTCAACGTGTACGCCCCCAAGCCCGCCGTGTTGCAGACGCGCCTGTTCCGGGAGGTGTCTGCCCTGCTGAGCTCCATCGACCCTGGTGACTGTGTGATCCCGGGGGGGATTTCAATTGTACCCTTGAGGAAGGAGACCGTTCCGGTATCCAGCGTGGTCAGGAGTCGGTGAAGAAGTTGAAGGAGCTCGTGGGCTCCTCTGACTTGGTAGACACCTGGAGGAACCTCCACCCCGACTCTAGGGCCTTCTCCAGGAGGTCAGAGGGGGGTGGGTCTCGCATCGACCGCCTGTACATTTCACGGGCGTACCGTCTCCCGTGCCTCGGAGGCCTCCATGCTGCCGGTCCCGTGCTCGGACCACCACCTGGTGTGGGCGGAATTCACTCCACTGCGCACGAGGGGAGGGTCCGCGTACTGGCATTTTAACAACTGGTTGCTGGAGGATCGCCGCTTCCGGGACTCGTTTGAGAGGTTCTGGAATACCCGGAAGGGGAAGCGGGGAGGATTTCAATCCCTGCGGCTACGGTGGGACGTGGGCAAGGCCGACATCCAGTGTTTCTGTCAGGAGTACACTAGAGGGTCGACCACAAGACGCGATTCCAAGATCAGACAGCTCGGGAGCGAGCTGCTCCATTTGGATTCGCGTCTAATTCAGACCGTCGGGGACATGATCCGCTGGATGGAATTCCAGGAGAAGAAGAAGGCATTGAAGGAGCAATCCCAAGGCGCATACGTGAGGTCGTGGATCCAATTGCTCCACGATTTGCTCTAATCCTTTAAGAATTTACGGGTCTACGGTTGGGTGTAGGGAGAACAGAAAACATTCTTGGCAAGTCTTCTATGAGACTTTGGTTCGGACACTTTTGGAGTATTGCATGCATTTCTAGTCGGCCCATTAAAGGAAGGACGTGGAGACTGGAAAAGGTGCAGAGGAGGATTACCAGAATGCTGCCTGGATTAGAGGGCAATAGTTACCAGCAGGGGTCAGGGAAAGAGCGTTCACGTCGCGGCCCCGTTTCCACCAATCTTTCCACCACCAGAAGCAACAAGACAGACACCATTGTAGGCAGATGCCGAGACGTGCGTTCAGCTCTGGCTGAACAACTTCCAATCTTGTGTGTGGACTCGATAAGTAGATGAAGAAGGAGGAGCTACCAGCAGAGATTGGACAATCGTGCATTATTTTCTCTGGAATGATGGAACTGGAGGGGAGAAGTGATCGAAGTGGACAATACATAGTTCGGGGAGACAGACGGAACTTTGTCTCCTTTTCCATGGGTTGAAATGTCAAAGACTAGAGGGGCACAGCTTTAAGGTGAGAGAGGCACAACGTTTAAAGGGTATAAATGTGGGGACAACTTTTTTCAGAAGTTGCTTAGAATATGTTGCCAGTTATGGTGGTGGAGGCAAATTCCATCGTGGCATTTAAGAGGCTTTTAGATAGGCACTAGGATATGGAGTGATAGGCACATGGATATGTATGGAATGGAGGTATATGGATCTCTAGACAGAGAAGCTTAGTTTAACTTGGCATCACGAACTGTATGGCTGTTATGGGCCTGTTCCTGTTCCGTTCTATGAGCATCTATTTGATCAGTTTTGTTTTGAAATGTGTGTTGCACTAGAATTGAATGTGCCACTCAAAGTTGTTGCTTTTGTTTGGGAGGGGTTGCTTGTGCGTTGCTGTGCCTCATCGATGGCTGATCGTGCTGGTAATGAGAAGATAAGAAGCAAAACGTCTTGCCCCTATCTTAGTTGCCAAGATTTAGCAAGGAGAGCAGTCATGCTTTGTGATTTTAATTCGTAGGATGTGGAAAGAGAATTGTGCAACTTGTAAGAAAGCTTAAGCATTTTTGAGCAGGGCTAACGTTTTTCAATGCGGCAGAGAATAGATCTGGAAGAACAAGTAACTGAGCTAGAAAATGCTGCACTTTGACATCTAAGGACTCGTGCTGCAGTCAGACTTCTAGACTGGAAAACCTGACAGCAACTATCACTAAGGAATGAAGGTAGACACAAAATGCTGGAGTAACTCAGCGGGTTGAGGCAGCGTCTCTGGAGAGAAGGAATGGGCGACGTTTCGGGTCGAGACCCTTCTTCAGACGGATGAGGAATAAGGAATGTTGTGGAAGGAGTTAAGAACATTAATGACGGAATTTTGACGAGCTTATCAAAGACGATCAGATAATTATTGGAACTGGTGATGTGTTCTCGTCATGGATGTTGATTTTGGGCACAGATGAAATGAGGAAGAGCAAGGAAGGAGGCATACTTGGTGAGGGAAGTTCGATTTTTTAAACGTTTAGAACAAAAGGTTGTGAATCGAAGCTTTTCGATATTTGTCAAGGGAGAGGTATGGAGTTAATGCATAGGAAATGGGACTTTTGGAAGGATTCAACGGTAACGACTTCAGTCTTAATAATTAATAGAAAGGACATTTTTGCTCCTTTGGTACTGACCCAGGTAGATTAAGCAAGTATTAATGTTGATCACAAAATTAACAAATGTTACAGCATTTTGTCTGGTACACTAATGCTCTTTAAGGAGGGAAATCTATATTTTTTTAATCACAGTAATCTACAATAGATCCCTAAGCGTTATGATAAACTTGCGTTTAAGAAGAAATTGCAGATGCTGGAAAATCGAAGGTAGACAAAAGTGCTGGAGAAACTCAGCGGGTGCAGCAGCATCTATGGCACAAAGGAAATAGGCAACGTTTCGGGCTGAAACCCTTCTTCAGACTGATGTAGGGTGGAGGGGGGGGGGCGGGGAGAAGAAAGGAAAAAGGAAGAGGAGGAGCCTGAGGGCTAAGGGAGAGCTGAGAAGGGGAGGAGACAGCAAGGGCTACCGGAAATTGGAGAATTCAATGTTTATGCCGCTAGGGTGCAGACTGCCTAAGCGGAATATGAGGTGCTGTTCCTCCAATTTCCGGTGGTGCTCACTCTGGCCATGGAGGAGGCCCAGGACAGAGAGGTCGGATTCGGAATGGGAGGGAGAGTTGAAGTGCTGAGCCACCGGGAGATCAGGTTGGTTAATGCGGACCGAGCAGAGGTGTTTGGCGAAACGATCGCCAAGCCTACGCTTGGTCTCACCGATAGATTAACTTGCGTAATCTTAAACGCCACTCAAGTATAAATGCCAGGGAAACAAGAACTCAAATGGCGGTGATATTATGAACTGGATTTATGAGTTATCAATAGACAGTTGCGGCAAATCTACTTACTACGTAATATGGAGGTGTCCATTTTTAAACAGTCATCTTGATAAACACATGCAAAAAGCTTTTAATAATCCATGAACATTAAAGACTAAATAATAGTTTAGTAAAAAGTTTTTAAAAAAATGCCACATTTATTATACAAACACTTTACAGTGCAAAATTCTTACAAAATCATTAATGTGTTGATTATGTTTTTAGGATGAAACACGTTCCTACATTATCTGATTACTGGAATGTCCCTGGGAACGGTGTTGGCTGTTTCGGACTGGGACAGCTCAGTGACTTCCATCTCCTCCGCCAGGTTGCTGCCTTTGGCTCCTGCAACAGTAAGTTTCCAGTGTGGGAAGGAAGTGCAGATGCTGGTTTACACCGAAGATAGACACAAAATGCTGGAGTAACTCAGCGGGACAGGCAGCATCTCTGGAGAGAAGGAATGGGTGACGTTTCGGGACGAGACTTCTTCAGTCTCAAGAAGGGTCTCGACCCGAAACATCACCCGTTCCTTCTCTCCAGAGATGCGGCCTGTCCCGCTGAGCTACTCCAGTAAATTTCCAGTTACGCTTATGCTAGAAGAGTCAGGAATTCTGAGATTTAATCCGTAGAGGTACCACCTCTCACCATAATTCATCTCACTGTTGAACTGGCACATCAGAGTCATACAGTGCAGAAACAGGCCCTTCGGCCCAACTTGCCCACACTGGCCAACATGCCCATCTACACCAGTTCCACCTGCCTGTGTGTGGCCCATATCCCTCTAAACCTGTCCTATCCACATATCTGTCTAATTGTTTCTTAAACGTTGCGATCGTCCCTGCCTCAACTACCTCCTGTGGCAGCTCGTTCCATACACCTAAAGTTGCCCCTCAGATTCCTATTAAATCTTTCCCCTTCACCTTAAACCTATGTCCTCAGGTCCTCGATCCCCTACTCTGGGCAAGAGACTGTGTGCTGGACTCTGACCTGTGAGTAAGTGTTGCCCTTGCCAGGCCTCTGGTGGGATAATACTGAAGTTTGAGGGGATGCATCTTCTTACTTTCTCCCAATTTGAAGATTGTGGGTAGGCACAATAATGTCACACAGCAAGGAACCAGGCCCTTCCACCCAACCTGCCCATGCTGACCGGGATGCCCCACCTTGACCCAAATCCCTCTAAACCTGTCCTATATATGTACTTGTCTAAAATAGTCATGGTACACCCACCAAGGTTTAGGTTTGTTATTGTCACATGCACTGAGGTACAGTGAAAAGCTCCACATGACATTAATGCAATCAAGGCAAACTCGAGTACCATAGGTCGAGCATGAGGAAAGACAGAGTACAGAATATACTTCTCAGCGTTGTGGTGCACCAGTTCCAGAGACAAAGTCCAACATCCGCAATGAGGTAGAGGAGAGTCGGACAGTGCCCTAACCTATGGAGGGACCGTTCGGAAGTCTGATAAGTAGTAAGGAGAATGATGATCTGACACTTAGATAGATTTGGCCATGGAAAATAATTCCCTCTTACGAACAGAGGGCATAGGTTTAAGGTGAGAGGAGAAAGATTTAATAGGAACCTGAATAACTTTTTCCACCCAGACGGTGGTGGGTATATGGAACGAGCTGCCGGAGGAGGTAGTTGAGGCAGAAATTATAATGGCATTTAAAAGACATTTGGACAGTTGCATGGATAGAAAAGGTTTAGAGGGTATGGGCCAAACATGGGCAGGTGGTACTAGTGTAGATGGGGCCTTTTGGTCGGCATGGGCATGCTGGGCCAGTTTCCGTTCTGTATGACTCTGACCAGCCAGGAAACATTTCACAGGGTATCGATACAAGATTTGAAAGCAAGGTTTTATCTTCTACCAGCGTTATAATTTAGAAGATTTAACGTAGAATATTTATTCCAGAAAACAAGCCGATCCCTGGTGTTAGACCTTGCAGTGATCACAGGCATAGATTGGTGATTATCACATTGAGTTCCGACTGCCACCTGCTGGCTCTTTCCAAACTAACAATTGGTGAAGCTAAGATGAAGAGATGAGGTGCACCCCTATGGTCAACTTGTCTCACACCAGTCTTTCAAAAGGAACCACCACGTGGGCCAAGTGTAATGGGGTACCACCACTCAAGAAGAGTACTCGGGTATTCCATGAGTTATAGGAGCAGAATTAGGCCATTCGGCCCATCATGTCTAGTCCACCATTCAATCGTGGCTGATCTATCTTTCCCTCTCAACCCGATTCTCCTGCCTTCTCCCCATAACTCCTGACACTTATCAGGGTTTGGAGGGATATAGGCCAAATGTGGGCAGGTGGGACTGGTGTAGATGAGGCATCTAGGTCGGCTATGCGCAAGCGGGGCCTGTTTCCATATTCTGTATTTATCCTTTCTGAAGGTGTGTGAGGGAACTCCTTAAACTCCCAAAAATCAAATGCACGATTTCAATACAATGATGACAGGAATCATTCAGGTACTTGCACACTCAAGATAGAAGAAATTAGGAATAATCTAAATAGAAAACAGAAAATCTACTCTAACTAAGACAATAAGCACTGTGGCACAGTGGTAGAGTTACTGCCTTACAGTGTTAGAGACCCGGGTTTAATCCTCCCTATGGGTGCTGTCTGTACAGAGTTTGTACCTTCACCCTGAGACTGCGTGGGTTTTCTCAGAGTGTTCCAGTTTCCTCCCACACTCCAAAGACGTACAGGTTTGTTGGGAGTCTGAAAAAGGGTCTCAACCCGAATCATCACCTATTCCTTCTCTCCATAGATGCTGCCCGTCCCGCTGAGTTTCTCCAGCATTTTGTGTCTACCTCAGGTTTGTAGGCTAATTGGCTTTGATAAAATTGCAAATTATCCCCTGTGTGTGAGATAGTGTTTGTGTACGGGGTGGAATCTATGGGCTGAAGGGCCTGTTTCCACTCTCTAACGTCTAAAGAATACTGAAAATAATATAGGACTATGGATGATGATCTTTTTACCTGTGCAGTTTGTTTACAGCGGTTTGCAGTAATGTTGCCTTTGCACCTTATTTAATTCTTCCTATGACTTACCGACCAATGGATCTGTAGAACTGCTATCCATCATTTCCAAAGGGATTGAAATTCCCATGGCCTTTCGAATACCAGCAATACTGGTAATGTCTCCGGGTGCCACCTGACTTGTCAGTTCCTTCAGGTTGCAAGTTAACTTTTCAGCTGAACAGACAAAAAATGAAAGTTACTCTAAGAAGTTACAGAAAGTAGAAAAGCATTGGTCTTAATTGCAATACACTATTTCTAATGCAATATGTCAATGGGTATAAAATCCTATATCCAATTATCAATATTTCATCTTGGGGCTTGCAGGATATACTGTGAAAGCCAAGTGTTTCTATTGCAATTTAAGTTTGAATGGTTCATTCTATAAACACAACATTCTCTCCGTTTGAAGGCAAGTCATAGAGTTATACAGCATGAAATACAGGCCCTTTGGCCCACTTAGTCCTTGCCAACCAAGACGGCATTCTGGGCCAGTCCCATTTGGCCTACATCCATCTAAGCTTTTCTATCCATACATCTGTCCAAATGTTGAATCGGTCTAACCAACATTTCACTTCAGTTGAATCCTTAGAATAAAGGGGAGGCCATTTAAGACCGAGGTGAGAAAAACCTTTTTCACCCAGAGAGTTGTGAATTTGTGGAATTCCCTGCCACAAAGGGCAGTGGAGGCCAAATCACTGGATGGATTTAAGAGAGAGTTAGATAGAGCTCTAGGGGCTAGTGGAATCAAGGGATACGGGGAGAAGGCAGGCACGGGTTATTGATTGGGGACAATCAGCCATGATCACAATGAATGGTGTTTCTAATTCAGGAGTTTGCCCCACAGATAAAGATGACTTAAAATAAATCTCTTGACCTGCTTACTACAGGGAAACTTTAATTTGTAATGTACAAAAGATTCTTTCTCAACTTTTAAAGGTCATTCTACCAAAGAGAGAGTTTGCATTTAGGACCTCTGGGTGGCGCCGTTGTTAAATGTAAGTTTTAGTGTATCTTTAGTTTTGTAATGCGGGGAGGGGGGGGGAAGCAGAAAAAGCATTTTTTAGAGTTTAGAGATACAGCGCGGAAACAGGCTGATCGGCCCACTGAGTCAGCACCGACCAGCGATCCCTGCACACTAACATTATCCTATACCAAGGCAATGAACCTACAAACCGGTACGTTTTTGGAGTGTGGAAGGAAACCAATGATCGTGGAAAAAGCCCACGCAGGTCACGGGGAGAACGTACAAACTCCGTACAGACAAGCACCCGTAGTCAGGATCGAACCCGGGTCTCGGGCGCTGTGAGGCAGCAGCTCTACCGCTGCGCCACCGTGCCGCCCGTAATGGTAATTTCCTCACTGACCAAAGGAAAATAAAAATCCTTTGGTCTTCGTGAGCATTTCGTGAGCCCAGTAAACTGTCCTGCTGCCGGGAGAATTCCTGTACTGCTGGCCACACGAGACATAGAAACATAGACAATAGGTGCAGGAGTAGAGGCCATTCGGCCCTTCGAGCCTGCACAGCCATTCAATATGATCATGGCTGATCATCCAACTCAGTATCCCATACCTGCCCTCTCTCCATACCCCCTGATCCCTTTAGCCACATCAAACTCCCTCTTAAATATAGCCAATGAACTGGCCTCAACTACCTTCTGTGGCAGAGAGTTCCACAGATTCACCACTCTGTGTGAATTTTTTTTGTCTCATCTCAGTCCTAAAAGATTTCCCCCTTATCCTTAAACTGAGACCCCTTGTTCTGCACTTCCCCAACATCGGGAATAATCTTCCTGCATCTAGCCTGTCCAACCCCTTAAGAATTTTGTAAGTTTCTATAAGATCCCCCCTCAATCTTCTAAATTTCAGCGAGTACAAGCCGAGTCTATCCAGTCTTTCTTCATATGAAAGTCCTGCCACCCAGGAATCAGTCTGGTGAACCTTCTCTGTACTCCCTCTATGGCAAGAATGTCTTTCCTCAGATTAGGAGACCAAAACTGTACGCAATACGAGACATTGGACCTACCCAGTAGCAACTCTCGTATGGAAGGTCCGAGCAGGCAAAGCGTGGCTGATGGGGGCCGGGTTCCGAAACGTTCATTCTGAGCCTGTTGAAGATCCTGTAACAATCTGGTCGTTTCATCAAGCTTCTTTTGAAACATTTCACACTCTGAAAAAGGAAGAGAATTAATTAAACCGTAAAACTCCCGAGAGAAATCCGGCATTATTTGTCTGCTCAGCCTTCAGTACATTACGAAAGGAATTTTGAATGGTGAATTAATCTCAGAACAGCCCTTCCCTCAAGTCTTCCCCTTGATCTAGAAGTTTAAGAAAGAACAGGAAAAATCGAAGGCAAGAAAAAAAAATGCTGGAGAAACTCAGCAGGTGAGGCAGCATCTATGGAGCGAAGGAATAGGTGACGTTTCGGGTCAAGGTCTCGACCCGAAACGCCACCTATTCCTTCGCTCCATAGATGCTGCCTTACCGGCTGAGTTTCTCCAGTATTTTTGTCTACCCTTGATCTGGAAAATGTTTTGTAAGCATGGTATGGTGGAATTGCCAAGATTGCATTTAGAGCATTCCCAAGATTGCAAACACAGAAGCACACTAAGGAAAACACCAGTTTCTCATGCAATACATTTCAATACTTTCCTTCCCACTATTGAGGTGAGGCAAATCACTTGCTCTTTTTCCAGTCTAGTACCCAGATTAAAGCAGGATGCTCCTTAAAGCGAATTAGTGTATGATTTCTTCTTTTTCAATATAGCCCAATTTATTGGGTGTATCCAATAGTCTTATCAGCACCAGATGCTTCCCCCTCAACCTCACCAGGAACCAAAGGTAACCTGTCATCTTTCTTGTGCAGGAAGGAACTGCAGATGCTAGTTTATACTGAAGATAAGACACAAAATGCTGGAGTAACTCAGCAGGTCATGCAGCAACCTCTTGAGAAAGACCCGATCCGAAATGTCAATAGACAATAGGTGTAGGAGTAGGTCATTCGGCCCTTCGAGCCAACACCGCCATTCAATGTGATCATGGCTGATCATCCCCAATCACTACCCCATTCCTGCCATCTCCCCATATCCCCTGACTCCGCTATTTTTAAGAGCCCTATCTAGCTCTCTCTTGAAAGCATCCAGAGAACCTGCCTCCACTGCCCTCTGAGGCAGAGAATTCCACAGACTCACCACTCTCTGTGAGAAAAAGTGTTTCCTCGTCTCCGTTCTAAATGGCTTACTCCTTATTCTTAAACTGCGGCCCCTGGTTCTGGACTCCCCCAACATCGGGAACATGTTTCCTGCCTCTAGCGTGTCCAAACCCTTAACAATCTTGATCTACCCATCCATGTCACCCATCCTTTTTGTCCACAGATGCTGCCTGTCCCGCTGAGTTACTCCAACATTTTGCATCCAACTTCAGTCTAAACCAGTTCCTTCCTACACCTGTTATCTCTCTTGATGAAGGATCAGTAACCTGGAACATTACCACATTCTTTTCCCACAGATGCTGTCCGACTTGCTGAGCATTCCCAGGATTTTCTAATTGACTCTGTTCAGCCTAACATTAACCAGCTCTGAGATGGCTACATACCTGCCGATTCAGGCTCTGCATTTATCAGTGATTGTAGAGAAGCAAAAGTGTCGCAGGCTCGCCCACAACCGCGCAAAGTCTCTGCCGAGGCAACCTGCACAAAGCAACACAGTGTGTTATAGAGAACGAGTTCACAATGCATTTAATCTTATTAAGGGGGTTAGATGGAGGTCTTCTCCCTCGCTATTCTGCATATTGTCATTGTAACACCAAACAAGGATAAATACAATACAATACAATTTATTTGTTGTCATTTGAACCTCATTGAGGTTCAAACGAAATTTGGTTTCTGCAGTCATACACACAAGAAAAAGAACCAAGACACAACACAATTTACACAGTGAATCTCCTCCTCACTGTGATGGAAGGCAAAGTCTTATCTCTCCCCAGCACTCCTCATTCTCCTCCCGATGTCAGAGTCAAAGCCCCTGGCGGGCGATAGTAAATAAGTCCCGCGGCAATAAAAGCCGCGCCGGGCGATGATGCAAGGCCCCGCTCCAGGTAATTTTCAAACCCACAACTCGGGCGGGAGAAGTCGGCGTTGCGGAAGCCCCTGAAAAGCGGTCTCCCACCAGGGACCCGCGGGCTCCCGGTGTCACCGTCCACCAGACCTGCGGCTGGAGCCTCCGAATCTCTGGGGTCGGGCTGCAGCAGCTCGCCACCACAGCTCCTCCCGCTCCGAACTCAGCCAGCTCCGCGATGGTGGGTAAGTCCGCAGCTCCGCAACTGGAGCACCAGGTCGTTCCGGTTGGAGGCCGCTCCACGGTGCTAGGCCCCAACGACAACAGAGACCCGACAGAGAAAAGGTCGGGTCCACCGTACAGGGAAAAGATTTTAAAAGTTTCCCCACCCCGCACCCCCCCACACACCCAGTTAAAAATAAAAATTAAAAACTACATTCAAACGAGACAAAAAATAAATAAAGACAGACGGACTGCAGAGGCCGCCGCATTCCGGGAGTCGCTTTCTACAGCATAATTTCAATAAAATTGTCTTATTTTCAGGGAATGGTTCATATCAAACTGAATGATTTATAAAGTGCGCCACAGAGGCGGTAGAGTTGCTGCCTCACAGCGCCAGAGATCCGGTTTCAATCCTGATTACAGGTACTGTCTGTACAGAGTTTGTACGTTCTCCCTGAGACCAAGTGGGTTTTTCTCCAGGTGCTCCGGTTTCCTCCCATACTCCAAAAACGTACAGGTTTGTAGGTTAATTGGCTTCAGTAAAAATTGGAATCAGTCCCTAGTGTACAGGGTTGTCACTGACTCAGTGGACTAAAGGACCTATTTCCGCACTGTATCACTAAACTCTAAATAATTGTCACTAAAATCTTTTTGGCAAATCCTGTACTGCAATCACCTCTTTTTCATTGTTATGTGGCATTGAGTTGAATTGGAACTAAACTTTGAGCCCTTTCTTCCTGCGTCCGTCCCACTCTCCCTTGAGAGTTCTACAAAAATCTGAATCCCAATCCCGTAAAGTTAAATTGTGGAAGCGTTCATTCCTGGTGCCAGCGCAGTTACAAATGTCAGCCAAGGCCGGCACACATCCGATTAAGAATATACACAGGCATCCCAGTTACCGAACTGGGAACTAGGACCATAGAATGGTAACAGCACAAGAACAGGCCCTTCGGCCCACAATGTCCATGCCGAATATGATGCAAAGATCATCTCTTACCTACCTGCCTACAATTCATCTCTCTCCATTCCCTGCATGTCCATATGTATATCTTAAATGCCACGATTGTATCTTCCTCCAACACCAAACCTGGCAGCACGTTCCAGGCACCCACTGTGTAAAAAAGTGACCCCGCACATCTCCTTTAAACTTCGCCTCTCTCACCTTGAAGCTATGTCCTCTAGTATCTGAATTTTTAATCCCGGGCAATAGGTTCTGACTTTCTACTGATTCAATAAATCAGTAAAAAAATGATCAATATGTACAGTGGGCATGTAATTCCTGGCACTAATTTCTATGCTACTCTTAAAGATCAGTCTGAAGAAACTTCTTGACCAGAAACATCACCAATTCCTTCTATCCAGAGATGCTGCCTGGCCCATTGAGTTACTCCAGCATTTTGTTTCTATCTTCGTTGTAAATCAGCATCTGCAGTTCCTTCGTCCACTTAAAGATCAGGAAACCCGTAAAACTGTCTAAATAAAAAAAAACAGAAAAAGATGCATCTTCCCACAAATAAGAAAGTTTTTTTGATGCATCCACGCAGCATTTCAAGGCGCTTTCTTGCTCTCCGTTTCACGAACTGAAAATTTGCCCAAAACATTTGATGAAACAAAAAAAAAAACCCCAATCCTGTTACAAAGATACCACTGACTAAAGGGCCTGTCCCACTGTACGAGGTAATTCAAGAGTTCTCCCGAGTTTCCCGATTCGAACTCGGAGAATTATGGTAATAGCTGTTCGTAGGTACTCGTGGCTCTCGTGGACATTTTTCACAGTGCTGAAAATATTTCACGAGTTTCCGCGTTTCCCGAGTACCTGCCGTTAGCGTTACGAGCCGCTATGGGACATCCACGACCTCCGACCTAGCCGCTACGTACATTCTACGTACTTACCACGAGTTTGATTTTTTTTTAAACTCGGGAGAGCTCTTGAATTACCTGGTACAGTGGGACAGGCCCTTAAATATCAAAGGAACTTTGCACCTTTAAGATTTAACTAGCAGGGATTTACAAGTCAATACTACACAAGAGAAAGGATGCTGTATCAGTAGATATTAAATGTAATACCTGTACGTCTTCAGAGTTTTGAAGAACAATCACTTCATCTCCATTGTTATTTGTAGCCTGCAAAGATATGGTTATAAAAAAAATTACAAAATTGACCTACAAAACACTTCAAAGTACCTCTACAGCATCAATGAATGTGAGGATTAGTTGTAAAGGTAGTAACAGACACAAATATGAATTATTCAATTATGAATCTCTATTTTTGTAGTTACAGTATACAAAGACATCTAGATGCTACCTGAGGTTATAAATGGGAGAAGTTTACAACAAATGACAGAGCACTTAATGAATCCACCTGTTTATTCAGATACAGAATCAGCAGCTTCCCAGCACTGAGGGCGAACAAGGGGTCATTAGAGGAGGAATTTAAGGAGATTAGCATTAGTAAAACTAACAATGCTGGAGAATATAATGGAACTGAAAGTGTATAAATTCCTGAGAATTAAAGGAGATAGCTATGGAATATAGTTGTCCTCTTACTAAATTTTAAAGATTGTGGAATGGTTCATAGAGACTAGGCTGCGTGAGTACTGGGACGGGCCGCCGAGAACAAAGAGGGACCCGGCTTTGTGGGGCCGCTGGGACTTTGCGTAGGGGGCCCATTGAGACCGGAGGAACCCAGCATGGGGCCCAGAAGGAACAATTAGAGGGACCAGGCGAGGTCGGGGGGGGGGGCGGGGGGGAGAGAGGGGACACAGGGAACGAATAAGGACAATCAGCGCTATAATTAATACTTTTGTAACTTTGTCGGCGGCCGAGACGCGGCTCTTAAAAATAGCGGAGTCAGGGGATATGGGGAGAAGGCAGGAACGGGGTACTGATTGGGGATGATCAGCCATGATCACATTGAATGGCGGTGCTGGCTCGAAGGGCCGAATGGCCTACTCCTGCACCTATCGTCTATTGACTCATTGCATATGCTGTGTATTTTCTGCAAAACAAATCCACTGCACCCAAAAGTATCATCATGGGCGTGGCATCTAAGATTTCAGAGAGAGTTAGAGGATTTAAGAGAGAGTTAGATAGAGCTCTAGGGGCTAGTGGAGTCAAGAGATATGGGGAGAAGGCAGGCACGGGTTATTGATAGGGGATGACCAGCAAGCTGGGATTTTTGTGGTGTTGAACTGGCAGGTTTTCGTGACTCATGGATGTCATTCTTAGTAATATCCCAAAACACTTGAATCCCTTTTATAATATTTTCTAATAACCCTGAATTTAGTGATGATGTTGAGACATCTCGCAGAATGCAGACCTACCTGCTCCATTTCCTTCAGTGCTTTAGAATGCTCCCCATTAGTCAGGGAATCCAATAAATTATCCACCATGTCCACGCTGTAGTCTTCATTACTTGCCAAAAACTGCTGAACACTGCAAACAGACACACCGTTCAGTCCTGCTAATCTTTTTGATCTGCCCTATTGTCAATTTGTCCTTCAACATCTAGACAAACACAATTAATTTGGTGAGTGCGTTCATCGATTTAAACTGCGCAGCTATTCTTCATATCGTCTTTGAAAGGAAATATTACTAGCGTTGCTGAGCAACATGCCATGATGCTGTCTGGGCTGCCACGTGACCATCTAGAGGCTAAACCATAAGACACACACCCAGGTCTGATCTCCCTGCGGTGGACCTGCCTCGACTGAGGGTGTCTTGTGATAAAAGGCCGAAACACTCAGTGACGTTGAGGTATGCAACTGAAGATGTGTCTGATTGGTAGCAAAATCACCTAATGGTCACCCCCAAGAATACCAAATGTCAATTGTAGTGAAAAATCTTAGGGATTGTAACATCCTCATCAGCAACAACGATTGGCCTCATCAGCAACAACGATGAGCTGGCCTACAGGGAGGAGGTCCAGCACTTAGCAGCATGGTGCGCTGACAACAACCTGGCCCTTAACTCCAAGAAGACCAAGGAGCTCATTGTAGACTTCAGGAAGTCCAGAGGCGGCACGCACACCCCCATCCACATTAACGGGACGGAGGTGGAACGTGTTTCTAGCTTCAGGTTCCTGGGAGTCAACATCTCCGATGACCTCTCTTGGACCCACAATACCTCTACTCTGATCAAGAAGGCTCATCAGCGTCTCTTCTTCCTGAGGAGGAGACTGAAGAAGGTCCATCTGTCTCCTCAGATCCTGCTGAACTTCTACCGCTGCACCATCGAGAGCATCCTTCCCAACTGCATCACAGTATGGTATGGCAACTGCTCTGTCTCCGACCGGAAGGCATTGCAGAGGGTGGTGAAAATTGCCCAACGCATCACCGGTTCCACGCTCCCCTCCATTGAGTCTGTCCAAAGCAAGCGCTGTCTGCGGAGGGCGCTCAGCATCGCCAAGGACTGCTCTCACCCCAACCATGGACTGTTTACCCTCCTACCATCCGGGAGGCGCTACAGGTCTCTCCGTTGCCGAACCAGCAGGTCGAGGAACAGCTTCTTTCCGGCGGCTGTCACTCTACTCAACAACGTACCTCGGTGACTGCCAATCACCCCCCCCCCCTCCGGACACTTATTATTTTTTATTCAAATCGTTTGCTATGTCGCTCTTCAAGGGAGATGCTAAATGCATTTCGTTGTCTCTGTACTGTACACTGACAATGACAATTAAAATTGAATCTGAATCTGAATCTGAATCTGATCCAGTCCTACTAATCAATCTGAACAATGCGTGTATTCTCATAGAGATACATACAGTGAGGAAACTGGTCCTTCAGCCCATCTACACAAGTCCCACCTGCCTGCGTTTCGCCCATATCCCCCTATACCCATTCTATCCATGTACCTGTCTAATTGTTTCTTAACGCTGCGATTGTTCCTGCCTCAACTACGTCCTCTGGCAGCTCGTTCCACACACCCACCATCCTGTTAAATCTTTTCCCCTTCACCATAAATCTATGTCCTCTGGTTGCATTTGGGCAGGAAGCTCTGTGCGTCTATCTGACCTATTCCTCCGATTCTTCTATTTATTAATAGATTACATACCACCTGGGTTTCCCCAGTGACAATCATGCCTTTTCTATTTAAAATACTTTAAATGACTGACTGAGAGATACAGTATGGAAGCATGTTCTTCAGCCCACCGCGTCCATCAGTTCTACATTACACCCCTTTTGCATCCACTCCCAACATATTACGGGTCATTTACAGAGGCCAATAATCCCTCTAAACCTTTGGGATGTGGATGAAGAGCAAAGCCCCCAGAGGAAACCCGCACGGTCACAGGGAGAACGTGCAAAGCCCACAAAGACAGCACCCGAGGTCGGGATAGAACCCAGGTCTCCGATGCTGTGAGGCAGCAGCTTTACCCGCTGTGCCACCCTTAAAATAGGCCTGGCAAGAAATCAGAAAGGGGCCCAGCTAGAAACAGGAGCTGCTGGAATCCTCAGACTTCCTCCATCTGAAAGAAAGGTCCTGACCCGAAATGTCATCTGTCCATTCCCTCCACTGATGCTGCCTGACCAGCTGACTACCACCAACACATTGTATTTCGTCGAAAAAACTATACATGCCAGAGTGAGGCCCAGCGCAAATTGGAGGAACAGCACCTCATATTTTGCTTAGGTAGTTTACACCCCAGCGGTATGAACAAGAGCTATCTAATATTAGATAGCCCTTGCTTTCTCCCTCCTTCCCAGCCCTCCCACAAAGCATACTGTCTCTGCCTCTTCCTTTCTTTTTCCTGCACCCCCCCCCCAAGAAGGGTCTCGACCCGAAACGTCACCTATTCCTTCTCGCCATAGATGCTGCTTCACCCGCTCAGTTTCTCCAGCATTTTTTGTACACATGACTATGGCCTCAGTTTTGGAGTTCCGAAACAATTATCATAGACATAGAAAATAGGTGCAGGAGTAGGCCATTCAGCCCTTCGAGCCTGCACCGCTATTCAATATGATCATGGCTGATCATCCAACTCAGCATCCTGTACCTGCCTTCTCTTGGTCCTAAAAGACTTCCTTCCCCCTTATCCTTGGCTGAGACATTGCTCCTGTTTTTAGTGCTTTTAATGTCTTTTAATTTTTACTGTTTTATAGTCCTTTGTTTTACGGTTTTTAATGGTTTGTAATAACTTCTTGTCCATGAGTTCTCATGTACAGCACTTTGTGGCAACTGCAGTTGTTTAAAGTGCTTTATAAATAAAGTTGTTATTATTATTATTATTATTATCCTCAAACTGTGACCTCTTGTTCTGGACTTCCCCAACATCGGGAACAATCTTCCTGCATCTAGCCTGTCCAACCCCTTAAGCATTTTGTAAGTTTCTATAAGACCCCCCCTCAATCTTCTAAATTTTAGCGAGTACAAGCGAGTAACACTTCAAAATGTTCGATGTTGTCAACTGTACTATTTTACTCTTCTTAACTAATAGATGTAAACTATCAAAACAAACACTATTGCTGTGATTCAGCTTTCTTTAAAGAAAGAAAACTCACCTGAAGGAACCAGGAAGACTTGATTCATTGCTGTACGTCGAGTAGACCAGGTCAGAATCCTCTTTGCTGAGGTTCGCACAGGTGGAATCGTAGACTGGAGCGTAGGAACTGAATGGTCCGTAGTTCAGGTAAGTCACTGCAACACCATACAATGGAAAGAAAACTACTTACTGCATGAGAGCACAAGTAAAGTTCATGAAAAACTTCAAACTCTATGTTCCAGCCACACTCGAACAACATAGATATCATAAGATAGACAAAAGGAGCTGCAGATGCTGGAAAAGATAGACAAAAGTGCTGGAGAAACTCAGTGGGTGCAGCAGCATCTATGGAGCGAAGGAAATAGGCAACGTTTCGGGCCGAAACCCGGAAGGGTTTCGGCCCGAAACGTCGCCTATTTCCTTCAGGGACTCGGGCCCCGAAACGTTGCCTATTTCCTTCGCTCCATAGATGCTGCTGCACCCGCTGAGTTTCTCCAGCATTTTTGTCTACCTTCGATTTTCCAGCATCTGCAGTTCCTTCTTAAACACATAGATGTCGTAATTTGACAGAGTTTAAGTGCAACCACCTCACATGTTTGGAAAGGGCTGCCTCAGCTAAACATCAAGGTCAGCTTTCACTTAGAAGTAAAATAGACACACAAGGAACCGCAGGTGCTGAAATCTTGAGCAGAACACAAAGTGCTGGAGGAACTCAGGGTGTCAAGGCAGCATCTGTGGAGGGAAATGGATGGGCGATGCTTCTGACCTGAAATTTGCCCGGGTCGGCACGGTGGCACAGTGGTAGAGTTGCCGCCTCATGGTGCCAGACCCGGGTTAGATCCTGACTATGTGCGCTGTCTGTGCAGAGATTGCAATTGCGTGGGTTTCCCCAGGGTGTTCCTATTCCCCCCCCCCCCCCCCCGCATGTTCCAAAGAGGTACATGGATTAGACAGGTGCATGGAATGGACAGGTTTGGAGGGATACGGACCAAACGCAGGCAGGTGGGACGACTGTAGATAGGGCATGTTGGGTGCCGAAGGGCCTGTTTCCACGCTGTATCACTCTATGACTCTACATGTAGATGTGTAGGTCGACTTTTTTCCTAAGTTGCTCCTGGTGTGTCGGATGCAGAAGTGGGATAGCATGGACTCAGCTGGCTGGAAGGGCCTGTTTTCACGCTATATCTCTAAACTGCACTACATTTCCTCCACAGACACTGCCTAACCCGCTGAGTTACTCCAGTACTTTTGCGTTCTGCTTGCTATTGGAAGCGTAATGGCAATCCCGTTTACAAATTACGTTTGGCAATCAACGCAATATTAATTCTGTGGTAGACAAAAATGCTGGAGATACTCAGCGGGTGAGGCAGCATCTATGCCTCACCCGCTGAGTTTCTCCAGCATTTTTAGACAATAGACAATAGGTGCAGGAGTAGGCCATTCGGCCCTTCGAGCCAGAACCGCCATTCAATGTGATCATGGCTGATCATCCCCAATCAGTACCCTGTTCCTGCCTTCTCCCCATATCCCCTGACTCCGCTATTTTTAAGAGCCCTATCTAGCTCTCTCTTGAAAGCATCCAGAGAACTGGCCTCCACCTCCCTCTGAGAGAATTCCACAGACTCACCACTCTGTGAGGAAAAAGTGTTTCCTCGTCTCCGTTCTAAATGGCTCACTCCTTATTCTTAAACTGCGGCCCCCTGATTCTGGACTCCCCCAACATCGGGAACATTTTGTCTACCTTCGATTTTTCCAGCATCTGCAGTTCTTTCTTAAATATTAATTCTGTGGTCAGTTGCTCTTTGTGTCTCCATTCTTAAAGATGATTCAAAGCACTGGTAAAAAACACTAACTCCAGCAACATGTGCAGCACAAACCTGGAATAACTTTATTACGTTTGTCTTCCTTAAATCCCTGGAGAGTGTTGATACCAGTCTGCAATCTACCTGTCATCATGCCGAGCTTCACCTGGCAGTAATTCACATCTGTGAAAAGATAAAGCACAATAAACACTTGATTCACAGATCGAACGCAAAACCTGAGCGCATGTCCCACGGTGGCGCAGCGTTAGAGTTGCTGCCAGAGCCAGGTTCGAATCCTGACTACGGGTGCTGTCTGTTTGTACGTTCTCCCCGTGACCTGCGTTGGTTTTCTCCGAGATCTTCGGTTTCCCCCCACACTCCAACGACGTACAGGTCTGTAGGTTAATTGGCTTGGTAAATGTAAAAATTGTCCCTAGTGGGTGTAGGATGGTGTTAATGTGCGGGGATCGCTGATCGGCGCGGACCCGGTGGGCCGAAGGGCCTGTTTCCGCGCTGTATCTCTAAGCTAAAACTAAACAACAAGACTGTTCAAATGCTCAAATAAAGTAAAATGATTATGAGCTACGATCGACAGAGCGTGGTATCACAAAGGATGTGGAAAGGATGTTTCCAGTAATGGGAGAGTCCCAGCATCAGAGTCCCAGCCTCACAATTAAAGGGCGTAGCTTTAGAATGGAGATTTATTGCACTAGAGGGTGGTGAATCAATGGAATTCATTGCCAAAGACAGCTGTGGAGGCCAAGACTTTGGGTATTTTTAAAGAGGAGAATAATAGGCGCTTGATTAGTAAGGGCGTCAAAGTTACAGCGAGAAGGCAGGAGAATGGCGTTGAGAGGGACAAATAGACCAGCCGTGATCGAACGGCGGAACAGTTGATGGGTCGAATGGTCTAATTCCGCTCCCATGACTTATTGATTCATATTTAGGCGATGCCTTTGATTACATTCAGAAAAGGAGGTCATTTGTCTATTGATTGAAGGCGCAAGAAAATGTTTTATTTTCAGTCCAGCTCATCTGAAACTTAGATCCACACAAAAAACAGGTCTCAACTGTAACCATATAACCATATAACAATTACAGCACGGAAACAGGCCATCTCGGCCCTACAAGTCCGTGCCGAACAATTATTTTCCCTTAGTCCCACCTGCCTTCACTCATACCATAACCCTCCATTCCCTTCTCATCCATATGCCTATCCAATTTATTTTTAAATGATACCAACGAACCTGCCGCCACCACTTCCACTGGAAGCTCATTCCACACCGCTACCATTCTCTGAGTAAAGAAGTTCCCCCTCATGTTACCCCTAAACTTCTGTCCCTTAATTCTGAAGTCATGTCCTCTTGTTTGAATCTTCCCTATTCTCAAAGGGAAAAGCTTGTCCACATCAACTCGGTCAATCCCTCTCATCATTTTAAAGACCTCTATCAAGTCCCCCCTTAACCTTCTGCGCTCCACAGAATAAAGACCTAACTTATTCAACCTTTCTCTGTAACTTAGTTGTTGAAACCCAGGCAACATTCTAGTAAATCTCCTCTGTACTCTCTCTATTTTGTTGACATCCTTCCTATAATTGGGCGACCAAAATTGTACACCATACTCCAGATTTGGTCTCACCAATGCCTTGTACAATTTTAACATTACATCCCAGCTTCTATACTCAATGCTCTGATTTATAAAGGCTAGCATACCAAAAGCTTTCTTTACCACCCTATCTATATGAGATTCCACCTTCAAGGAACTATGCACGGTTATACCCAGATCCCTCTGTTCAACTGCATTCTTCAATTCCCTACCATTTACCATGTACGTCCTATTTTGATTTGTCCTGCCAAGGTGTATCACCTCACGCTCTACCACTGCACTACAGTACCGGTGTTTCACAACTCCCCGTTACGCATCAACATATAATAGTCATTTGTTACAGGAAACTGATGACTATAACAAGTACAAGAATGTTCAGCTCGAGAAGGCAAAGATGCCTAATATTGGTGAGAAAGGTGCAAAAGCACACAGCAGTGGCTAGCTCGGGAATGAGCAAGTGTTTGTAAACCTGCCTGATGCGCTGGGCCTGAAGGTTGAATCCAAGGCATTGTGTACCAGCAATTAAAAATGTGTTGTATACACTTGAACTTCACATCACAAGAGGAGGTTTATAACAAGAGGAGTCGAGTATAGGAGCAAAGAGGTCCTTCTGCAGTTGTACAGGGCCCCAGTGAGACCACACCTGGAGCATTGTGTGCAGTTTTTGTCCCCTAATTTGAGGAAGGACATTCTTGCTATTGAGGGAGTGCAGTATAGGTTTACATGGTTAATTCCTGGGATGGCGGGACTGTCATATGCTGAGAGAATGAAGCAGCTGGGCTCGTGTACTCTGGAGTTTAGAAGGATGAGAGGGAATCTTATTGAAACATATAAGATTGTTAAAGGTTTGGACACGCTGGAGGCAGGAAACATGTTCAGATATGTTGGGGGAGTCCAGTTCCAGGGGCCACAGTTTAAGAATAAGGGGTAAGCCATTTAGAAAGGAGACGAGGAAATACATTTTTTCACAGAGAGTGGAGAGTCTGCCTCAGCGGGCGGTGGAGGCCAGTTCTCTGGATGCTTTCAAGAGAGAGCGGATAGGGCTCTTAAAGATAGTGGAGTCAGGGGATATGGGGCGAAGGCAGGAACGGGGTTGATCAGCCATGATCACATTGAATGGCGGTGCTGGCTCAAAGGGCTGAATGGCCTACTCCTGCACCTATTGTCTATCATCAGCAATCCCCCTACAATTGGACAGTGCGGTTACAATGTTCGGACTATATCGTACCTCCCATGTCAGGTTCCACTGGGTTAAGGATTCCCAGGGTCGTAGTCCCATCAACTTTTCTTCTCTGGAATTCAAACTGCAAATGAAGTAAATAATTTGGACAATTTTATCCGTGTGAATATTTCCCTCTCCCTCTATTATTCCTAACCAGGATGTGGTGATACGGCATCAGGCCATATTGAAAACTACTGATACATTACTCAAACATTGATGTGAATGGTAGCAACAGGAAGTTTCTTTTTCGTTTATAGAAAGGGCATAGAACAGGCCCTTCGGCCCACCGAGTCCAAACCCCAATCACACTAGTTCCATGTTATTCCACCAGGGGCGATTTACAGAGGACCAATTAGCATACAAACCCGCACGTCTTTGGGATTAGGGGGGAAAATGGAGCACCGCGAGGAGTCCCACGTGGCCGCAGGGAGGACGTGCAAATTCCACACACACACACTGCTCTGAACTGGCCCTGCTGAGTACCCCCCCCCCCCCCCCCCCACCCCCATGAACTGTCTCCCTCGCACATCGACCCAGCACAGACACATTTGCACTTTAGACCATTTTGACTGTTTTCCTGTTCTTT
Organism: Leucoraja erinaceus; assembly: GCF_028641065.1. Lineage (NCBI taxonomy): Eukaryota > Metazoa > Chordata > Chondrichthyes > Rajiformes > Rajidae > Leucoraja > Leucoraja erinaceus. The sequence continues at coordinate 4,632,662 of NC_073393.1, forward strand.
TTATAAATCATGTTTCTCGGGGTATCTAAATCGAAATTTTATTCGTTGTTTAAGGTATGACATCGGATGGAAGCTGCATACCAAATCTCGTTGCACACATGTGCAATGACAATAAAATATGCTATTCTATTATTAGAACAACAGCAGAGGGTGGATCGAAATTGGGTCTCGGATCGCTGTGTTCCACGCTCCCTTCCGTGAAATTCTGTCCAGAAGCAAGCTTGTCTGCGGAGGGCGCTCAGCATCGCCAAGGTACTGCTCTCACCCCAACCATGCGGGAGGCGCTACAGGTCTCTCCGTTGCCGAACCAGCCGGTCGAGGGTTTAGCTTTTTCCGGCGGCTGTCACTCTACTCAACAACGTAAGTGACTGCCAATCACACCCCACCCCCCCCCCCCCCCCCCCCCCCCCCCCCCCCCCCGGTCTTATTATTATTTGGCACTGCGTTGCTATGTGGATCCTCAAGGGAGATCCTTTTCTGGCCTGCGCAGGGCACTGCAACCACAAAGTAAGCACTGATTTCACAACCAATTCACCAGGGCCTGAACAGCATTGATCTGAAGGTATGACATCGGATGGAAGCTGCATACCAAATCTCGTTGCACACATGTGCAATGACAATAAAATATATTATTATTATTATTATTAGACAACAGCCGAGGTTTGGATCGAACCCGGGTCTCGGACGCTGTGAAGCCGCGGCTCTCTTCCGTGAAATTAAATACAGAAGAAACTTTTTTTAAAAGCACAAGTCAGTACTCGACACTCGGATTTACCTTGCCGTTTATTTTCCGCCGCGTGAGTTTTCCGGAAGATTCTTCAATAACACGGTCAACCTTCTCCAGTTCTTTGTCGATCACGGTTTTGGCACTGCTTGCTGGATCCTCCCCCGACTCCTTTTCTGGCCTGCGCAGGGCACTGCAACCACAAAGTAAGCACTGATTTCACAACCAATTCACCAGGGCCTCCACAGCATTGAAACACAGCCCCGTATTTCATTCCGCTTTAGGGTAAAAATTGAATTGCAGAACCGTTAAACTTTCAATTTAGTACATAATATATGAATGATTTTTTTTTTAAATCTTTTTTTTTTAATTCCCTGTAGCTATATAATAAATATTAAGGCCCAAACAATTATTTCGCATATGAAATCAGACGATATATTAAAGTTTAAGAACTGCAGATGCTTTAAAAATCAACGGTAGACAAAAGTGCTGGAGAAACTCAGCGGGTGAGGCAGCATCTATGGAGCGAAGGAATAGGCGACGTTTCGGGTCGAGACCCGAAACGTCGCCTATTCCTTCGCTCCATAGATGCGGCCTCACCCGCTGAGTTTCACCGATATGTTAAAGTAGTCAGTAATAAAGTCAAATCCATCATTTTATTCTGTCCCAACTGGTCTGAAGAAGGGCCTCGAAGCGAATCGTCACCCATTCCTTCTCTCCAGGGATGCTGCCTGCCCTGCTGAGTTACTCCAGCATTTTGTGTCTATTTTATTCTGCGCGTTCCTCTAACTATTCTTCAGCTGCTGAGTTAAAAGCTTCGCAGCTAGTATCTTTGCTTCACGGTTACTCAGAGTCCACTCGTACCTCATCCAAATGGGCAAGTGTGAGGTACGAAACGGGAACACTGAGGGTTCTCAGACTAATTTTACTGCATGATGTAACAATTAGGCTATTTGTATTACACACTGCATTTCATTACATTCCAATGCTTAAGGAACACTCAGGCAACTGTTATGGCCCAAGAAGCCTAAAGTGCTTATTAATACTGTATGGTCAGATTTCGCTGGCATTAATTCCTATCGAAACACTGATACAGTATTACTGGGACTAAAGGCGCAATGGAGATTTCCAGCAAAGGTACTTCCATCAAATTGCAAGACCCCTTCTCAAAATAAATCAGGAACCGTCTTAAGAAATGTTTTGGGACAAAACTGTTGAACGAGTTAAAAGCTATCATGGATGAGCCACTCCTTATTTTAAAATTCAGTAATTTTAGTTTAGTTTATATTCGAGATACATCATGGAAACAGGCCTTCGGTCCACTGAGTCCACCATCGACCAGCCATTCACACTAGTTCTATGTTATCCCCTTTGCCATCCTAGGGCAATTTACAGAGAATAATTAGTTTAGTTTACTGTCACGTGTACTGCGGTTACAAATGAAACGCTTATGTTGCGTGCTATCCAATCAGCAGAAAGACAATACATGATTCAATACAATCGAGCCGTTTAACCTGCGGACCGGCAGATCTTTGGGATGTGGGAGGAGACCGGAGCACCCGGAGAAAACCCACGTGGTCACAGGGAAGAACATGTAAACTTCACACAATGATAGCACCCGAAGTCAGAGTTGAATCCGGGTCTCTGGCGCTGTGAGGCAGTAGCTCTACCGCTGCGCCACTACGGCAACAGTACTGTACAAGTCCCTTACATTCAAACTAGGTGGATAGGGATGTTTTCCTCCATAACATATAAGGCTTTCCATACATTTTGGAGGTAACACACAGTTTTCACAACACCATTACCTTCTATCTTCATTCTTCTGATCAGCTGTTCTTGTTCCTTCATTTTTCATCGTATTCCACGTGGTATCCATGTCATCTTTCCTGTGTTCCCCACTGCCCTCTCCCGATCTCAGCTTCTCTCCGTGCTTGTGGGATTTCTCTAGATCCTGCATGAAATCTATACTGTGCTTCAGACTCTGGATCTTCTCCTGAGAAAATAACCATTCGTTACTCATCATTCGCCACCCCGAATAATTAGTGTCACAATCAATGGCCCAAAGATAAAGAATTGAAATACCAATAGGAGACTGAATTCATTCTATTTTGTGCAGGAAGGAACTGCAGATGCTGGTTTAAACCGAAGATAAACAACAAATGCTGAGGAGTAATTCAGCGGGACAGGCAGCATTTCTGGAGAGAAGGAATGGGGTGATGTTTCGGGTTGAAACTTCTTCAGTCTGAAGAAGGGTATCGACCCATAAGGTCAGCCATTCCTTCTCTCCAGAAATGCTGCCTGTCCCGCTGAATTACTCCAGAATCGTGTGTCTATCTTCATTCTATTTTGTGGTCTATTCTGGTGGTAATGTAGAATATGGTGTTTAATTTTATTCTTAGAAATTCGTACTCATATAACCATATAACAATTACAGCACGGAAACAGGCCATCTCGACCCTTCTAGTCCGTGCCGAACACATATTCTCCCCTAGTCCCATATACCTGCGCTCACACCATAACCTTCAATTCCCTTCCCGTCCATATAACTACTCAATCATAAATGTTACTTCATTCACATTCTTCCAGGCACCTTTTCCTAGTATCTAAAAATATTCACCGCATTTGCTCTGGAGGAGTCAAAGTGTAGATAACTTTGACTGGGCCTACAGCATATTCACTGGAATGTAGAAGGATGAGAGGATGTCATATAGAAACATATAACATTCTTAAGGGACTGTTTAGGCTAGATGTAGGAAAAATGTTCCCGATGTTGGGAGAGTCCAGAACCAGGGGTCAAAGTTTAAGAAAAATGCGTAAATCAAATACAGGTAGGATGCGAGATGCCACTTATTTCAATGTTCGGTCCTCTTACCTGGCTGAGAATTTTCATCCCTGAGTGTAACAACTTTCTTGCAGCTTTGTAATAAATGGTATCCGGCCTGTTATAGGTCATGGCATTTTCACACATCGTTTTAAAATCTCCCTGTAAAATAAATATTTATTACAGAATCTTGGATCTAAATATTATTATTACACCAACTACTTTATTCTGCTACCTTAGAATCATAGAAAATAGGTGCAGGAGTAGGCCCTTCGAGCCTGCACCGCCATTCAATATGATCATGGCTGATCATCCAACTCAGTATCCTGTACCTGCCTTCTCTCCGTACCCCCTAATCCCCTTAGCCACAAGGGCCACATCAGTACCAGTACTGATCAATATATTCTTGTACACATTTGATGACTTTACACAAGGTCCAGTGGAAGACAATACTATTTAATGAAGATGTAACAACATCACAAATAGCTCATAGCAACAAGTGAAGCTGGCTCCTTTTGAAGAAATGGAGTCTTCAAAAGACTGGAAGAATCTTTCTTCAGTAACTAAGAAATAAACGCCTTCTCCTCCAAATGGATATGATATAAAACAGGTTTGCAATGAACAGAATCGACAGAAATAGTAAATAAACTTCCAAACTACTCGTGTTTCAACTCTCGCTATTTGCAGACATAACCCTGGTGTTCAGAACCAGAGGTCGCGTGAATACCATTGAAGCATTGCTTATGTTTAAGATGATCATATTTTGTCAATACCACCTAACTTACCTCAGCATTGCCAATGTACGAACAATGAATTCAACATCAGACATTTGGCATAAGATACAGATTTTGTTTCAGTGATGGACTGATGAATCTTGTCACGGACAACAAAGAGGATTGTCTACATTGATCTAGCTCTGTTGTGGTATTTAGCCTGTCACTGGGTAACCAACAGATTCTGTTCTTACAGATGGCTACAGGTCAAATTTGTTCACAAGTATAAGAACCAGAGGACAAAGGTTTAAAGTGAGGGGGGAAAGATTTAATAGGAACCTGAGGAGTAATTTTTTTTTTTTTTTTTTTTTTACACAAAGGGTGGTGGATGTATGGAACGAACTGCTGGAGGAGGAAGTTGAGCAAGGTTTAAGAAATATTTAGACAGGGACATGGATAGGACAGGTTTGGAGGGATATGGGCCAAACCCAGGTAGGTGGGACAAGTATATGTCCATAGATGGGTCCCTTTACCTCCCCCCTCGACTCCGTTCAAGGACCCAAGCAATCGTTCCAGGTGCGACAGAGGTTTACCTGCATCTCTTCCAACCTCATCTATTGCGTCCGCTGCTCTAGATGTCAGCAGATCTATATCGGTGAGACCAAGCGGAGGTTGGGTGATCGTTTCGCCGACACCTCCGCTCGGTCCGGAATAACCAAGCTGACCTCCAACGTGGCTCGGGCCCAAAACCCTTCTTCCGAGACCGCTGAGTTTTTCCATGCTTTTTTTGTGTGTCCCATTGGAGGACTTGCACCCACCTTCCTGGGGGTTTGGCCCTGGTATGAACATCGAATTCTCCCAAAGTCCTTGCTGTCCTCCCTTCCTCATGCCCCCCCTGTCTCCTCCCATCCCCTAAATTCTGGCTTAAACCTTGCTCCCCACCACCCCCCTTCCTCCGATCCAGCAGGGTTTGCCCCAAAACGTTGCCTATCCTCCACCGATGCTGTGTAAAAAAAGTTCTCCAGCTTTTTTATGTAACCCCCTATAGATGGGACATGTTGGTTAGTGTGGGCAAGTTGGGCCAAGGGGCCTGCTTCCACACTGTACAACTCCAGGAGTAGGAAAAGGTGAAACTCGGCATGATGGCAATGAAACAAGTATGACTAGGGAGAGCATGCAGCTTGGAAACATACCCTTTTGTCTAATCTGTCCATGCCAGCCAGGACACACATTGACGCTAGTCCCACTTGCTTGTGTTTGGCCCCTCAGACTCCTTCCCTCAAGAAAGCAAGCCCAGCCTGCATAAACCTCCCAAAACTAAATGTTCCAATCTAGCCAATAACCTGGTGAATCTCCTCTTCATTCTTGAATCATTTTAAATATTATTATAATTCACATACAATTAAGGGTGGCACAGTGGTGCAGCAGCAGAGTTGCTGCCTCCCAGCGTCAGAGACCCAGGTTTGATCCTGACTACAGGTGCTGTCTGTACGGAGTTTGTATGTTCTCCCCATGAACTGCGTGGGTTTTCTCCGGGTGCTCCGGTTTCCTCCCACGCTCCAAAAGGTACAGGTTTGTAGGGTTAATTGGCTTTGGTAAAATAGTAAATTATCCTTAGTGTGTGTAGGATAGTGTTGGTATACAAGGCTCACTGGTCAGATGGTATCTCCAAACTAAATGAGAATTATTATATAGCGACTAACTGCTAGACAGTAGTTGCAGTGCAGCTCACCGTTAAAACCTCACCTGGATTTCCTTTGTATAGTGAGAAAAATTCATAAATATTTGAGCCATTCATCACTGAAATATAATGCTAAAGAAGACGGCTCATAAATACATCTTAGATATGCCCAAAGTGCAATTTAGGATTTCTATATTTATCTGTGGTAAATGATAGACAATAGATAATAGACAATAGGTGTAGGAGTAGGCCATTCGGCCCTTCGAGCCAACACCGCCATTCAATGTGATCATGGCTGAGCATCTCCAATCAGTACCCCATTCCTGCCTTCTCCCCATATCCCCTGACTCCACTATCTTTAAGAGCCCTAACTAGCTCTCTCTTGAAAGTATCCAGAAAACTGGCCTCCACTGCCCTCTGAGGCAGAGAATTCCACAGACTCATAACTCTGTGTGAAAAGGTGTTTCCTCATCTCTGTTCTAAATTATCTAAATCTCCGTTCTGGATATTATTTGCTTTCTTGTCTCAATCTGTTTCATAATTTAACAGTAGCTGCATCTGTGAATTCGAAAGTGGACAGATTTTTTTCCCCAATATTTAGTTTGAATCAAATTGGACAGCACGGTGGTGCAGTGCAGCGGCAGAGTTGCTGCCGTACAGCGCCAGAGCCCGTGTTCGATCCCGACTACGGGTGCTGTCCATACGGAGTTTGCACGGCTCTCCCAACGACCGTGTGTGTTTTCTCCAGGCCTACATCCCCAAAGGCGTGCGGGTTTGTAGGTTAATCAGCCCTCTGTACATTGTCCCTGGTTTGTAGGATGCAGAACTGGGATAACATAGATCAAGGTGTACAGGTTGGTCGGCTAAGACTCGGTGGGCTGAAGGACCTGTTATCACACTATATCTCTATGTTAAGCTAAATATGGAGCCAATATTTTTATGACAGTACCTTTAATTCCTCAAGGTTCTGATACTCATTTTTCTTCACCTTCTCTTTCATTGAACTGAAGTCCATTGGCTGCTTAATGATCAGTGAGTATCCAGGGGCGATAAAATCAGTAACTGGGAATGAAAAAAATGCATTGGGGTCTTTCCTGTAAGAATGCAAAGTGAGAATCTGAAAAACCTTTTATGAAACAATGCCATTGGCCCATGTACATGGACTACATAAAAATCTCAAAACTTGATCTCATCTCAACAATATGTTTTGATGACCCAGATACGCAAACTGAATGAAGTCTAAAATATCTTCCATTTAAAATAGACAAACCAAAATAATGTTAACAATTCTGGTCTATCAATCGTTTTTAAGAGAAGCATGTTCAAAATCGTCATTTTTATTGCAAAACATGAATAAAAGAGTTTGCATTTTAAGTTACTGATCTTTAAAACTAGGCAAGCTAAGACTTGGAACAGAGAAATCAAGATACGACTTAACCACAAGCTCTCCAATAAGTTAGGCCCGTTCGCCAAATAATGTTTGAAAATGTCCATATTTTTACTATGCAAGCCAAATTTTTTTTAAATGAAGACAGCATATGCTTCTCAAAAGTATAATTAAATAATGAACAGGTCTTCGGAGCACTCCCAAATTATTCTCCTCATCCAACAAACAACATTTTTCAGCAGTTAGTACTTGCCTCTGAAGTTGTCGTAAAAGTTGGTAGAGCAATTCTTGGAAAGGAGTTTGATGTTCTTTGAGAAAAGAAAAGAAAACAAGTTAGCAAGAAAGGTTTATGGTTAAAAAGTAAATCAGAACTTTCTAAATCCTGATGAAAAAGCAGTTTCAATCTAACCTTAGACACAAAACGCTAGAGTAACTCAGCGGGACAAGCTACGTCTGTGGAGAGAAGGAATGGGTGACATTTAGGGCCGAGACCCTATTTTGATCTGAAACTTCACCCATTTCCTTCTCTCCAGAGACCCTGCCTGCTCCGCTGAGTTACTCCAGCATTTTGTGTCTATCTTCGGTGTAAACCAACATCTGCAGTTCCTTCCCACACATTTGATCTATCCTTGCTTTTTGAAACCTTGGATTTAAAGTCATTGCGAAAGGATTAAGCGAAGAGGTTGGGAGGGACATTTTCATTGGAAAAGATACTGAAAGCCAATTTCATAAGCAAACGAAAAGAGAGTTGGAGTGTTGCTCAAAATTCCACATGATGGACACTAAGCAGTAGTTGTACAGAACAAAACTACATTACTTTCCCAATGGCCAATACAGGCACTATTAGCTGGAAAGGCGTTGTTCATGGCAGTTTCTGTGACTGCCAGGGTGAACAGGATTAAATGTTGAAAAAAATGACAGGCATTGGTTTGATGTAGACAGTGCCCAGAGTCAGAGTCAAGAGCTTCAAATTCCTGGGCGTGCACATCTCTGAAGATCTCTCCTGGTCCGAGAACACTGATGCAATCATAAAGAAAGCACATCAGCGTCTCTACTTCCTAAGATTACGGAGAGTCGGTTTGTCAAGGAGGACTCTCTCTAACTTCTACAGGTGCTCAGTAGAGAGCATGCTGACCGGTTGCATCGTGGCTTGGTTCGGCAACTTGAGCGCCCTGGAGAGGAAAAGACTACAAAAAGTGGTAAACACTGCCCAGTCCATCATCGGCTCTGACCTCCCGTCCATCGAGGGGATCTATCGCAGTCGCTGCCTCAAAAAGGCTGGCAGTATCATCAAGGACCCACACCATCCTGGCCACACACTCATCTCCCCACTACCTTCAGGTAGAAGGTCCAGGAGCCTGAAGACTGCAACGACCAGGTTCAGGAACAGCTTCTTCCCCACAGCCATCAGGCTATTAAACTTGGCTCGGACAAAACTCTGAACATTAATAGCAAATAATCTGTTTATTTGCACTTTTATCAGTTGAATTATTCATGTGTGTATATATTTATGCAATGGTATATGGACACACTGATCTGTTCTGTATTCATGCCTACTATGTTCTGGTGTGCTAAAGCAAAGCAAGAATTTCATTGTCCTATCAGGGACACATGACAATAAAACTCTCTTGAACTCTTGAAAATAAGCAATTTCCCAGTGCAGTTAAACTGTAATAATCCTGTACGCTCAGGGCAATGGTGGCACACACATTTTACAGGCAGTGTAGGAAGGCAAACTGCAGAAGCTGGTCCTTTTATAGCGACTATATAGATTTACAAAAAGCTGGCAGTAACTCACTAAGCTGGGGGGGTCGGGCAGAGACTGCATCTCTGGATAAATGGAGGAAAAGGGGGAGAATAGCGAATGATGTTTTCGCGTCAAACGTCTTCAGGGGGTCTGAAGAAGTTTTTGGTCTCCAAATTGACACATAAACGTCACCTATTCCTTTTCTTATCAGAAAGACTGGATAGCGGTTTATACTCTCTGAATTTAGAAGCTGAGATCTTTACTTCAGCTTCTTGTTCCTGCAGGAAGATCTTACATTTTACAGGCTTTTTGGATGTTACCCCATCAATATCTCAACTGCATATTATTTCCACTTTTACTAATAATTTACTTTTTTTTTAGCTGTTACACTGGTATAACATAGAAAAGTACAGCATAAGAACAGGCCCACAATGTCTGTGCCGAACATGATGCCAAATAGCAGAGTCAGGGGATATGGGGAGAAGGCAGGAACGGGATACTGATTGGGGATGATCAGCCATTATCACATTGAATGGCGGTGCTGACTCGAAGGGCCAAATGGTCTATTCCTGCACCTATTGTCTATTGTCTATGAAAAACTAATTTCATTTGCCTGCACATAATCCATATTCCTCCATATCCATGTGCCCATTTAAAAGCCTCTTTAACACCGCTATAGTACCTGCCTCCAATAACCTTCAGCACCCAGCATCCTCAGTGTTAAAAAAATTGCTCGGCATATCTCGTTCGAACTTTTCCCGTATCACTTTAAGGCTACGCTCTCTAGTCTTTGATGTTTCCACACTGGGAAACAGGTCCTGACTGTCTACCCGATCTCTGCCTCTCATCATTTTATATTCTTCTATCAGGTCTCCCCTCAACCTCCAGAGAAAACAATCCAAGTCTATCCAACAACTCGGGCGGCACAGTGGCACAGCTGGTAGAGCCGCAGCTTCATAGCCCCAGAGACACGGGTTCGATCCCGACCTCGGGTATTGTCTGTGTGGCGTTTGCACCCCGTGGTCACAGGGAAAACGTACAAACACCATACAGATGGCACCCGTAGCCGGGATCGAACCTGGGCCACTGGCGCTGTAAGGCAGCAGCTCTACTGTTGCCCCCATTAGAGGGAGTATGGAAACAGACTCTCTAGTGAATAAACAGGGAGCACAGGAAGGAAGAGTATTCCGTGTGAATGAACAAATTCCCAGGTGAGTGGAGAAGGGGCTCAGGAACCAGATCCCCGATGAATGGGAATGAGAGCAGGATTCTAGGCTCTGGGTGAGTTAGAGCGAGTGCAGGAACTGGGGTAGTCGTGATGGGAAAGGGAGCATGACTAGCAAGATAGCGGTAAAAAGAAAGCGAGTTTGAGAACCGGGTGAGGAGGAGAATGGAACGGAAGTTGGAAAACATTTCCCAGTGAACCAGATGTTGCAATAATGGGATTTCAAAATCGTTGGATCGTGCAGTATCAGAGTTTTAGTGTATTGGCATCCTCATAAAGATGAAAGATCATCAATAAAGATATATAAAATTATGTGGTAGACAAAAATGCAGGAGAAACTCAGCGCGTGAGGCAGCATCAATGGAGCGAAGGAAATGGCTTCCTTCGCCCATAGATGCTGCCTCACCCGCTTAGTTTCTCCAGCATTTTTGTCAACCTTCGATTTTCCAGCATCTGCAGTTCCTTCTTAAACATCTAAAATTATGTAATCAGTTGCTCAAAATTAACTATATTTTCTCCAAATATCAATAATTTATTTATTAAAAATAATTGATTTAATTGAATAAATGCAACATTGAAAAAGTCAATGCAGAAATTAAAATGTATTACTGAGGTAATCAAACATCAAAGACTCACCTTCCACCTTTATTAAAGGAGAGACCATGTGTCGTTCTTGTGGCATTTCAAACCGGGCAGGAGATCGGCTTCTTTCCTCCTCTTCCCGTTCACTCGCAGAAGGCTCCTTCTCCCGTCTTTTCTTTTCATCCTGAGAGGGGCAAATATTTGATTACATTCAATTATTTCATCTCCATTTGTTTCCCCAAGGCTTTAATTATAATACTTTTGATACTTTATTATCTCATAGAGTCATAGGGTGATACAGCGTGGAAACAGGCCCTTCGGCCCAACTTACCCACACCGGCCAACATGTCCCAGTTATATGAGTCCCACCTGCCTGCGTTTGGTCCATATCCCTCCAAACCTGTCCTATCCATGTACCTGCCTAACTGTTTCTTAAACGTTGGGATAATCCCAGCCTCAACTACCTACTCTGGCAGCTCAGTCCATACACCCACCAACCCTTTGTGTGAAAAAGATCCCCCTCAGACTCCTATTAAATCTTTTCCTCTTCACCTTGAACCTATGTCCTCTGATCCTTGATTCCCCTACTCTGGGCAAGAGACTGTGCATCTACCCGATCTATTCCTCTCATGATTTTATACACCATAAGATATAACTTTTAGTGTCCGCCACACTGACTCTGTACACAAGAGATTAGCGTGCAAAATTAGAGCATATCGTATTGGGGGTAGGGTATTACCATGGATGGAGAACTAGTTGGCAGACAGGAAGCAAAGAGTTATAATGAACGGGTCCTTTTCAGAATGGCAGGCAGTGACTAGTGAGGTGCCCCAAAGCTCGGTGCTGGGACCCCAGTTATTTAAAAGGGTGGGAGATTACAACCTTCACATGGTCCACCCTGTTTCCACTAATGCAATCAACCAAAGGTGCACAAGCAAAAGATTAAATAGAACAAGTTGATCTACAACTTTAGGCTGTGCACACCATACGCAAGAAGAAGTAATTTAAAATATTTATCAACGATTTAGACGAAGGAATTAAATGCAACATCTCCAAGTTTGCGGATGATTGATTCACCTATTCTTTTTCACTTATTTTTCTCCAGAGATGCTGTGACAAGTCACAGTGATATTCTTTGTATTGCACACCCAAGGTATGCAAAGTCACCATGTAAAGGGTGCGACAATGTTACAAAGTATTCCATTTTACCCAAACCATTTTTAACACGTTCCCTTAGTTCTTGGCATTTCCCCCACTCAAGGTCTTCCTTTATTCTTCACCACTCCACCTCACGGCGGTTCCCCCACGCCGGGTCCTCCTTTGTCTTCCCCCCTAACGTATTCAACAAATTGGGGACCTGGGGTGGAGGGTTTTGCACCGAGGTGTTCCCTGCAACCTGTTTCTCTCGCGGTTCACAGACTCGCCAGCTTTTGCAGGCTGGAAGAGTCTGTGTACCACGTGTACATGGAGTGCGTGAGACTGCAGCCACTGTTTGAATACCTAAAGGGGCTGCTCCTTGCCTTCTGGCTGCACTTCTCACCCACCATCCTCATCGTTGGACACCCTGTGCATAGGGGAGAGGGTAGGGCTGAAGATGTCCTGGTTGGGTTGCTCCTGGGCCTGGCCAAGCTGGCCTTCCGCGATTCACGGCGCCAGGCGGTGGAGGGCTTTACCCGAGCCGACGGCCTGCCCCTTTTCCGGGGTTTACATCCGTGCCCGGGTGGGGTTAGAAAGGGAATACGCCCTGTCTACGGGCACCCTGAGGGAGTTCCGGGACCGCTGGGCTCCGCAGGGTGTTGAATGCATCCTTGACAAGGAGTGTAAGATAATTGTACAGTAGTTTATTAAGAATATATATGTTTGTGTTGTATTATGGTGGTGGGATTGTTGAAAAAAACACAAAAAAACGTATTCAACAAACAAACAAACGGTTCTATTAGATGCACCGAGTCTTTAGGATGCTTGGTCAGTCAGACGTATGTTTTGGGTTCATTGTAAGATAAACCCCATTTGTTTTTTTAAAAATCTTTATATAAAGCTGTGCATCAGCACAATATCTTTCTGCTGTATCTCCATACCTTTCTCCTTTTCCGCTCATCGGGAGTTGTACGTTTCTCCTTTTCAGTCTTCTTTTTCTTTTTCTTCTTTTTCTCCTTGTGTTTATCATGATCGTATTTCTCTTCATTTATACTGGAGTCATGACCCAAACTCGCCGTCGACAATTCTGTTATCTCGCTTCCACCCACTTTAAGCACCAGCTTTAAAGGCTTATCTGTGTATCCTGAAAAAAAAACACAAGTGCAGCAGGGGGTTGGAGTGTGAAGACAAGATATAGAATGTTTTATGCATCAGGGAGACATAAAGCAATGCAGAGCATTGGGAATAGGAGCAATGCTTCTGTTTAGCAAACATTACAGTAGGTCATGGTACAAGTTTAGCACTTCAAACATTCAAAAAAGAACAGCACAGAAACAGGCCCTTCTGCCCACAATATCTCCCGAGTTTTCCCCTGATTCGAACTTGGAGAATGTTCGTAGTGGGTCTGTAGGAGTTCGTGGATGTCTCGTAGCGGTTCGTACGAGTAACGGTAGGTACTTGAGAAATCCGGTAAACTCGTGACTTTTTTCAACACTGTGAAAAATGTCCACGAGTAAAAAAATACTCGTGATGAAATAAATTGTTACTTTGTACTCGTACGAGCCTCTACGAGACATCCACAAACTCTTCCGGACATTCTCCGAGTTCGAATCAGGGGACAACGCGGGAGAACTCTTGAATTACCTCGTACAATGCGACAGGCCCTTAAGGCAGCAAATCTACCACTGTGACACAGAGTGATTGGTTTTACTGGACTGTATGCAAAACAAAGCATTTCACCTATCCAGATACACAAGACAATAAAGTAACTATTGAACTCCGATTGAAACATAGCTACTCTGCATTGGAACCATCGAGTTGGACTGCTGCAAGCACTGACAACTGACCCTAGAAGCCTCAGGCACTTAGAACCTTGTGTATTCTTTCACACTGTAGTAAAGTTCCGAACAAAGACACTCATTCAAAATCTCCCGCGACGAGTAACTGCACCGACGGCAAGAGGTTTGGGAGGAGTGAGGCCAAGAAAAATTTATTAATGGCACCCTGAAATGTCAAATAGAAGGATATGAAGATAGACACAAAAAGCTGGAGTAACTCAGCGGGACAGGCAACTTCTCTGGAGAGAAGGAATGGGTGACGTTTCGGATCCTTCTTCAGACTAGACCCAAAACGTCACCCATTCCTTCTCTCCAGAGATGCTGCCTGTCCTGCTGAGTTACTCCAGCTTTTAGACAATAGACAATAGGTGCAGTAGGCCATTTGGCCCTTCGAGCCAGCACCGCCATTCACTGTGATCATGGCTGATGATCCACATTCAGTACCCCATTCCTGCCTTCTCCCCCATATCCCTTGACTTCGCTATCTTTAAGAGCTCTATCCAACTCTCTCTCTTGAAAGCACACAGAGAATTGTGTCTATCTTCAGTTTAAACCATTATCTGCAGTTCCTTCCCACAACTAGAAAGATACTGTATTTGTCGTACAGTTACAATTTGATGGAACTCGCTCTGCCAAGCTGGAGGGTCTCCACCCCAGGATAATGATATGACCGGATTACAGCAGTCCTGTCATGGTAATCCATCTGGCTACCACCCACCCACCACCCTGCTGCTCTGCACCCACCCGACAGCCAGTAGCCGTGCTCCCACCCATCGTCTGAGGGCCCAGGACCCACCCTCCCAGGGCCCTGCACCTACTCTCCAGCCAGGCGTTCTGCACCTGCAAAGGTGGCCTGCAACCACCCAGTGACACTGCACCCACCCTGGACCCTGCACCCACCCTGGACCCACCCAGTGACCCTGCACCCACCCTGGACCCTGCACCCACCCTGGACCCTGCACCCACCCTGGATAATGATACCCTGGACCCTGGATTACAGTGACCCTGTCACCCTGACCCCGCAATCCATCTGGACCCCGCACCCACCCACCCACCCACCCTGTGACTCTGCACCCACCCTGGACCCCGCACCCACCCTGGACCCCTGCACCCACCCAGTGACCCTGCACCCACCCTGGACCCTGCACCCACCCTGGACCCCACCCACCCAGGGCCCTGCACCCACCCTGGACCCTGCACCCACCCTGGACCCCGTTCTGCACCCTGGACCTGCACCCAAAGGTGGCCTGCAACCACTGGACCCCGCACCCACCCACCCCGTGACCCTGCACCCTGCACCCACCCAGTGACCCTGCACCCACCCCCAGTGACCCCGCACCCACCCTGGACCCTGCACCCACCCCACCCACCCAGGGACCCCGCACCCCCACCCAGTGACCCCGCACCCACCCTGGACCCCCCACCCAGTGGACCTGCACCCACCCTGGACCCTGCACCCACCCTGGACCCTGCACCCACCCAGTGACCCTGCACCCACCCAGTGACCCTGCACCCACCCAGTGACCCTGCACCCACCCTGGACCCTGCACCCACCCTGGACCCTGCACCCACCCTGGACCCTGCACCCACCCCACCCAGTGACCCTGCACCCACCCTGACCCTGCACCCACCCTGGACCCTGCACCCACCCCTGACCCCGACCCTGCACACCCCACCCTGGACCCCCCACCCACCCTGGACCCCGCACCCACCCTGGACCCAGCACCCACCCACCCCGCACCCACCCTGGACCCTTCACCCTCCTCGTCCACCCAGCGAGCCCGGGCCCGCCAACCTGTGGGGAGGGGAGGGCACCCACCCAGTGCGCACCCACCCTGGCGGGGCACCCACCCTGGACCCCGCACCCACCCGGGGGTCTCGGTGCCGCACCCACCCGGACCCTGGGGGGGGGGAGCGCACCCACCCTCACCCTGGGCCCCGTGACCTTGCACCGACTTGTGACCCTGCACCCACCCTTCTTGTGTTTCCTTCCCATTGTCTGTCTGTCTGTCTGTCTGTCTGTGCGCGGGCGGCGATGGCAATGGCGGTGGAGGCGCGCCCCCCGACAGTGAGGGGGTTCGGCGGCGGTGGGCCGGGCGCGGGCTCCCGTCTCAGTGATGGCGGGGGGGGGGATGCGCGACCCTCCCGACAGTGATGGCTTCCCATTGTGGATGCGCGCCCCCGATGGTACAGGCGGTGGAAGCGCGCCCCCGACAATGATGGCGGCGGTGGATGCGCGCTCCCGACAGTGATGGCGGCGGTGGATGCGCGCTCCCGACAGTGATGGCGGCGGTGGATGCGCGCCCCCCGATAGTACAGGCGGTGGGGAAGCGCGCCCCCGATAGTGGAGGCGCGCCCCCGATAGTGGCAGTGGAGGCGCGCCCCCTATATAGTGATGGTGCATGCGGCGACGGTGCATGCGCGCCCCCGATAGCACTGACGGTGCATGCGCGCACTGACGGTGCATGCGCGCCCCCGATAGCGGCGGTGGAGGCGCGCCCCCGATAGTGGCGGTGGAGGCGCGCTCCCGGTGCATGCGCGCCCCCGACAGTGATGGCGGCGGCACCAAGGAGCGCCGAGCCTGGCCGGAGGACCAGTGGGAGGACCACAAGATCCAGCAGCAGAATTAGGCCGTTCGGCCCATCAAGTCTATTCCACCATTCAATCCCTCCTAACCCCATTCTCCTGCCTTTGACCTCTGACACCCGCACTGATCTAGAATCTATATCTCCATCTTAAAAATATCCACTGACTTGGCCTCCACAGGCTTCTGTGGCAAAGAATTCCACAGATTCACCATCCTCTGACTAAATAGACAATAGGTGCAGGACTACTAGGCCATTCGGCCCTTCGAGCCAGCACCGCCATTCAATGTGATCATGGCTGATCATCCCCAATCAGTATCCCGTTCCTGCCTTCTCCCCATATCCCCTGACTCCGCTATCTTTAAAGCCCTATCTAGCTCTCGCTTGAAAGTATCCAGAGAAATTCCTCCTCATCTCCTTAAATGAATGTCCTTTCATTCTGAGTCGACGACCTCTGGTCCTAGACTCTCCCACTAGTGGAAACATCCTCTCCACATCCACTCTATCCAAGCCGTTCACTATTCGGCAAGTTTCAATGAGATCCCCCCTCATTCTTCTAAACTCCAGCGAGTACAGGCCCAGTGCCGTCAAACACTCATCATATGTTAGCCTTCTCATTCCTGGGATCATTCTTGTAAACCTCCTCTGGACCCTCTCCAGAGCCAGCACATCCTTCCTCAGATATGGTGCCTGAAAATTGCTCACAATACTCCAAATGCAGCCTGACCAGCGCTTTAAAGAGCCTCAGCATGACACCCCGGCCTTCTCCATAAGTGGGAGGACCCACGGGCAGGATCAGCTGCAGCTGGGCGAGGCCACATCAACATGGCGCCAGGTGAGGCCTTGTCTGAGGAGATAGCTAGAGAGTATGTGTGTGTTTCTCTTCTCGCATGTAAACATTGTCAACCAACATGTCCCATCTACACTAGTCCCACCTGCGTGCATTTGACCTAAACCTTTCCTATCCATGTACCTGTCCAAATGTCTTTTAAATATTGTAATTATACCTGCATCAACTACCTTTGGCAGCTCGTTCCATACACCCACCTCATTCTTCAGTGAAAAAGTTGACCCTCAGGTTCCTATTAAATCAATTCCCCTCTCGCCTTAAACCTATGTCCTCCGCTTCTCAATTCTCCTACTCTGGGTAAAAGACTCACGGCGGTGCAGCGGTAGAGTTGCTGCCTTACAGCGAAAGCAGCGCCGGAAACCCGGGTTCGATCCTGACTACGGGTGCTGTCTGTACGGAGTTTGTACGATCTCCCCGTGACCTGCGTGGGTTTTCTCCGAGATCTTCGGTTTCCTCCCACACTCCAAAGACGTATAGGTTAATTGGCTTGGTAAATGTAATAACTGTCCCTAGTGGGTGCAGGATAGTGTTAATGTGCGGGGATCGCTGGTCGATACAGACTGGGTGGGCCAAAGGGCCTGTTTCCGCACTGTATCTCTAAATTCTGTGCATCTACCTATCTATTTCTCTCATGAACCTTGTCTCACTGCTCGAGTGTGGCCCATGTCCCGCGAAACCTTTCCTATCCATGTACCTGTACAAATGTCTTTTAAATGTTGTCATAGTACTTGCCTCAACGACCTCCTCTGGCATCTCCCTGTATCCATCAACACAAATTTTTGAGTCATCTACAAACTCACAATCATGCCTCTTTGCCTAATACCATGACATCAGCAAACAAACCCTTTCATTGATATTTACCTTTACTTTAGCCTTTGGAGATACCGGGTGGAAACAGTTTGTTGAAGACTACAACAACCAGGTTCAGGAATAGCTACTACCCTACAGCCATCAGGCTATTAAACATGGCTCAGACAAAACTTTGATTATTAATAACCAATCATCTGTTATTTGCACTTTATCATTTTATTTATTCATGTGTGTATATATTTATGTTATAGTATATGGACATGTTGATCTGTTTTGTAGTAAATGCCTACTATGTTCTATGTGCTGAAGTAAAGCAAGAATTTCATTGTCCTATCAGGGACACATGACAATAAACTCACTTGAACTTGAACTTGAACTTGAACCTTTGGCCCTCTGAGTCCGCGCCGACCAGCGATCGCCCCGTACACAAACACTATCCCACACACTAGGGACAATTTTACAATTCAAGCCAATTGACCTACAAACCTGTACGTCTTTGGAGTGTGGGAGGAAACCGGAGAACGTCCACGCGGTCACAAGGAGGACGTACAAACTCTGTACAGACAGACAGCACCCTTTGGTGTTGTGGTGGGCCATGCACAGATGACACAAAGATTGGTGCAGAATGAAGGCGTCAGCACCCACTGATCTACCAGATTCCATCAATGTTCACACATCTAGTGACACTATCAGATAAATAAATTAAAAAACAAAACGACAGTGCAATACAAAACTAAGCCGGAAATCCTTAATAGTAATTCTAAAATTTAGTTGTAGTTTATAGTGTTCAATAGCCTGATGGTTGCAAAGAAGAAGCTGCTTCTGAACCTGGAGCTCACGGTTTTCACTCCTGTACCTTCTTCCCTATGGCAGAAGTGAAATGAGCGCTTGGCCGGGGTAATGTGAGTCTCTGATGATGGTGGCTGCCTTTTTAAGGCACCTCCTCCTATAAGATCCCTTTGATAGTGGGGAGGTCAGTAGCTGCGATGGACCGGGCTGTGTTCACCAAATTTTGTAATCTGCCACGTAGAGTAATCCTTGTTTCAGATCAGTTCGTCGGTGAGGGTCAGGGATGATAGTTGAGTATAGGGCCTCATTTGGCATCATGGTGATGTATTTATTTCTTTGCCAGCAGAATTAAAGTTAATCAACGGTCCTGGAAGTAAAAGGTAGACAAAAATGCTGGAGAAACTCAGCGGGTGAGGCAGCATTTATGGAGAGAAGGAATAGATGACGATTCGGGTCGAGACCCTTCTTCAATCTGAAGAAATGGCATTTTGGACATTTTAGAGATTGGGTCAGAAATCACTTTGGGTGTGGAGTCACATTTAAGTCAAATCAGGTGAGAACAGCAAATTTCCTTTCTTGAAAGTGGTGCAGCGGTAGAGCTACTGCCTTACAGCGCCAGAGACCCGGGTTCGATCCTGGCTACAGGTGCTTGTCTGTACGGAGTTTGTTCGTTCTCCCCATGACCTGCATGGGTTTTCTTCGAGATCTTCGGTTTCTTCCAACGCTCCAAAGACGAACAGGTTTGTAGGTTAATTGGCTTGGCTTTGTATACTTGGTATAAGTGTAAATTGTCCCTAGTGTGTGCAGGATAGTGTTAATGTGTGGGGAGCACTGGTCGGGGCAGACTCAGTGGGCCCAAGGGCCTGTTTTCATGCTGTATCTTTAAACTAAACTAAACATCTGTGAACTCGATGTGTTTTTACAATAACCTGGTAGTTTTAGTCACTATTACTGAAACTAGCATATTTTGAAAAGTTTTTTAATAATTCCAGATTGTTTAAGCTGAGTTACTCCGACATTTTGTGTCTATCTATAAACTAGCATCTGCAGTTCCTTCCTACACATTGATGATCTTGCCTTTGGATCCATTCCAAGGGAGCATCAGAAGATTCTTTGTTAATGCACTTTCAACAGTCCGCAATCACTTCCATGTTGTTTGCCCAGGTCAGCAATTAGTCATATTGATGCTTGTCAGGTTGAGCTGACTTTCAGGTTTGTGTGTGAACTGTGCACAAATAACAATTCTTGCTCTCAGCATTCAATCACTCAATAGTCAGGAATGGACAGCAATGTCTATCATTGTGCAGCTGGTGCAATACATTTAGTTTGGTTTAGGTTAGTTTAGAGATATGGTGTGGAAACAGGCCCTTCGGCCCACCCACCGAGTCCGCACCGACCAACACACTAGGGACAATTTACATTTATACCAAAAGATAGACCCAAAATGCAGGAGTAACTCAGTGGGACAGGCAGCATCTCTGGAGAAAAGGAATGGATGACGTTTTGGGTTGAGACTCTTCTTCAGACATAGACACAAAAAGCTGGAGTAACTCAGCAGGTCAGACAGTATCTCTGGAGAAAAGGAACAGGTGACAGCATCTAAACTAAACTAATCTAAACTAAACTAAACTAACTAAAGTATATGTAGTCTTGACGGAGTTTCATGGTAACTGCATAGTTTTATTGAGAGTTACAGAGGGAGAAGGGAAATTTATGATGATTTCTAGCGGACAAAATCCAGAGATGATCTTGTCCGCGGAAGGATCTGGAGTTATTTTTATTTAATTAATTCTCTGCAGCATAGTGATTCATTTAAGAGATTACTTCACTCTTTAGTCTTTCGATATTACATGAAATTATTGTAAATTTATGAGCGGAATTACTGGTTTAAATTTTTAGTTTAGATTAGAGATAAAGTGCGGAAACAGTCCCATGGGCCCACCGAAGGTAGACACGAAATGCTGGAGTAACTCAGCGGGACAGGCAGCATCTTTGGAGAGAAGGAACGGGTTACGTTTCGGGTCGAGACCCTTCTTCAAGGGCCCACCGAGTCCACTCCGACCAGCGATCCCTGCACACTAACACTATCCAACACACTAGGGACAATTTACAATTTTACCAGACCAATTAGCCTACAAACCTGTACGCCTTAGGAGCGTGGGAGGAAACCGGAGATCCCAGAGAAAACCCATGCAGACCGCCGGAAGAATGTACAAACTCCGCACAGACAGCACCTGTAGTCAGGACCAGGATCGAACTCGGGTCTCTGGCGCTGTAATGGGGCTGTCCCACTGTACGAGCTAATTCAAGAGTTCTCCCGAGTTTCTCCTGATTCAAACTCGGAGAATTACGGTAATAGCCGTTCATAGGTACTTGGGGCTCTCGTGGACATTTTTCAACATGTTGAAAAATCTTCACCAATCTGCACGAGCTTACCGCCTTTCCCGAGTACCTGCTGTTAGCGTTACGAGCCACTAAGAGACGTCTCGAGCTCCGATGTACCCGCAACGTACATTCTGCATGCTTACCACGAGTTTGATTTTTTTTAAAACTTAGGAGAGCTCTTGGGTGAACTCGTATAGTGGGACAGGACCAGTAGGCTGTAACTCTACTGCTGCGCCACCGTGCCACCCATAGGTGTTGGTGTGTTACTATTTAATTGTATTTCTACGCAGATTTGACTTCCATTGCATCAACTTCCATTCCATTCCAACCCCACTCTCACCATCGACGGCACCACTGTCTCCCCATCTCCCCAGGCCCGCAACCTTGGCGTGATCTTTGATTCCACCCTCTCCCTTGAGCCTCACATCCGCCATGTCATTAAAACCTCCTTCTTTCATCTCTGCAACATCACCAAACTCAGACCCTCTCTCACACCTCCCGCTGCTGAAAGACTAATCCATGCCTTCATCTCCTCCCGACTGGACTATTGCAACTCACTTCTCCTTGGCATCAGCTCCACCTACATCAACCGACTCCAACTGGTCCAGAACGCAGCCGCCCGACTCATCACCCACACCAAATCCTGGCATCACATCACTCCAGTCCTCAAACAACTTCACTGGCTTCCCATCTCCCCCCGGATCACCTACAAAATCCTGATCCTCACCTACAAAGCCCTCCACCATCTGGCCCCCCCCATATCTCACTGACCTCCTCTCCCCCTACCAACCCTCACGGTCCCTCAGATCCACATCAGCCGGTCTCCTCTCCATCCACAAGTCCAACCTCCGCAGTTTTGGGGACAGAGCCTTCTCCAGGGCAGCTCCCAGGCTCTGGAACTCCCTCCCCCAACTGATCCGCAATTCTGTGTCCCTCACCATCTTCCAGTCCCGCCTCAAGACCCATCTCTTCACCTCTGCCTATCCTTAGCCCCACGTCCCCCTCCCTTTTCATCTGTGCATTAATTGCCTCATATTGTGTTTTGAATTGAATTCTGTCTTTACTTTGTGAACTAGTCATGTCTCTACTATTTATTTCATTCCCCTTACATGTTTTTCCTCTACCTGCTAAATTTTTGTAAGGTGTCAAACAAGAGGACATGACTTCAGAATTAAGGGACAGAAGTTTAGGGGTAATATGAGGGGGAACTTCTTTACGCAGAGAGTGGTGGCGGTGTGGAATGAGCTCCCAGTGGAAGTGGTGGAGGCAGGTTCATTGGTATCATTTAAAAATAAATTGGATAGGCATATGGATGAGAAGGGAATGGAGGGTTATGGTACGAGTGCAGGCAGGTGGGACTAAGGGGAAAAAAATTTGTTCGGCATGGACTTGTAGGGCCGAGATGGCCTGTTTCCGTGCTGTAATTGTTATATGGTTATATGGTTATATGGTGTCCTTGAGACTCTTGAAAGGCGCCCATAAATAAAATTTATTATTATTATTATTATTATCATGCATGTGTGTTTCTTCACCTCCCGGTGGCGCTATGAGACAATTGGAACAGATCTTTTGGAAGCATTGTAGCTGAGTCTGTATTCCTAACAGGAATTCAGTCAAGTTAAAGCACGCAGAATCAAATTAAATACAATTGGTAAAACTTACCTTTCCAGAGCCTTTTTTAAATGAAAATAGGGTCAACGAGACACAAAGCACAGAAACAATTCCTTCAGCCTAACTTGTCCATACCGATCAAGATGCCCCATCTCAGCTGGTCTCATTTGCTGGTGTTTACCCCATATCCCTCCAAACCTTTCCTCACCATGTACCTGACCAAATGTTGTTTAAATGATGTTATAGTATCTGCCTCAACTACCTCCTCTGGCAGCTCGTTCCCTACACCCACCACCCTGTGAATGAAAAAGTTGCCCCTTAAGTTTGTATTACATCTCGGCCCTCTCACCTTAATTTTATGTCCTCTTGTTTTTGATTCCCCAAAAGCATGGTGATTTCGAGAAAGGAAGTGTAAAACGTAGTTTATTTTTATAATAAAGGCAAGACAATCAAGAAATATAGTCAAACAATCATCGCTGACAAAGTCCGTACCATTTGTCCTCCAATTCTTATTGCCTGCCTTTGACTTGTTAACACACGCTGGGCTGTAGTTCAGGAGCATCAGTGGGCCATCAACGATTTGCATGCCTCGTGTTATCCTGCACCTAAATAATCTTCCCTCTCGAAGGCAACATCTGAAGCTTTCAACTTCTTAGCTATTGTTGTGTCTGTGATGTGTTTAATAAACCGATAGAGGTTTTTTTTTTCTGATCCCAGCCTGTGCAGCTTGGAATGATAAGCCACAAAGGGCTTTGCAGAAGATACTGATAACTTCCCCACGATGTTTAAAACCATATATTTCTCAGTAAGAATTGCTGTTCAGGAGTCAAGAGCGTTGTATTTCACTTTTCCTCGTGCGACAGAGCTGAAGATTTATTACACTGCCCTTGCCAATATAGTTGCAATCAAGTAATTGAACAATTAATTGGGCGGCACGATAGCACAGCAGTAGAGATGCTACCTTACTGCGCCAGAGACCCGGTTTTGATCCCGATTACGGGTGCTGTCTGTACGGAGTTTGTACGTTCTCCCCCTGACCTGCGTGGGTTTTCTCCGAGATCTTCAGTTTCCTCCCACACGCCAAAGACGTACAGGCTTGTAGGTTAATTGGCTTGGTGTAAATATAAAAATTGTCCCTAGTGTGTGTTGGATAGTGTTAATGTGCGGGGATCGCTGGTCGTTTGCGGACTCGGCAGTCCGAAGGGCCTGATTCCGCGCTGTATCTCTAAACTAAGCTAAAAGTCAAAAATGTTCTCATCTTCACATGGTGACACCCCAAATGTAGACCTATCCGTTGACATCTTGGGGAGTCCTTAATCCTCCTTCCAGCATTGTTATTTAAAAAATAGTTAACACCGTAAATAAGTTGAAAATATTTCTATACCGTTGTAAAATTTCAAAGAGATCCAAATGTAATCAAATGAAAGCATGATTCAACATAGAAATGTACACAGTACACTGATATTTTCTCCACTAGATCCATCCAGTCTAATCTGAATATCCTGCCCTCTCCATTCCTTTGATATTACTCTTTTTATGTTTTTATTTTATGTTAAAGATACCATCTAAATGCAAGCTATTGTGTTTCAAACAGCTATTAAATTCTGTTTGAAAATAATTTATGGAATTTATAATTCCAGACTGCGACCATCTTTTGTATAAAGATTAGTTTTCCAAACTAAGCTTGATTCCACCCCCCCTCCCCCCCCCCCCCCCCCCCCCCCCCCATCATTTTAAGTTTCATTATGTTTCCACTGAATATCTGAATGTCTCAGGTATTTTATTTTATTTAATGCCACGTGTACCGAGGTACAGGGAAAAGGTTTTGTTGCGAGCTAACCAGTCAGCGGAAAGACAATACATGATTACAATCGAGTCACTTGTAGTGTCGAGATAGAGATGTAAAGGTGTGGAGCGATCGTAAAGAGTAATTGCAGATCCGTTTCTGTGACTGGCACATAAATAGTTGCCTGGGTTGGGCCATGGGCCACAACAGTCGATCTATAATCAACCTTTCATGTCAGCTGTGTCCCCATTTGGCAGCAGTCTTATTTAGACGGATGTGAGTTTGAAACCCATTCTGGAGATTTGAACACAAAATAATCTAGGCTGACAGTCAGTGCAATACAGAGCATGTTCTTGCCTTGCCACCTTGCCGAAGATAGGTCCTGATCCAAAACATCATCTACCCATGTTACTCCACAGATGCTGCCTGTCTGTCCTGCTGAGTTACTCCAGCATTGAGTCCTTTAAGACAAGGTCTTCTGTTGTTTTGGACTTACAGAACGTTTTTCCTTCCACTATTTATTATGTAAAATAATATGTGTGTTATGATTGTGTTTATAATTTGTTTGGTTGTTTTGTTGTTTGTCTTTTGCACAAAAGTCCGCGTGCATTGCCCTTCATTTCAGTCCGTGCCGAACACGTATGCTCTCACCCCCCTAGTACCCATCTACCTGCACTGAGACCATTACCCAGGTCCTTCCTTCCGGCCTTTCCCGTCCATATAAACAACTATCCAATTTATTTTTAAATGATAAAATCGAACCTGCCTCCACCACCTTCACTGGAAGCTCATTCCACACAGCTACCACTCTCTGAGTAAAGAAGTTCCCCCTCATGTTATCCCTAAACTTCTGTCCCTTAATTACTCATTGAGTCCTTTAAGTCAAGGTCCTGTTTTGTTTGTCATATCTACAGCCTAGGCCTCTCGGCCCTTCTAGTGTGCCGAAAACGCTTATCCCCTACGTCTCAGACCTGTCTCTCCATTCCCCTCCCTCATCCATTTTAATGATACCTCTATCACCTTCCCCCCTTAGCCCTGAAGGGTTTTCGGTTACCCCGAAACGTTGTCCCCTAATTCCTCATGTCCTCTTGTTTGAATCCATAGAGTGGGCTGCTTATCCCGCTGACTCTTCTCCAGCTCATTTTTTGTGTATCCCCCTTAACCTTCTGCGCTCCAAAGAATAAAGACCTAACCTGTTCAACCTTTCTCTGTAACTTAGTTGCTGAAACCCAGGCAACATTCTAGTAAATTGGCATTAAAGACGCTGATGGTTGATAAAAGTTCATGTTTCATCACCATATTTCATCTTACAGGCTGCTATTGCTTAAATATATTCCTGGAGGTTTTGTGGTAAACTTTGGAAAGACATATAAGGATACAACATATACAGTAAATGGTAGGGCAGCAAGCAATGTTGATGAACAAAGGGACATTGAAGTTTAAATCCATATTTCTCTCAAAGTGACAGCACGGGTAGAATGGGCATTGAAGAAGGCATGTGTACCTTCATATGTCAAGGCGTCGAATATAAAAGTTGGGATGTTGCAACTTTATTAAGACTGTGAAGACTGTGCATAGAATATTGGGAAGGACGCAAAGTGCTGGAGTAACTCAGCGGGTCAGGCCGCATCTATGGAGAACATGGATAGGTGACGTTTTAGGTCAGGACCCTTCTTCAGATGATTGAGTCTCAGAATAGTGGCAGGGTGACGCAGCGGTAGAGTTGCTGCTGTCTTACAGCGCCAGAGACCCAGGTTCGATCCGACTACGAGTGCTGTCTGTTTGGAGTTTGTACCTTCTCCCTGTGACCTGCGTGGGTTTTCTCCAGGATCTCTGGTTTCCTCCCACACTCCAAAGACGTACAGGTTTTGTAGGGCTAATAGTTTTGGTATAATCATAAATTGTCCCTAGTGTGTGTAGGATAGTGTAAATGTGCCGGGATCGCTGGGCGGCTCGGACATAGTGGGCCGATGGGCCTGTTTCTGCGCTGTATCTCTAAACTAAACTAAACTAAACTAAAATACTAGAGGCAGTTCTGGTCACCACATTATAAAAAGCAAGTGATTGCAGGCCTCAGCAACTTATGGTGTGACCAACAGTAGTGAAGGAACTAAAACAAAGGATTGCAAAAGGTTAATTCAATTCAATTCAATTCAATTCAACTTTATTGTCATTGCACAGATACAAGTATGGGTACAACGGAATGCAGTTTAGCGTCAGTCCGTAGTAATAGTGCAATATAGAAATAAAAATACAGAATAAGCAAACAATGTGGACGGAGAGACTGGAGAAATCTATCGGCGGGACTCCGAGTTCAGCAATATGATAGTGTTGTTGTAGAAGCTGTTCCTCATCCTACTAGTACGAGACCTGAGGCTCCTGTACCACCTCCCTGATTGGAGGAGGGCAAACAGTCCATGGTTAGGGTTAAATTGGAAGAGTGTGGAGGTGTTGCCGGCTGTTCATTTGGAGGTGGTTATAGAAACATAGAAACATAGAAAATAGGTGCAGGAGTAGGCCATTCGGCCCTTCGAGCCTGCACCGCCATTCAATATGATCATGGCTGATCATCCAACTCAGTATCCCATCCCTGCCTTCTCTCCATCAGCCGGGGGCTTTGACTTTGACTCTGACATCGGGGGGGGGAGAGTGCAGTGGAGAGATAAGTTTTTTTTGGCCTTCCATCACAGCTATGTGATGGATGTTTATGTAAAATGTAATTATGTTGTGTCTGGGTCTATTTGTGTGTAATGTATGGCTGCAGAAACGGCATTTCGTTTGGACCTCTAGGGGTCCAAATGACAATTAAATTGACTCTTGACTTGACTCTTGACTCCATACCCCCTGATCCCTTTAGCCACAAGGGCCACATCTAACTCCCTCTTAAATATAGCCAATGAACTGGCCTCAACTACCTTCTGTGGCAGAGAATTCCACAGATTCACCACTCTCTGTGTAAAAAATGATTTTCTCATCTCGGTCCTAAAAGACTTTCCTCTTATCCTTAAACTGTGACCCCTAGTTCTGGACTTTCCCCAACATCGGGAATAATCTTCCTGCATCTAGCCTGCCCAACCCCTTAAGAATTTTGTAAGTTTCTATAAGATCCCCCCTCAATCTTCTGAATTCCAGTGTGTACAAGCCGAGTCTATCCAGTCTTTCTTCATATGAAAGTCCTGCCATCCCAGGAATCAGAGGGAAAGGGTGACATGAGGGATGAAAAATCATGGTTGCTGCTTTATTTGTTCCATGCAACTAATTAAATTAGAAACTAATTTTCAGAACATTCCTACCACAAGAATAGAATTTGAACTTCTTCCCACTTAGCTAATTCAGTCTGAAGAAGGGTCTCGACCCGAAATGTCACCCTTTCCTTCTCTGCGGAAATGCCGTCTGACCCGCTGAGTTACTCCAGCATTTTGTGTCTTTAACCTTAGCAAATTTTTATTTTGCTTAATCACAACTACATTAGAAAATTGGTCGAGTAAATTTGATTCCCACAACATTTGGCTTGATTATGAAAAACCAATGGAACCTTTTGCCAGCAAGATGATGTTGTGAAATAGAATGAATGACCTTTTTGAACTCAACTTCAAATGATATTTTATGTCGGAAGAAACTCTCAACCTGATGAAGGGTCTCGACCCGAAACGTCACCTATTACCTTACTCCAGAGATGCTGTCAAATCCGCTGAGTTACTCCAGCTTTTTGTGTTTATCAAAATATTTTGTTGGGAGTCCCAATTGACAACAAGCGGAAAATATTAGCAAATATATTAAGGTAATGGTAGTACTTATTATTTAATGATCGATAGTTTGCAACTTTCAAGAATTAAGAAAACATCTCTACGGTTTATTTTCTCATCGGACTTCCATGCCAGGCTGATAGACCCAAAATGCGGGAGTAACTCAGTGGGACTGGCAGCAGCTCTAGAGAGAAAGAGTGTCTGACATTTCGAGACCCTTCTTCAGATTGAGAGTTCTGATTCAGACTGAGAGTCAGGGGAGAGGGAGTCTGGAGATTTGGAAGGGTACAGGGAATGTAAGGTGTGAAAAGGGGACATGGGAGGGTACAAAGGTTGTTACCAAATAAATTACCACTGGATTTAAACTCAGATATTAGACAATAGACAATAGGTGGAGGAGTAGGCCACCCGGCCCTTCGAGCCAGCATCGCCATTCACTGTGCTCATGGCTGATCATCCACAATCAGTACCCCGTTCCTGCCTTCTCCCCATGTCCCCTGACTCCGCTATCTTTAAGAGCTCTTTCTAACCATCTATAGCTTCAACCTATGTGTTAATCAACTCTTCATTTTAATTCAGTTCAAAAGTATGAAATGAATGTAGGAAATGAATGAAAAGCAGAGATCAGGAATTACCTTTGGGAATCAAGCAGCATCTATGCTGAGCTTTCTTATATAAGTGGACAGGAATGGTCCACAATACGGTTATTTGTATGTGGTGCGTGGACAAAATTGGATTATGGATTGGACTGATCTGTTAGCCACTGAGAAATGCTCACAATAAAGTTGCAGATAATAAAAAAACTCTTTCATGCTCTACTAACTTTTAACCTGGAAAACATGGCCACATATAATTTATTTCGCATGATCATTACACAACTGAGGCATTACATAAACACTGAATACCAATATTGCTTCAGGTGAATATGAAATTGGTGACAATACATAGTATGGGCTTCATATTTTGCTCAGAACCATAGACATTCTTCAAAGTTTTAAGCCACATTCTGCACTAGCTCTTCCAATATTTAAAAAGTTTTAATGGATACCTATTGCTATCCTTGCACCTATCAAAATAACACATGTATGGAACAAGCTGCCCGATGAGGTAGTTGAGTCAGGACTATCCCAACGTTTAAGAAACAGTTAGAGAGGTACATGGATAGCACAGGTTTGGAGGGAGACGGACCGAATGCAGGCAGGTGGGACGAGTGTAGCTGGGACATGTTGGCTGGTGTGGGGAAGTTGGGCTGAAGGGCCTGTATCACTCTATGACTCCTTAACAGAGTCATTTAGTAAATCCCTGAGAAACATCAATTAGTGTAAACGTGTTTCATTTGATTTGATGCTTGGCCTATTTTGGAGGCTGAACTTGCTTCCACCGCAGTATCATTTCAGACAGCACAAAATATCGTGGAAAATGGGAATGCATTTAAATTTCTACATAGTTTCTTCCACTGATTTATGTATGTATTTTCTCTGGAGGCATCGATGCACATTTGAGGAAACTCAACTGTGAATCCATAAGCAATCTGCATGTACAGATAAACTTGTGAAATGATTTAAGTGATTTCTGTTTGCAATTCATATTGTTTCAAATGTAAACGGTTTGCATTGATTTCAATATCACATTCCCTTTTAATTCCTTCCGCCAGTATCTGTAGTTTTATTGCAATGATGCTTTAATTGCATTTGGAAGAACTTTATTTAAACCAATATAAATAACCCAAACCAGCAACAAAATATCTAAGTGAATATTATATAAAAATGCAAAAAAACATTTTATATGATTTAATCTGACAGGTTATTAAAATTTACTTTCATTAATCATTCATGTAATGGCGTTTATGTACACATTAATTATGGGAGATACATTTTCCAAAGTTCAGTTTGTTCTAGTTTTGAACGTTACTTCAGTGGGGTAAAATTAAACATGTTTTATCATTTAATTGCCACACTTTTACTGGGGATAGCTCATTTTGAATCTTGTTAATTGGTGCTACCATTGTTCAACCGAGGAAATAGTTTTGAATACTGTCATTTTTTTTACAAGGATCAGGTACGAACATCAGGACATTGAGATTCAGGGATGTTGGGCAGCTGTATAATGCAACAGTATCTAGAATAACATCACGCATGTCACAGTAAGGAACCAGGATGAACACAAAGATAGCAAGATGATCCTGAAACTCTCTGGATGTCAATGATTCATCTCTTTTCAAGATTGTCCTGTGGGTCTTTGGTCTTACTGTATCTCATCATTAATTTAAAACCATTAGCTATGCCAATATTATTCTGAAACTTTACTAAGGGTATAAATTGGAGAGAACTTATTTTTCCAAGGAGACCAATACATGAGATCTCAGATCTCTTTGTTGTTTTCTTATTATGTTTTAATAATCATATTTAAGTTATCATGGGCCTGCTTGGACAATGTAGATTAATGCACAGAGATGTGAAGACATTATACATGACAATAGTCTCATGACGATATTCATTTGAGTGGCACAGCGGTAGAGTTGCTACCTTACAGCGCCAGAGACTCGGGTTCGATCCTGACCACTGTGCTGTCTATATGGAGTTTGTACGTTCTCCCTGTGACCGCATGGATTTTCTCTGGTTGCTCCACACTTTAAAGAAGTGCGGGTTTGTAGGTTAATTGACTGGTAAAATTGTCCCTAAAGTGTAGGATAGTCCTGGTGTACAGGCTGATCGCTGGTCAGCATGGAGTCAGCGGGCCGAAGTGCCTGTTTCTGCGCTGTAGCTGTAAGCAATACCCATTCAATGCAACTTAATTTACCAGCCTCTATAAACAACCTGATCTAAGCTTCAAGACGGTGGGTTCCAAAATTAATTCAAGAAGGCCAGGGGAAACTTTACATCTCCGCTAGGTTTTGTGAAGCACATCTGACGATTTTGCTTCCTGTTGTTACTGAGGTCTTTTGAGGGTTGAGAAAGGTTCTGTGGTTTTGGATTAATTTCCACTTTCTTGGCCACTTTGCTTTCTCATTGGGAGTTTCCTTAATTCTCTGCAGTTTGGTGGAGAACTCGGTAGAAGAGGCCCCATACCTCCATAAAAAGGGCATAAACTGCTGGAGTAACTCAGCGGGTCAGGCAGGATCTCTGGAGAATATGGATAGATGACATTTCTTCAGACATCCCTCTATAGGTTAAAGCAACACCAAGGGATACACATTTTTCGTCGGAAGACCAACTCCTGCGGAGTCTTTGCGTCTTCAGGGAGCATAAAGAAAGAATAACGATACTGTAGAATGAAAGGAGCAATGAAGGGAAGAGAGGAAAGTAGAAAGGGAGGAAAGGAAAAGAGATAGGATTGAAGGAAATAAAGGAAAATATAAAGAAGTGGGAAAGAGAAGAAGGGAAGGAAATCAGTCTGAAGAAGGGTCTCGACCCGAAGCATCACCCATCCCTTCTCTCCAGAGATGCTGCCTGTCCCGCTGAGTTACTCCAGCATTTAGTGTCTATCTAAGATAATTATGATGCACTTTCACAACCTCAGGCTGTCTTGAAGAGTTTGATAGCCAGCAAAACAACTTGAGAAGCTTCAAGGTATAATGGATGTAGAAAATTACCGAATTAGAAAACAAGAACCACAGAGGAATATGGTCAATAACGGGCCTGTCCCACTTAGGCGACTCTTCAGGCGACTGCCAGGGACTAGTTTTAATGGAATCCACCTACGACAACCTCTCCGTCAACCTACACCTACGACAACCTACGATAGCAAAAAATGTCGTCGAAAAATTTTCAACATGTTGAAATGTTTGTGGCAATTGCCTGTAGACGCCCAAATATTCGCCTAAGTGGGACTGGCCCTAAGTGATAAAATCTGACCCTGCCAATGGCACACTGAACCGAGCTTCTGAGTCTGTATCACCTCTATCACAAATGCTGCCTAGTTTTACCTTTGAAATACTGCTTGTTTCTGCAACATAATAAGCTCACATTTTGCTGAAGGTCCCACCCAGCTGTTTGATATCTTTCCTTTCCAAATTCTCATTTTTCAATCTCTGTGAACATTCTGTTCTCCATTTCCCATTGAGTCCTGCTCTCTCATTAGTGCCTCTTTACGCTGATCCATATTGAATCCCTGCCTTCCATTGCCTCTGGATCTGAATCCTAATATTTCCGTTAAGGTTTCACCATGGCTGTAATCAGGAATGTGAACAGGTTTTTTGATAATCCCATCCCATTGCCCCAAACCCCTTCAATTGTGAAATGGAAAAGTTTTAATAAGAATCTGAGGTGGACCAAAATGCTGGAGAAACTCAGTGGGTGAGGCAGCATCTGTGAAGAGAAGGAATAGGCGACATTTTGTGTCGCCTATTCCTTCTCTCCATAGGTGCTACCTAACCAACTGAGTTTCTCCAGCATTTTGGTCTACCTTCGATTTATCCAGCATCTTTATTTAACATAGGAATCTGAGGGGTAACGTTTGCACACAAAGGCTGGTGGGTGTAAGGAACGAGCTGCCAGAGGAGATAGTTGAGGCAGGGACCAATATTTAAGAAACAGTTAGACAGGTACATTGGTCGGACAGGTTTGGAGAGATTTGGGCCAAACGCAGGCTGGTGGGACTAATGCAGCTGGGACATGTTGGCCGGTGCTGGGAAAGTTGAGCCGAAGGCCCTGTTTCCGCGCCGTTCGACTCTAATACTCTGTGGTGCTACTCTGGTTTGGTTTATTCTCGCTGACTCTTTGCTGTTAGTTTACAGCAACCTTCGCCTCCCAATTTGGATGGATGGCTTGGCAAACAGTTGACGTTTAGATTTCGTACGGGTTTTCTAAAGAAGGGTTTTCTCTGGGAGAGGTCAGAGCTGACATGTAACACTGTAAGGGATGGGGAAGAAGGCTGTCAACGCACTAATGGGGAAACCTGACTTCAGACTTCCTCTGCGTTATTGAGAGTATGCAGTCAGGAGGGCAAGAACAGCTCTGTCAGCTTCAATCAGCACATTAGTACAGTTACTGACAGATGTTTCCTTCACGTAAAGGAAGACATTGCACATCATATTTAAAAAAAAAAAAATCACATGTACACTGCTCCCTTATGTTTGGAACCATCCCTGTGAATACTGTGCCCTGTATATTAATTTAGTAGTTCGTGGGTTGATGAATGACCTGGGAAAATTAAGAATTTGCGATCTTGGAGATGGGATAAATCCTTTTATATTTCATCTTCTTCTTTGATGGTCATTGGGTTTTTTTCCGGTCCAGCGACAGTGGTATCACTCGATCTTTTAAGCCGGTTGTGGCCGGCTGGATCAACAACAATGATGTGATGAAGTGCAGGAAAGAGATTGGGAACCTGTGTGATGGTGTCACGACAACAACTTGGTGCTTTAACGGCAGCACTGAGATGAAAGACTTGGTTGTTGACCCGAGGAAGCGACGAGGGGTGAACCCAACCCTGCCTTATCGTCAGCAGAGCAGCTGTAGAGATGGTCGACAGCTTCAAATACACCGGCGTTTATATCACTAGCAACCTAAGATAGACACAAAATGCTGGAGTAACTCAGCGGGTCAGGCAGCATCCCTGGAGAAAAGGAACAGGCGACGTTTCGGGTCGTGACCCTTCATCAGACCTCAGACTGATGAAGGGTCTCATAGAAACATAGTAACATAGAAAATATGTGCAGGAGGAGGCCATTCGGCCCTTTGAGCCAGCACCGCCATTCATTGTGATCATGGCTGATCGTCCCCTATCAATAACCCGTGCTTGCCTTCTCCCCATATCCCTTGACTCCACTAGCCCCTAGAGCTCTATCTAACTCTCTCTTAAATCCATTCTAACTCTCTCTTAAATCAGTCTCGAGCTGACTGATGTCTGAAGAAGAGTCTCGACCCACAGCATCACCTGTTCCTTTTCTCCAGACATGCTGCCTGACCTTCTTAGTGCTTACTCCAGCATTTTGTGTCTATCTTCAATGTAAACTGCATCTGCAGATCCTTCTTACACATTGTTGTGTTCAAGAAGGAACTGCAGATGTTGGAAGATTGAAGGTACACAAAACACAT
The DNA here is from genome assembly GCF_028641065.1 of Leucoraja erinaceus. Classification (NCBI taxonomy): domain Eukaryota; kingdom Metazoa; phylum Chordata; class Chondrichthyes; order Rajiformes; family Rajidae; genus Leucoraja; species Leucoraja erinaceus. The sequence continues at coordinate 4,667,117 of NC_073393.1, forward strand.
TACTCACTAGAAAACTAACTTGGTCCCTTCACATTGACTTCATGATCAGCAGAGTACAACAGCATATTTACATTCGTCAGCAGCTGAGAATATCCTCTTGAACTGCAGATGAAGCAGATAAAGTATTCTGTTGGGAAGCATGTCCGCCTGCTCTTGGCCTCCCGACCCTACAGTGAGTGGTGAACACAGCCCAGTCTGTCGCAGGTACTTCCATCCAATCCATCTTCATGGTGCGTAGACAAAAGTGCTGGAGAAACTCAGCGGGTGCAGCAGCATCTATGGAGCGAAGGAAATAGGCAACGTTTGCACCCGCTGAGATTCTCCAGCACTTTTGTCTACCTTCGGCTTTCCAGCATCTGCAGTTCCTTCTTAAACAACCATCTTCATGGTGCGTTGCTTCAGGAAGTCTGGAAGTTTCATCAAGGATGCCAGAAGCCCTACCCATTCCCTTCATTCTCTTTTACCTTCCGGGAGAAGATACAGGTGCTTAAAAGACCAGACATGCAGACTAAAGGGGCTGTCCCACTGCGGCAACCTAATTGGCGAGTTTAGAAGAGTTTAGGAGAGTTTGAAAAAGTGTCATGGTGAAGACCTCCTTCGACTATGTTGAAGACCTCCTTCGACTATGTTGAAGACCTCCTTCGACTATGTTGAAGACCAGCTTCGACTATGTTGAAGACCAGCTTCGACTAGCTTCGGGAAAATTGGACACCGAAGAGTGGAGAGTGAAGAAGACCTCCTTCGATCTCCTTCGATCTCCCTTCGACTATGTTGAAGACTATCTGCGACTACCTTCGACTACCCTCGATTACCTACGACTAACATGCCGACCTACTACGACTAAACCTACGAGTAAAAAAAAAAGATATTTTCCATGGCGACCATTTTTTACGCGCGGGCATTTTTCAACATGTTGAAAAATACGCCGCGACCTAGCAGAGGCCTCGAGTACGCGGGGACTACTCTCGAGCATGAAGGAGAGTTACAAAGACCTCCTAGGACCTTGTGTCGACAATGCTGCAAGTATGAGTCGAGGGTAAACACTTCTGAACGCGCGGATTAGGTCACCGCAGTGGGACAGCCCCTTTAAGAACTGCTTCTCCCGCACGGCGATTCAGACTCGTGAACCATTCACCTTTCACCCCAACGGCCCGGATGTACTGTTTAATATGTTTTGCACTAATTCAGATCACACTACAATTTTGCACTGTTATGTATTTTGCAATCATCATACGTATTGTTGTACTTAAGATAGACACAAAGTGCTGGAGTAACTCAGCAGGTCAGGCAGCATCTTTGAAGAAGAGGAATAGGTGACGTCTCGGGTCGGAACCCTTCTTCGGACTGAAAGTAGAGTAGCGAAGAAAGACACAAAGTGCTGGAGGACAGGACGGTGTGGACTCAGGAATGGAGGGTTATGGTATGAGTGCAGGCAGGTGGGACTAAGGGGAAACAAATTTGTTCGGCACGGACTTGTAGGGCCGAGATGGCCTGTTTCCGTGCTGGTATTTAAAAAATAAATTGCATAGGCATATGGATATTGTTCCGTGCTGTAATTGTTATATGGTTATATGGTGGGCAATAGGGCCTGTTTCCGTGCTGTATATCTAAACTAATCGGAGGGCTCGGTGGGCCGAAGGGCCTGTTTCCGCGCTAAGCTAAGCTAAACTAAACTAAACTTAACACCAGGAAGATAAAAGAGTTGGTTAAGGAACTCGTTTCCTGTTTTCCTTTTAAGGAACTCTCATAAGAAAACGAGGGGATGAACACAATGCTGTCCTCATCAGCAGAGCTGCTGTAGAGATGTCAGGCTCATGTGAACAAGCTATTTCATTGCACCCTGGTGTATATGACAATAAACAAATCTACATCTATATCTGTTCCTTGGGATTGAGGGCAATTAGACTGTGTGTGATCTCTTCCTGCAGGGGGTGCCTTGCACATCAGTTAACATCAGTTAATGAGTCTGAAGAAGGGTCTCGACCTGAAACGTCACCCATTCCTTCTCTCCAGAGATGCTGCTGCCTGTCCCGCTGAGTTACTTCAGCATTTTGTGTCTAACATCAGTTAACACGAGGTTTTGGTAGGGTGAAGATGTGGTCCAAAAGATGTTTGGAGGTCAGGCTTTGTTGCATGTTTTATAGAAACATAGAAAAATAGGTGCAGGAGTAGGCCCTTCGAGCCAGCACCGCCATTCAATATGATCATGGCTAAATATGATCATCTAAAATCAGTACCCTTTTCCTGCTTTTTCCCCATATCCCTTGATTCCTTAAGCCCTAAGAACTAAATCCAACTCTCTCTTGAAAACATCCAGTGAATCGGCCTCCACTGCCTTCTGTGGCAGAAAGTTCCACATATTCACAACTCTCTTGGTGAAAAAGCTTTTCCTCATCTCATTCCCAAATGGCCTACCCCTTATTCTTAAACTGTGACCCCTGGTTCTGGACTTCACCAACATCAGGAACATTTTCCCTGCATCTAGCCTGTCCAATCCTTTAAGAATTTTATATGTTTCTACAAGATCCCCTCTCACCCTTCTAAATTCCAGTGAATACAAGCCCAGTCAACCTATGCCTTTGGAGCCATTTTGTTAGGGAACGGGCAAGCAGCCTTGCTGGATACTTAGTTTAGTTTAGAGATTTTATGAATGTTTTTTTTTACTTGTATTTTAATGTTGCTTTTTTTAACTGCACTTTTTTTTTAAACTATTCGTACTGTTTTTATCAGGAACTGGATTGTTTTTTATTTATGCGTGAAATGTTTAAGTTTTTATGTGCGATGCTCCGGTATTCCCTGGGAAACGTCTTCTCATTTTGCGCTGTACAATTTTGCACCGTACAATTGTTGCAAAATGAGAAGACGCTGAGTTTCTCCAGCATTTTTGTGTACCTTCGATCTTCCAGCATCTGCAGTTCCTTCTTGAACACATAAAAAAGATGATTGATTGATTGATTGATAGATACAGCGCAGAAACAGGCCCTTCAGCCCACCGAGTCCGCACCGACCTGCGATCGACTATTAACACTTTCCTACATATACTAGGGACAAATTATACTTATACTAAGCCAATTAATTGTACGTCTTTGGAGTGTGGGAGGAAACCGAAGATCTCGAAGAAAACCCACCCGGTTATGGAGAGAACGTGCAAACTCCGTACATACAGCACCTGTAGTTGGGATCGGACCCGGGTCTCTACCCCTGCGCCACCGTGCCGCCATAATCTTGCCAGATTCCTTCTTTCCCCGCTCCGTGCTTCCCCGTTTGAGTTTTTAACTATTTGGACTGACATTTCACTTCACTTAAACGATGTTTCTCATTTTCGCCCTCCGAGTCACTGTCTCTTGTAAACCCTTTCATGCCAGTCTGATCAATGAGTGGAAGGGACGTGCCGTCCATTTCACTTTAATTTCAGTAAAAGCCGGGTAAATGAGAAAAGTGGCTGAAATGCATTGAAGTACATTAAAAAAAAAAGTCTGACATCCTCTTAAAGAGCAAAGACTTTGCAATGTGCCTTTCATCTGGCTGAAAGATCTCCACCCCTTGGTTTGGATGCTTTACCAGATAAAATGTCCACACCTGAAACTCCTACAAGCTATTTTTCCCCTCTCTTTGCACATGCTAATAACTCGGTTTGGGATATCCAGCACTTTCTGCCTTTCTACATCGGGAGCCTTTGTTTTTTTATGTAAAACATTGACTTTGGTCGACAACAATCCAAACCACAATGTGTAGCCATCTCTCACATCCTCGGGTTAAGCTTTCTCGGGTCAAGCAGAAGCTTGACCTTGTGACATTAGGGAAGTAATTTGTAATGAATGCAAGTCAATGGATGCAGTTGGGTGCAGGGGCAGGATGGGGGTGGATATGGTGGAGGTGGGGCACAGGGTGTGAGGGCTCTCGCTAATGAAAACGCTACTTCATTCAAAGATGGATTATTATCAGAAATTCACATGTTAATCTTTGCCTCATCATCAGCATATGCATGTCGGAGATTGTTTAGGTTGCCTTCAATTTATTTAATCATTTTTCAATCTGGTTTCTTGTTAAACTCACATTCACACAGGCGGAAAGCCTTATCTAGTATCCTGTGGTCAAAAGTCACCTTTCCCCAGGAGCTTGGTTGAGAGAATGTAATTGTGAATAGGATTTGTCCACTTCCACAGATTCCAATGGGAATACGGTGGCTTTCAGGGTGAAGATAGAGTTTCCATTTGTCTTTTGCACATTTCTTGCAGCAGGCCAGACATAAACTATGCAATGCGTACTAAGTTATGTACACTCTCATTTTTAACCGAAAATGGAAATGTCTTGGAGCTGTTTTAACCCAATCCACACAAACTGAGCAAATGTTCAAATCATTTAAAATAACTGGCTTCAGATTATTTTTTTAAGTTTAATTTAGTTTAGTTAAGTTTAGATTAGAGATACCGCACAGAAACAGGCCCTTCGGCCCACCGAGTCCGCACCGACCAGCGATCCCCGCACGGAGTTTGTTGCTTAATGAAAGTAAAGAAACAAAAGAGGATTAAACTGCAGCGGTGAAATTATGGACATGGCATGATGACTGTGCACTTAAAGTAGGGCACTTGCTGAAACTAGATCTTGTGAAAATATAATATTCTTCATTCACCTTTTCAGAGTTAGAGTTTCCTGCGTATTGTTTTTCTGCAAACAATGCAAAATTAAATGGAAGTTTAAAAAAAAATGAGGACGGGGGACATTTCAAATGAAATTATATTTTAAAAATCCTCATGAGATTCCACTGTAGAAAGAGTAAAGCACACATATTGCGGCAATATTTTGTATTATGTTGATATATCGATATTATGCATTTAGGCTATTCTAGCTTAGGTATAATTCAATTCGAGTGCAAAGTAATTTAACATCTGCTGATGCTCTTAAATCACAGTTCTGGCAGGGTTTTATGGCACTGCAACACATGGTATTTAAAGTGAACACAAATGGAGTGCTATGGTTCACTGCTAGCATTACCATAGGTTAAGCGACCTGAATGTGTCTTAACCCTTTGCACACTACTGCTAAACTACATTTACATCAAGGTAATGTCTGGATCTATTTTCAAACCCCTGTTTTCTCTTTACATTTCAAGAGTCAAGAGTGTTTTATTGCCATATGTCCTAGATAGAACAATGAAATTCATACTTGCAGCAGCAGCACAACAGAATACTGTAAACAATACAATAAACGAGAGAGAAAAAGTCAGCTTTCAAAGTTTTGAAATACCATGTTAAAGTGGACTCTCAAATGTGGTAAAGTGCGATGGTTATTATCTGTGCTAAACTCAAACGGGTCGGAAGAAAAGTGCTCCTGGAGTGCCCCGTGCCATCTGCTGCATTACAGCTGTTTCACGCAGTGTAGTCTTTGTGCTTTTCCTGGGAGTTAATCTCCATTCTGGTATTTACTTGCTTTTAGTTTGGCCTCTTTTCACCCAAAGAGCAGTCACGTGGCACACATTTGAAACTCATTAGCCTTCGCTGGCATAAGGAGTGCAATTGAAAACAGAAGCAAAAATAATCATCAAACGATACATATGCCGGCGTACACAGTTGTTGTTATGTCAAGAATAATGAGGACCGAGGAATGTTAGCAAGGATATCATTTAGCTCACTCTTTAACCCATCATCCAAATTGAATGGATGTGAACTTTATAAAGTACGGACAACTTTAATGTGGAGCTTTTCGATAGTTAAAGCACCTGCAAACTAATGCTGAATATACTGCTTTTACATGGAATTATTTACTGCTAAAATAAAGAATCTCTAAAAACTTGGCTTACTCATTGGTAATTTTTGATCAGTTCCAATAAATTCCCTTGAAAAGTAGAATAAACTAAACTAAACTAAACCAAACTAAACTTATTTTCAGACTAAACGTGCAGGACGGAACTCCAGATGCTGGTTTACACCGAAGATAGACAAAAAATGCTGGAGTAACTCAGCGGTTCAGGCAGCATCGCTGGACAGAAGGAATGGGTGACGTTTCGGGTCGAGAATCTGAGGCAGGGTCTTGCAGTTGTACAGAGCCCTAGTGAGACCACACCTGGAGTATTGTGTGCAGTTTTGGTCCCCTAATTTGAAGAAGGACATTCTTGCTATTGAGGGAGTGCAGCGTAGGTTTACAAGGTTAATTCCAGGGATGGCGGGACTGTCATATGCTGAGAGAATAAAGAAGCTGGCCTTGTACACTCTGGAGTTTAGAAGGATGAGAGGGGATCTCATTGAAACATATAAGATTGTTAAGGGCTTGGACACGCTAGAGGCAGGAAACATGTTCCCGATGTTTGGGGAGTCCGGAACCAGGGACCACAGTTTAAGAATAAGGAGTAAGTCATTTAGAACGGAGACGAGGAAACACTTTCTCTCACAGAGAGTGGCGAGTCTGTGGAGAGCAGTGGAGGCGGGTTCTCTGGCTGCTTTCAAGAAAGAGCTAGATAGGCCTCTTAAAAATAGCGGAGTCGGGATATGGGGAGAAGGCAGGAATCGGGTATTGATTGGGGATGATCAGCCATGATTACATTGAATGGCCGTGCTGGCTCGAAGGGCCGAATGGCCTACTCCTGCAGCTATGGTCTATTGTCTATTGTGTCAAAACTTATTTTCACTCTGTTTTTGTCTCTACATCCATATCTGGTCCTATAACTTTGGACACGGGATTAACATTAACAAATATAATGTTATGAGGTTCTAAATAAAATGTGCAATTGATTACCAGCAAATTCTGTGTGCAAGATATTTGCTTCATTTAGGCAGTATGTTAGTTAATTTGTTGCAAGACATTTTGAATCTAAAAAACGTAAAATATGTAAAGAAGTCACAGAGCGTATATTTCTTAATTTAATTCTGTTGGTAATTCTGAAGAGCTTTGTACACTCATTAATACGCACATAGATTTTTCAAGCACATTTTAGGAACAGGTAAATTTTTCCACCGATCCACGTATAAATAATTTCCATCATTAAAAAGGAATTGCATTAACTGACCGAATGTACACAGGACCGATAATAAATCTACGTTTTTTTCTAAGTGATGGCAGGAATATATACTTAGACCAGAGACAATATTTCTGAAACCTGAAAATAAGCAGAAATATCCAGTTTTCATGGATCTGTGTTGATTAGTGAATGTTGAATTCTCCAATATTTCTTTCCCAGTTTCCACTAGGGGGAGAGTCTAGGACTAGAGGTCACAGCCTCAGAATTAAAGGACGTTCTTTTAGGAAGGAGATGAGGAGGAATTTCTTTAGTCAGAGGGTGGTGTATCTGTGGAATTATTTGCCACTGAAAGCTGTGGATTTAAAGTCAGTGGATATATTTAAGGCAGAGATAGATAGATTCTTGATTAGTACAGGTGTCAGGGGTTATGGGGAGAAGGTAGGAAGGAGAGATAAATCAGCCTTGATTGAATGGCGGAATAGACTTGATGGGCCAAATTCTAAGCCTAATTCTACTCCTATCACTTGATCTTATGATCCTCCCCCCCCTTCCTTGTACTCCACCTGAACACGCACCCATTTCTCCCCTTCCCCCTCCCTTTCCATCTATATTCCTTCGTCTGGCTTCACAATTCCCACCTGATCTTTCTCACACCTTTCACCTCTGCCCTTTGTCCAACCATCTGCATTACAAAACCACACCTCACCTGTATCCACTGAGCGTTCACCTGGATCAGTCCTGCCCCATCCCTCCTCTCTCCCGGCCAATCGCTCTTCTTTCCTCTCTCGTCAGGCAGTAGATACAAAGGCATGAAAACACAGAACCACCAGATTCAAGAACAGCTTCTTCTCCGCTAATATCAATCTATAGAACAGTCCTCCCATTATCTGGGTGCAGTTCCAACCTTCCAACCTATCCCATTGTGAACCATGCACTTTTTCTTACTGCACTTTCCTACGGTACCATTATAATGCTGTAACACTATATTCCATATGCTGGTATTTTTCTCTTTGCACTACCTGTTGTACTTACATATGGTATGATGCGCCTGGATAACACACAGACAAATAGCAACCAGTGTTTAGATGCCATGTATATTTAATGCATCAGAACTCCCAATGCAATAGCTATGACACCATCTTCTTGGAACATTGTACTTAATTAAATTATCATACTGTGACAGATATAACCATATAAACCATATAACCATATAACAATTACAGCACGGAAACAGGCCATCTCGACCCTTCTAGTCCGTGCCGAACACATAATCTCCCCTAGTCCCATATACCTGCGCTCAGACCATAACCCTCCATTCCCTTCCCATCCATATAACTATCCAATTTATTTTTAAATGATAAAACGAACCTGCCTCCACCACCTTCACTGGAAGCTCATTCCACACAGCTACCACTCTCTGAGTAGAGAAGTTCCCCCTCATGTTACCCCTAAACTTCAGTCCCTTAATTCTCATGTCATGTCCCCTTGTTTGAATCTTCCCTACTCTCAGTGGGAAAAGCTTTTCCACGTCAACTCTGTCTATCCCTCTCATCATTTTAAAAACCTCTATCAAGTCCCCCCTTAACCTTCTGCGCTCCAAAGAATAAAGCCCTAACTTGTTCAACCTTTCTCTGTAACTTAGTTGCTGAAACCCAGGCAACATTCTAGTAAATCTCCTCTGTACTCTCTCTATTTTGTTGACATCCTTCCTATAATTAGGCTGCCTATTGTTGCTTCCTTGGTGCTATTGCTACCAGAGGAAGTACTGGTGATCTGGGATCTAATATCACAGATGGTGACTGATAAATGGATTTGTCTGATAAAATCTGGTGGAATTTCTTGATTCTAAGCATGACTATTTCAATTTGTGTCCAATTGTATTTCACCTTTCAAGCATCGAGGATCCTGAGAGGTAACTTTTTTACAACTATTTTAAGTGTGATGGGTGTATGGAACGAACTGCCGGAGAAGGTAGTTGAGCCAGATATATCCTAACGTTTAAGAAATATTTGGACAGGTACATGGATGAGACAGGTTTGGAGGGATATGGACCAAATGCAGGCAGGTGGGACTAATGTAGATGGGACATGTTGGTCGGTGAGGGCAAGTTGGGCCGAAGGGTCTGTTTCTGTACTGTATGTTTCTATGATTCCATGAACAGACGTCCATGGGTAATGCAGAGAAAATAATCTCTTGCAGTGCAAGGGTTCTGATATTAGTACTTAATATGATTGTACAGAGTATCTATGTACTGTTAAAAGTCTTGTCTTGTTTGTGTGTGTGTGTGTGTGATCGAGATAGTATCTATGCCAAAACGGTACACGGAAGCACAAAAAATGTTGCAGCTTTATCCCGTGGTCGTTCCTATAAAGTTTTGTTCAAATTGATCTTATATTTCACGTTATTCATAATTTTTAAGATTAAAAATTCAAGTTTAAGAAGAATTTAATAGCTAAATCCTTGCTGGCCCAGCTTGCAACAAAGTTGCATCTAAAGTTGTAATCCGGAAACACTAAAGGGCCTGTCCAACTATACAAGTTCACCCAAGAGCTCTCCCGAATTTAAAAAAAAATCGAACTCGTGGTAAGTACGTAGAATGTACAAAGCGGGTACATCGGAGCTCGGGACGTCTCTTAACGGCACGTAACGCTAACGGCAGGTACTCGGGAAACGCGGTAAGCTAGTGAAGTTTTTTCAACACGTTGAAAGAAGTCCACGAGAGCCCCGAGTACCTACGAGCGGCTATTACCGTAATTCTCTAAGTTCGAATCAGGGAAAACTCGGGAGAACTCTTGAATTACCTCGTACAGTGGGACAGTCCTTCAGTCCTTTCACCAAGTTTTTACCAGAACAGGAATGGGAGGGGGCAATTGCTATTGGGATCCAAATCCTTGCTGGCCCAGCTTACAACAAAGTTGCAATCGAGCAACACTCAGTCCTTTCAGCAAGTTTTTACCAGACAGGAGAGGGAGGGGGCAATTGCATTATTTTTTAAAGTCCTCGAAGCAAGAGGTGGAGCCAGTGTTGGGGATACGCCGCTGCTCAGTTGGGTGCTATGGGTGAGTGCTGGAATATGGGGGAATGGGTGAGTGGTGGAATATTGCGTTGGGAAATGGGTTGCGTTGGGGGACCAGGCCTCCCGTGTGACAGGGACCCAACGGGTCCCACTTAGTCTAGTTAACACTAATTCTGCAGCAAGCGGCGATTGATCAATACAGGTTGCACAGTCTAATTTGATGCAACATACACCGACTTTGACTTGAACTTAGTATGATGAACAAGGAGAGCTTCACTTGCTTAGCTTTTCCGGCATTCATCGCGAGTACCATATGCTACCTGTTCCAAATCCATTTGACATCCTTCTTCAACAAACGATGCAGTGATGTGAAAACCGTTGCAAGATCTGGAAGGAATAAGATGTAATACTGCACCATCCTTCAGAACAACACTAGCTGTGCCTTGCTTTCTGACTTTGGTGCATTAGTAATGGCATCAACCCTCATGCCAAGGTACACTGCTTCATGTTCCATGTTGCAAAATCATATCTTTACAATGTGATTTTGTTGCCATCGATTATTTAAAATAAATAATACATTAGGGTGGACTCATCATTTTATTGCAATATATCAAAAAAGCCCACAACTCGTAACTCGTAACACATTGCTGCCCACTGCATTTTTTAAAAGGGCGGCATGGTGGCGCAGCAGTAGAGTTGCTGCCCTACAGCGCCAGAGACCCGGGTTTGATCCTGACTACGGGTACTGTCCATACGGAGTTTGTACGTTCTCCCCGTGGTTTTCCCCGGGTGCTCAGGTTTCCCACTAACACTCCAAAAACATATAGGTTTATAGGTTAATTACCTATATGTTGAAAAATCTTCACGAGTCTTCACGAACAGATTCAGATTCAGATTCAGATTCAATTTTAATTGTCATTGTCAGTGTACAGTACAGAGACAACGAAATGCATTTAGCATCTCCCTGGAAGAGCGACATAGCAAATGATTTGAATAAATAATAATAAGTGTCTGGGAGGGGTGGTGATTGGCAGTCACCGAGGTACGTTGTTGAGTAGAGTGACAGCCGCCGGGAAGAAGCTGTTCCTCGACCTGCTGGTTCGGCAACGGAGAGACATGTAGCGCCTCCCGGATGGTAGGAGGGTAAACAGTCCATGGTTGGGGTGAGAGCGTGACAGTCTATGGTTGGGGTGAGAGAAACGTACCGCGTTTCCTGAGTACCTGCTGTTAGCGTTACGAGCCGCCAAGAGACGTCCCGAGCTCCGACGTACCCGCTACGTACATCCTACGTACTTACCAGGAGTTTGATTTTTTTTTTTAAACTCGGGAGAGCTCTTGAATTAGCTCGTACAGTGGGACAGCCCCTTTAGTTTAGACGTTGATAACAGGCCACTCGGCCCACTGAGTCCGTACCGACTAGCAATCACCCACACACCCATACGCTAGTTCTACCCTACACACTAGGGACAATTTACAGAAGACAATTAACCTACAAACCTGCACGTCTTTGGAACGTGGGAGGAACTTGGAGCACCTGGAGAAAACCCACTCAGGTCACAGGGAGAACGTACAAACTCCGTACAGACAGCACCCACAGTGAAAATGGAACCCAGGTCTCTGGCGCTGTGAGGCAGCAACTCTACCGCTGCACCACTGTGTCCAGACCCCAATGGGGGGGGGACCTCCACAGAAGCTGAGAGTAGGTACTTCAGAACAGGTACAGGTGTGATTGTGCCAGTGCCCAAACAATCAGCTACAGGGAGTCTCAACAACTTCCGCCCAGTGGCACTCACCCCTGTCATTGCAAAGTGCTTTGAGTGGCTGATCTTGGCTCACCTCAAAGCCAGCCTCCCCCCCACACTGGACCCCCATCAGTTTGCCTACCGGACCAACAGGTCTACAGAGGACGCCATATCGGCGGCCCTACACTCTGCCCTGACCCACCTGGACAGCAATAACACCTACATCAGGTTGCTGTTCATTGATTTCAGCTCTGCCTTTAACACTGTCATCCCCGCCAGCTTGATCACCAAACTCAGCGGACTTGGCATCTCCACCTCCCTGTGCAATTGGACACTGGATTTCCTCACCAACAAACCACAGTCAACAACCTCACCTCCTCCACTATAACACTGAACACCGGCGTGCCACAGGACTGTGTGCTCAGCCCTCTCCTCTACTCCCTCTTCACCCATGACTGCATCCCTAAGAATGGCTCCAACGCCATCATTAAATTTGCCGACGACGACACCACGGTGGTAGGACTGATCAGCGACAACGATGAGTCAGCCTACAGGGAGGAGGTCCAGCACCTGACAACCTGGTGTGCCAACAATAACCTCGTCCTCAACTCCAAGAAGACAAAGGAAATTATTGTTGACTTCAGGAAGAACAGAGGGGGCAGACATACCCCCATCCATATAAACGGGACTGAGGTGGAGCGCGTCTCCAACTACAAATTCCTCGGGGTACACATCTCGGAGGATCTGTCCTGGTCCCTCAACACCTCCGAGCTGATCAAAAAGGCACAGCAGCGCCTTTACTTCCTGAGGAGGCTCAAGAAAGCTCACCTGTCCCCCCAGATCCTGACCAACTTTTACCGCTGTACCATCGAACGCATCCTGACCACCTGCTTCACGGAATGGTACAGCAGTTGCACCGTAGCGGACAGGAAGGCACTACAACGGGTTGTGAAAACCGCTCAGTACATCATCGGTGCCCCGCTCCCTGCCATGGATGCCCTCCACCGAAAACGGTGTCTGAGACGGGCCGGGAAGATCATCAAAGACCCCTCACACCCTAACCATGGACTGTTTGCCCTCCTCCCATCAGGGAGGCGGTACAGGAGCCTCAGGTCTCGTACTAGTAGGATGAGGAACGGCTTCTACAACAACACTATCACATTGCTGAACTCGGAGTCCCGCCGATAGATTTCTCCAGTCTCTCCGTCCACATTGTTTGCTTATTCTGTATTTTTATTTCTATATTGCACTATTACTACGGACTGACGCTAAACTGCATTTCGTTGTACCCACACTTGTATCTGTGCAATGACAATAAAGTTGAATTGAATTGAATTGAATTGATTTACTCACAAAACCAAACCTGGGAAGTGGGGTGCAATTTCTCGGTTTCCACGTTGTGGCTTTAACATGTCGAAATAAGGAACTGCAGATGCTGGTTTACAAAAATAGACACAAAGTGCTGGAGTAACCCAGCTGGTCAGGCAGCATCTCGGGAGAACATGGATAGGTGGTGGGGGAAGAAGAGGGAGGATATTGTAGTTACCTAAAATTGCAGAATTCTGTGTTCATACTATTGGGTTGTAAGGTACCCAAGCAAAATATGAAGTGTGCTTCCTTGTTCTCCAGAGATTCTGCCACTGTTACTCCAGCACTCTTGTGTCTTTTGTTTTTGCCTCTTTAAGAGTTGCTGATGGACTGAATGTCTGTGAACAGATACCTTCTTTGGGATATCGACACAAAAAGCTGGAGTAACTCAGCGGGACACCTGAAACTTCACCCAACCCTTCTCTCCAGAGATGCTGCCTGTCCCGCTGTGTTACTCCAGCTTCTTGTGTCTATCTTCGGTTTAAACCAGCATCTGCAGTTCCTTCCTACACATTCTTTGTGTGGGAAGTAGGCATACCCCATATGTTTGTTGCCCAGTAATATTATGGCACGGTGGTGCAGTGATAGAGTTGCTGCCTTACAGCGCCAGAGTCCCGGGTTCAGGAGTTGGACTGGACTGGCTAGATGCAAGAAGATTGTTCCTGATGTTGGGGAAGTCCAGGACAAGGGGTCACAGTTTAAGGATAAGGGGGAAACCTTTTAGGACCGAGATGAGAAAAACATTTTTCACACAGAGAGTGGTGAATCTCTGGAATTCTCTGCCACAGAAGGTGGTTGAGGCCAGTTTATTGGGTATATTTAAGAGGGAGTTAGATGTGGTCCTTGTGGCTAAAAGGATCAGGGGGTATGGAGAAAAGGCAGGTACAGGATACTGAGTTGGATGATCAGCAATGATCATATTGAATGGCAGTGCAGGCTCGAAGGGCCGAATGGCCTACTCCTGCACCTATTTTCTATGTTGCTATGTTTCAATGTTTCAATCCTGACTAAGGATGATGTCTGTATGGAGTTTGCATGTTCTCCCATGACCTGCTTGGCCTTTGACCGGCTGCTCTGGTTTCCTCCCACACTCCAAAGACGTCCAAGTCAGTAGGCGCATTGGCTTGTTGAAAATGGTAAGTTTTCTGTAGTGTGTGTAGGATACAGATGGTGCGATGGGCTAAATGTTCGGCTGGCAACCTGAAGGTGGTCGGTTCGAATCCTGCTTGGAGTGTGTACTGTCGTTGTGTCCTTGGGCAAGACACTTCACCTACCTTTGCCTGGGACTAGAGACGGGAATTAGCTGCTGATTAGCTACAATCTCGCATATTTACATGCAAAATGTTAATTAATATGCATTGTCCCTATAAACAAAACATTATTACTGCGAGTGTGCGGGCATCACTGGTCGGCGAGGACTCGATGGGCCGAAAGGCCTGTTTCCGCGTTGTGTCTCTAAACTAAATTAAACGTACGTTTATTGGCCAGTAAGATTTCCATGCAGAGAAGCCAGTTACACCAGCCAGTTACTGCAATCAGTTACAGAAACTATCCAGCCCAAATTGTCTTGTTGTACTGCGAGTACACCATTAGGGCACCTACTTTCATTCTGGCTGCCTTGCATAACTGGAGCTGAATCATTCTGCCTACCTTCTTGGCTGGCATGTGATATATGCACCAGTGTTCCCCCCCCCACAACATTTGTCATCATGTTGCCTGCAGTTCCAAGCCTAGAAAATCAAATTAGTTTAAACATATGTTCAGTGGGATAAGCAATTCTTTACATTTAAAAAAAAACAAATTAAATTCATGCATTTTTTCCGCTTCACACAAAATAAAACGTGGACTGCACAGTAGACTAAAATTCAGTTGAATGCACAGCTATTTGCGATGAGATGGATCATTGCTGTCAGTTGTAGTCTTTTGTAAATTATTCAAAATGCTGCAGGCACTTTCTTTGCAAAACATTATAATGATTTTGCTCTTGCTGGATTCTAAAGATCCTTTGCTTAATCTATCTGGCATATACTTGTTTACGTCTGATTCTGTTAAGTACTGGTAGTGCTTGTATCAAGAACATTTCGGGGACTTCAGAAAACCTTCTGTGCTTTGAACTCGATAATTAAAGACTGCTTTGGCCTTTAGATGGTTTCTATTGTAAAACATCTGCGAGAACATATTTAAATGATCAAATACAGAATGCAATAAAATAAAGAAATATACAGTCAAAGGAGGTTTACACTTTCAACCATTGGGTCTCCATGCTTCTGTGAATGGAACCTCAGCTTAAGAGGCTCAAGAACAACATCTACTATTCCGTGAGGGTCTTTTTTTGGGGCAGCTTTGTTCTAAGTAGAGGCTACTTCAATTAAAATAGTTGACAGACACTTGACTTGGATTTAGTCAGGTTTTCAAGGCCAGAGCATTGAAGAGCAAAATACTTTTACTTTTGGCTCTTGACTTTTCAAGGAGGATTCTCGCTGTTCCTGCAAATATATTCTACGTCCTGGCGTACTTTAAGATGTTTTTTTTTCAACCGCTGAAGAAATGAGGTGAGCAGAAGAGATGGGGTGGGGAGATTGCAACCTTCACGTGGTCCGCCCTGTTTCGACAAATGCAATCAACCTGGCGTGCACAATCAAATTAAGATCAAATAGAACAAGTTGTCCGACAACTTTAGGCTGTGCACGCCACACGCAAGAAGAAGAAGAAGAAGAAGAAGCAGAAGAGATGGGAACACAATCATGAGATCATAAGGTCATAAGTGATAGGAGCAGAATTAGGCCATTCGGCCCATCAAGTCTATTCCGCCCTTCAATCATGGCTGATCTATCTCGCCCTCCTAACCCCATTCTCCTGCCTTCTCCCCATAAACCCTGACACCCGTACTAATCAAATTTACGATCAATTTACCGATCTTTGGATAAAAACAACTGAAGAATTTTAATGTAATTTTTCAGTTGGCAAAATGACAAAGAACAGGAGCTTCTCACCCCGGCCACTCCCTCCTCTCCCCTCAGGCAAGAGGTCTAGAAGTGTGGAAACACGCACCTCCAGATTCGGGGACAGTTTTTTTCCGAGTTGTAACCATCCTCCCGACAGCTGGAGAGCCGTTCTGAGTTATCATCTACCTAACTGGAGACCCTTGAACTATCTTTGATCGGACTTTACTAGATTTATCTCGCAGTAAACGTTATTACGTATCTGTACACTGTGGATAGGTCGATTGTAATTATGTATTGTCTTTCCGCTACCTGGTTAGCACGCAACAAAACTTTTCACTCGGCACACGTGACAATAAACTAAACTCAACTCAAACCCAAATCCATGGTGTCATACAGCACGGAAACAGGCCCTGCAGCTCAACTGCACAAAGAGAAGAATGTTAATATTTCAGGTAGTTAATCTTGCCTCAGTCAATTTGTTGTTAATTTTCATTTCATATACAATCCAGAGCATTATTTCACATCGCTTGATAGTTCTGTGCCAGTTAGTTCCCTGACAACAAGCAGTTGCTGGCTTTCTTTATTGGAGAGCTGGTAAATGGATGAGGATGTATAAATTGAACAAAACGGCTGAGATGTGTGTGCGAAGGAACTGAAGATGTTGAAACCGAAGATTGACACAAAATGCTGGAGTTACTCAGCCGGACAGGCAGCATCTCTGGAGAGAAGGAACGGGTGACGTTTTGGGTCGAGACCCTTCTTTAGTCTGAGTGAAAAAGAGTGCGTAGTGAAAGGCCTGGATAGAGTGAATACGGAGAAGACATTTCCACTGGTGGGAGAGTCCAGGACCAGAGGGCACAGCCTCAGAATAAAAGGACGTACCTTTAGAAAAGAGATGAGAAAGTATTTATTTAGTCAAAGGATGACGGTTTTTGTAGATACACAGATTGATCACAGACATGTTTGTCACTAACATATTATATCCTCTGTATAATAATATATAATATATAATAATGTATAATATATATCAGGCATGCGTTTATTGTCACACGCATGTACTGGTACAATGAAAATCTTGTCTGAAAACCGTACCAGGCAGATGGACTCGGCCACTATGCACAAACATGAATTATACTCAAATCATACAGAAGTTCCACATAAATTTCACAAAACAGAAAAAAGAAAAGCAACCAAAGAGCGGTCCTGAACTATTATCTACCTCATTGGAGACCCATGGACTATCTTCCATAACTAATTAAAAAGGTATTAGTATAAAACGCAATTGGAAAACAAGCCAATGTTAGTGCTAGAGGTGGCCCATATTGTTCTGTTGCCGGTGTAGGTTTAGAGTTATGCAGGCCAGTTCAAAAACCTGATTTAGTTTTTAGAGAAACAGCATGGAAACAGGCCGTTCGGCCCACCGGGTCCTTGCCGACCAGCGATCCCCGCATATTAACACTCTCCTGCACACACTAGGGATTTTTTTTGTTACATTTACCAAGGCAATTTACCTACATCTGTACGTCTTTGGAGTGTGGGAGGAAACGGAAGATCTTGGAGACAACCCATGCAGGTCACGGGGATTGAACCCGGGTCGCTGGCGCTGTAAGGCAGCGACTCTTCCACCGTGCCACTGACGGCTGTAGGGAATTAGCCTTACCTGAACTTGGAGGTGTGGGACTTCAGGCTTCTGTAGCTCCTGCCTGACATAGCGATGAGAAGCGGGAACGGCCCAGATGGTGGGGATCCTTATTGATTTATGCTGACTTTGTAGAGAATCCTAAGGCCTCTTATGCATTCATTAAAAACAAAAGGCATATTTTATACATACATTAAAAACACAAGGGAAAAGGCATGCCTGCAATTAGGAAAGCACATCGAATGCTAGCCTTTACTGAAAGGGACATGAAGTATAACTTCAGAATTAAAGGTTGTAGAAAGGAAATTAGAATCAATTTCTTTAGTCAGAGGGTGGTGAATCTGTGGAATTAATTGCCGCAGACGGCTGTGGAGGCCACGTCAATGGATAGTTTCAAAGTGGAGTTTGACAGATTCTTGATTAGTACGGGTGTCAGGGGTTTACGGGGAGAAGGCGGAGAATGGGGTTGAGATGGAAAGATAAATCAGCCATGATTGAATGGTGGAGTAGACTTGATGGGTCAAATGGCTTAATTCAGCTCCTATCAATCCAATTATGAATTTATAACCATATAAACCATATAACAATTACAGCACGGAAACAGGCCATCTCGGCCCTACAAGTCCGTGCCGAACAACTTTTTTCCCTTAGTCCCACCTGCCTGCACTCATACCATAACCCTCCATTTCATTCTCATCCATATGCCTATCCAATTTATTTTTAAATGATACCAACGAACCTGCCTCCACCACTTCCACACCGCTACCACTCTCTGAGTAAAGAAGTTCCCCCTCATGTTACCCCTAAACTTCTGTCCCTTAATTCTGAAGTCATGTCCTCTTGTTTGAATCTTCCCTACTCTCAAAGGGAAAAGCTGGTCCACATCAACTCTGTCTATCCCTCTCATCATTTTAAAGACCTCTATCAAGTCCCCCCTTAACCTTCTGCGCTCCAGAGAATAAAGACCTAACTTATTCAACCTTTCTCTGTAACTTAGTTGTTGAAACCCAGGCAACAATTTATGAACTCATGCTCATGTAAAATGTACTGCATATCTTGTCTAGGCATGGTTCCTGAAGGGCATGTTTCTAGTCACGGTTCATAAAGGGAGAATTCTTGTCGGAAGTTCCTAATGCTACAATTATTTGTTGTTTCTGTTGTGCTGTTGTCTTAACAAATGATGTCCCCACAGCTTTGTAAGGGAATTTTAATGTCGGATCATCTTGTGAACCCAAATCTGTGGCTATTGTGATATAATCTGAGATCTTCCATATTATATTGTGGTTTCTACCATGCAGTAAAAGGAGCAGTGATGATTTTATAGTTCACAATTACAAGAGATGAATACATTTCAGTCTCATAGAATACATCAAATTAAACAAATTAAAGAGAACAAGATGCAGGCATACAAAGAACTACAGATGCTGGAATCTTGAGCCAAACACAAAAATGGTAGAGGGACTGAGCGGATCAGGCATCATCTGTGGAGAGAATGTTTTAGGACAGGCAACGTTTTAGGTTGGGACCCTTCTTTACATTGGTGTACTTCATATGCCCCCTACTGTTGCACTCTCCTTTTCTCCATTAACATCGCATTTAGGGACAACATACTTCTTCTCAGAATGATTGTGTGCTTAAAATCAAAGCAATCTTGACTTCAGATTTTAAGCACACAATCATTCTGAGAAGAAGTATGTTGTCCTTAAATGCGATGTTAATGGAGAAAAGGAGAGTGCAACAGCACAGACGGATGGTGGCCCAGCGGTAGAGTCATTGCCTTACAGCGCCAGAGACCCAGGTTCGATCCTGACTACGGGTGCCGTCTATACAGCATTTACATGTTCTCCAAGTGATGTAACTAAATACTTATTTTCAGGGCCTTAGACACTGACAAGCGCTACTATTTCTACAGTTTTACAGATTTCTAACAGCGTCCCAGGAGCAGTCTCGATCCGAACGTCACCCATTCCTTCTCTCCAGAGATGCTGCCGGTCCCGCTCAGTTACCTCAGCACTTTGCGTCAATCACCGGAATTATTGGGTTAACATATGATGAGTGTTTGACTTCTTCTTTCGTGTGGCGTGCACAGCCTAAAGTTGTAGGACAACTTGTTCTATTTGACCTGTGTGTGCACGTCGAGTTGATTGCATTAGTCGAAGCAGGGCGGACCACGTGAAGGTTGCAATCTTCCACCCCAGTGTTTGACGGCACTGGGCCTGTACTTGCTGGAGTTTAGAAGGATGAGAGGGTGTGGGGGGCACCTCATTGAAACTTACCGAATAGTGAAAGGCCTGGATAGAGTGGATGTGGAGAGGATGTTTTCACCAGTGAGAGAGACCAGGAACATGAGGTCATAGTCTCAGAATTAAAGGACGTTCCTTTAGGAAGGACATGAGGCGGAATTACTTTAGTCAGTGGTGAATCTGTGGAATTCATTGCCACAGACGGCTGTGGAGGCTAAATCTATTGAAATTTTCAAGACAGGTTGACAGATTCTTGATTAGTACGGGTCTCAGGGGTTATGGGGCGAAGGCAGGAGAATGGGGTTGAGAGGGAAAGATAGATCAGCCATGCTTGAATGGTGGAGTAGACTGAGGGGCCAAATGGCCTAATTCTGCTCCTTGAACATAGACTTATGAACTTATTTGGAGATTAAAATGAATATATAATTATTAATACCCAAATGTGCCTAGACATGAAATAATTTTGAAGCAAGGCCATCAATGATTCAGTTTATTTTGAGTCATTGATACTGTATATATATATATATAATTAGCTTGCTCCAGAGACTTCAAATAATCGGTTATTAAATGTAACGTGTAATTATTATTTCAAATCAGATAGCTTTCTTCCATTTATATTTTGGACCTATGAGAGTTACACAATATGATCTGTACTTTTGTGGCTTTAAGCCTATTACATAATTGTTTATTTTATGCTCATTCCTTTGATGTTCAGCTCCCGCTGACAGGTTAATATGTAACTGCGGGAGACTGCGGGACACGTGGCACGGTGGCGCAGCGGCAGAGTTGCTGCCTTACAGCGCTCGCAGCGCCGGAAGCCTGGCTTCGACCCCGACTACGGGCGCTGTCTGTACGGAGTTTGTACGTTCTCCCCGTGACCTGCGTGGGTTTTACTCCGAGACCTTCGGTTTCCTACCACACTCCAAAGACGTGCAGGTTTGTAGGTTAATTGTCTTGGTATAAATGTAAATGATCCCTCGTGTGTGTACGATAGTGTTAATGTGCGGGGATCGCTGGTCGGCACCGACTCGGTGGGCCGAAGGGCCTGTTTCCGCGCTGTATCTCTAAACTGGACTAAACTGAACTTTAAGGTTCATCGACTAAACCTCTGTAAAGGGCGATGCAGAAAAGTAAGATTAAAGTCATATACTGAACATTGTAATAAAATTAGCCTCAATTCTTGCAAGATATTTTGCACTAAATTCTATAAATTGTCGATTTGAATAATGAAAATACAAAGGTTAAGTTAACTAATAGAGACCTATATATTTACTGTGTGAGCCACAACAAGGTCATGTTTTCTGGGTGCACAGGGTTCCCATTAGTTCAATGGGGATTCTTCATCTTGGAGAGTTTTGATCTTACAGAGGTGTATAAAATCAGGAGTGGAACTCCAGGACAAGGGGTCACAGCTTAAGGATAAGGGGGAAATCCTTTAAAACCGAGATGAGAAGAACTTTTTTCACACAGAGAGTGGTGAATCTCTGGAACTCTCTGCCACAGAGGGTAGTTGAAGCCAGTTAATTGGCTATATTTAAGAGGGAGTTAGATGTGGCCCTTGTGGCTAAGGGGATCAGAGGGTATGGAGAGAAGGCAGGTACGGGATATTGAGTTGGATGATCAGCCATGATCATATTGAATGGCGGTGCAGGCTCGAAGGGCCGAATGGCCTACTCCTGCACCTAATTTCTATGTTTCCATGTTTCTATGGAATAGATTGGATAGCTGCACAGAGTCTCGAGAACCAGAGGACATACTGTAGGTTTAAGGTGAGGGGGAGAAGATTTAATCTGAATCTGAGGAGTAACCTTACCACTAGTGTGATGGGTGCATGGATTGAGCTGCCTGAGGAGATAGTAAAGACAGATTCAATAACAACATTTAGTTTGGAGATATAGAGCAGACACAGGCCTTTCGGCCCACCGAGCCCATGCCGACCAGCGACCCCGGCACATTAACACTATTTTACTCACAGCAGGGACAATATAGATTTAGACCAAGCCAATTAATCTACAAACCTGTATGTCTTTGGAGGAAATCCGTGCAGGAAGGAGCTGCACGTTACAAAATAGAACTATGCCGTGTCGCAGAGACAAAGCGACAGCACCGTAAGGAGAGAGAGGAGGGAACTCGACGACTAACGACCACCGCCAGTCTCCACTGCCCACGTTGCACCAAGGTGTGTGGATCGCGGATCGGCCTCTACAGACACCTGCAGACCCACAAGTAGACGACCCTATGGAGAGGAGAGGACAGTCGTACTCGTTTCGAATGACCGCCGATGATGATGATGGAGGAAACAGAAGATCTTGGAGGAAATCCACACGGGTCATGGGCAGAACATGCAAACTCCATACAGACTGCACCCGTAGTCAGGATTAAACCCGGGTCCCTGGTGCTATGGCATAACTCTACCGCTGCGTTACCTTGCCACACATTAAAAATACACTTGGACAGGTAAATGTATAGGAAAGGTTTAGGAGGATGTGAATCAAGGGCTGGCCAATGGGACACGCTAAGAGCGGGCATCTTGGGCCAAAGTGCCTGTTTTAGTGCTATATGTTTCTATGACTATGAGATCAGGATTGAATCAGGATTGAATCTCTGACACTATCAGAACAATAAATATGTTAAAAAAAGATTCAAAAAGGAAGTGTAAATATTGGTTTATACCAAAGATAGACACATAAGATTGTTAAGGGCTTGGACTCATTAGAGGCAGGAAACATGTTCCCGATGTTGTGGGAGTCCAGAACCAGGGGCCACAGTTTAAGAATAAGGAGTAAGCCATTTAGAACGGAGACGAGGAAACACTTATTCTCACAGAGAGTGGTGAGTCTGTGGCATTCTCTGCGGTGGTGGAGGCAGGTTCTCTGGATGCTTTCAAGAGAGAGCTAGATAGGGCTCTTAAAAATTGCGGAGTCAGGGGATATGGGGAAAAGACAGGAACGGGGTAATGATTGCGGATGATCAGCCATGATCACATTGAATGGCGGTGCTGGCTCGAAGGGCCGAATGGCCTCCTCCTGCACCTATTGTCTATTGTCTATTGTAGAATGCTGGAACTACGCTGATTGTTCCAGCATCTGCAGTTCCTTCTTAAACACAAAATGCCGGACTAACTAAGCTGGTCAGGCAGCATCTCTGGTGAAAATGGAACCAATAAATATGCTGATACTTAATCACCGTCCAAAATATTGCTTTGTTCCACTTATTAAATGTAATTATTTACTTTTTCCTTACTTTATGGGATTTTTGCTGACAGTGATATAGACATAATTCATTCCAAGCTTGTGCTAATTTAATAAAATGTCCCTCAGATTCAACTAAGACCCTTTATAGATTGTATTGTTGTCTATAAAATGTAGCATCCAATTTTATGTTTATTTGATTGCAATGAAAATGCCATTTGACGACATGATGATTACCCGACCAGCTTTCTGGGAGTTCATCATTGCGTTTGTGTTTTTGTTTTGGATATCTCTGCTACTGGAAAAAATTTATGGGCCGTTCTCCATGTGTATTCGTAGCTGGAACAGCTGGCAGATCGACAAAGGTCATTCAACTAACATGGAATTACTTGCCTACTTTGAAGAAGTTCTTCTCCTCTCTCTTCGACGAGAGTTCTGCAACATCCTCTATCGCTGCACCCCCTCTATTTGCTGCACCCCCTCTGAAACATAGAAACATAGAAATTAGGTGCAGGAGTAGGCCATTCGGCCCTTCGAGCCTGCACCGCCATTCAATATGATCATGGCTGATCATCCAACTCAGTATCCCGTACCTGCCTTCTCTCCATACCCCCTGATCCCCTT
Organism: Leucoraja erinaceus; assembly: GCF_028641065.1. Taxonomy (NCBI): domain Eukaryota; kingdom Metazoa; phylum Chordata; class Chondrichthyes; order Rajiformes; family Rajidae; genus Leucoraja; species Leucoraja erinaceus. The sequence goes on from NC_073393.1 coordinate 4,690,840, forward strand.
AGCCACAAGGGCCACATCTAACTCCCTCTTAAATATAGCCAATGAACTGGCCTCAACTACCCTCTGTGGCAGAGAGTTCCAGAGATTTACCACTCTCTATAAGATAAGATTCTATAAGATCCCCTCTCAATCTTCTAAATTCTAGAGAGTATAAACTAAGTCTATCCAGTCTTTCTTCATAAGACAGTCCTGACATCCCAGGAATCAGTCTGGTGAACCGTCTCTGCACTCCCTCTATGGCAATAATGTCCTTCCTCAGATTTGGAGACCAAAACTGAGCTGCACCCCCTCTGTGATTCCTCCTGCTTTTCGACTCTACCACCACGATGTTCCCGATGTTGGGGAAGTCCAGGACAAGGGGTCACAGCTTAAGGATAAGGGGGAAATCCTTTAAAACCGAGATGAGAAGAACTTTTTTCACACAGAGAGTGGTGAATCTCTGGAACTCTCTGCCACAGAGGGTAGTTGAGGCCACAGTTCATTGGCTATATTTAAGAGGGAGTTAGATGTGGCCCTTGTGGCTAAGGGGATCAGAGGGTATGGAGAGAAGGCAGGTACGGGATACTGAGTTGGATGATCAGCCATGATCATATTGAATGGCGGTGCAGGCTCGAAGGGCCGAATGGCCTACTCCTGCACCTATTTTCTATGTTTCTATGTTTCTATGTTATAACACAGACTCGCCGACTAGTATCACTCTCCTCCTGATTAATTTTACTGTTTGTGCGCCTCATTGTCACCTTCCCCTCGGCCAACAATGAACCATTCTACATTTCCTTGATCACCATCTGCTTTGATCTGTCGTTTTCACACCTTGCCCTTCCATATCTCTTGTTTCCCTCTCCCCTGATTCTCAGTCTGAAGATGGGTCTCGACACAAAACTTCACCCATTCCTTCTCCCTAAAGATGCTGCCTGACCCGCGGAGTGCAGTTATTTTCTTCAGACAGGGGACAAGGGATCACCCACCAAATCATCCTAATAACGATAACCAGCTGCTAAAAAATAATTATCAACTGGTCACAGACTCTGTGTTTGCTCCTCCAGTGATGGTCTGCACTCTTTCCTTCACGACCATCAGCTGTTGTATATGCTTCAATCTTAGCTCATAAGATCATAAGTGATTGGAGCAGAATTAGGCTATTCGGTCCATCAAGTCTACTCCGCCATTCAATCATGGCTGATCTATCTCTCCCTCCTAACCCAATTCTCCTGCCTTCTCCCCGTAACCACTGATACCTGAACTAATCAAGAATCTATGTTTAAGAAGGAACTGCAGATGCTGGAAATCGAAGGTAGACAAAAATGCTGGAGAAACTCAGCGGGTGAGGCAGCATCTATGTAGTGAAGGAAATAGGCAACGTTTTGGCTTCTTCAGACTCAAGAATCCATCCATCTGTGCCTTAAATATATCCACTGACTTTGCCTCCACATCCTTCTGTGGCAAATAATTCCACAGATTCACCACTCTCTGACTAAAGAAATTCCTCCTCGTCTCCATCCTAAAAGAACGTCCTTTAATTCTGAAGTGTCTTTGTGTGGAAAAAATTGCCCCTTGCTATTGCTATTAAATTGCTGTTAAATCTTTCCCTCTCATCTTAAACCTTTGTCCTCCAGTCCTTGATTCCCAAACCTTGGAACAAAGACTGGGCATTCACCGTATTGAAGCCCCTCATGATTTTGTACACCCTGTATAAGATCTCTCTTCAATTTCCTATTCTGCAAGGGAGGAGAAAGCTGGAAGAGAGGTGGAGGCAGGACAAAGTCTGGCAAGGGATAGGTGGATTTTCACCCTCATTATCGTTACCTCACACTTGAAGGGCCGAATGGCCTACTACTGCACCTATTGTTTACTGTCACTATCTGCCTGTCAAAAAAACACGCTCGCCTCTATCCACCTATCACTCACCTATCAAACTTTGTCCCGCCCCCACCTCTCTTTCAACTTTCAGCTACCAGCGCATCTGGAGAACATGGATAGGTGACGTTTCGGGTCGGGACATTTTAAACTGTAGTCTCCAAAAGATGCAATATTACAACATTTCTTGACTTGTTCGGATGCAGTATAAAACTCAAACTACACAAACTCAATGAAAAATGGAAAAAATTTGAAAACAAAATTGTTCTACAATTAAATAATAATATTTTCATTTAATGACAGGGGATACATAGTGAGCTGTGTTGCCTGAATTGTTTGTTATTGCTGCAAGACAATCATAGTCAAATTTTAGTTAGGGAAGGAAAATCACTTCACAACATAACACAATCATCAAAGGCAGAAATATATCTTTTGATCTCTCATTTTCACACCTTACCCTTCCATATCTCTCATTTCCCGCTCCCCTGACTCTCAGTCTGAAGAAGGATGTCGACCCGAAACGTCACCCAGTCCTTCTCTCCAGAGATGCTGCCTGTTCCGCTGAGTTACCCCAGCATTTTGTGTCTATCTTCAATATATTTGCCTCCTTCAGCAAGATTTTTTTTCCATGTACAGCTTTGTCATGTAAGGTTCTGAAGAAGGGGCCCGACTCAAAATATAATCTGTAGGAAGAAACTGCAGATGCTGGATTAAATCGAAGATAGATGTAAAGTGCTGGAGTAACTCAGCGGGACAGGCAGCATCTCTGGAGAGAAGGAATGGGTGACATTTGATGTTGACACCCTTCTTCAGAGTAGTCAGGGGAAAACATAACCTGTTCATTTCCACCACATGGTCTGAAGAAGGGTCTCGACCTGAAACAACGTCTGTCCATTCCCTCCACAGATGTTACTTGACCCGCTGAGTTCCTGCATCACTTTGTGTTTGGCACGAAGGTTCCAAGTTCAATCTCAAGTTTGGCCTGGATCAATGAAACTCATTTGAAGTGGTTGAAAGGCTCTGCAATTTGTGTCATCGCTTTAGGATTAGAGAGGAGAAAAAAAATCATTGAAATGTCTGCACATTATCACTTTCAAGGAGTTTATGAAAAGACACATTGGTTAAATAAGGAAAGAAATGCGAAAGAAGAAATAAAGATTGGAACGTTATATCAATTAAAAATGTGTAGGAAGGAACAGCAGATGCTGGTTTTGTCTGAAGAATTACCCAGGGCAGAAATATACATTGCTCTTTCAGCAAGATTTATTTTCTATGTATAGTTATGTCAAGCAAAGTTCTGAAGAAGGGACTAAGGGACAAACGTATTATCTATAATTAACAAGTCTGAAGAATAGTCTCGACCTGAATCGTTACCCATTGCTTCTCTCCGGAGATGCTGTCTGTTCCACTGAGTTACTCCAGTAGTTTGAGTCGATCAATTAACAAGAAGCTTTGTTTACCCAGATTAAATCGATATTTCAGAATATTGAGGGATATTATGGCTGGAGTGTATAACAAGGAACCAAGTATGTTTCTTTCACAATTGCTTTTGTTTTGTTAACATATAATTTGTCCAGATTTGCGGAAATATTTTCAGAAAAGGATAATCATGATTTTTTTTTTGCATTTTATGGTGTCGCATGGTTGCATCATGAAAGAGTTCTTCCAAACTCACCGAGACTGATGGAAGCAGAGATGCAGGCAGGAGATTAGATTTCAAAACTGCATGAAGATTGGCAGAGTCCTGACAACACATGATTAAATAAAACTTGCAGTCACTCTATGAGTTACACCCTGATGTTTCACTGTCATCTTGAAAGCGCGAGCAGTCAGCTGGAGACAGCATATAAATGAGCTTTTCATTTTTTTATACTTTCATTGTCAGATTGTTGAAGTCACCTTTTGAGGAATTAGGATCACAGTGGTAGAGCATGTGGATGTTATTATGGATACTAAATCAAACCTATTATCTGCAATTAACAATTAGATCTCACCAGACTAAATTAATTACTGATTGTGGCCGCAAGACTTCAGACATAATGGAAATCTGTGCAGATTTTTCCAATCATTGCTAAGGTGTTCTGGTGACTTCTTAGTGAGACACATGAAAGACCAGGCGCAAATCAACAAATCTGCCAGCTAGCTATTGTCGCTTTGAAGAAACAGTTTCAATCAGTTTGTTTCTTCTTTATGTCAAGTTGCCAGATGGCTTCGGTCTTTCATGGGATCTGTACCACGGGGCTTACAGAAAACTGTAGAGGCTTCAAAGCTGGTTTTTTAATCTTGAGGAACATCACAGGGCTGAGAAAGTGACTGGCTCCCTGAAGTTTCCAACCCCCCCTCCCCTCCCCTCTCTCCCTCCCTCCCACCATCCCTGCCCCTCACGAAATAAGCCAAGCACACCCATAATGAAAGCCAGATGAAGGGGTTGGTGTGTCAAAAAGAAAAGAGAGAGGAGGAAAGGAGAAGTTAGTCTTTTGGTAATATTTCAAAACAAAGTCGAAAAGGGGTAATGGCTTAGTTTGGATTTGAAAGTGAGTGGGTGGAAGCAGGAAGAGAAAAATGCAGAAGTGGCTTCTTGTGACGTGCAGAATCGTACAGTGGACACCTCCCAACTCACGCAAGGTGATCCAGCAATCAAAATTAGGAATCATTATGTCAAAACCAACCTGCTTTCTTCATATTAAGACCGGATAAACCAAAGGAAAGGTTATTGCACAGTTTACCTGCAAACTTCCAGCTCCGTAGACAGCATGGTGTAAAAAAAGTATTCGCCACTCAACAAAGAAAGTTCCTTCTAAGGAAGGTAGATCAAAAGGAATGTATGATTCTTATCTTCCCTTTTGCTGTGGTTATGATATGGATCTTCCCAGCAGTAAGTGGTGAGCAAGACACCTTTGATTTCGCTCGGACACCCTGATGTTGGGCTGTCTATTGCAGCCACCGTTGGCCAGTTCTCTCACCGGGAAAGCAGAATTCCTTCATTAAACCCATATTTGCTTTAATCTTCCTTTGCTTCCAAACTCCCACCCAAAAATCATGATAGGACTAGATCGGGTAGACGCATATAGTCTCTTGCCCAGAGCCAGGGCACATAGGTTTAAGGTGAGGGGGGGAAAGATTTAATAAGAACCTGAGGGATAACTTTTTTTACACAAAGGGTGGTGGTGGGTGTATGGAATGAGTTGCCGGAGGGGGTAGTTGAGGTTGGTACTATCAACGTTTAAGAAACATTTAGACAGGTACATGGATTGGACAGGTTCCGAGGGATATGGCCAAACACAGGCAGGTGGAAGGAAAGAAGGGTCTCGACCCAAAACATCACCCATCCCTTCTCTCCAGAGATGCTGCCTGTCCCACTGAGCTACTCCAGCTTTATGTGTGTAACTTTAGTGTGGATGGGACATGTTGGGCGGTGTGGGCAAGTTGGGCCGAAGGGCCTACTTCTGTGCTGTATGACTCTGTCACTCTATGAACTGATGTCCATGGGTAATACCAAGAAAATAATCTCTCTTGCTATGCAGGGGCTCCAATATTAGGTCTTAAAATGATTGTACAGTGTATTAACACTAATTCTTCAACAAGCACTGATTGATCAATACAGGTTGTACATCTCGTGAAACGCTAAGGCAATGCAAATTAAATAGGTTAAGCATGACTGTTTTATGCATAATAATCTTCAGTTTAAATAGCCATCCGCTGCTTTACATCATTTCAGAATTCAGTTGAGGACTTGATTACGTTTGATAGTATTAAATATATGTTTTTATTGATTATGGAGGTCTTTGAACACATCAGACAAATAAAATATGGAGTTCTTTGGCATAGACTCGATCAATAGCTTTGTAGCTTAACATTGTTCTATTCATAGTCTTAAAGAAAAAAAACAGTGCACTGCCAAGCCACTTCACAAGCTGAAATCCATCATGATATTCTTCCTAGTTTTTAGTTGATCATCTTGCTTTGAAGATAATTGTAACATTCAGATGAATTGAGGTTCTGATTATCTTTAACTTAAGTTTACCAATGGTGTAGTTGCAATATCAATTGGCATTTGCCACCAGCAAACTGAAGTGCAGTCAGCTGTCAGAAAGATTAAAAGGTGACGTTTTATCTTTGGTGCTAACACTGTTCACTGTTCTTCTTCTGTCGTATGTCTTTTAGACCTGCAGCTCCGTTGAGGCGAGCCAGGCCAAGGTGTCATCGTCCAGGTCAATCAGACCTCGTTCACCATTCGGTGGCCGGTGTTTGGGGCAACTGGTGACCATGTGCTCCACTGTCTGTGTTGGGTCCCCACACTCGTAGGAGGCGCTGTCCACGAGGCCCCACCTCTTCATCGTTACTCCATAGCGTCCGACGCCTGTCCTCAAGCGGTTGAGGGTTGTCCACTGCCTTCGGGGCAGGTCCTGTCCAGGGACGTCCATGGGGTCATCGATGTTCTGGTGTAGCCTAGATGGTTCCGCTGACTTCCACTGGTCTCTCCATCTCGTCTTGACCCAGGCAGCCTTAGAAGTGTGAGCCGGTGTTGTGCAGAGCAGCTCTTGGACTTGCGTGGCAAAGGGGCGCGGTGACTTGAGGGGTTCACTGTTCACAGTCCCCCAGTCTGAAGAAGGGTCCCAACCCTATACACTGTAAATGACTTGACTGTAATCATGTGTAGTCTTTCTGCTGACATGATAGCACACAACAAAAGCTTTTCACTGTACCGCGATACACATGACAATAAATATAAACTGAAACTGAAACGTTACCTATCCACGTTCTCCAGGGATGCTGCCTGACCTGCTGAGTTACTCCAGCACTTTGTCCCCTCTTGTTGTAAACCGGCATCTGCAGTTCCTTGTTTCCACTGCTCACCTATGGATGCTGAGGCATTCCTTCTTGATTTTAGACTTTCAATAACTATGCTCCTTGGCTGCTTAATGACTAATTGAGTCTCTCCCGGGGATTGATCGAACACAATTGCTTGAGAAGCACGGTGAATGGACGTATGTTGGCGAGGAGCTACTGGCAGCATTTCTACACTTGGACTTCACTCTCATTAAGACAGACACAAAACGCTGGACTCACTCAGCGGGGCAGGCAGCATCTCTGGAGAACATGGAAGGCCCAAAACGTCACCCATTCCTTCCATCCAGAGATGCTGCCTGTCCCGCTGAGTTATTCCAACATTTTTTGTCTGTCTTTGGTGTAAACCGGCATCTGCAGTTCCTTCCTACACATCTGATCAGAACATGAATCTGATTTACGGTACCCGGATGTGGCATCGAAGGACGAGAAATCTGAGTTGGATGATCAGACATGATCATATTGAATGGAGGTGCAGGCTCGAAGGGCCGAATGGCCTACTCCTGCACCTAATTTCTATGTTTCTATGTTTCTAAGCCGAAGCAAAGTAGTCAAAGCCAAATAGCCGAATGGAAACAAAGCGGAAACGCCAAATAACCTAAACCATACCAAGCTGAAACGCCAAATAACGGACATGACGTCGCCGGGGGAGGGCGGGACTTGTCAGCGATTGTTTCAGATCCCCGCGTCCATCACATCACTGGCCGGTGGAGACGGGAGGGTGGGGGTCATTTTCCCACACAAGCCATTATTTGACTTTTCGGTAGAGCGGCATTGGGTTAGTTGGTTTGTAGGCGATGCAGACTTTCGGTTATTTTGCGTTTCGGCTTTGTTTCCATTCGGCTATTTGGCTTTGACTTCTTTGCTTCGGTTTCTCGTCCTTCGACGCCACGTCCGCACGTGCTGATTTACACGTGAGGTTGATTTTAAGACGACCCGCTATTTCCAAATATAAACCCGACTGATATGTTAAAAAATTGTATAAAATTAAAAAAATATTGTACAACCCCGACAAGAGGACATGTTCGAATTAAGGGCAGTTTCGGGGGTCATATGCTTTCGGTTCTTTTGCAGAGAGTTTAGCGGTGTGGAATGAGTTTCCATGGAAGCTATTTGGCTTTCATTGGTTCGTTGCTTCGGCTTCTCGTCCATCGACGCCACGTCCGCACGTGCTGATTTACACGTGAGGTTGATTTTAAGACACCCGCCATTTCCAAATATAAACCCGACTCTGATAAGTTAGTGTTGATTATCCTATCAGTTAAGTTGTGTACAGCCAATAATGTAATACTGCGTGAAATACCAGTACAAATGTTTTCCTCTGCATTCCTGCCGCTGTATATGATCTGTCAACTTAATTTCTAAACACACTCAGGCAGCACTTAATATTTGGCACCATGCCAGCATGAACAGTGTAAGTGTTTTACAAAAATATTTTGATGTTCTTGCCCGAAGCATATTTACAGTAGAATGTAGACTGTTTTTATTCCTCAGTTACAAGCCTTAGTTCATCAACTGCTGAAAATGATCATCCATATCTTTGTTATCTCTGGAAGTAAGAACTCCAATTCTCTCTGCTCACCAAAGCTCATCCAAAAGTGTAATAGACAATAGGTGCAGGGCGAGGTCATTCGACCCTTCGAGCCAGCACCGCCATTCAATGTGATCATGGCTGATCATCCCCAATCAGTACCACGTTCCTGCCTTCTCCCCATATCCTCTGATTCCACTATTTTTAAGTCCTATCTAGCTCTCTCTTGAAAGCATCCTGAGAACCTGAGGCAGAGAATTCCACAGACTCACCACTCTCTGTGAGAAAAAGTGTTTCCTCGTCTCCGTTCTAAATGGCTTACTCCTTATTCTTAAACTGTGTGGGCCCTGGTTCTGGACTAACCCAACATCGGGAACATGTTTACTGCCTCTAGCGTGAAAACTGCCGCGATATTTGTCAACGTCTGTGGCCTGTACCTGTATCAGTGTCTGTACACTGCGAACGGCTCGAATGTAACGTGTGGGAACATTGGTGATGTGTAGTCAGGGGGTCCCAGTCTGAACCCGAAACGTCACCTATTCCTTTTCTCTAGAGATGCTGCCTGATCCGCTGAGTTACTCCAGCATTCTGTGCCTATCTTCGGCTCGAGTGTAATCACGTACAGACGTTCCGCTGGCCGATTGGCACGCAACAAAAAGCTTTTCACTGCACCTCGGTACACCTGACAATAAACTAGATTAAATTTCCCATTCCCGTGCCGACCTTTCTTCCTGGGCCTCGTCCATTGCCAGAGTGATGATTCCATCACTTGCAGGCCAGTCTTTAAGTGGTTTTGAAGAGAGACACAAAATGCTGGAGTAACTCAGCGGGCCGTGAAGCATCTCTGGAGAAAAGGAATCGGTGACGTTTCGGGTCGAGACCCTTCTTCAGACTGAGAGTCACTTGTTTTGCTTCTCTGAAGAGTTCAGGAAACGCATATTTAATAAATGGTTAAAAAAGAATCAGCAATACTGGCAACGTGTTCTAGGCACGTAACACCCTCTGTGTAAAAGACTTGTCCCCATACATCTCCTTTAAACTTTAGAAACATAGAAAATAGGTGCAGGAGGAGGCCATTCAACCCTTCGAGCCAGCACCGCCATTCATTGTAATCATGGCTGATCGTCCCCTATCAATAACCCGTGCCTGCCTTCTCCCCATATCCCTTGACTCCACTAGCCCCTAGAGCTCTATCTAACTCTCTCTTAAATCCATCCAGTGACTTGGCCTCCACTGTGGCTGGGAATTCCATAAATTCACAACTCTCTGGGTGAAAATGTTTTTCCTCACCCTCAGTCTTAAATGACCTCCCCTTTATTCTAAGATAAAGCATCTATGGAGCGAAGGAATAGGTGCCGTTTCGGGTCGAGACCCGGAAGGGTCTCGACCCGAAACGTCGCCTATTCCTTCGAGGAGAAGGGTCTCAACCCGAAACGTCGCCTATTCCACTGCCCTCTGTGGCAGGGAATTCCATAAATTCACAACTCTCTGGGTGAAAAAGATTTTTCTCACCTCAGTCTTAAATGACCTCCCCTTTATTCTAAGACTGTGTGGCCCCTGGTTCTGGACTCGCCCAACATTGGGAACATTTTTCCTGCATCTAGCTTGTCCAGTCCTTTTATAATTTTATATGTTTCTATAAGATCCCCCCTCATGCTTCAAAACTCCAGTGAAGACAAGCCTAGTATTTTCAATCTTTCCTCATATGACAGTCCCGCCATCCCAGGGATCAATCTCGTGAACCTACAAACTGCCTCAAACACAAGGATGTCCTTCCTCAAATTAGGAGGCCAAAACTGTAGACTGTACAAAATTGGTACATTTCGTAGTTAAAATTTCTTCAAACTGAAAATATCGAAGGGGTTTTATGTAGAAACTCACAATAGAACATTTTAGGTTTACAAGAATGATTCCAGGAATGAGTGGGTTAGCATATGATGAGTGATGGCACTAGGCCTCTACTTGCTGGAGTTTAGAAGGTTGAGGGGGGACCTCATTGAAACTTACAGAATAATGAACGGCATCGATAGAATGGATGTGGAAAGGATGTTTCCACTGGCGGGAGAGTCTGGGACCAGAGGTCATAGCCTCAGAATTAAAGGGCGCTCTTTTAGAAAGGAAGTTAGGAGGAACTTCTTTAGTCAGAGGGTAGTTAATTTGTGGAATCCATTGCCACAGAGGGCTGTGGAGGCCAAGTCAGTGGATATTTTTAAGGCAGAGATAGATCAGTTCTTGATTAGTGCGGGTGTCAAGGGATATGGGGAGAAGGCAGGAGAATGGGATTAGGAGGCAGAGATCAGCCATGATTGAATGGCGGAGTGGACTCGATGGGCCGAATGGCCTAATTCTACTCCTATAACTTGTAAACTTGTGAACATCATGGATGCCATTCCCTTTAACTGGATTCTGCAAAAGCCCAAAAACCAGAAGCCCCTTTCTCTGCAATATCTCTATGATGTCTAAGGCGATAAATTATGTAGCTGTTCTGTAAAAACCCAGCAGTCTGACATGTACTCTGGTTGAAAGTACGGAGGTAGCCTGCTTGATGTGAGCCCATGCTGTTAGAGTTGTATGGGATCAATACTTCCATAGCTGGAGAGGCAACACGTTAGACAAGTGATCATCTCACCCACCACAGTACATCCCAGCTGATGAGACGCCTCGTCACACACTCAGTCTAAGTCACCCTGATCCTTTCCATTCTCCATTTGTGGGCCTCATTATAACTCATGTTAAAGGAACTTACCATGTTGTAAAACTGTCAAAAACGCAAAGGAAATTTCTAGGGATGATTTGCTTTCTTTTCCAAGTGGCAAACCTGAAGAAGGGTCTCGACCCGAAACGCTACCTATTTCTTCGCTCCATAGATGCTGCCTCACCCGCTGAGTTTTTCCAGCATTTTTGTCTCCCTTTGTGTTAGTGAATGAACCGAAACGTCACCTATTCCTTCGCTCCATAAATGCTGCTTCACCCACTGAGTTTCATCAGCATTTTTTGTCTACCTCCGATTTTTCCAGCATCTGGGGTTCTTTCTTAATACGTTTCCCATTCCCACATAATACATTCCTGTCACACACACGTCTCTCAGCTAGCTCCTGCTTGCCCTTCCACCAACTGGGGGCCAGTTTACAGAAGCCATCACTCTGCTGCCCATAATATGACATCAAGTTTTTCCCCCAGTGTTAATCAAATCACACAACACTTCAATGTTCGCTCAGTCCGCATGGACCTACCTGATCTCCCGGTTGCCAAACACTTTAATTCCCCTTCCCATTCCCACGCTGACCTTTCTGTCTCCTCCATTGTCAGAGTGAGGCTAAACGCAAATTGTTGGAACAGCATCTCATATTTCGCTTGGGCAGCTTACAGTCCAGTGGTACGATCATTGACTTCTCTAACTTCAAGTAACCCCGGCATTCCCTCTCCCTCTATCCCTCCCCCACCCAAGTCGCACCAGCTTCTCGTTTTCACCCAACAAACAGCTAACAATGGCCTTTAACATCGTTACTTTTTTTGCACATCTTTCATTCATTGTTCTTTATCTCTCTACAACATCGCCGTCTATATCTCTCATTTCCCTTATCCTTAACCAGTCTGAAGAAGGGTCTCGATCCGAAACGTCAGCCATTCCTTCTCTCCAGAGTCGCTGCCTGTCTGTCCCGCTGAGTTACTCCAGCTTTTTGTGTCTATCTTCGGTTGAATGTAGTAACTTTCCGTTAACTGAGAAGCAGGAGCCCCTGGATAGGAATTAGCATTGCGGATTTTTCTCACGTCTTCAATTCATTTCACTTGTGCAGTTGAGCTCAGTGAGATTAACACTGGAATTCCACCACTTAATGTTTGACATTGCTTTGGAAAGGCTACAAAAGACTTTCATTCCACTGGTCTTGGAGATTATAGGTCAGTTAAGAAATGTACTCTTAACTTTTAATCCCTTGGGACTGGGGCCGATATTATCTTTTAAGTGTTGTACAAGTATTCTCTTGCCGTGTCTTATACCTCCTTACTTGTAAGTACGTCTATTAGTCTCAACCCAAATTAAATGGTTTGATTTTTTTTTTCTTTACAATCTTTCAGAAGAGCAAATAAATGCAGCTTCACATATAATCTTTATGCATTGATAATCAACAGTTACAGTTTAGTGTATTGTCGCATGTAACCGAGGTACAGTGAAAAGCTTTTGTTGCGTGTTATCCAGTCAGCAGAAAGACAATACATGATTACAGTCGAGCCATCTACAGTGCACAGATACATGACAAAGGAATGATGTTTAGTGCAAGGTAAAGCCAGTAAAGTCCAATCAAGGATAGTCCGAGGGGATCGTAGTTCAGAACTGCTCTCTGGTTGTGGTCGGATGATTCAGTTGCCTGATAACAGCCGGGAAGAAACTGTCCCTGAATCTGGAGGTGTGTGTTTTCTCACTTCTGTACCTTTTGCCTGATGGGAGAGGGAGAGGGGAACAGATGGAGTGGCCAGGGTCCTTGATTCTGTTGCTGGCCTTGCCGAGGCAGCGTGAGGTATAAATTGAGTCAATGGAAGGGAGATTGGTTTTATGTGATGGTCTGGGCTGCGTCCATAATTTGCTGCAATCTTTTGTGGTCTTGGACGGTGCTGTTCCCAAATCAAGCCGTGACGCACCCCGATAAAATAGTTTGTATGGTGCATCTGTAGAATCCAGTGCAATCATGTGCATCAAGAGGGTGGCTGAGTTAGTTACATTATGCCACCAACAGGGATTTCATATTAGTTATAAGTTTTGTTATAACTATAAATGGGCTGATTATATATAACTGCTGATTATATATAATTCCTCCTAATGGATAAATCAGACCAATTCATAACGAGTTGGTCTCCATTTGTCGTTTTTTTGGAATCATATGGTGCAACACAATTGTAAAAAATAACTGTTTCAGGACTGGACTTATAAATAATGATCTCCTTTTCTTTTTTATTTTATTTTCTTTTCCCTATTTTCTCTCTCAACTTTCTTCATTTACTCGTTTTTTTTCTTCACACACTATATATGTCACATCTTTCTATCCTTTACTATCTAACTTATTTTTCTTATTTTCATCTTTTTTCAATGTAACAAAAAAAAAAAAAAAAAGAAAGTTGTACATAAAATGTATTATGAAAATATATATTAGGCACTTTGGTGCCATATGACTGTACTCACTTCTAATAAAATAAAATATAAAAAAAAAAAAATTAAAAAAAAATTATAAATGGGCGACGGACATTTCGGTCGAGACCCTTCTCCAGACATGATATCAGGCTGCGTCACCAGCAGAAGTGTCCCATCCCGAAACGTTGCCCATCCATGTTCTCCAGGGATTCTGCCTGACCTGCTGATATACTCCAGCACTTTGCGTCCTTTTTAAGTGTGTACATGCCGTTAAAAAGCAAAATTCCATGCTAAACGTCTGATATAAAAGAAACACGATGAAGATGCACGGCAGACAGCAGCATCTGTGGACGGAGAAACAGACTTTTCATCAAATCTGATATTTCACACCATCAAGTTTAAAAATGGCTTCTTTCCTACCATCAGTTTCTTGAAGTCAAGTCACTTTTATTTCTATAGCACATTTAAAAAACTACTCTCGTTGACCAAAGTGCTTTACATTGGTGGAAGTACTAGCGTTATACAACATTGGTTCATAGATTAAGTACATACATAAATACATACATATAGCCCTCACTCAGAGGATGTCCAGAATAAAGATGAGTTTTAAGTCTCGACTTAAAGGAGTCGATGGAGGGGGCAGTTCTGATGGGAAGAGGGATGCTGTTCCACAGTCTAGGAGCTGCAACCGCAAAGGCGCGGTCACCCCTGAGCTTATGCCTAGACCGTGATGTTCAGTAACCCCAAGTCGGCCGATCTGAGGGACCTGGAGGTGGTGTGGTGGGTAAGCAGACTTTTGATGTAGGTGGGGGCTTTGTAGACATAAAGAAGAATGAACGGACCTGTACAACTCTAATCCTATCCTGCAGCTGAATACTATGGAGTCCCTTGCACGGCTCGCAACCTAGTTTCTAATTGTGTTTCACACAAATGTCTTGTTTTTCCGTGCAGTCTTTTTTTCTTTTCAATGCCTAGGGGAATAGATAAGATGAATGCCTTATCTCCTTTAGTCAGAGTAGGGAAATCAAAAACCAGAGGACATAGGTATAGGGCGAGGGAAGAAAGATTTAATAGGTACCTGAGGGGCAACTGTTTCACAGAGGATGGTGGGTAAATGGCAGGAGATGCCAGAGCGGGTAGCTGAGGCAGGTACTAGAACATCATTTAAAAGACAATGGCACAGGGACATGGATAGGAAAGGTTTAGAGTGATAGGGGTAAATGGGACAAGCTGAGATAGGGCATCTTGGTGGGCATGGATGAGTTGGGCCGAAGGGACTGTTTCCAGATTGTATGACTCTGTGACTATGACCTATGTGACGTTTACAATGAAAACGTCAGGAGAAAAGCGAATTATTATACCATATCATGCATGACACCTTGTATAGGTGAATTATAGAATGCCATCACGTTAGATTACAAATTGGTAATTATTTCCGTTTTATGTTTCCATGACATTCTAAAAGTGATAGGACAGGTTTGGAGTGATAGGACAGGTTTGGAGGGATATGGGCCAAACGCGGGCAGGTGGGACTAGTATAGATGGGACATGTTGGCCAGTGTAGGCAAGTTGGTCCAAAGGGCCTTTCCACACTGGATGACCATGACTCTATGACTTTAAACACATGGTTATAATGGATTCTTCGCACATTTTGGTTTTTAGTTTCTTGCTTTTTAACACCAGGAAGGTCAATTTCTGGTTAACCTTGATCCTGTATACACACGATCATTTTTCAGTTAAAAAAATAGATTGGTTTAAAAGAGAATAACTCTCAAAAGATAATGCAGGATAATAATGGTTCCAAGATGGTGGCCGACCCATGCGAGTATTTGTGCGCTAGCTACAGAAGCGGATCTACAGTCACGTACGACATTCGCTCCTCACTCATAAATCTCTCCTCATACAGCAACATTTCTTACTTTAACTATGATAACTAAACATTATTCCCTTATCATGTATCTGTACACTGCCAATGGCTCGATTGTAATCATGTTTGGTCTTTCCACTGACTGGAGAGCATTCAACAAAAGCTTTTCATGTACCTTGATGCACGTGACAATAAACTAAACTGACTGAGCTGAATTTTACATTGCACCCCACGCACCGTTTTTAGCTATTATCCCAAAATATTTGAAGATTTTTTGCAGTTAAAGCCCTGTCCCAAGGTACGAGTACTTTCTAAGAGCTTTCCCGAGTTTCCCCTGATTCGAACTCGGAGATTTACGGTAATGGCCACTCGTCGGTACTCGGGGCTCTCGTGGACATTTTTCAACATGTTGAAAAATCTTCCCGTGCTTACCTGCCATTAGCGAGTCTACCCGAGTACCTGCCGTTAGCCGTTAGCGCTAAGAGACGTCCCCGAGCTCCGACGTACCCGCTGCTTATCACAAGTTTGATTTTTTTTAAACTCGGGAGAGCTCTTGGAATGAACTCGCACAGTGGGACAGGGCTAAATGGCTTTATTTAATATTTCGAGTAAAACGCATTTGGTTTGCCAACCAAAAAGAGTCATTTTAATTCCCTCCCATACACCTCCCTTTATAATGCAAGAAACAGCTATTCGAGCTCCATAACTCATAGTTATGGTTTTGACTGGTTACATATTAATGTTAGCAGGGAAGTCGTAAAGAGTGTAGAGTTATAATTTTCATTAACGACGTGCTGCAGGATGGATAAGAAGTGGAGGCTGTAGTGATTAATGTTTTATGCGTGTCATCTTTCCTTCTGGAGAATACAAGTTGTTATCTCATAGCCGACGCAGATTTTCGACAGCAAAGAACTATTCAGATGGAAAATGCGGATGATGAGACTAAGTAAACCGTTCCTCCCAGATATTTTCTTCTTTGTCTCTCAAGCCCTCGCTGCGGTAATGAACTGTAAGATTCTGGAAAGCAGTTCAAAGAGACTCGGACTTAATAAGAATTAATCTCAAAACCAACATTTTCCCAGAGGTGTCAATCAGTTTGATCAAGCAACTGTGGCTGGTGATGAGTCTGAAAACCCACAGCTATTCTGAGACTGACTGGAGCCCTACATCAAACTGGACCTTCCCCATTTCTGATTGAAGCCTGAATGAACATGCATTGCCACAACAGTGAATTGTTCGCCAGGCCAAACAGTGAAAGGAAGACTGAGCAATTGTAAAAAGTTTAGAAGGATGAGAGAGGATCTCATTGAAACATATAAGATTGTTAAGGGCTTGGACACACTAAAGGCAGGAAACATGTTCCCCATGTTGGGGGAGTCCAGAACCAGGGGCCACAGTTTAAGAATTAGGAGTAAGTCATTTAGAACGGAGACGAGGAAACACTTTTTCTCACAGAGAGTGGTGAGTCTGTGGAATTCTCTGCCTCAGAGGGCGGTGGAGGCAGGTTCTCCGGATGCTTTCAAGAGAGAGCTAGATAGGGCTCTTAACAATAGCGGAGTCAGGGGATATGGGGAGAAGGCAGGAACGGGGTACTGATTGTGGATGATCAGCCATGATCACATTGAATGGCGGTGCTGGCTCGATGGGCCAAATGGCCTACTCCTGCATCTATTGTCTATTGTCTATTGTATTGTATCCTTCAGTGAAAGGAGAAATAGAAGGGAAGAGATTTAACTTTTCTTTCGCCTTCCATCACAGTGAGGAATGTGGAGGAGTAACTGTGGTGGATGTTTATGTTAAAATGTATTTTGTGTGTCTTGTTGCTTTTTCTTTGGGTGGCTGTACGGCAAATCAAATTCCTCGTATGTTGCAAAACATACTTAGTTAATAGAGTATGATTATGATCATGAGTATGATCAGATTGCTTTTGATTTGCTTTGCATTAATAACACACTGTTTTTAAAAAATAAAATGATATTTCAGCCCTCTGCTTGAATCATTTCCAAATTCATACTTTTTCAAAATATGGAACGACTTTGTACACCTTATCAAGAAAGGCTTCTCCACATCAAAGGTAGCAGCCACAACTGATTTACTGTGAACCATAACTGTTTCAAAGAATTGGCTCGTATTATCTGATGCAAGTTGATCCTTATCCATCCCAACTGGATTCAAAATTAGGGATAGTTTCCCAGTGGAAAATCTGCAATGATATTTCAAAGATTTTCTCTTGTATCTCAATGCGATTAATTAAACTCTCCTAGTTTTATTTATGATCATCATGTCAAACCTGCACTCTGAATCTACCGCTAGGTATGTGCTGGAAGGAACTGCAGATGCCGGTTGAAACCGAAGATAGAGGCAAAATGCTGGAGTAACTCAGCGGGACAGGCAGCGTCTCTGGAAAGAAGGAATGGGTGATGTTTCGGGTCGAGACCCTTCTTCAGAAGAACGGGTCTCCGCTGAGTTACTCCAGCATTTTGTCTCTATCTACGGCAAGGTATGACACTTTATCCACATGCTTTAGAAAATATAGAAAACATAGAAAATTGGAGCAGGAGGAGGCCATTTGGCCCTTCGAGCCTGCACTGCCATTCATAGTGATCATGGCTGATCATCCACAATCAGTAACCCGTGCCTGCCTTCTCCCCATATCATTTGATTCCGCTAGCCCCTAGAGCTCTATCTAACTCTCTTTTAAATTAATCCAGTGAATTGGCCTCCACTGCCTTCTGTGGCAGGGAATTCCACAAATTCACAACTCTCTGGGTGAATTTCAGTTTTAAATAGCCTCCCCTTTATTCTTAAACTGTGGCCCCTGGTTTCTGGACTCGCCCCAACATTGGGAACATGTTTCCTGCGTCCAGGTTTGTCCAGTCCTTTTATAATTTTATACGTTTCTATAAGAAACGTATAAAATGTTTGTGTTACTTTAACACAAACATTTACTTCTGATATTCATGATGTTTTCTGCGCACTTAGTACTGAGGTCATCTAATGTCGATATAAATTCATAGATGTCACTCTATTAATTAAACACAGTGCAGAAGATGTTAGATGAAGGCAAGGATTTATCAATGTGATATCATTTATCAAATTTGGACATTAATTATAAAAAAAAGGATATAACGATTCTTCATGGAATTGTTGTATGCCAAATGCATTTTTTAAAGGATAATTAATAATTTTGTCATAGGACATTCAAATTTTAGGGAATTCTGGAATTGCAATACCATTTATGGAATAGTTGAAGGTCTTTGTTGGGATCCTAGTTTAGTGATGTAGTGATTTAGTGATCTTATAATTAGTGTTTCGTGATCAATCTGGAACCTTGGTTACAGATTCTATCTGCGACTTCATTCATTTAGGTCGGGTCTTTTGCTCATTGTTTAGATCTTATGATATCTGAAGAATGGTCCTGACCCGGAACGTCACCTATCCCCGTTCTCTTGACTCGCTGAGTTACTCCAGCACTTTGTGTCTTTTTTGTGTCAAACCAGCACCTGCAGTTCCTTGTTTGCACAATTAATTTCGGAATCGTGGATTGGCATGAAGGGGGTTGTGCATTTAGAAGATAGGTTAGAAATAAATGTAATTGGTAATCTGGTAAATGGAGGCAAGGTGAGTCACCACCAAACCCGTTAAATCATGTGCCATATAACCATATAACCATATAGCAATTACAGCACGGAAACAGGCCATCTCGGCCCTTCAAGTCCGTGCCGAACAATTATTTTCCCCTAGTCCCATCTACCTGCACTCAGACCATAACCCTCCATTCCTTTCCCATCCATATACCTATCCAATTTATTTTTAAATGATAAAATCGAACCTGCCTCCACCACTTCCACTGGTAGCTCATTCCACACAGCTACCACTCTCTGGGTAAAGAAGTTGCCTTGTGTGAATTCAAGAGAGATGCACCAGAAAACAATACAGGAATTGGCACCCTCGATGTCCTGGAACACCTTTCCTTCCTCAGGAGACTGAAGAAATTCGGCTTCACCAACTTCTTTTACCGACTTACACGGATGCATGGTAGTAAACATACTATCTATCTCAGCACTGCTAAGTCTGAAGAAGGCTGCTGACCTGCTACGTCGCCTGTCCACGTTCTCCAGAGATGTTGCCTGACCCGCTGAGTTACTCCAGCTCATTGTGTTATGTCTGAAGAAAGGTCCCGACCCGAAACGTCACTTATTCATGTTCTCCAGAGATGCTGCCTGACCCGCTGATTTACTGGGTTCCGACCTGAAACGTTGCCTATCCATGTTCTCCGGAGAGGCTGCCTGATTGTTGAGTCCCTCCAGCACTGTATGTGTGTGTTTTTTCTAAGCACACTATCAGGTTGCATTACCCTGTGGTTTAGGAACAGATTCACCCTAATCCTGAAAAAAAATTGCAAAGAATTGCGTGTTTTAGCCCATTTCCCCTTACCTTAAGCAGTGACCCCCTCCATTGAATCCCCTACATCGGGAACAATCTTCCTGCTTCCTGCAATTCAGATTCAATTTTAATTGTCATTGTCAGTGTAAGTTTACAGAGACAATCCGACCTGAAATTTTAGCATCTCCCTTGTTCTCCAGAGATGCTGCAAACGATTCCGACCTGAAACGTTGCCTATAAGTGTCCGGAGAGGGGGCCTGACTTGGTGAGTGGCCCTCCAGCACTGTACGTGTGTGGTTTTTTCTAAGCACACTATCAGGTTGCATTACACTGTGGTTTAGGAACAGCTCAGCCTAATCCTGCAAGAAATTGCAAAGAATTGTGTATGTAGCCCAGTCCACCACACACGGCAGATTCCCCCTCCATTGAATCCATCTACGCTTCAAGTTGCCTCGGGAAAGTAGCCAATATAATTGAGCTCCTGTTGGTCAGAAGGTGCAGAAGCTTGAAAGTGCGCACCACCAGCCTCGGGAACGGCTTCTTCTCTCCCCCTCTGTTATCTCGCTGTAGGAAGATCGTGATAGGGTGCAGAGGCCAATTCCCCAGGAAGCTGAAGAAAGTCCTGCAGGGAGACTTCAAAGAAGTTAAATAAAGATTAAAAAACCTAGACTTCAAAGTCAGCAGATTTCCATTGCCACATGCTATTAAGTACAGGGTGCTCAGTTGATGGCAATGGGCCTGGGCCTGCACTCGCTGGTCTTTAGAAGAATGAGAGGGGACCTCATTGAAACGTAGCGAATAGTGAAAGGCTTGGATAGAGTGGATGTGGAGAGGATGTTTCCACTAGTGGGAGAGTCAAGGACTAGAGGTCACAGCCTAAGAATTGAAGGACGTTCTTTTAGCAAGGTGATGAGGAGAAATGTCTTTAGTCGGAGGGCGGTGAACCTGTGGAATTATTTGCCACAGAATGCTGTGGAGGCCAAGTCAGTGGATATGTTTAAGGCAGAGATAGATAGATTCATGATTAGTACGGGTGTCAGAGGTTTATGGGGAGAAGGCAGGAGGATTAGAGATAGACTAGCCATGATTGAATGGCGGAGTAGACTTGATGGGCCGAATGGCTTAAATCCACTCCTCTCAGTTGTGACCTTATGACATTAGATACGAAGGATGCAAAGTAGACAAAATTGCTGGAGAAACTCAGCGGGTACGGCAGCATCTATGGAGCGAAGGAAATAGGTAACGTTTCGGGCCTGAAACGTTACCTATTTCCTTCGCTCCATAGATGCTGCCGTACCCGCTGAGTTTCTCCAGCAATTTTGTCTACCTTCGATTTTCCAGCATCTGCAGTTCCTTCTTGAACATATGAAGGACGCATATCATCAGTACCCTGAAACTATAATTTATTTACCTACCTGCCTTTTTTGTTTTACCCAGTTGTCTTTGACACAGCAGAATTAAAGATCGCACAAGTTAAAAATGTTGCAATGGATTTCTAATTATAAGGGAACAAGAAAGAAGATGGAACTCAAATTCTGGATGGAGTATATAGTATCAGACAACACACTTCACTTCCATTGCTGTTTCATTCAGAAAATGGTGGGTGTATGGAATAGAAACATAGAAACATAGAAATTAGGTGCAGGAGTAGGCCATTTGGACCTTCGAGCCTGCACCGCCATTCAATATGATCATGGCTGATCATCCAACTCAGTATCCCGTACCTGCCTTCCCTCCATACCCTCTGATCCCCTTAGCCACAAGGGCCACATCTAACTCCCTCTTAAATATAGCCAATGAACTGGCCTCGACTACCCTCTGCGGGCAGAGACTTCCAGAGATTCGCCACTCTCTGTGTGAAAAAAGTTCTTCTCATCTCGGTTTTAAAGGATTTCCCCCTTATCCTTAAGCTGTGACCCCTTCAGATTCAGATTCAGATTCAGATTCAAGTTTAATTGTCATTGTCAGTGTACAGTACAGAGACAACGAAATGCATTTAGCATCTCCCTTGAAGAGCGACATAGCAAACGATTTGAATTAAAAAAAATAATAAGTGTCCGTGGGGGGGGGGGGTGATTGGCAGTCACCGTGGTACGTTGTTTAGTAGAGTGACAGCCGCCGGAAAGAAGCTGTTCCTCGACCTGCTGGTTCGGCAACGGAGAGACCTGTCCTGGACTTCCCCAACATCGGGAACAATCTTCCTGCATCTAGCCTGTCCAACCCCTTAAGAATTTTGTAAGTTTCTATACGATCCCCTCTCAATCTCCTAAATTCTAGAGAGTATAAACCAAGTCTATCCAGTCTTTCTTCATAAGACAATCCTGACATCCCAGGAATCAGTCTGGTGAACCGTCTCTGCACTCCCTCTATGGCAATAATGTCCTTCCTCAGATTTGGAGACCAAAACTGTACGCAATGTTTCTATGTTTCTACAACTCCTGACTCCCCAGGCACTGCTTTCAGACCCTATAAAAATAAGGTCTTACATCCCACAGAACTGCTAACACTGCTCGACTGCTACACCATATCAAATCTAACAACGATCCAAGCACAACTCACGCCTCATGTATTTGTGTCAGTTCATGCTCTCTCAGTGGAACAGGCATTCTTTTGAAATTCTGTCAGAAGAAATGGCATCCCCTACATCAACCCATATAGAAGGAACACCAAGTACTTGAACATAGTTTATGGTTAAGTGAAAAGATTACAATCCGAAGAAGAGCCAGCCAGCCCAATGAGGTAATGTTCAGTTTTAGTTTTACATTTAATTCTCCGAAGACTGGGATTTTTTTTGATTTTTTTTTTGCCCACTGCAAGTTCCTATCCCAAGGTCGTGCTTTTCAACTTTCATAAGAGTTGTGATTTTTTTTTTTGGTTGCAATCTTTAGGAGAAGTTATCAGATCTAAGTGCTGTCTCTCCTGATTTATGTCTTCGGTTTTCTGCGTTAAAGTTTGCCCGCAGGGATTAAACCACCCCCCCCCCCCCCCCCCCCCCCTCTCTCTTTGCTCCTCGATTCCCCAAAGACAGCGGCGGCAGCTGAGATTATTATTCTTTCATTCTTTAACCATAGCTCCAGCCCGCAGACTTTCCGCCAGGGATAAATTTACACACCCAGCGTTTTAAACGGGAAAATATTTTGAATTCTTGGAGGTGAGGTGAAAATCCTTTTAAGTAGGTTGCTTTTGCTTTGCCCATCCTGTGCGCTAAACAATATGAAACAGAAGCTAAGGAAAGTTATTTGAAGCCCTTCATGGAATATGGTTGATATTGAATATACATCATAACACAAATGGCTATAATTAGCCCCTTCCCCTTCTCCCTGCCTAAACTTTCACCCACCAACTATCTGCTAGGGATACATTTACACAACCTTAAATATTCCTTCTGTTTTAGGGTCTGAAGAAGGGATTCGGCCCAAAACGTTGCCTATTTCCTTCGCTCCATAGATGCTGCCGCACCCGCTGAGTTTCTCCAGCATTTTTGTCTACCTTCAATGTTCCAGCATCTGTAGTTCCTTCTTGAACATTCCTACTGTTTTATATTCTTTAGTGAACACGATAGACAAAGCAAATGCCCCTGTTTAAAAGGATTTTCACCTCACTCTCAAGTATTCAAAATATTTAAAGTTTTAAAAGCCGAGTTGTATAAATTTATCCCTGGCAGAAATTTGGCTGTTAAAGTTCTCCCTTTCCTGCTCCCCTTTCACCTAGATTCCTTCCTGTTCACTATTCACACTGTTTCTCACACCTCTGACTATCTGTCTATATCCACACCCCCCCACCCACACTCACCTGTATCCACCTGTCACTCACCTGTACTGCCTGTCCTCTCTTCCAGCTTTCTCCCCACCCCACCTCCACAATCAGTCTGAAGAGGAGTTACAACCTGAAACGTCACCTATCCATGGTTCACCAGAGATGCTGCCCGACCCGCTGAGTTACTCCAACATAGACCATAGAACATAGAATAGTCCAACACAGGAACAGGAATACTGGCTCACAATATCTGTGCCGAACATCTTGCCAAGATGAACTAATCTAAACTAAAACATACTTCAATAACTTAATGTCTAGCACTTAACTTCGTTCTTTGCAGTTATTCCATTCCATTCCATTGAATTTTTTACATAGAAAATAGGTGCAGGAGGAGGACATTCGGCCCTTTGAGCCAGCACCGCATCAGGTATAACCTGGTGAAGATGCTTGAGTGAATTTCCCAAGTGGTGGGCAGGTTGCTGCAATTGGTTTTCTGTTTAGTTTAGTTTCATAAATACAGCGTGGAAACGGGCCCTTCGGCCCACCGAGTCCAAACCGACCATCGATCTCTGTTCACTAACACGTGGCGCAATGGTAAATTTGCTGCCTTACAGCGAATACAGCGCCGGAGACCCGGGTGTCCGATCCCGAATACGGGTTTTGTCTGTACGGAGTTTGTACGTTCTCCCCGTGACCTGCGTGGGTTTTCTCCGAGATCTTCTCCCACATTCCAAAGACGTACAAGTTTGTAGGTTCATTGGCTTGGTAAATGTAAAAATTGTCCCTAGTGGGTGTAGGAAAGTGTTAATGTCAGGGGATCGCTGGTCGGCGCAGACCCGGTGGACCAAAGGGCCTGTTTCCGCGCTGTATCTCTAAAGTAAACTAAACTAAACTATCCTACACACACTAGGGATAATTTACATTTATACCAAGCCCAATTAATCTACAAACCTGCACGTCTTTGGAATGTGGGAGGAAACAGAAGATCTCGGAGAAAACCCACGTAGGTCACAAAGGAGAACGGTCTCGTAGGAGAACGTACAAACTCCGTACAGACAGCACCCGTAGTCGGGATCGAACCCGGGTCCCTGGCGCTATAAGGCAGCAACTCTACCGCTGTGCCACTGTGCCACCGTTCAGTATTTTTACTTTTTTTTTGTTGGGTTTTTTTTGTTTATTTTATTAGAAGTTAATACAGCACAAAACAGTACAGTGGAACCTAATTTTAGGTGCCAACTATGTAATACCGTAATCCATTCTATGTACAACCTCTAGTTTTATGTCATGAGAAGGAAGTAAGCAAGACAAGAAAAAGAAAACAATAGAAAGAGGAAAAAGTGGAAAAAGTGGAAAAATAGATGGTAGAGAGTATTTTTACTTTTAATTTAACATCATAAGTAAACAGTAAAATAAAGGTATCAAGTAAGTTTATTGAGCTTAACAAATAGGGGGCGTAGTAACGAGCTGCTCAGTTTAATACACAAAGCGCTGGAGTAACTTAGTAGGTCAGGCAGTAGCTCTGGAGGACAGGTATAGGCTGCCTGATCCGCTGAGTAACTCCAGCATTTTGTCTTTTTTGCTCGTTTCCAGCTATAGTAGTTTCTTGCTTAGTTTATGTTTAGTTTCTAATTATCACGTGTACTGAGGTACAGTGGAAAGCTTTCTGTTGCATGCTATCCAGTCAGTGAAGAAACTATACATGATTACAATTAGGCTGTCCACAGTGTACAGATATAGGGTAAGCAACATTATGTCTAGTGCAAAATAAAGTCCAATAAAGTCCAATGTAAGGTTTCCAATGAGGTGGATGGGAGGTCAGGACCGCTCTAGCTGGTGAGAGGACAGTTAATTTGTCTGAGAACAGCTGGGAAGAAACAGGCCTGAATGAATCTGGAGGTGCGTGTTTTCGCACTTCTGTACCTCTTGCCTGATGGGAGAGACTGCTCCTTGATTATGCTGCTGGCCTCGCCGAGGCAGCGTGAAGTATTCCCCGTTCCTTCTCTCCAGAGATGCTGCCTGCCCCGCTGAGTTACTCCAGCATTTTGTGTCTTATCTTAGAAACATAGAAACATAGAAAATAGATGCCGGAGTAGGCCATTCGGTCGTTCGAGCCTGCACCATTCGCCATTCAATATGATCATGGCTAATCATCCAACTCAGTATCCTGTACCTGCCTTCTCTCCATACCCCCTGATCCCTTTAGCCACAAGGACCACATCTAACTCCCTCTTAAATATAGCCAATGAACTGGCCTCAACTACCCTCTATGGCAGAGAGTTCCAGAGATTCACCACTCTCTGTGTGAATTTTTTTTTTTCTCATCTCGGCCCTAAAAGATTTCCCCCTTATCCTTAAATAAGGATATCTTCGGTTTAAAGCAGCGTCTGTAGTTCCTTCCTGCAACATGAAGTCTTCTCCGTTTGATTCCTGGGATGCATGAGGAGAGGAATGTACTCCCCTGAGTTTAGCAGAATGAGAGGTGATTTCATTGAACCATACAAACATTATTTCAGGGCTTGGTGATCTTGATGCCAAATTGGTGTTTCCTTTGGCTGCAGTGTGATGAACCCGGTGGTCAAGGTCATAAAATATGGGATTGGCCCCTCCAGGCACAGATTAAAATAAATGTCTTCACACAGAGGGTTGTAAATCTTTAGCATTTACTACTTGCAGCGGCTGTGGAGAATCAGTCACTAAGTATATTCAGGACGTAGATCAAAAATAAATTTGATATGAAAGGAAATGAGCCTTTGGTGTCAGAGCAAGAGAAGGGCACAGAAGTAAAGTGGACGGCACGGTGGCGCTGCGGTAGAGTTGCTGCCTCACAGCGCCAGAGACCCGGGTTCCATCCTGGCGCTGGGTGCTGTCTGAACGGAGTTTGTACATCTATCCCCGTGACCTGCGTGGGTCTTCTCCAGGTGCTCCGGTTTTTTCCCACTCTCCAAAGATGTGCATGTTTGTAGGCTAATTGGCTTGGTAACATTGTTAAGAGTCCCTAGTGCGTTAGGTCGGCGCGGACTCGGTGGGCCGAAGGGCCTGTTTCCACGATGTGTATCTCTAAACTAAATAATCAGCCATGAACTTATTAGATGACAGAGCAGGCACAAGGGGGTGAATGGCCTAATCCTGCTTGCATTTCTGATGTTCTTACAATAGTCAAAAGGAACTTGAACATGACGAGGAATGTTAGTTAGGCCTGAGGCCCCGATTTGATCCTGACCTTGATTACTCTCTGACCATGATCGCATTAAATGGCGGTGCTGGGTCGAAGGGCCGAATGGCCTACTCCTGCACCTATTGACTATTGCCTATCGTCTGTGTGGAGGTTGCACGTGTGTCGGCGTGGGTTTCCTCCGGGTGCTCCAGTTTTTTCCCACATTCCAAGGATGTGCGGGTTTGTAGATTAATTGGCTTCTGTAAATTGTCCCTAGGGTGCAAGGAATGAAACACTCGTGTTCAAAAAGGGAGATTGGACAAATCCAGTAACTGCAGACCAGCCGGAGAATCATGGAGATAGTAGAAATAGGTGCAGGAGTAGGCCACCCAGCCCTTCGAACCAGCACCGCCATTCAATATGATCATGGCTGATCATCCAAAATCAGTACTCCATTCCTGCTTTCTCCCCGCATCCCTTGATTCCGTTAGCCCTAAGAGCTAACTCTAACTCCCTCTTGAAAACATCCAGTGAATTGGCCTCCACTGCCTTCAGTGGCAGAGAATTCCACAGATTCACAACTCTTTGGTTGAAAAAGTTTTTCCTCATCTCAGTCCTAAATGGCCTACCCCTCCTTATTCTTAGTCAGTTTAATCCGAGCTCAAAGTTCTGGAAGCAATAATGATGAAAGAAAAATAACAATTACTTGGATAAGTGGGACTGATTAGACAAAGTCAGACTGAATTTGTTAAAGGCGACATTTGCCCAACATAAGTGACAGAACGTTTTAATTAATGAATGAAAGTGTTCACTGCACTGATGCGGTATATATGGACTTACAAAACGCTTGAATGACATGGCACATAATGGGCCGTCATCAAGATCGAAAAGCCAAGGAATAAAGAAGTTTGTAGCAGCGCAGGATGGAAAATTGGTCACCCAAATAGTGCGGTGGTTAATGGGATATGAAAGCATTTTAGTTCAGTTTAGTTTAGAGATACAGTGTGGGAACAGGCCCTTCGGTGTCCACCGAGTCCGCACCGACCAGCGATCCCCGCACACTAAACCCCCTGTCCCACTTAGGAAACCTGAACGGAAACGTCTGGAGACTTTGCGCCCCACCCAAGGTTTCCGTGCGGTTCCCGGAGGTTGCAGGTGGTTGCCGGAGGTTGCAGGTAGTAGAAGCAGGTAGGGAGACTGACAAAAACCTCTGGGAACCTCACGGAAACCTTGGGTGGGGCGCAAAGTCTCCAGATGTTTCCGTTCAGGTTTCCTAAGTGGGACGGGGCTACACTATCCTACATGCACTAGGGACAAATTAAAATTTATACCAAACCAATTAATCTACAAACCTGTGCGTCTATGAAGCGTGGGAGGTAACCGGAGATCCTGGGGAAAACCCACGCAGGTCACGGGGAGAATGTACAAACTCCGTACAGACAGCACCCGTGGTCAGGATCGAACCTGGGTCTCTGATGCTGTGAGACAGCAGCTCTACCACTGCGCCACCATATCGACCGTGGTTTCTAACGGTTGGCACTAGAACCTCTATTTTCTCGATGTATATGTTAATAATATATAATTTAATTCACAGGGTACAATTTCCAAATACAGGTAGTTCTGCTGTAGGTTATTGAGCTGGAGTTGATCTGAAGAAGGGTCTCGACCCAAAACGTCACCCATTCCTTCTCTCCAGACATGCTGCCTGTCCCGCTGAGTTACTCCAGTACTTTGTGTCTCTCTGCTGTAGGATAGTTGCATTCCTAGGAAACCTCACATTCTAGAAAATCAATTGTTTCAAAAGGGAAAAGGGGTTAGGGGCAAGAAAGTTCATAAATCTAGGAGCAGAATTAGGCCATTCAGACCTAATTAGGACATTCAGTACTAATGAAGAATTAATCTCCATCTTAAAAATATCCATTGTTTTGGCCTCCACTGCCTTCTGTGGCAATGAATTCCATAGATTCACTGTTTCTGTGTTGCAATATGATTCAAACACAATTTTATTTTCAGTAAGGCACTCAATTTCTTGAGTGATAGGTTCAATAGGCAGATGCAGGAAAGCCGTTGTCATGTCATGCTGCCAAGATATGTTCAATTGACAATAGTGAAGACAGATGAAGAATCCTTAAATGTTACCTTGTTCCTATGTCTAGGTTATTTACAATCGACAAAACGCCTCTGTGCTCATATTGTAGGGAATTGTAGGAAATCCAAATGGTTCTGCAAACCGCAGTAAAGGAATGGAAGATATATAAATACAAAATGCTGGAGTAACTCTGCGGGACAGGCAGCATCTCTGGAGAGAAGGAATGGGTGACGTTTCGGGTCGAGGTCGGATTCAGGTGTAAAGAAGGATCTCGACCCGAAACGTCACCCATTCCTTCTCTCCAGTGGTGCTGCCTGTCCCGCTGAGCTACCCCAGCAATTTGTGTCTACCTTCGGTTTAAACCAGCATCTGCAGTTCCCTTTTACACAATGGAATACTTATGCCTGAAACAGAACAATTACAATTGTTAACCAAACAATAATATGAATTCAAATATTCAGTACATCAAGGTTGCAAGAAATGACACTTTATTTTTGTCTGATTTTTCTAAAAGAAAGGGTAATTGGTTGTTTGTCATTATGTGGCAATGCATTAAATTCCATTGAAGTACCGACAGAAGATGCATGTTGATGGTTATTGTGCAAAGATTAGTTTTATCTACAAAGCAACACTGAGGAATTTTAGGATTTGTGGATTATTAGGAATATTATAAGTGTTCGGCGGCGATATCATGATTGCAAACAGAATAAATGTGTTAATATTCAACCAAGGACTTCCTTTCATGAATGTTAACTCCGAGTTGAAAACTACTGATTTCATATACGCATTGAAATTATGCTTTGGGGATTAACTTCCTGGCCTTAACAATAACCCTATCGAGCACCGCAGGATAAAAAGCTTTAATGTACTTCTAATAGACACAAAATGCTGGAGTAACTCAGTGGGACAGTCAGCAACTCTGACAAAGAAGGGCCTCGACCCGAAACGTCACCCGTTCCTTCTCTCCAGAGATGCTGCCCGTCCCGCTGAGTTACTCCAGCATTTTGTTTCTATCTTCAGTGTAAACCGACATCTGCAGTTCCTTCCTACACATTGAATGTACTTTTGCTGTTTTATTGAAAAGATTGACAAGACTAGGCTTGTATTCACTGGAGTCTAGAAGGATGAGGGGGGGGGGGGGGGGGGGTCTTCTAGAAACATATAAAAATTATAGATGCAGGAAAAACTAGATGCAGGACAAGCTAGATGCAGGAAACATGTTCCCAATGTTGGGCGTGTCCAGAACCAGGGGCCACACAGTCTTAGAATAAAGGGGAGGCCATTTAAGACTGAGGAGAGAAAAAACTTTTTCACCCAGAGAGTTGTGAATTTGTGGAATTCCCTACCACAGAGGGCAGTGGAGGCCAAATCACTGGATGGATTTAATAGGGAGTTAGGTAGAGCTCTAGGGGCTAGTGAAGTCAAGGGATATGGGGAGAAGGCAGGCACGGGTTATTGATTGGGGACGATCAGCCATGAACACAATGAATGGCGGTGCTGGCTCGAAGGGCCAAATGCACTTATTTTCTATGTTTCTATTATAAAGAAACACAAAGTGCTGGAGTAAATCAGACATTTCGGGTCGGAACCTTGCTTCGTCTCAAGAACATGGAGAGGCGATGTTTTGGGTCGGGACCCTTTTTTTGGTTTAGTTTAGTTGTGAGATACTGCACTGAACCAGGGCCTTCTGCCCAGCGAGTCTGCATTGACCAGCGATCTCCGCATATTCAAACTGAACATTGAAATTCTTACGGTAGACACAAAATTCTGGAGTAACTCAGCGAGACAGGCAGCATCCCTGGAGAGAAGGAATGGGCGACATTTCGGGTCGAGTCCCTTCTTCAGACTGATGTCAGGGGAGGGGGCGGGACAGAAATAGATTAAAGTCGGAGACAGTAAGACTGGTGGGAGAACTGGGATGGGGAAAGAAAGTTGTTTGAAGTTAGAGAAGTCAATATAGATACCGCTGGGGTGTAAGCTACCCAAACAAAATATGAGGTGCTGTTCCTCCAATTTGCGCTGGGCCTCACTCTGACAATGGAGGAGGCCTAGGACAGAAATGTCAGATTCGGAATGGGAGGGGGGATTAAAATGCTGAGCGACTGGGAGATCAGGTTGGTTAAGGTGGACTGAGCGGAGGTGTTCAGCAAAACTATCTCAATTGGTCTCGCCGATGTACAGAAGTTGACACGTGGAACAGCGGATACAGTAGATGAGGTTAGAGGAGATGCAAGTGAACCTCTGCCTCACCTGGAACTACTGCTGGGGTCTGATGGAGTCAATGGGGGAGGTAAAGGGACAGGTGTTGCATCTCCTGCGGCTGAAATTCTTACTGGAGTTTAGTTTAGAGAAACAGAGCGGAAGCAGGCCCTTCAGCCCACCGAGTCCTTGCTGACCAGCAAGCCCCGTACTTCAGACATTCCTTCTTTCACCCTGCTCCTTAGGAAATATGAATGGTGTTGTTATTGGGCAACACCCAGCAGAATGCAAACCAGTCTGAAGACGGGTCTCGACCCGAAACATCACCCGTTCCTTCTCTCCAGAGATGCTGCCAGTCCTGCTGAGTTACCCCAGCATTTTGCGTCTATCATCAGTTCCTACACAGAATGCAATTTGCTTTTGGTCCTGAATTCTTTGTGGCCTGGGACCTTTGTTTATAAAGGTCAGTGATCTATCTAAATGATGTGAGGTGCAAGCAGTGTTGAGTTTAGAGATATAGCATGGGCTGGTGATCGATGATCGGCTCACCAAGTCCACACCGACCATCGATCACCCGTTCACACTAGTTCTATGTTATCCCACTTTCTCATCCACTCTCCACACACTAGGGGCGATTTACAGAGGGCCGATTAAACCTGTACGTCTTTGGGATGTGGGAGGAAAGTGGAGCCTTGTTGGGGGAGCCCAGAACCAGGGGCCACAGTTTAAGAATAAGGAGTAAGCCATTTAGAACGGAGATGAGGAAACACTTTTTCTCTCAGAGAGTGGTGAGTCTGTGGAATTCTCCGCCTCAGAGGGCGGTGGAGGCCGGTTCTCTGGATGCTTTCAAGAGAGAGCTAGATAGGGCTCTTAAAAATAGCGGAGTCAGGGGATATGAGGAGAAGGCAGGAGCGGGGTACTGATTGGGAATGATCAGCCATGATCACATTGAATGGCGGTGCTGGCTCGAAGGGCCGAATGGCCTACTCCTGCACCTATTGTCTAGTGTCTATTGTCACCCGGAGGAAGCCCACACGGTCACATGGAGAACGGGCAAACTCCGCACAGACAGCATCCGAGGCCAGGATTGAACCCGGATCTCAGGCGCTGTGAGGCAGTAGCTCTACCCTCCACAATCAGATGTTGTAATTCGGAAAGCTCTTCGAAGGGCAGATCAGATTGATATCGAAATCAAAAAAGGTCCGATAATCACGACCAAAAGAAAAACGTGATTGCAAAAAATGGAATGAAATTGGCTGAAGATCATGCACTTTGCCGGAATTCTTCATATCCAGACCATGCTGGGATTTTTAATTACACTCTTTTTTGTGCAATGTTTCAGGGAGCTTCCTAATGAAAGAAAACTGTTTATGGTTCAAGAAAATATCAAAGTCAAAGCTCAAGGAAGAGTTCTGAACAGCAGTCACGTGTGGGGAAAAAAAAAACCCTCTCCAGTCTGGGGCTGGTGGAATGCTGCCTCAGTCTGCTTTTATTGGCTCTGCTGAGCATTACAGAGAGAAAAGCAGATGTGAAATGCAGAAGACTTGAAAGAGCAGGTAATTGATATCATCTGTTGATCTGCTCTTATCTTGATGGGCTGATGTTTACTGGCTGACCTGAAGCATGTAACTGACATGACCTTGCCTATTTAATACCGGGAAGGTCCAGAAACACTGCGCTCCAGAGACACTACCATTTCCTTCCTCAACTACAAACAGCTTGGCTTTATAAATATCTTTTTCTCCCCTGAACTTTGTCCACGATGGCGAAGATGGTCTTTTAACTTCCACGCCGTCTCACAACATAATTGTTACCATCACAACATGCATCCTTTGAATTAAATCTAAAACACATGCCATGTGCAATATACTTTTTTTTTTTTTTTAAACATGACTTTTGATGGATGGATGTAAAGTCATCGGATCCAGCGGTTCCAGTTTCGACTGATATTCGCAAAAATCATTAATGGGTAGCAATTAATTTTTTTGGTTTATGAATTTGAGTGTTAAACATATTCAGGAATCAGAAGCCAAGACCGATAATCAGCGATAAATGTTGAGAAACCATGGTTCTAGAGTCTGATCTTGGCTTTATAAAAAAGATAAAATGTATTTGAAGAGGAATATTTGGGGAAGTGGCACTAAGTTCTATATAGTTTAATAGGAACCATTATACATAGCCTTGGGCCGCCATAACTATTCAAAATTTGTTATCCTTTTATGTGTCTTTTGTAGGTGAAGAGTTTGATGTAATTTCCTCAGGAAATTCTCGTTACTTCTTTCAAATGAAATTTCATGTGTTATTAGAATCCTGATTTTAATGAGCAGCATTAAAATCAGGATTCTAATAAGACGTGACATGCCATTTGAGAAAAAGTGAAATGAATTTCTATAATTTAATTGTCCTGGAGATGCAGGAACAAATCTCAAGAGATGGGCTGTTCTCTGATCGAACAGGTAAAGGGCCTGTCCCACTTAGGCGATTTTTTAGGCAACTACAGGCGACTAGGCGTTCACCACATGGTTGCTGGGGTTGTGCCTGTACGGTTGTGAGTCGTCTCCTCAGTCGCGCAAAGAGTTGTAGCATCTTTCCGGTCGCCGCTGGATTCTCAACATGTTGAACAATTTTCGGAGACACTCGGCAACAGTCAATGAGCGTAGCTTGACTTCTCCTGATATAGATGCTGTCGTGGTAGTCGCCAGGTTAACGTAGATTGTTGGCGGTGACATAGGTTGTCGCCAGGTGCTGACTTCGTTTTTTAATTGCTGTTAAAGTAACGATTCTATTTCAAATTTTATGTCGAAGGGGGGTCCTGTCACCATTTTTTCGGGCGACCTGCTACGACTATGACAGTCGCCGGCAGTTGCCCTAAAAATAGCCTGAGTGGGACAGTCCCTTAAATCACTCAGCTGCAATCTGTCTGGGAAAATCATTCTTAAAAGTTGTAAGAGGGAAGTGCAGATGCTGGTTTAAACTGAAGATACAGTATACACAAAATGCTGGAGTAACTCAGCGGGACAGGCAGCATCTCTGGGGAGAAGGAATGGGCGACGTTTTGGGTCGAGAACGTTCTTCAGACTTCCTTCAGAAGGGTCTCGACCCGAAACGCCGCCCGTTCCTTCTCTCCAGAGATGCTGCCTGTCCCGCTGAGTTACCCCAGCATTTTGTGTCTACCTTCAATTGTTGAAAGTAAATCCATAATTGAAAGTTGCCTTTCGTAGTCGGTTTCACATTACATGCCACGTTTACTTAACGGCCCATGAGAAGAACCACAAACAGTTTTATATGGAGCACTATACTTTTGTTCATCCCACCAGGCTGGTAAAAATGAGGTCAATTTAAAGGTTAAATATTAACAACCGTAAACACTTATACATTATATTTTTTTAATATTTTTAGGAAAATATTTTTTTAACGGCAGCACAGTGATATAGAGATGGCAAGTAGAAATAGCTTAGATGGGGCATCTGGGTCAGCATGGACGAGTTGGGCCGAAGGGCCTGTTTCCGTGCCGCATGAGTCCACATCTCGATGTGGTTCCAGCAACAAAAAAAAAGAAAAATGGATGGGTGCGTAAGGATAATAAGCATCGTGGATAGCAAGTTTATTTGCTATATTGATGCAGGTATCAGTCGAGAACAGTTATACAGGGATTAGCATTAACCACTGGCTATTCCGCATGATATAAAGTGCTTTATTTATGACTCTGTAAAGGGTCTCATCTTCCTACAGGAGTCTGTTCCTCACATGTGTTGTAGTTGAGTAACTCAGCGGGACAGGCAGGAATGGGCGACGTTTCAGGTCGAGACCCTCCTTCAGACTCTTGACCCGAAACGTCACCCATTCCTTCTCTCCAGAGGTGCTGCCCGTCCCGCTGAGTTACACCAGCATTTGGAACGTCTATCTTCGATGTACACCAGCATCTGCAGTCCCTTCCTACGCAGGGTGTTGTATTTGAGGTATGTTAGAATGTGTGAAGTAATATTCCATTGTAGAGTTATTTATATCTTTCCAGCCCCGCAAATGCATTGATGAATTACGGACGGCAAGGCAGAGTTTAGGTGGTCTTTTAAACCTGTGAGAGTTTCTTACGCATTTGAATACAAATCGATGGTATTACGCAGAAGAATTCATCTGTTTTGCATAAACCTACAACGAAAGTTCAAATGTTTCCAAACCCCCATAGGCTTTAAATTTTTTTTTAAAAAAAGGTATTTAGTTACCAAACTTAAAACAATAGCTTTAAGGATTAACAGTAATTCTCACATGTAACACTGTAACCAAGAAGTATCAAGTAACAAGATGAAGAGACAATAATATGGCGCCAATCAGTAGTCAAATATTTAGACAACCTTTTGAATAGTGGGTGTGTAAAGGATATTCTTTCACTCCGGCTTCCTTTCAGTATGTGTCAGGAAGTTAGAGCCTGTTACACTTGCAGTGTTAACAAATCGAGTTTTACTTGCAAATTAGTATTTTGTAGAGAAAATCACAACTCGATGAAGTAAATTTGACTTCCTCTACATACACCCAGATTTAACATTTCATTTGAAGTTGTACGGATGTCATAGTGATACAGCGTGGAAACAGGCCCTTCGGCCCTACTTGTCCATGCCGGCCAACATGTCCCATCTACACTAGCCCCACCTGCCCGGGTTTGGTCCATATCCCTCCAAACCTGTCCTACCCATGATACACAAAAAAGCTGGAGAAACTCAGCGGGTGCAGCAGCATCTATGGAGCGAAGGAAATAGGCGACGTTTCGGGCCAAAACCCTTCTTCAGACTCCACTGTCCTATCCATGAACCTGCCTAACTGTTTATTAAATGTTGGGATAGTCACTGCCTCAACTATCTCCTCTGGCATCTTGTTCTATACATCCACCACCTTATTCCATACACCCACCATTTACATTTATACCAAGCCAATTAACCTACAAACCTGCACGACTATGGAGTGTGGGAGGAAACCGGAGCGCCCGGAGAAAACCCACGCAGTCACATGGGGAGAAGGTACAAACTCCACACAGACAACACCCGTAGTCAGGATCGAACCCGATATCTGGCGCTGTAAGGCAGCAACTCTACCGCTGCGCACCGTGCCACTAACTCCCAAGTAATGCAGGTACTCCACCAGGCACAAGGATAGGATAGGTTTAGAGGGATATGGGCCAAACACCAGCAAATGGGACTAACTCCATTATTACACATGGTCGGCATGGACATGTTGGCTGGAAGGGCATGTTTCTGGACTCTATGACTCTTTAACCAAAGTGGCTGAAATACTGGATGAGATTTTCTTTGTAGATGGAGCATCTATCCTTAATTTCACAAAGTAAAGAGTTGGCACAAATGTTCACCTATTCAGGCAAGTAAGTTATTGTGAAGATAGACACAATATGCTGGAGTAACTAGGTGGGACAGGCAGCACCTCTGGAGAGAAAGAATGGGTGACGTTTCGGGTGGAGCCAAATTGTCTCGACCCAAAACGTCACTCATTCCTTCCCTCCAGAGATGCTGCCTGTCCCACTGAGTTAAAGCCCTGTCCCACGGTGCGAGTTCATTCCAAGAGCTCCCCCGAGTTTAAAAAAAAATCAAACTCGTGGTAAACATGGAGAATGAACGTAGCGGGTACATCGGAGCTCGGGGACGTCTCTTAGCGGCTCGTAACACTAACGGCAGGTACTCGGGAAGACTCGCTTACGGCAGGTAAGCACGGGAAGACTCGTGTTGAAAAATGTCCACGAGAGCCTCGAGTACCGACGAGTGGCCATTATCGTAAATCTCCGAGTTTGAATCAGGGCAAACTCGAGGACAAGGAGAGTTCTTGGAATCAACTCGTACCGTGGGACAGGGTTTTGTGTCTATCTTCACCCTTTGTGTCTATCTTCGGTTTAAACCAGCATCTGCAGTTCCTTCCTGCACAAGTAGGTTATTGTGATCAGCAACAGTATTGATGCACCAACTCTTTGATGGTTCAGTAATCTACTACCATAACAATGCCCACTCAACCAAACCCTTTTCTTTAATACATTGTGGGCGATATTTTGCCTTCAGCACAATTAGACCACCACTCCCTTGTCCCTGTGGTATGGAGTCCGTACACGCTCTCCTTACACGTCACCTTGTTGGAGGTGAGAACACTGATTTTACAATGAGACACATTTCCTGAGCCTTTGGAAAAAAAGGCTGTTCTCGTAGCTGATCTCTGCCGCCTAATCCCATTCTCCTGCCTTCTCCCCATAACCCTTGACACCCGTTCTAATCAAGAATTTGTCTAATGCTGCCTTAAAACATTCCTGCTATGAATCAATCAGGATTAATAATCTTAATATTTTCTAATATTTTGATGGCCTTATAGTTGTTGTCTCAGTCTCGGTTGTTGCGATAATTAAACTTTTGAAGGCAATTTCATTGATTAATTGAATAATGCACAAATAGCTATCCAGAAACAATTCTCCTTTTATCCCATCATATTCCCATCGCTTGTCAACATTTCAAACAAGGACACAGAGCGACTACTTGTAAACAACCAAGGAGAAGTGTTGTAGATTTTACATTCCTTGAATAATAAGTTTCCAAATTGTCAAATGTTCTTGTGCTGTTTTGGTTGAGAAATATTGATTCTTCAAGGGATTTTTGCTTGCATGGAAATGGTCTGTGTGCTGTGAAGTTTGATAATATGTCTGTCTGTTTGCTGACAATAATGCAGGATGTTCTCAGCAAATAATAGGACCATACTTTAGTTTAGAGATACAGCACGGAAACAGGCCCTTCGGCCCACCGAGTCTGCACCGACCAGCGATCCCTGCTCATTAATACTATCCTACACACATCACCTTTATACCAAGCCCATTAACTTACAAACCTGCACGTCTTTGGAGTGTGGGAGGAAACCGAAGATCGCGGAGAAAACCCACGCAGGTCACAGGTTGTACGTATAAAGTCCGTACAGCCAGCACCCGCTGCCGGGATCGAACCCGGGTCTCTGGCGCTGTTAGCGCTGTAAGGCGGCGACTCTACCGCTGCGCCACCGTGCCGTGTGAATCATTGAGTTTGGGTTTTTGTACCTTTTTTTTCCAAAGGCTCAGGAAATGTGTCTCACAAATGCTTGTTTTAAAGAGAAAATAAATAACAGCATTAAATAATCGAGGATATTTATTCAAGAAGACTTCAGCCATAAAAAAAAATGCTTGGTATGTTATACCCTAAATAATTATTATATCTTGAATCCTTTGAACAGCTGGATGGTGTTAGATGCAATAATAAATGTAACAGTGACATGTCAAGTTACAAACAGTAGGCCAGGCATCAGATCAGAATATCAAAGCTATATAAAATCTCCATCTGCACAATGGAATATGAATGTTCCTTTATAGTCTAGACAGCCTTTGTCGACGCTACTTAAATAAGAGGCATTTTTGGACAGTAGATCCCTTTAAACCTTCTTGAACAGGAAGTTATGAAGTGCATGTTTTGTAATGTGTCTACTGGTTCTGGGAGTAAGCAGGCTCAATTTAGTTTAGAAGGTACACAAAATTGCTGGAGAAACTCAGCGGGTGCAGCAGCATCTATGGAGCGATGGAGAAGGGTTTCGGCCCGAAACGTCGCCTATTTTCTTCGCTCCATAGATGCTGCTGCACCCGTTTCTCCTGATTTTGTGTACCTCGATAGAAACATAGCATAGAAATTTTGCAGGAGTAGGCCATTCGGCCCTTCGATGCTCATGGCTGATCATCCAGCAGTCTGCAGCCTTCTCTTACCCCTTCTTGATCACATTTAGTTTAGTTCAGAGAACAGCCTCAACTACCCTCGTAGAGAGTTCCAGAGATTCATCACTCTTTCAGCATCTGCAGTTCCTTCTTGATCAATTTAGTTTAGTTCAGAGATACAGCGTGGAAACAGGCCCTTCAGCCCACCGAGTCCATGCCGACCAGCAATCACCCGCACACTAACACTATCCTTGCACACACTAGGGGCGATTTACGATTATATCAAGCCACTAGGACACGGGTTGGACAAAATAATTTATATTCTTGCTCAATGTAGAGATTTTTTTCGTTAGCAAGGTACCTTATAGATAGAGTGTTAATGAAGGCATATGGTATGCTTGCCTTCATTGGTCGGGGTATTGAGTATCAGACAGCGGGGCCTGCGGACTTTAACACCGTGAAGCCCGCGGTCTCCGGTAAGAAGTGGCCGACTCGGGAGCTCCATGCCGCGGAGTGTTCCAATCCGTCCCGACGCCGGAGTTCCGATCTTCCCGACGCGAGGGCTTGGATATCGGACCGTCGGCAGCGGCGACTGCGGAGGGTTCAAGGCCCCGACCACCACGGGTGAACAAAGGAACAAATTGACTGAACTTTATAGCCTTCCATCACAGTGAGGAATGTTGGTTCCACTGTGGTGGATGGTTATGTTAAATTTTATTTTATATGTGCGCATTGTGTTCTTTTCACTTAGTGTAACCGTATAGTAACTCAAATATGGTAAGTGACAATAATCGCAAACTTGATCTTGAACTTGAAGTCAGGAAGTCATGTGGAGCACTTGGAGTTTTGTGTGCAGTTCTGGTCAAAGATCCCATAGCTAGTAAGATAGTCCACCCAACGAAAAAGACATAGTACAGTGACGGACAGATTCATGGGTGATTTTCGGCCCCATTTCCGTAACCCGCTTCTGTCTCCGCCCCAAAGATCCCATAGGATACTAGTATGGTGACGGAAGCTGGTTACGGAAGCATCCTCGTAAAAATAAAAGTTATTTGGGAAAAACCTTCTCCTCATTTTCAGAATCCAAAGAGTCGTACCTTGTTCTGGTCGCCGCTGGATTTTCAACATGTTGAAAATTTTCAGAGACCTGCGACGACTTACGACAGGTTTCCCGGCAAGTCACCGAAAAAGTCCCGTAAGTGGGACAGGCCCATTAAGGTAAAAGGGTCAAATTTAAAAAGGGACGTGGAGGGAAAGTTTATTTTACAAAGAGGGTGGTGGGTCCCTGGAAATGTGGGCATGGGTGGTGGTGGAGGCATGTACGATAGTGTTATGTAAGATTTCAGATAGGCACTTGGACATGCAGCAAATTGAGGGACATGGATCACGTGCTGGCAGATGAGATTAGTTTATCTTGGCATCACATTCAGTAGTGGGCCAAAGGGCCCACTGTCCTCTCTTCTGTGTTCTTATCAATTCTCTGCAGTAGAATTGGAAAACCTTCTTGTGTACACAGATGATTGTCATTAATTTCCTGAATGTGTCTTGCACGTTAGTACCCCTTTGATGCACTCAGTGATCTACAACATCTGTTATTAGCTGCAGGGGAAAGCTGCAAACATCTCATCGTATTAAGGTTCAGTAAATCTGTTCTGATTCATAGAAAGCACAAAAAAGGGCCCAAATGGATTGATAAATGTCTTAAAATGCTAATAATATGTCTGGGGGGTGGGGGGGGGAGAAGCATTTGTTGTGTTCTTCTGCTTTCTTGAACTTGCTCTGAGTCTGACCTGGCTTTTCGGTCTTTACAATTATCTTTTGAAGAATGCAATTAAAACATATTTTGAAGCAGGGATCTGACGTGTTAGATGTATTGATTTAAAATTGTTATTGATCTTGCTTTCTGTATGTATCCATCTGCAGGCTTTATAGATCTAGCTTGTTATAATGTTGAATTTATGACACCTCATTTTACATTTAGAATTAGGATGCATTGAACAAGATTCTCTTTACTTCAGACGGAAAAATACTCTTGGAACCATTCCCCAATGCACAGCTCAACCACAGGATGTGGGGAATAACCTCGTTGAAATGTACAGAATAGTGAAAGGCCTGGATAGAGTCCATGTCGAGACGATGTCTCAGCTAGTGGGAGAGTCTAGGACCAGAGGTCAGAGCCTAATGCCCCTGTCCCACTTAGGAAACCTGAACGGAAACCTCTGTAGACTTTGCGCCCCACCCAAGGTTTTCGTGCGGTTCCCGGAGGTTGCAGGTGGTTGCCGGAGGTTGCAGGTAGTGGAAGCGGGTAGGGAGACTGACAAAAACCTCCGGGAACCTTGGGTGGGGCGCAAAGTCTCCAGAGGTTTCCATTCAGGTTTCCTAAGTGGGACAGGGGCATTAGAATTAAAGGACGTTCTTTTACGAAGGAGATGAGGAAAATTTTCTTTAGTCAGCGGGTGATGAATCTGTGGAATTCTTTGCCACAGAAGGCTGTTGTGGTGGCCAAGTCAGTGGATATTTTTAAGGCAGAGTTAGATAGATTTTTGATTAGTACGGGTGTCCGAGCTTATGGGGAGAAGGCAAGAGAATGAGATTAGGAGGGAGAGATAGATCAGCCATGATTGAATGGCGGAGTAGACTTGATGGGCCGAATGGCCTAATTCTACTCCTATCGCTTATGACCTTATGAACCCACAGGCCTGACACAGCTCAGTGACTTTAAAATATTCTTGACGGCATCAATTACTTTGATAAATGTTTTGGATGTATTAGATATTTTCACGTGCCTAATCTGACATCAACTTGACTTTGGGTCAAGCATTTGTAGGTTCAAGTCTTAAGCATGTGAAAATCAATGTGGAGAGCTAATAAAAACTATCAAGAGCTTTAAAATTAACACCTCAAAATGGGGTCAGCTCGAGCGCAGTATTGACTTTGGAAAACCCACTTACTCAACTTTGTAAATTCTTTCACTTTCATTGAAGGAATAACATTTTAAAAAAAACATAGACACTGTCAAACAAACCAAGGTTTTTAATCAAGGTGCCAGAGACTGCAGGTGCTGGAATCTTGAGCAAAACACAACGTGTTGGAGGAACCCAGCGGGTGAAGAGTCAAGGGTCAAGGGTCAAGAGTGTTTTATTGTCCTATGTCCCAGATGGAACAATGAAATTCTTACTTGCAAGCAGCACCTGGGGAAATTGGAGGAGCAGCATCTCGCATTCCGCTTGGGCAGTCTGCACCCTAGCGGCATAAGCGTTGACTTCTCCAATTTCCGGTAGCCCTTGCTGTGTCCTCCCCTTCTCAGCTCTCCCTCAGCCCTCGGGTTTCTCCTCTTCCTTTCTCCTTTCTTTTCCCTGCCCCCACCCTATATCAGTCTGAAGAAGGGTTTCGGCCCGAAACGTTGCCTATTTCCACACATTGCCACTCCATAGATGCTGCTGCACCCGCTGAGTTTCTCCAGCACTTTTGTCTACCTTCGATTTTCCAGCATCTGCAGTTCCTTCTTAAACACCTGGGGAGGGAACGGATCGGAAACATTCCGGGTCGGAACACTATTTTGTCTTGAGAAGATGGATAGGCGATGTTTCGGGTCGGGACCCTTCCTCAGATGGTTATCTTTGCACATTCCTACTTTCGCTCTGCTCGCTCCACAGGAATTATGAATGGTGTGGCTATTGGTCAACACTCAACAGAAGGAATTCTCTTTTGTTTTAGTTCGGGATCCTGCTTCGTCTGAGGAAGGGTCCCAACCCCAAACGTCATCTGTCCATTCCCTCCCCAGATGCAGCCTGACTTGCTGGGTTCCGGCAGCACTCTGAGGATTTTAATCACTTCAGTAGCCAATTTGAACCTGTGCTGGCATTGTGGTCTTGTCCGTTCCCTGCAAACAGTGCCCGCTCTGTATATTGCCTGCATCTTTATTGAGCTTATATCGCCCAAAGTACCTTTCCATGTTTTGTTGTCTGCAGATTCATACTGAAGATCGACACAAAATGCTGGATTGACTTGGAGGGTCATGCAGCATCTCTGGAGAAAAAGAATAGGTGATGTTTCAGGTCGGAATAGTCTGAGAAACATCTCCTATTCTCCAGAGATGCTGCTTGACCCACTGAGCCACTCCAGCATTTAGTGTCAATTTACAGATCCCCAATACCTAATCCTGGTAGGTACACAAAACTGCTGGAGAAACTCAGCGGGTGCAGCAGCATCTATGGAGCGAAGGAAATAGGCGACGTTTCGGGCCGAAACCCTTCTTCAGACTGATGGGGGGTGGGGGGGGGGGAGGAAGGAAGGAAAAGGGGAGGAGGAGGAGCCCGAGGGCGGGCGGATAGGAGGGTGGGAGGAGACAGCTAGAGGGTTAAGGAAGGGGAGGAGACAGCAAGGGCTAGCAAAATTGGGCGAATTCAATGTTAATGCCATCCGGACGCAAGGTCCCCAGGCGGAATATGAGGTGCTGTTCCTCCAATTTCCGCTGTTGCTCAACTCC
Organism: Leucoraja erinaceus; assembly: GCF_028641065.1. Classification (NCBI taxonomy): domain Eukaryota; kingdom Metazoa; phylum Chordata; class Chondrichthyes; order Rajiformes; family Rajidae; genus Leucoraja; species Leucoraja erinaceus. Next base: position 4,733,852 of record NC_073393.1, read on the forward strand.
GTTCAGGGACCCAAGCAATCGTTCCAGGTGCGACAGAGGTTTACCTGCATCTCTTCCAACCTCATCTATTGCGTCCGCTGCTCTAGATGTCAGCAGATCTATATCGGTGAGACCAAGCGGAGGTTGGGCGATCGTTTCGCCGAACACCTCCGCTCGGTCCGCAATAACCTAGCTGACCTCCCGGTGGCTCAGCACTTCAACTCCCCCTCCCACTCCGTCTCCGACCTCTCTGTCCTGGGTCTCCTCCATGGCCACAGCGAGCAGCACCGGAAATTGGAGGAACAGCACCTCATATTCCGTTTGGGGAGTCTGCACCCCGGGGGCATGAACATCGACTTCTCCCAATTCTGTTAGTCCTTGCTGTCTCCTCCCCTTCCTCAGCTCCCCTGCTGTCTCCTCCCACCCTCCAGCCTTCTCCTCCCACCCTCCAGCCTTCCGGCTACTCCTCCTTTTCCCTTTCTTGTCCCCACCCACCCCCACCCCTGATCAGTCTGAAGAAGGGTTTCGGCCCGAAACGTTGCCTATTTCCTTCGCTCCATAGATGCTGCTGCACCCGCTGAGTTTCTCCAGCTTTTCTGTGTAACCTCCGCTGTTGCTCACTCTGGCAATGGAGGAGACCCAGGACAGAGAGGTCGGATTGGGAATGGGAGGGGGAGTTGAAGTGCTGAGCCATCGGGAGGTCAGGTTGGTTATTGCGGACTGAGCGGAGGTGTTCGGCGAAACGATCGCCCAACCTGCGCTTGGTCTCCTGGAAGTCTTCTTGTAGCAAGGATTCTTATCATGTATCTGTACACTGTAAATGTCTCGATTGTGATCATGTATTGTCTTTCCGCTGACTGGACAGGACGCAATAAAAGCTTTTCACCGTACCTCGGTACACGTGACAATAAACTCAACTAAACTCAACTGTTGGGTGGCAAGGAAGGGAGGAGATGGGTGTTGTGGGCCAGTCACACTTGGCGATTGCCGGCGACTGTCATGGTCATACCAGGTCGCCGAAAAAAACGGCGACAACCTACGTCATCCTGGCGACAACCTCCGACAGCACCCACGCCAGGAGACGTCAAGCTACGCTCATTGGCGTCAAACCCACTGTCGAAACATGGTGAAAATTTAGCGGCGATCAGAAAGACGCTGCGACTTTTTGCGCGACTGAGGAGACGACTCCCAGCGAACATAAAAACATAGAAAATAGGTGCAGGAGGAGGCCATTTGGCCCTTCGAGCCAGCACCGCCATTCATTGTGATCATGGCTGATCGTCCCCAATCAATAACCCGTGCCTATAGAAACATGTGGCGACAAATTAGTCGCCTGTAGTTGACTAAAAAATCGCCTAAGTGGGACAGGCCCACTAGCTGATAGTGGCAGAGTCTCAGAACAGGCCCTTCGGCCCAACTCGCCCACACCATGCAACAAGTCCCACCTACACTAGGCCCATCTGATTGCATTTGGTCCATATCCCTCCACACCTGTCCTATCCATTCAGTGCACATTGTTTTCCTTAGCCCACAGAGGTCCACATGAAGTGATCTGGAGGCACAGCTTGTATGTACAACAGAGCCATGAATTGACAGTGTTTTGGCAAGTATATCTGGTATATGTTCAAATTTATAATATTGTTGACTATTTTGGATGGTCCGAGTGTGAAACATCGCTTATTTGTTAAAATACAAATTAATTATGGAAGTTAATTTCCTCCCATAAATTAATCTTGCATAATGACCTTAAATCCACTGAATTGATATACAAATTAAATGTCCCAGGAAAAAGATCGGTGCATCATATTCATAAGGCGGCAGGGTGGTACAGGGGTAGAGCTGCTGCCTCACAGCGCCAGAGACCCGGATTTGATCCTGACTATGGGTGCTGTCTATACGGAGTTTGCATGTTCTCCCGGTGACCATGTGGGTTTTCTCCGAGTTTTTCAGTTGCCTCCCACACTTCAAAGGCTTACAGTTTTGTAGGTTAATTGGCTTGGCACAAATGCAAATTGTCCCCAGTGTGTGCAGGTTAGAGTTAATGTGCGGGGATCATTGGTCGGCACGGACTCAGTGGGCCGAAGGGCCTGTTTCCACGTTGCATCTCTAAACTAAACTAATCAATATTAAAATCCAGATAATATCGAGTATTCTGGAGTAACTCAGCATCTAAGTCAAGTCAAATTCATTCGTCACATTACATACACATGACTTTAGAATTAAGGGACAGAAGTTTAAGGGTAACATGAGGGGGAACTTCTTTGCTCAGAGAGTGGTAGCGGTGTGGAATGAGCTTCCAGTGGAAGTGGTGGAGGCAGGTTCGTTGGTATCATTTAAAAATAAATTGGATAGGCATATGGATGAGAAGGGAATGGAGGGTTATGGTATGAGTGTAGGCAGGTGGGACTAAGGGAAAAAAAGTTGTTCGGCACGGACTTGTAGGGACGAGATGGCCTGTTTCCGTGCTGTAATTGTTATATGGTTATATGGTTATACAAGATGTGCAGTGAAATGAAAAGCGGCAATGCTCGCGGACTGTGCAAAAAAACAAACAAACAAACTACAAACAGAATGGAACAGAATCACATATTCACATATTACATATTTCATATTTGTGAGAGGGAAGAAAAAGGAAAAAAAACCCAGCAATTTAAAAAAAGACACCATATAACAGTAAAAGGAATGGGAATGGGAGAAGGGATGGGTGACGTTTGAGGTCCAGACCCTTCTTCAGACTAACATCCAGATAAAATCCCAAGTCTAAGTTATCCGTTCAAGATGGAGTTCCAATGAAGAATGAGTCTGAAGAAGGGTTTCGGCCCGAAACGTCGCCTATTTCCTTCGCTCCATAGATGCTGCTGCACCCGCTGAGTTTCTCCAGCAATTTTGTATACCTTCGATCTTCCAGCATCTGCAGTTCCTTCTTGAACACGAGTTCCAATGATTATTTAGTAAATGCAGTTATCTTTTAAATTAGAGTTTTATACACTGGAAGGATCTGAGCTATTAATTTCAACAGACTGCAAATAAACTTTCATCACAAAACAGATCATAAAGCTGTAGTTAGAGGCCAGAGTAGTTAATGGTGCCTATCTGATTTTAATTCTCCATCTGGCCAATTTGAACCTTTGTCATCCTGCCAAGTGGCGGTGAAAGGTAAAAATGTGTTTCAAGACTGGAGAGCAAGTCAGTCTGGACTATTAGATCGACGAGTCATGGCATGATGTTCGAACGTACCAGCTGGGTTTGTTGGTGGAGTAATAAACAGGTCATAAATAGTGTGGTTTTCCCAGTGGTGCGGTGGGAACACCCGCTAATGTTTCTGGGGCAGCTTACAGCCCAGTGGTATGAATATTGATTTCTCTAACTTCAAGTAACCCCTGCATTCTCTCCCTCCCCAACCCTCCCAACACTCCCCCCACCCAGCTTCTCGCACTCACCCCACAAACAGCTAACAATGGCCTTGGATGATCATCCCCAATCAGTACCCCGTTCCGACCTTCTCCCCATATCCCAAAAAGCTGAAGTAACTCAGCGAGACAGGCTGGAGAGAATCATAGAAACATAGAAATTAGGTGCAGGAGTAGAGGCCATTCAGCCCTTCCAGCCTGCACCGCCATTCAATCTGATCATGGCTGATCATCCAACTCAGTATCCCGTACCTGCCTTCTCTCCATACCCACTGATCCCTTTAGCCACAAGGGCCACATCTAACTCCCTCTTAAATATAGCCAATGAACTGGCCTCAACTACCCTCTGTGGCAGAGAGTTCCAGAGATTCACCACTCTCTGTGTGAAAAATGTTTTTCTCATCTCGGTCTTAAAGGATTTCCCCCTTATCCTTAAACTGTGACCCCTTGTCCTGGACTTCCCCAACATCGGGAACAATCTTCCTGCATCTAGCCTGTCCAACCCCTTATGAATTTTGTAAGTTTCTATACGAGAAGGAATGGGCGATGTTTATGATCGGCACCCTTCTTGTAGGATGGTTCGGGATTATAGGATGATTACAATCGATCCATTTGCAGTGTATGGATACATGATAAGGGAATAGGAGTGTAGGAAGATCAGAGTTAAAGTATGAGATGTTGCTGCAGGGCGTAGAGTGGGGACGGCACAGTGGCGATAGCGGTAGTTGCTGCCTCATAGCGTCAGAAGCCCGGGTTCAATCCTGACTACAGGTACTGCCTGTGCGGTGTTTGCACGATCTCCCTGTGACCGCGTGGGTTTTGGGGTATGGAGAGAAGGCAGGTACAGGATACTGAGTTGGATGATGATCAGCCATGATCATATTGAATGGCGGTGCAGGCTCGAAGGGCCGAATGGCCTCTACTCCTGCACCTATTTTCTATGTTTCTATGTTTCTAGAGTTTGAAGAGTGAGGAGGGATTGTAATATGTGACTGTAGATCTGCTTTTGTTGCCAGTACACGGATAGTCGCCATCATCTAAGCTTTCTAATCTTTGTCACGATACAATATGTGTGGGTGTTTAGTTGTGAAGGAATAGAGATAATCTTTGAGGTCCCAACCCTTGAGTTCAGCGTTTGTAGTCTTCTTCTTGTGTATGGCGTACACAGCCTAAAGTTGACGGACAACTTGTCCTATTTGATTGTGCACGCCGGGTTGATTGCATTCGTCGAAACAGGGCGGACCACGTGAAGGTTGCAATCTTCCCACCCCGGCGTTTGTAGTTATTAATATTTACAAACTTTGGTTCCAGGTGCCAGAAATATCCCGCTACAGATATAATCTCCCCATGTCCTGCATTTACAGGTTCAATCGCACTGCCTGATAACTGTAGATATAACAGTGAAACTGGAGAAACGGCACCTCATATTCCGCACAGGTAGTTTACAATCTAATGGCATAAACATTGAATTCTCCAATTTCCGGTAGCTAACGTGGTGGAAATGTACCCTTAAAGTGTCAAAGTTCATGGTGGCGCAGCGGTAGAGTTGCTGCCTTACAGCGCTTGCAGTTCCCGGAGACCCGGGTTCGATCCCGACTACGGGTGCTGTCTGTACGGAGTTTGTACGTTCTCCCCGTGACCTGTGTGGGTTTTCTCCAAGATATCCGGTTTCCTCCCTCACTCCAAAGACGTACAGGTTTGTAGGTTAATTGGCTTGGTATATGTGTAAATTCTCCCTAGTGTGTGTAGGGTAGTGTTAATGTGTGGGGATCGCTGGTCGGCGTGGACCTGTTTCCGCTCTGTATCTCTAAACTGAACTAAAATGGGGGTCTTAACTTGGCCTTATAGGCCTGTTGTCCTGGCGACGGCACTGGGCTGGAGTTACAGGGATCGGCCTGGCCTGGTGATGTTGTTGGTGCCCTCCATCGTCACTCTGCCGCTCCGTGCCACTGCAGGCCGCGTCTGATCCACGCGCTCGGTCTCTTGGAGACAAAAGTCAAAAGGATTGTGAACGATAACTGCCCTGGACAACAGTTCAGTTCCCAAGGTAAAGGTGAATCCTTGGCTACGAGAACTAGGACATTTCCACAACTCAGTTTATGGAAAGTAGAGTGACCGGGTTAGTTTAATATCTAAGGTGAAGCTTTATAGGACATGGAAGTAGTTAAAATGATAGGAGTCGGTGGAAACGAGAAACAGAGATCAGAAAGAATAAGTAAGGGATAGAAAGTGAGGAATGTATGGGAAATTCTTCTTCTTCTCCTTCTTCTAAGGCCCCCTTTGGTCGTGGCTGACCATGGGTGTCTCCAGGGTGCTATTCCCTATATGGAGGACGCCCCGTGCGTGACTTTGTTTAACGTGGGGAGACTGGTGCACAGACAGCCACCCCACGGTCCTTGACAGATCTGGGTCAGGATCCAGTGGCATGGAGTCCAAGACGACCGGAGACCCTTTTCTGCTGCAGCCTTCATCCGCCTTCCCTGCCGTTGTGACTATGGTCCACTAAGGTCAGCCATCGTCCTCCACCTGTTCCACCGTTGAGGTCTTGGTTGGATTGCTCTTTGTCAGAGACCTCCCCCTCGACCTTACCGCCATGGGTGGCCCTACCAGGAGCGTAGCTCCAGGCGGCATCGCTCTCAGGATCTCAGGTCCACACAAGCTTCTCCACCACGACTCCTGTTAAGAGAACATTTTATCGTTTGTAATAATAGTCATTTGAATCCAAAAGCCTCCTGCGTTAGTCAAGGTTGGTTTAGCCTCAGAGGTTACATAAAGCCTTCCCTGTAAATACAGGTGGTGGAAAAACACCATTAAATGATAATAGCTGCAGTAAAGTCTGTGGACAGTATAATATTTAAAGAGGGGGACATCTGGTTTGGTTTATGTAAGGGTAAGGTTGGTATTTAATGATCTATGTCCCATGGAAAATCATGTACTGAAGATTTGATTCCAATCAGTTCATAACCATATTTGCTTATCTGCAATATCATTGGGGCATGGTCTATTAAATTCATAAAATGTGATTTTACTCAAGCCACTTATTAGATTTTCTTTATTCCAGAGCCAGGTCTCCCTTGGATAGCTCCTGCAGGTTATGCCTGCCTTATGCTTTCAAGAAAGAGCTACATAGGGCTCTTAAAAATAGCGGAGTCAGGGGATATGGGGAGAAGGGAGGAACGGGGTACTGATTGGGGATGATCAGCCATGATCACATTGAATGGTGGTGCTGGCTCGAAGGGCCGAATGGCCTACTCCTGCACCTGTTGTCTATTGTCTATTGCCTATTAATTGTCTCAGAATGGATATAAAATGTACCTGAGATGAACTCAAATGGGGGGGGGGGGGGGAGTAATTTTTCTGACGATATTGGATATTGGATATTGGACGATATTTTAAGGCGAACAAGTTATTGTAATAACTCAGGGCACATCTACAGCAACACAGTGGCGCAGCGGTAGAGTTGCTGCCTCACAGCGCCGGAGACCTGGGTTCGATCCCGACTACGGGCGCTGTCTGTACGGGGTTTGTACGTTCTCCCCATGACCTGCGTGGGTTTTCTCCGAGATTTTCGGTTTCCTCCGACACTCCAAGGACGTGCAGTTTTGTAGGCGAATTGGCTTGGTAGAAATGTAAAATTGTCCCTAATGTGTGTAGGATAGTGTTAATATGCGGGGATCGCTGGTCGGTGTGGACTCGGTGGGCCGAAAGGCCAGTTTCTGCGCTGTATCTCTAAACTAAACTAAACATTTCTAGGACCAGTGTTATAATGCCTTGTAGTGAAGGCCTTTTAGTCAATCTGTGCTCATAAAATGAAAGGTAGAACCATGTATGTTTTTCATTCCTGAATTATTTGTACTCTTGGTTTGAATAAATTAAACTCTGCTAACATGATACTGTATATATGGGAACATGAACATGAAGGGCAGCACATTGGCGGAGTGGTAGAGTTGCTGCCTTATGGGCTTGTCCCACTTAGGCAATTTTTTTGGCGACTACAGGAGACTGCCGCAAAACCTTCAACGTGTTGAAACATTTTCGGCGACAGTGGCGACAATTTTTGCTGTCGTAGGTTGACGTAGATTGTCGAAGGTTGACATAGGTGAATGCCATTAAAACTACTCCCTGGCAGTCGCCTAAAGAGTCGCCTAAGTGGGTGGGACTGGCCTTTTACAGCGCTTGTGGGTTTTCTCAGAAATCTTCGGTTTCCTCCCACACTCCAAAGACGTACAGGTTTGAAGGTTAATTGGCTTGGTGTGAATGTAAAATTGTCCCTAGTGTGTGTATAGGATAGTGTTAAGGGCCTGTTCCACTTTCACAACTTTTTTTACTCGTGGACATCGTATAAAAACGCCCCGACCTACTTAGAAACATAGAAATTAGGTGCAGGAGTAGGCCATTCAGCCCTTCGAGCCTGCACGGCCATTCAATATGATCATGGCTGATCATCCAACTCAGTATCCTGTACCTGCCTTCTCTCCATACCCTCTGATCCCCTTAGCCACAAGGGCCACATCTAACTCCTTCTTAAATATAGCCAATGAACTGGCCTCGACTACCCTCTGCGGCAGAGAGTTCCAGAGATTCACCACTCTCTGTGTGAAAATAGTTCTTCTCTTCTCGGTTTTAAAGGATTTCCCCCTTATCCTTAAGCTGTGACTCCTTGGCCTGGACTTCCCCAACATCGGGAGCAATCTTCCTGCATCTAGCCTGTCCAACCCCTTAAGAATTTTGTAAGTTTCTATAAGATCCCCTCTCAATCTCCTAAATTCTAGAGAGTATAAACCAAGTCTATCCAGTCTTTCTTCATAAGACATTCCTGACATCCCAGGAATCAGTCTGGTGAACCTTCTCTGCACTCCCTCTATGGCAATAATGTCCTTCCTCAGATTTGGAGACCAAAACTGTACGCAATACTCCAGGTGTGGTCTCACCAAGACCCTGTACAACTGCAGTAGAAACTCCCTGCTCCTATACTCAAATCCTTTTGCTCTGAAAGCTAACATACCATTCGCTTTCTTCACTGCCTGCTGCACCTGCATGCCTACTTTCAATGACTGGTGTACCATGACACCCAGATCTCGCTGCATCTCCTCTTTTCCTAGTCGGCCACCATCCGGTCATGCTAGAAAAACGCCCCGACCTACTTGATACCACGTACCTACGACTAGCATCACGGCCTGCTACGACCTACTATGACCTCCTACAACCTCCTACGACCTCGTGACGCCCATGCTGCGAGTATGAGTCAAGGGCAAACTCGGCAGAGGTCGTGAATTAGGTTGTGAAAGTGGGACAGGCCCTTTAGTGTGCGGAGATCGCTGGTCGGCATTATCTCGGTGGGCCGAAGGGCCTGTTTCCGCGCTCTATCTGTGAAACTAAAGGCTAAAACTAGGATGAAATCACCTGTGGAAACTGGAACGTTGTCAAAACGGGAAGGCCATTAGAGCAGGTACATTGGAGATGACAGCCAACATCAGGAAATGTTTACTGATAATGAAGCTTTGTGCTTAAGAGATGAATGCAGGACATTAGCGATAACATCTAATTACTGACAATGTTCGGCTTTGAAGCTCTGAGCTCATATTTGTTTAGTTAAATGAGGCAGAATTTGTGTTTGATTCACATCAAAGTTCACTGTGTGGTGTTACAGATCCCACATTTTTTGAAAATGTGCAGCTGGGGGAATTTTCTGGGGAAAATTTCCATCTCAACGACACTACTTCTTGTGAGTTCAGCATTAAAGCTATTAACGTCAGTGCTGAGTTTCAACTTCTGTCCGTGAGCAATGTAGATCAAGGCTAAAAGAACAAACAAATCATGAATTCCCTTTAATTTATTAAGAAACATTTAGACAGGTACATGGATAGGACAGGTTTAGAGGGATGTGGGCCAAACGCAGGCAGGTGGGACTAGTGTAGATGGGACATGTTGGCCGGTGTGGGCAAGTTAGGCCGAAGGGCCTGGTTTCATTATTTGTTGAAGTTACTTGATTATTTGTTGAAATTAGTTTGTTAATGTAGAATCTTAGAGACTGACGTCGCAGGAAACAATGTCTCATTTCTTCTGATTGAACAGAACAGTACGACACAGGAGTAGGCCTTTCAGCCCATCATGTCTGCTCTGACCATGCTGCCAATCTAAACTAATAACATCTGTTTTAATGTGGCGGTATAACTCTAGTCCTTACCAGTTCACGTGTCTGTCTAAATGCCTCGGCAAGGCGGCACAGCGGTAGAATTGCCGCCTTACAGCGCCAGAGGCCCGGGTTCAATCCTGACAATGGGTGCTGGCTGTACGGAGTTTGTACGTTCTCCCTGTGAATGCAAGGGTTTTCTCCGGGTGCTCCGGTTTCCTCCCACACTCCAAAGACGTACAGGTTTGTAGGTTAATTGGCTTGGTGTAAATGTAAATTGGCCCTAGTGTGTGTAGGATAGTGTTAGTGTGCCTGGATCGCTGGTTGGTGCGGTGGGCCCAAGAGTCTGTCTCCACGATGTATCTCGACACTAAGCCTCAAACGTTGCTTTTGTGTCTGCATTTACCACTTCTATTGGCAACGTTCCAGGCACCTATTACACATATTTAAAAAAAAAAACGTACCTCATAAATCTCCATCAAACATTTCCCCTTCTCACCACAAAGTTATGTCCTCTGGCATTTCACATTTCTACCTGGGGCATTTTTTTTGACAGTCGGCACTATCTATACTGCACTTAATTTTATATACTTTCTAAATCCCTGAGAGTGGCGTCATATGTAGCATTGTCAAGAACAGTGGTGTCAAACGCATTTTAACTCATTTTAGGTCACCTGCAAAATGCGACTTCATGCATAGAAACATAGAAACATAGTAAATAGGTGCAGGAGTAGGCCATTCGGCCCTTCGAGCCTGCACCGCCATTCAATATGATCATGGCTGATCATCCAATTCAGTATCCTGTACCTGCCTTCTCTCCATACCCCCGATCCCTTTAGCCACAAGGGCCACATCTAACTCCCTCTTAAATATAACCAATGAACTGGCATCAACTACTTTCTGTGGCAGAGAATTCCACAGATTCACCACTCTCTCGGTCCTAAAAGATTTCCCCCTTATCCTTAAACTGTGACCCCTAGTTCTGGACTTCCCCAACATCGGGAACAATCTTCTTGCATCTAGCCTGTCCAACCCCTTAAGAATTTTGTAAGTTTGCCCCGCGCTCGCCCGAACATAGCCCGATCCTGCGCCGGGGATAGCTGTAGCCCGCGCTGGCATCGGGGAAATCATCCCGTGGGCCGGATTGGACCCCTTCACACGCAACATCGGGCTCGTGGGCGGCGAGTTTGACAGCCCTGGTCAACAAGTACATTTCATTCATTGTTCAGGGTATTGAAGTTGCAATGTTATGTTCTGGTCATGCTCGACGTTGGTGAGATTGTATTTGGAGTATTGTGTCGGTCCGCTATAGGAAGGATGTAATTAAGCTGGAAAGAGTGCAGAGAAGATTTACAAAGATATTGCCAGGACTGGAGAGGCTGAACTACAGGAGGGTAGGACGTTATTCCTTGGAGCGCAGGGGGCTGAGGGGTGATCTTATAGAAGGGTGCAAAATCATGAGGGGAATAGATTGGGTGAATGCACGGCCTCGTTCACAGGTGTGGAGTTTAGAATGGTGAGAGGGGATCTTATTGAAACATATAAGATTATTAAGGGATTGGACACGCTAGAGGCAGGAAACATGTTCCCGATGTTGGGGGAGTCCAGAATCAGGGGCCGCAGTTTAAGAATAAGGAGTAGTAAGCCATTTAGAACGGAGACGAGGAAACACTTTTTCTCACAGAGAGTGGTGAGTCTGTGGAATTCTCTGCCTCAGAGGGCGGTGGAGGCCGGTTCTCTGGATGCTTTCAAGAGAGAGCTTGATTGGGCTCTTAAAAATAGCGGAGTCAGGGGATATGGGGAGAAGGCAGGAACGGGGTACTGATTGGGGATGATCAGCCATGATGACATTGAATGGCGGTGCTGGCTCGAAGGGCCAAATGGCCTACTCCTGCACCTATTGTCTATTGTCTACACTGGGGCCTCTGTGCTGCTTCTTTGCAGCAACATTGACTTGCCTTTTGTACTCTTCACTAAGTTGTCCACAGTGTTCTGGGAAAGGCCAATGACGGATGCTGCATGCCACACATTGGCCTGTTTGCTCCGACCTTTTGCATGCTAAAGGATGGTTCGAAAACTTCAATGCATTGGCAAGCACTGAACACTACGCCTAGTCATTAACTTAGCTTTTTCTTTGCTGGCATTTAGACATTTAAACAGCGATGTATTCCGCAACTAATCTCGTGACCTTTTCAATGACTTCCAGTAAAGTGCGTGCAAATTATGAAAGCATCATTATTACAGGTGCATTGAAAATTTTCTGGTTGTTTTAGACAATAGACAATAGACAATAGACAATAGACAATAGGTGCAAGAGTAGGCCATTCGGCCCTTCGAGCCAGCACCGCTATTCACTGTGATCATGGCTGATCATCCACAATCAGTACCCCGTTCCTGCATTCTCCCCATTTACCTTGACTCTGCTACCTTTAAGAGCTCTATCTAACTCTCTCTTGAAAGTATCCAGAGAATTGGAGGTAGACAAAAGTGCTGGAGAAACTCAACGGGTGCAGCAGCATCTATGGAGTGAAGGAAATAGGCAACGTTTCGGGCCGAAACCCTTCTTCAGACTGAGGCCAATCCAGAGAATTGGCCTCCACTGCCTTCTGAGGCAGAGAATTCCACAGACTCACAACTCTGGGTGAAAATGTTTTTCTTCATCTGGCATTTTTCCAGTGCCAGTTTCCCACAAATCACAGTTTGTAAGCGGAGTTTTGTTAACATTTTGTCCGCCTAATGCCATGCCTTGAATGTATAATTAAACACACTATTTTCCTTGAGATATGCCATTCAGTATTTCAAATGTCCTTTTTTCACATCAGCCCGCAATAACTGCAGGTTAGGAAGGAACTGCAGATGCTGGTTTAAACTGAAGATAGACACTAAATGCTACAGTAACTCAGCGGGACAGGCAGCCTCTCTGGAGGGAAGGAATGGGTGACGTTTCAGGTCTGAAACATAGACACATAGAAAAGAGGTGCTGGAGTAGGCCATTTAGCCCTTCGAGCCAGCACCGCCATTCAATATGATCATCCAAAATCAGTACCCCGTTCTTGCTTTTTCCCCATAATCCCTTGATTCTGTTAGCCCTAAGAGCTAAACCTAACTCTCTCTTGAAGAAGGTTCTCGATCTGAAATGTCAACCCATTCCTTCTCTCCAGCGATGCTGCCTGTCCCGCTGAGCTACTCCAGCATTTTCTATCTATCTTTGTTACTTGATAGATATTATTAGTATATTGTATTTACATTTTTCAGTTGACGTTTGACATGCATGCTCGATCTGCCTGATCTTTCTTAGATTTTTGTCATTTTGATGTTTGTTGGAGAACAAAACATCTGTTGTCTGAAATAGCCTGAAGGTAGTTGTGGGTTCGGGAAAGGTTTGAGGTCCTTGATTTGTCAAATGTCAGTGTGATGGTCGCCTTTAATGACTGTATGGCAAATTAAATTCCTCATATGCTGCAACAGATGCTTGGCTAATGATTATGACGGTCGCCTTTACATTTTAAAATGCCACTCAGCATCATCACGTGTAAAGACATTCTTGCCATAGAGGGAGCACAGAGAAGGTTCACCAGACTGATTCCTGGGATGTCAGGACTTTCATATGAAGAAAGACTGGATAGACTCGACTTGTACTCACTAGAATTTAAAAGATTGAGGGTGGATCTTATGGAAACTTACAAAATTCTTAAGGGGTGGGACAGGCTAGATGCAGGAAGATTGTTCCCGATGTTGGGGAAGTCAAGAACAAGGGGTCACAGTTTAAGGAAAAGGGGGAAATCTTTTAGGACCGAGATCAGAATTTTTTTTTCACACAGAGAGTGGTGAATCTGTGGAATTCTCTGCCACAGAAAGTAGTTGAGGCCAGTTCATTGGCTATATTTAAGAGGGAGTTAGACGTGGCTCTTGTGGGGGTATGGAGAGAAGGCAGGTACAGGATACTGAGTTGGATGATCAGCCATAATCACATTGAATGGCGATGCAGGCTCGAAGGGCCGAATGGCCTACTCCTGCACCTATTTTCTATGTTTCTATGTTTCTATGAAGTGTCAATGCATCGTGTTTCCAGTCACGACACTGTGGCCTTTGCTTGAGGAGTCCGTCTGGTCTGGTCTGCTCCAGCAGACGTTAGATATCATTTTAGACAGATACAAACAAATGCTGGAGTAACAATAGACGGTGGACATTAGGTGCAGGAGTAGGCCATTCGGCCCCTCGAGCCAGCTTCTCTAGAGAACATGAAGAGGCTACTTTTCGGGATGAGACCCTTCTTCAGACTGACCCGCTGAGTTACTCCAGCACTCCGTATCTTTTTTTAATGTTTAAGAAACAACTGTAGATGCTGCAAAAATCGACAGTAGGCAGAAATGCTGGAGAAACTCAGCGGGTGAGGCAGCATCTATGGAGCGAAGGAATAGGTCGCTCATTGTTGAGCAGAGTGATTTCAATGAACAGGAGAACAATTTGACAGATTGACCTGATTAAAGGTCACACCTGACCTGCTGAGTATTTCCAGCATGTTCTGCTTTCATGACAAGTACAAGGTCCAACCCACTCCACCATGGAGTGAAGTTGTTGGCCAAAGCAGTGGTGAAGACCCTATTATAAGGTCATAAGTGATAGGAGTAGAATTAGGCCATTCAGCCCATCAAGTCTATTCCACCATTCAATCACGGCTGATTATCTCTCCCCCCTAACCCCATTCTCCTGCCTTCTCCCCATAACATAGAAACATAGAAACATAGAAATTAGGTGCAGGAGTAGGCCATTCGGCCCTTCGAGCTTGCACCGCCATTCAATATGATCATGGCTGATCATCCAACTCAGTATCCCGTACCTGCCTTCTCTCCATACCCCCTGATCCCCTTAGCCACAAGGGCCACATCTAACTCCCTCTTAAATATAGCTTAAACCCCTGACACCCGTACTGATCAAGAATCTATCTATCTCTGCCTTAAAAATATCCACAGACGTGGCCTCCACAGCCTTCTGTGGCAAAGAATTCCACAGATTCTCCACTCTTTGACTAAAGACATTTCTCGTCATCTCCTTTCTAAAGAAATGCCCTTTAATTCTGAGGCAATGACCTCCAGTCCTAGACTCTCCCACTAGTGGAAACATCCTCTTCACATCCACTCTATCCAGGCCTTTCACTATTCTGTACGTTTCAATGAGGCCCCCCCCCCCCCATCATTCTTCTAAACGCCAGCAAGTATAAAGAACACAAGTTTCTTTGTGGAGGAAGGAACTGCAGATGCTGCTTTAGGCCGAAGATAGACACAAAATGCTGGAGTAACTCAGCGGCTCAGCCAGCATCTCTGGAGAGAAGGATCTGAAGGGTCTCGACCCGAAACGTCACCCATTCCTTCTCTCTCCAGAGATGCTGCCTGTCCCGCTGAGTTACTCCAGCATTTATTGTCCATCCCCTTTCTTTATGCCCCCCCCTCCCCTGCCCCCCCGCCCCCCCCCCCCCCCCCCCCCCCCCTCCCCTAGACTTGCACCCATTTCTCCCCACCCCCCCCCCACAAACATTCCTTCCTCTGGCTTCACAATTCACAACTCTGCAATCCTTTTGTCAAACGCCTTCTGTATGTTCACCTCTGGCCTTCTGCCTCTCCAACCATCTGCCTCTCAACCCCTCCCCTCATCTGTGTTCCCCTTTTACCTGCCACTCTTTATCCTGCCCCTCCTTTCTCCCACCCACCCCCTCCCACTCCACCCCCGTACAATCACTCTGGAGAAGGATCCCGACCCGGAACATCACCTATCCAAGTTCTCCAGAGATGCCAGCCTGTCCCTGCTCAGTTACTCCAGCACTTTGCATCTTTTTTTTTTAAACCCAGCGCCTGCAGTTCCTGGCTTCTTCACACTACACAGACTGCCGAGCCGCTCGTAACCCTGTTCCTGACAGACGTGACATACTAATACGTGTTGATCTCCAAGGATCTCCTCTTGGCATTGATTCTCATCCTTCTGATACTCTTGACAATATGTACAGTTCCACAGCTGTCATCGTTTTTTGACTCAACACATAACTCCAAAGAACCCATAGCCTTCTGCCGGAACTCTTGATGTACTCCATTTAAACGACACGGAGGCTTGAGTAGTACAGATATCACTCACCGTTTTTCATCTAAGGAGACGTTGCATCCACCGTTCAGTTTCTGCAGCAGTCACATCCAAGCAACTATTTTCTCTTTACTGTTGAAAAGAGAAAATTACTTTAGACTTTTATTGCAAATGAATCTCAGCTGACTAATGAAAAAGAGACATCTCTACACGAGGTCTCATGGCCTCGGGGAACAAGAGACCTTCAAAGCGAAACTACTCTGAGAAAACATTGTGGGTTTTTTTTTCAATGCCAGACGTATCATTGGGAAAGTCTCAGCTGCCTATTAAGATGGAAGACATAAGAGTACAGCACGGGAACAGGCCCTTTGGCCCGCACTATTTGTGCCGAACACCATGTCAAGATTAGTCTTCCTGTATAACCGTGTAGTTTAGATTAGTTTAGAGATACAGCGTGGAAACAGTCCCTTCAGCCCAGCGGGTCCGCGCCGACCAGCGATCCCCACACACTAACACTATCCTCCACCCACTAAGGACAATCTTTACATTTTTACCAGGCCAATTAACCTACAAACCTGCACGTCTTTGGAGTGTGGGAGGAAACCGAAGATCTCGGAGAAAACCCACGCAGGTCACGGGGAGAACGTGCAAACTCCGTACAGACAGCACCTGTAATCCGGATCAAACCCGGGTCTCTGGCGCTGCATTCGCTGTAAGGCAGCAACTCTACCGCTGCGCCACCGCGACCGCCCTTGTAGGAAGGAACTGCAGATGCTAGTTTACACCAAAGATAGGCATAAAATGCTGGAGTAACTCAGCGGGACAGGCAGCATCTCTGGATTGAAGGAATGGATGACGTTTCGGGTCGAGACCCTTCTTCACACTGACTCAGGAGGGGGACCTTAGAGATATGAATAGGTACAGAACAAAGCAGAGCAAAGTCATCCTGAGGCATCAATGCCAGCTCTGCTTTTCTCGGTACCTTCCTGTAGTGCTAATGCCCCCCTGAAGATAGACACCAAAATGCTGGAGTAACTCAGCGGGACAGGCAGCATCTCTGGAGAGAAGGAATGGGTGACGTTTCTGGTCGAGACCCTTCTTCATACTCCCTGACTCCCAGTCTGATGAAGGGTCTCAACACGAAACATCGCCCATTCCTTTTTTCCAGAGATGCTGCCTGACCTGCTGAGTTCCTCCAGCATTTTGTGTCTATCTTCTGTGTAAAACTTTCTGTGCAAAAAAAAACTTGCCCCGCACATCTTCATTAAACTTGGACCCTCTCACCTTAAAACTAAGTCTGAAGAAGGGTTTCGGCCCGAAACGTTGCCTATTTCCTTCGCTCCATAGATGCTGCCGCACCCGCTGAGTTTCTCCAGCTTTTTTGTGTAACCTTCGATTCTCCAGCATCTGCAGTTCCTTCTTAAACACCTTAAAACTATGTTCTCTTGTATTGATGGCAATACTACGGATCATTCTACCAGTATAAAACTGACTCGGCGGGCGCTAGTAAGTCCCGCGGCTTTGGTATAAATGTAAAATTGGCCCTAGTGTGTGTGCAGGGCAGCGTTAGTGTGCGGGATCACCGCTGGTCGGCAAGTTTCCTCGCTGTATCTCCAAAACTAAAAAACGAAGAAAGTAAAACTAGTGGAAGAACGCAGACTAATATTCCAATGGGGCAGGCTTTCTATATATTATTGGAGTGATGCACTTCATGCCAGTGTTTCAAACCGTGCATTAGATGTGTATGAATATTTCATATTTTTGCATTAAGTAGATCACTTAAGTTATCGCAGAAGCTTCTTGGTATTAAGAATGCATTGCAGTCACAACGTGGCTGATGGTGTTATTCATTGCTGCTTTATGGGGAACAGCTGCTCTGGGAAAGACTATCTGAAATGGGTAGATTATAATCAATGTCTGGGACGGTCTGCTGATGGAATTTAAATCATCCAAAGCAACTGTTACTGGGAATTCTGACTCGCTTTTTTGACCAAAGCCGAATAGCCATTTCAGCATTCAAATGTAATTGCTAATTCTGATAATATAGGTGGCTGGCATGATAATTAGTTGCTGGTTATCCACACTGACAGCCAGAATAGAGGACGGAAATTGTTTCCCAGATAGACACAAAATGCTGGAGGAACTCAGCGGGACAGGCAGCATCTCTGGATAGAAGGAATGGGTGACGTTTCTGGATAGAAGGAATGGGTGATGCATCGGGTCGAGACTCTTCTTCAGTCTTCAGAAGAAGGGTCTCGACCTGAAATGACACCCATTCCTTCTATGCAGGGAGGCTGCCTGTCCCGCTGAGTTCCTCCAGCATTTTGTGTCTATCTTCAGAAATTGTTTGTGTGTTGGCATCTTTGCTGCTCACTCTATCATATTGTTTTTTCCACTTGTTAAAGTCGCTTTCTTTAGTTAACTGTTACAATTTGTCCATGTAGTGATCTTTCTTTAGTCTTTTGATCCCGCTGAGATGCTTTGTTCTTGAAGGTAAGAGGTTTCAACGTAAACAAACAAAGAGGCATTCAGATGTACTCTTAGTGTTGTCTCGATGTACAATCATTTTTTGAAGTTTGAAAATGGGAAACATGCATGTACAACATTCAATCTTGAGTAGATGCAAGGAACTGCACATGCTGCTTTGCAAACAAAGACACAATGTGCTGGAGTAATTCAGTTGATTAGGCAGTATCTCTGGAGAACGGATCTCAAGGTTCTGGTCTGTAAAAGACCACTGTCTGAAAACGCACACCTCCAGATTCAGGGACAGTTTCTTCCCAGCTGTTATCAGGCAACTGAACCATCCTACCACAACCAGCGAGCAGTGGCGAAACATTGCCTATTTCCTTCGCTCCATAGATGCTGCCGCAACCCGCTGACTTTCTCCAGGAATTTTGTCTACCCTGAACTATTATCTACCTCTTTGGTAACCCTCGTACCATCCTTGATTGAACTTTGCTGGCTTTAAGGGCCTGTCCCACTGTACGAGCTAATTCAAGAGTTCTCCCGAGTTTCCCCTGATTCGAACTCAGAGAATTATGGTAATAGCCGCTCATAGGTACTCGGGGCTCTCGTGGACATTTTTCAACCTGTTGAAAAATCTTCGTGAGTCTTCACGAGCTTACCGCGTTTCCCGAGTCCCTGCCGTTAGCGTTACGAGCCGTTAAGATACGTCCCGATCTCCGACGTACCCACTATGTACATTCTACGTGCTTACCACGAGTTTGATTTTTTTTTAAATTCGGGAGAGCTCTTGAATTACCTCGTACAGTGGGATAGGCCCTTTACCTTGCACTAAACGTTATTCTCTTATCATGCTTCTGTACACTGCAAATGGCTCGATTGTAATCATGCAATGTCCTTCCGCTGACTGGTTAGCACGCAACAAAAGCTTTTCATTGATACACGTGACTGTAAACTAAACTATCTTCTCCAGAGAAGTTGCCTGACCTGTTGAGTTAAGGGCCTGTTCCACTTACATGTCCTCGGGCATCGTGTGGCTGCGCGGGGCTGGTCCAACTGAGAAGCGCGGAGAGGTATGAAGTTGTGCGCGACATCGCGCGGGGCTCCGAAAATTTTGTAGCGAATGAAAGGATTAAAGAAGATGTGCAGGGGAAGTCTTTTTTGGGCAGAGAATGGGGGGGGGGGGTGCCTGGAACGTGCTGCCAGTGGATGTGGTGGAGGTAGAAAGAATAAAGGCGGTAAAAAGGTTCTTAGATAGGCACATGGATATGCAGGGAATGGAGGGATATGGATTGCACGCGGGCAAAGGAGATTAGCCGGACTTGGCATTGTGGCCGAATGGCCTATTCCCGTGCTGTATGGTTCTATGTTCTTGTGTGTATATATAAGCTGTGTCCTTAAAACCTGCATGGAATAACAAACCACCAAACCAAGAACATTACCTTAAAAATACAATACGTCAACATCCGTTTAAAAAAAAAATGTATGTGTGAAAGTGGGTAGACTACAACTTCAGAGCAGAATTCAAGATTTATCTACATATCGATTGAAGTTAGTCATAGGAAAAAGGCCCTTTGGCCCAACTTGCCCTCACCGGCCAACATGTCCCAGCTACACTAGGCCCACCTGCCTGCATTTGGCCCATATCCCTCTAATCCCTCATTGTTCCCGGTGTTGGGGAAGTCCCTCATTGTTCCCGATGTTGGGGAAGCCCAGAACAAGGGGTCACAGTTTAAGGATAAGGGGGAAATCTTTTAGGACCGAGATGAAAAAAACATTTTCACACAGAGAGTGGTGAATCTGTGGAATTCTCTGCCACAGAAGGTAGTTGAGGCCAGTTCATTGGCTATATTTAAGAGGGAGTTAGATGTGGCCCTTGTGGCTAAAGGGATCAGGGGGTCTGGAGAGAAGGCAGATACAGGATACTGAGTTGGGTGATCAGCCATGATCATATTGAATGGCGGTGCAAGCTCGAAGGGCCGAATGGCCTCTACTCCTGCACCTATTTTCTGTGTTTCTATGTTAATCTTGTCCTATCCATGAACCTGTCTAACTTTCTGAAATATCAGGATAGTCCCTGCCTCAACTACCTCCTCTGGCAGCTCGTTCCATTCACCCACCACCCTTTGTGTGAAAAGGTTACTCCTCAGATTCCTATTCTGAAACAAATTATGTTTGCTGATACATTTTTGAGTACTGCTTTATTTATAGGGTTTGAAAAAAAAAAGTATAATCCCAATAAATATTTAAAAATAAGAATTAATTTTCTGTGAGGCCCGGATCGAATCTGAAAAGCATTGATTGTTATATCAGGTTTTGGCTAGTTCTGAATTTTGAAAGGCAAAATTTATGAACAGAATCAGACTTAAATTGCTTTGCACACCAGGTGATTTTGAGATACATTTTACATGCTACAATATTCCGTACATATCACCACAGACTGTGGCTATGATTATATGGATTGCATGTAACAACTCAACTATGATTCTTTGGTGATTTATTTCAAAAGGGCATGCACAAATATAGATCCACTGTAGACTTGTTCTATGCACTATATCACAGGCAGGAAGAGATTACTGCTGAACTTCAAACCAAACATTAGTTCACATTTCGTCAAATATAACATCTTCATCAGACAAAGGAGGTGGGGAGTTGGAATTATTCATTCATAAATATAAACCTTTTATTTTCCCTGTATTGTAGCAGCTGTTTGCACTTCATCCACTTGCTATGAATTGGAATGAGTATTGTTATGTCCTGATATACTAGGGAGGTCACGGTGGCGCAGCGTTAGAGTTGCTGCCTTACAATGCCAGTGACCCGGGTTCGATCCTGACTACAGGTGCTGTTTGTACAGAGTTTTATACGTTCTCCCCGTGACATTTCAGGATGCGACCCTCCGTGGAAATATTATGTTTGAATTTATGGACCTTTATTTTACCTTGCGTCTTAGATCGATACAAAAAGCTGGAGTAACTCAGCGGGACAGGCAGCATCAGAATGAACAATATTCATTCCAAGCATGCTTTCTTCAGACTGGTCTCGACCCAAAATGGTACCCATTCCTTCTCTCCAGAGATGCTGCCCGTCCCGCTGAGTTACTCCAGCTTTATGTGGCTATCTTCGGTTTAAACCAGCATCTGCAGCTCTTTCCAACACCTCCAATACTTCTGCTTTGGTCTCTGCCCCGATCGTTACAAGGGGATACTTATGTCACCTGTGCCTAATCTGATTCAGAGCACCCACTAATGTCGAATTACACCCTATCTTGCGTTGCCATCTTTCATCTATGACACCCTGAAGTTAATGATCAAATTCATACGCAGTCAGTAAAAAACAGAACAAGCATTCACAGTCACAGAGTCACACAGCCTGGAAACAGGCCCTTCAGCCCAACTTGCCCACACCAACCATCTACACTAGTCCCACCTGCCTGCGTTTACCCCATATCCCTCTAAACTGGTCCCATCCATGCACGTCTACATGTTTCTTAAACGTCCCGTAAGTGCCTGCCTCAAATACCTCCACCGGCAGCTTGTTCTTCACACCCACCACCCTCTGCGTAAAAAGAATAATCTGCACGGCTGTGCAGCGGTAGAGTTGTTGCTGTACAGCGCCAGGGACCCGGGTTCGATCCTGACTACGGGCGCTGTCTGCACGGAGTTTGTACGTTCTCCCCGTGACCTGCGTGGGTTTTCTCTGGGTGCTCCAGTTTCCTCCCATGCTCCAAGAGACCTACAGGTTTGCAGGTTAATTGGCTTTGGTATAAATGTCAATAGACAATAGACAGTAGGTGCAGGAGTAGGCCATTCGGCCCTTCGTGCCAGCACCGCCCTTCAATGTGATCATGGCTGATCATCCCCAATCTGTTCCCCGTTCCTGCCTTCTCCCCATATCCCCAGACTCCGCTATCCTCAATTGTCCCCAGTGTGTGTTGGAGAGTGTTAGTGTGCGTGGATCGCTGCTCGGTGTGGACCTGGTGACCCGAAGGGCCTGTTTCCGCTAAACTAAACTAAAATAGAAACAAGAGGCAGGAATGGTGCACTAATCCACAATGGAGGAGCATTTGTAAACCTTGACTTTTTTAGATTCCGTTTTTTTTTAAAAGTCTGTTTTTCCTGCAGTTGTAATGTGAACTTCAGATAACTTTTCTGTGTGTACAACCGGCTGATTTTTCCTTTTATTACAATCATAATACAAAGAGTGTGTGGGGGGGGGGGGTGTCTGTGTCGAACTCGGGGTCTTATCAGTGTCACACAGCTGGTTTCAGACCAAAACACGAGGGGTTTGGCACCTGGGAATGTTTAGAGCATCAAAAAGTTGCTTTAAAGACAGAGAATAATAATAGGAAACGCCACCTAATTCCCACAGCAGAACATCTGTCCCACTCCTTGCATGAGAGGAATAACGGGACAAACAGGAATCGCAGCTCTCTGTTCAGCCGCAGTCTGAGAGTAACGCAGAAAGACCAGGAAAATAAATATAAAGGGTTGCCTTCAATATGCGAGTGGGCGGAATAGACTATAGACAATAGACAAAAGGTGCAGGAGTAGGCCATTCGGCCCTTCGAGCCAGCACCGCCATTCAATGTGATCATGGCTGATCATCCCCAATCAGTACCTCATTCCTGCCTTCTCCCCATATCCCCTGACTCCGCTATTTTAAAGAGCCCTATCTAGCTCTCTCTTGAAAGCATCCAGAGAACCGGCCTCCACCGCCCTCTGAGGCAGAGAATTCCACAGACTAGCCACTCTCTGTGAGGAAAAAGTGTTTCCTTGTCTCCGTTCAAAATGCAACAAAATATGTTACACAAAAGATAAGTTGCGCAACAGAGAATGGTGTTGCCGTGGAATATAGAACATAGGACAGTCCGGCATGAAACAGGCCCTTCGGCCCACCGCCCGATCAATACATTGGTAATGCATCAAACTCGACCCTCTGCACAACTCAGAAAGGAACAGAAGTAAAATAAAGGCGGAGGAAGGAACTGCAGATGCCAGTTTTCACCGAAGATAGGCACAAAATGCTGGAGTAACTCAGCGGGACGGGCAGCATCTTTGGAGAAAGGGAATGGGCGACGTTTTGAGTCAAGACTAGTCTGAAAGGTCTTGACTGGAAACGTCACCCAAGATCAAGGTCAAGAGAGTTTATTGTCATGTGTCCCTGATAGGACAATGAAATTCTTGCTTTGCTTCAGCACAACAGAACATAGTAGGCATGACTACAGAACGGATCAGTGTGTCCATATACCATTGTATAAATATATACACACATGAATAAATGAACTGATAAAGTGCAAATAAACAGATAATGGGCTATTAATGTTCAGAGTTTTGTCCAAGCCGAGTTTAATAGCCTGATGGCTCTGGGGAAGGAGCTATTCCTGAACCTGGTTGTTGCAGTCTTCACCCATTCCTTCTCTCCAGAGACGCTGCCTGTCCCGCCGAGTTACAGCAGCTTTTTGTGTCGATCTTAGAAGTAAAATAAAGGTCTATAAATTCCTGAAACCCTTCTTCAATTCCCCAATCTAATCCCCTACCTGCAATCTGTTCTTATCTGAAGACGAGTCTTGACCCGAAACGTCACCCATTCCTTCTCTCCATGTTGCCTGACCCATTGAGTTACTCCAGCTTTATGTGCCCAAATCATAAGTAGGCAGTCCAGACAGAAATAACTCCAGCAATGGAAGCTCATTTTACTTGATGAGAGTGGTTATATATAAGAATGAATGAATGAATAAGTTTATTGGCCAAGTATTCACATACAAGGAATTTGCCTTGGTGCTCCGCCCGCAACTGACAACATGACATACAGTGACAGTTTGAAATGACACATAAAACATTAAACATTAATAATAAAACATTATCGATAAACATGTGAAATATTCAAATAAATAAGCAAGGAAAGATGTTCCTTGTGCAGGACTTCACTGGAAGCAAAAATATAACATATGGAAAAATTTGTGAACATTATAGAAATAAGGAACTGCAGATGCTGGTATACAAAAAAAGACAAAAAGTGCTGGAGTAACCCAATGGGTCTTTAGAGAAACAGCACAGAAACAGGCTCTTCGGCCCATCGAGTCCACACTGACTAACAATCACCCATACACTAGTTCTTCCTATAAACCTGTACGTCTTTGAGATGTGGGAGGAAACTGGAACACCCAGAGAAAACGCACGAGGTCACAGGGAGAATGTACCAACTCTGTACAGACAGCACCTGTAGTCAGGATCGAACCTGGGTGTGTGGTGTTGTAAGGCAGCAACTCTACCGCTGTGCCACCATGCCGTGACATCTTCAAGACCAACATAAAGTTCACAGACTCAAAGTGCTGGAGTAACTCAGCAGATCAGGCAGCATCTCTGGAGAACATGGATAGGTGATGTTGCTTGAAGAAGGGTCCCAACCAGAAACGTCACCCATCCTTGTTCATCGGAGATGCTGCCCATATTTTGCATATTTGCTTGAAACAATCCATTAGGAATGGGCGCGGCACGGTGGCACAGCGGTAGAGTTGCTGCCTCACAGCGTCAGAGACCCGGGTTCGATCCTGACTCCGAGTGCTGTCTGTACGGAGTTTGTACGTTCTCCCCGTGACCATGTGGGTTTCCTCCAGCTGCTCCGGTTTCCTCCCACACTCCAAAGACATACAGGTTTGTAGGTTAATTGGCTTGGTATAAAATGGAAAAAAATGTCCCCAGTGTGTGTAGGATAGTGTTAATGTGCGGGGATCGCTGGTCAATGCAGACTCGGAGAGCCGAAGGGCCTGTTTCCGTGCTCAATGTGTAAACTCTGAAGTCTAACGTCTAAAGATGAAATTATTTGGCATGTCTTGGTTTGGCAAGAGAGATGTTAAAGAGTCTCTTGGCAATTGAGATCACAAATACGCATTAAGATGTTTACGACCACGGTGTCTAATTTGCCAAGACGAGTAAAGGTCACACCGCAAACGCATCCTGTGATGCACCATCACATTTGGACAAAAATCGTCCCAAGTGGTGCCTTCCTGTCTAATGACTCATCCAAAGGGTGGCAGCTCTCCCTGGAGCAGCGGGCTCATGATTCAGCCCGGCTGCGTGAAGTCCAGAAGAAGTCTGTACTAAAAACACAGACGTAGTGTCTTCCCTACAGCCGTGCGACTATTAAACACGACTACCTCAAATAGACAATAGACAATAGGTGCAGGAGTAGGCCATTCGGCCCTTCGAACCAGCACCGCCATTCAATGTGATCATGGCAGATCATCCCCAATCAGTACCCCGTTCCTGCCTTCTCCCCATATCCCCTAACTCCGCTATCTTTAAGAGCCCTATCTAGCTCTCTCTTGAAAGCATCCAGAGAACCGGCCTCCACCGCCCTTCTGAGGCAGAGAGGCAGAGAAATAAGCTCTGAACTACAATAGACTATTATTGCATTATTATTGGGTTTTTTTGTGTGTACATATGTGTGCGTGTGTGTGTATATATATATATATAATCCTGAAGAAAGGTCTCAACACAAATCGTCACCCATTCCTTCTCTCCAGAGATGCTGACTGTTTCCGCTGAGTTACTCCAGCATTTTTTGTGTCTGTCTTCTTTGTATATATATATATATATATATATGATTTTTAATATATATGTGTATTTGTAAGTATGTGTATATACTGTCCAGACACACTGATTTTTTTTCTCCTATCTCGTTTATTATATTGTTTACGGTGTACTATGTTTACACATTCTGTTGTGCTTCTGCAAGTAAGAATTTCATTGTTCTATCTGGGACACATGACAATAAAACACTCGTGACAGATGCCGTCTATGAGCAGTTAATGTGCTATTTTCAGCTTCAGCAAGATCCCCGGCCTCAGAGGGTTTACTTCAGTTTTAGTGTTAGAGATACAGCGCGGAAACAGGCCCTTCGGCCCACCGAGTCCGCACTGACCAGCGATCCGTCCACACTATCCAACACACACACACACATACTAGGGACAATTTACATTTGTACCAAGGCAATAAATCTACAAACCCGTACGACTTTGGAGTGTGGGAGGAAACCGTAGATCTGGGAGAAAACCCACGCAGGTCACGGGGAGAACGTGCAAACTCCGTACAGACAGCGCCCGTGATCGGGATGGAACCCGGGTCTCTGGCGCTGTGAGGCAGCAACTCTACCGCTGCGCCACTGTGCTGCCCTTTCGTCCTGCTTCCTTTATTCTTGTTTTCCATGCTTTTGATTGATTTCATTAATTGAAAGATACAGCATGGAAACAGGGCCTTCAGCATATTTATTATTGAATAGGAACCTGATGGATAACGCTGCCTGATAAAGGGTGGTGGGTGGATGGAACGAGCTGCCGGAGGAGGTAGTTGAGGCAGGTATTATCACAAAGTTGAAGAAACATTTAGACAGACACATGGATAGGGCAGGTTTAGATGGATATGGGCCAAACACCGGCAGGTAGGACGAGTGTAGATGGGACATGTTGGCCGGTGTGGGCAAGTTGGGCTGAAGGGCCTGGTTCCACGCTGTATCACTCTAGGATTCTGTGACATCTTTCAATTACCAGAATTTCCAGAAGCCAATTAACCTGCAAACCCTCACATCTTTGGGGTGGGGGAGGAAACTGGAGCAGACGGATGGAAACACAAGCGGACACAGAGAGCACGTGCAAACTACGCACAGACGGAACCCGAGGTCAGAGTCGGACCCGTGTCTCTGGCGATGTGAGGTAGCGGATCTCCCTGCTACGCTATTTATTGGTTAATAAGATCCAAGAATTCACCCTTGAAAAAACAATTCAACCTGGTTCTATTTCATCGACATCGGGCAAAACAGCTGAGAACTATTCCCACCATCTCATAGTTGGAACATGCTGTAACCCACAATCTCTTCCCTGTTATTCACTTGAAAGCACCTGTAGTCGTTTGGCTACAGCATGTCAGCTGGTTGGTATTTGGGGACCAAAAAATCTTGTGCAATCACAATTTAATTTAATTTAGTTTAGTTTAGTTACTTTAGTAGAGTTGAGTGGAGATACAGCGCGGAGACATCACGTCGCCCATTCCTTCTCTCCTGAGATGCTGCCTCACCCGCTGAGTTACTCCAGCATTTGGTGTCTCCCTTATAGTAGATGTGAAAGTGGGATAACATAGAACATAGAGTGTCGGGTAAAGTTGTGTAAACACTACCTTACTACACATTGAATGTATGTTTAGCCTCCGAGAATGCCAGAAGAATCATTGCACAGTACCTGGTTTGTATATATCTTTAGATATATATAGAGAAGATTACGGAGAGTCGGTTTGTCAAGGAGGACTCTCTCTAACTTCTACAGGTGCACAGTAGAGAGCATGCTGACCGGTTGCATCGTGGCTTGGTTCGGCAACTTGAGCGCCCTGGAGCGGAAAAGACTCCAAAAAAGTAGTAAACACGGCCCAGTCCATCATCGGCTCTGACCTCCCTACCATCGTGGGGATCTATCGCAGTCGCTGCCTCAAAAAGGCTGGCAATATCATCAAGGATCCACACCATCCTGGCCACACACTCATCTCCCCGCTACCTTCAGGTAGAAGGTACAGAAGCCTGAAGACTGCAACGTCCAGGTTCAGGAACAACTCCTTCCCCACAGCCATCAGGCTATTAAACTCAACTCAAACAAAACTCTGAACATTCATAGCCCATTATCTGTTCATTTGCACTTTATCTGTTTTATTTATTCACGTGTGTATACATTTATACAATGGTATATGGACACACTGATCTGTTCTGTATTTATGCCGACTATGTTCTGTTGTGCTGAAGCAAAGCAAGAATTTCATTGTCCTATCTGGGACACATGACAATAAACTCTTGAATCTTGAATCTTGAATCTTTTACTCTGAATAAAGTTTACTTTGATTTAAAAAAGAGTGAAGTGGTGCTAAATGGTCGATGCAGTCTCAGTGTGCAACAGTGCCTGTTTCCATGCTGCATCTCTGAACTAAATATGGCACGTGACTAAAATATGGCAAACTTCATTAACATCAATGCATATTATTCACGTTGTCGTGGAATCATGACAGAAGCCTGGTCGTGGCGATCCCTGGAAGCGAAGACGCGATGCGCTCTGTGACGCATCGGGCGACAACCCTGTCAACGTGTTGGACAACGACAGAAGCCAACAGCGAGCGACATTGTCTGAATGAACAAACGTTGTCAAATGTGCCCGTTGTGTATTTGGATCGATTTTATGCGATGCTCCCATTAACGTGATGGTTGAGGAACATCCAGCATTTACTGAGTTGTTGCCGGCTCTCTGGCTCACACACAACGACCAATTTTGTGCAAAAACTCTTATTGAAGCAGGAAGGTGCTAATTGAATCCATGCCTGATGGAGGTTCTTTACGGCTCAGATGAAGGCGATGAAAGTCGTCTCACAGAGATTTGCAGCTGAACCGAAACCATGGCTGAGGGAATGGAACAACAATTATTCCACGTGTAGGAAGGAACTGCAGATGCCGGTTTAAACCAAAGATAGACACAAAATGCTGGAGTAATTCAGCGGAACAGGCAGCATCTCTGGAGAGAAGGAATGG
Source organism: Leucoraja erinaceus (assembly GCF_028641065.1). Classification (NCBI taxonomy): domain Eukaryota; kingdom Metazoa; phylum Chordata; class Chondrichthyes; order Rajiformes; family Rajidae; genus Leucoraja; species Leucoraja erinaceus. Next base: position 4,762,472 of record NC_073393.1, read on the forward strand.
GGCGCTGCAATGGCAGCAGCCTCTACCTACAGCCTGTCTGTTATTTCTATCTTTTTAATTAGTTTTAGTTAGTCTAAAGTCTTGTGTTGGGGGAAACTTTTACTTTTCTATGTGGGGGAGGGGGGCAGGGTAAGGGGGAAACCGTTTCCCAGTCTCTTCCTGGCGGGGACGCGACTATTTCTCCGAGTCGCGTCCTCGCCCCCCCACCTCGCGGCCTACCAGCTGGATCGGAGCGGCATTTCCTGCCGGGGACCGAGTACCGGACCAGGGCTGCTACAGCGGCGGCGCAGAGCTGGAGTCACCACGGAGCGAGCGATACCTACCTGGGTCGCCGTTTGGAGTTCCGGAGCGTTGGGCCGTGGCTCCAACATCGTGGAGCTCTGATTCGGAGAGCTTCCAACGCGGGCGGCGCTGAATGGCATCGTGGAGTCCTGGGGCGCCTTGCAGAGGGTCTCCAGCAGCAGTCTCCACCCGGCGCGGCCTACGGACATTGGAAGCCGCCGACTCCGGTAGGAGAGGGCCAACTCTGGTGTCCACGCCGCTGAGGACGTCCCGCAGCCCCGACGTCGGACTTACAACACCCCGGCGAGCGGTCCTGGACATCGGGCCGCCCGTAGCGGCAATTGCGGAGGGCACGGGCAGGCCCTGACCACGGGGAACAGTGGAGGAAGAGACTGACTTTGGTGCCTTCCCACACAGTGGGAAACTTTGATTCTGCTGTGTGGGGATGTTTTATGTCAAACCCTATAGTGTGTTGTGTCCTGTTTATTTTTATTGTATGGCTGTATGGGAATTCATTTCACTGTGCCATCAGGCACATGTGACAATTAAATCTATCTTGAATCTTGAATGGGTGACGTTTTGGGTCGGGACGTCTGAAGAAGGGTCTGGACCCGAAACGTCACCTATTCCTTTTCCCCCAGAGATGCTGCCTGACCCGCTGAGTTACTCCAGCTTTTTGTGTCTATCAACAGTTTTTCTACCAAGCCCACAGCTAACAATGGCCCGTTTCCTTTATCATCATTACATTTTTGCATATCTTTCATTCATTTGTTTTATATTTCTCCACATCACCATTTATATCTCTCGTTTCCCTTTCACCTGAATCTCAGTCTGAAGAAGGGTCTCCACCCGAAACGTCACCTATACCTTTTCCCCAGAGATGCTGCCTGACCCGCTGAGTTACTCCAGCTTTTTTTGTCTATCACCAGTTTTTCTTTGTAGTCCTTGGATGACAAGATTATTATTATGATTAAAGATACAGCATGGAAACAGGCCCTTCAGCCCACTGAGTCCATACTGGCCATCGATCACCCGTTCACACTGGTTCTATGTTATCCCATTATATCATACATTCCCTACACACTAGACACTCTCTTTTCAAGAGAGAGTTAGATTTAGTTCTTAGGACTAAAGGGAATCAAGGGATATGGGGAAAAAGCCAGAACAAGGTACTGATTTTGGAGGATCAGCCATGATCGTATTGAACGGCGGTGCTGGCTCGAAGGGCCGAATGGCCTACTCCTGCACTTATTTTCTATGTTTCTATGACACAATTTACAGAAGTCAATTAACCTACAAACTTTGGGACGTGGGAGGAAACCGGAGCACCTGGGGAAAACCCACGTGGTCACAGGGAGAACGTGCAAACGCCACACACAGACAGCACCAGAGGTCAGGAACAAACCCGGGTCTCTTAAGAATAAGGAGTAAGCCATTTAGAACGGAGACGAGGAAACACTTTTTCTCACAGAGAGTGGTGAGTCTGTGGAATTCTCTGCTTCAGAGGGCGGTGGAGGCCGGTTCTCTGGATGCTTTCAAGAGAGAGCTGGATAGGACTCTTAAAAATAGCGGAGTCAGGGGATATGGGGAGAAGGCAGGAATGGGGTACTGATTGGGGATGATCAGCCATGATCACATTGAATGGCGATGCTGGCTCGAAGGGCCGAATGGCCTACTCCTGCACCTATTGTCTATTGTCTGGCGCCGTGAGGCAGCAGCCCTACCCGCTGCGCCACCGTGCCGCCCGAATAACTGTTGACAAATAATATTTGCGCAATATGGGTTTATCTTGAGGAACCATCTCCTGCAGTTCGGGTCTGTTTAAACAACGATACATTTTCGAGAGAACATTGAAACAGCTCCATCCGGTATTTGTTTATTTAGTAAATCAGAGAGGCCTTTGAAGTATTTTAAATGGAGAACGAACAAAGGCACATTTTGCAAACTCGTTGAAAGTCCTTATTGGTTTAATATGTCTCATTAATGTCCAGAGATGACTTCAGTTGTGCTTATGGAAGGCTTATTATCTTGCGGTTTCAATGACACGTGGTTTAATAAGCGACTGAATACACTTGGTTTTAATTTCTCCACAGCTGTGAACCAGCTTCCTATTTCTTTAGAAGATAGACACAAAAAGCTGGAGTAACTCAGCGGGACAGGCAGCATCTCTGGAGAGAAGGAATGGGTGACGTTTCGGGTCGAGACCCTTCTTCAGACTGGTCTTGGGAAAGGGAAACGAGAGATATAGATGACGATGTAGAGAGATAAAGAACAAAGAATGAAAGATATGCACAAAGGTAACAATGATAAAGGAAACTGGCCATTGTTAGCTGTTTGTGCAGGAAGGAACTGCAGATGCTGGTTTAAACCGCAGATAGACACAAAAAGCTGCAGTAACCCAGCGGGACAGGCAGCGTCTCTGGAGAGAAGGAATGGGTGACGCTTCGGGCCAAGAACGGAGACCCTTCTTCAAACTTAGCTGCTTGTTGGGTGAAAACGAGAAGCGGGTGGGACTTGGGGGGGGGGGGGATAGAGAGAGAGAGGGAATGCCGGGGCTACCTGAACTGAGAGAAATCAATATTCACACCACAAGCTACCCAACCAAAATATGAGGTGCTGTTCCTCCAGTTTGCATTTAACCTCACTCTGACAATGGAGGAGGCCTAGGACAGAAAGGTCAGTGTGGGAATGGGAAGGGGAATTAAAGTGTTTGGCAACCGGGAGATCCGATAAGTCCAGGCGGATCGCCCAGTCTACGTTTGGTCTCGCCGATGTATAAAAGCCCACATCTTAAACAACAGATACAGTAGATGAGGTTGGAGGAGGTGCAAGTGAACCTCTGCCTCACCTGAAAGGACTCCTGTTCATTAGTTTAAGCATTGAAGCTCATGTGGAATTTTGGAGAGAAATGCAACCAGGCGGCGTTTCGGCACCTGCCTGTCCTTTTTGTCTTTATGTTTTGTTATTTTTAGTGTGTGTTTATAAAGTTTGTGTTAATGTTCTCTGGTTTGTTTTATTGGGGGGTGGGGGGGGGGGGGGGGGGGGGGGGGGGGGTTCAGGGGAAACTTTTTTTCAATCCCTTACCTTGCCGGAGATGCGATTGTTTTCCGGGTCGTATCCCCGGTCGCTCCGCGGCCTAACATCGTGGAGTTGGAGGCCTCGCTCGGGACTGACTTTGAGCCCCACCGCAGGGCCGTGGACTTACCACCGGAGTCCATTCCTTGCCTGGGATCCAACCGCGGCCTGCGGACTTTAACACCAACGAGATCGCAGTCTCGGGTTGAGACCGACGTGGGGAAGCTCCAAAAGCCGCACGGCTTTCGACTGGCCCCGACCCGGGATAGTTTGCCTGGCGCGGGGGGAGCTGAGATTCCCCCCCCCCCACCCCCCGATGCAGGAGCTTGATCACCCCGACGAGGAGGCCCACCACCAGCTACGGGAGTCAAGATCGTCCCATCCACGGAAGGTTAGAGGCCCCCGACCGCTGGAGGACAAGAAGGGAGAGAATGAACTTTCTTTTGCCTTCCATCACAGTGAGGAATGTGGAGGAGTCACTGTGGTGGATGTTTATGTTAAAATGTTTTTTTTGTGTGTTTTGTAGCTTTTTATTGGTATGACTGTACGGCAAATCAAATTCTCTGTGTGTTGCAAAACATACTTGGCTAATAACGCATGATTATGAATATGATTATGAAAAGGTTTTGTTCAAAATACCTGAATTTCCTCCTAATTTAGTCTGATCAAGACAGTTTTAGGCAAATTTGATGCAATTATCCAGGTAATTATGTAATAGAATCCCTAGCACCTGAATTAGATGAAAGCTGGTTTCATGACGAAAAACAGCTTACCATTAGATTTTAACAAGGAAGGATCACTGTAGCTATTTAAAACACATTTTATGCCCTAACTATCTTTAAAAGTATCACATGGATAGCTGTATACACAAGGAACTGCAGATGCTGGTTTAGAAAAACAAGACACAAAGTGCTGGAGCAACTCAGTGGGCCTGGAGAGCACTGGAGTGACTGAGTTAACCTATGATGAGCATTTGACGGCACTGGGCCTGTACTCGCTGGAGTTTAGAAGGATGAGAGGGAGACCTCATTGAAACCTACCGAATAGTGAACGGCCTGGATCGAGTGGACATGGAGAGGATGTTTCCACTAGTGGGAGAGTTTAGAACTAGAGGCCATAGCCTCGGAATAAAAGGGCGTACCTTTCGAAAGGAGATGAGGAAGAATTACTTTACTCAGAGGGTGGTGAATCTGTGGAATTCATTGCCACAGAAGACTGCGGAGGCCAGATCAATTGATATTTTTAAGACAGAGATTGATTGATTCCTGACTAGTTCGGGTGTCAGGGGTTATGGGGAGAAGGCAGGAGAATGGGGTTAGGAGGAAAAGATAGATCGGCCATGATTGAATGGGGGAGTAGACTTGATGGGCCGAATGGCCTAATTCTGCTCCTATAACATATGAACTTATGAACATGGATTAGTTTGGACCCTTCTTCAGACTGATTGTGATGGAGGGGAGGGGGGGGGGGGGGGGGGGGGGGGAACGCTGGAAGAGAGGTAGGATAGGTCAAAGCCTGGCACCGACAAAGGCAGGAACAGGTTCTGCACAGCCCTGATCCTACCACAATAACGGAACACCATGGGCCTCCACTGGAGAAACACACAGGAACGATGACTGTGTGGGCGGAGGGCAACAGAGAAGGGGAGGGAAGTGATGGGGGGGTGAAAGACATTGGGGGAAAAGACAAAGTCAATGTAAGGTGAGAGGCGGAGCAGCCAAAAGAAAGGGCCAGAACACATGGACACAAAACGCAACAGTAACTCAGCAGGAGAGGGTGATACTTCGGGCCAAAACCCGAGACCCTTCTTCAAACTTAGCTGCTTGTTCGAGGCCCTTCTTCAGACACGAACAGATTGCAGGTAGGGGACTAGATTGGGCAATTGAAGGAGAAATGAGGGGTAGACTGGGATAGGAACAGTTCAGGAAGAGTTGGCTGCAGTCTTTGACCAAGTTGACGTTCTACTTAAAAGACATTCGGACAGGTACATGGATAGGAATGGTTTAGAGAGAAACGGGTCAAATGCCTGGAGGTGGGACTGATGTAGATGGGTCCATCTTGGTTGGCATTGGCAAGTTGGGCCGAAGGGCCTGTTTCTATGCTTAGTTTACTTTTGTTTAGTTTAGAGATACAGCGCGGAAACTGGCCCTTTGGCCCAGCGAGTCCGCGCCGACCAGCGATCCCCGAACATTAAAAGCCCTGTCCCACGGTACGAGTTCATTCCAAGAGCTCTCCCGAGTTTGGCCCCGATTCGAACTCGGAGATTTACGGTAATGGCCGCCCGTCGGTACTCGGGGCTCTCGTGGACATGTTGGAAAATCTTCACGAGTCTTCCCGTGCTTACCTGCCATTAGCGAGTCTTCCCGAGTACCTGCCGTTAGTGTTAGGAGCTGCTATGAGACGTCCCCGAGCTCCGACGTACCCGCTACGTTCATTCTCCGTGCTTACCACGAGTTTGATTTTTTTTAAACTCGGGAGAGCTCTTGGAATGAACGCGTACTGTGGGACAGGGCTAATACACTACCCTACACACACTAGAGACAATTTTACCATTTTACGACAAATGGCACAATGGGCTAAGTGTTCGGCTGGCGTCCGGAAGGTAGCCGGTTCGAATCCCGCTTGGAGTGCATACTGTCGTTGTGTCCTTGGGGCAAGACACTTCACCCACCTTTGCCTGTGTGTGAATGTAATGTAATTATGTGAAGCACTTTGGGGTCAATGCAAGTTGACTAAAAATGTGCTATGTAAATAAGATTATTATTATTATTTACCAAGCCAGTTAACCCTACGAAGCTGCACGTCCTTTGAATGTGGGATGAAACCGGAGATGCGGGAGAAAACCTACGCAGGTCACGGGGAGAAGGTATAAACTCCGTACAGACAGCACCCGGAGTCAGGATGGAACCCGGGTCTCTGGCGCTGTGAGGCAGCAACAAGATGTGTGACTCTAAGACTCTACGCTTCTTGTGCTTTACATCCATAGATCATAGATCATAGACCGTAGAACAGTACAGTACTGCACAGCAACAGGCCATTCGACCCATAATCATTATGCTAAACAAGACCAAGTCACATTGAGGTAAGCAATTTTCCCCCATTACACTTTGTTAAGGTGGCAATCTCTAGCCATTACTGTTAAAAACTAGCAGATGCTGTTTGCACTCAGCTTCATCTTTCATTTTCGATTATTTTTGAAATGCTACTTGTTTTTATATTTCACCGCTACTTATCAAGCTTGCTCATCTGCCAATGCACATTCACTTTTTAGTTAAATACAAAATCCAGAGGAAAATATTTCCCTCCAACTTTACTTTGCAAATTTTAATTAATTTCCTGTATTGGCCAAGTATTTCAAAAATGTTTCCGAGTCTGCCATTGATTTTGAGCTCATTCGCCAGACTTGACGACTATTCCTATTAGTTTAGCTTAGTTTAGTTTAGAGATACAGCGCGGAAACAGGCCCTTCGGCCCATCGATTCCGCACCGACCGGCGATCCCCGCACACTAACACTATCCTACACACACTGGAGATAATTCCTTTATACCTTTATACCATGAATGAAATAAAAGATGTGAGAATTGAATATTCCAAATTCGAACAGATTTCGCAAGCGTTATTCATCGGACATTAAATTAATACTTTCAGGTAGAGATGCTGAATATTTGCCCATATATCCATACCACAAATAATGGTAAAATCAAATTAATATGCTTCACTTTTAATGACTTTTTAGACTTAATACTTTAGAGATACAGGGCAGAAACCTTTGGCCCATCGAGTCCGCAACGACCAGCGATCCCAGCACATTAATGCACTATCCTACACACCCTAGGGACAATTTTACATTTACACCAAGCCAATTAACCTACAAACCTGTACGTCTTTGGAGTGTGGGTGAAAACTGAAGATCTCGGAGAAAACCCAGCCGGGTCACGGGGAGAACGTGCAAACTCCACCCGTAGTCGGGGATCGAACCGGGGTCTCTGGCGCTGTAAGGCAGTAGATCTACTGCTGCGCCACCGTGCCGTACGGTGATATTGTCCCTGCGGCCATTAAAACTGGACAGGGAGCAGAGAAGATTTGCGAGGATGTCGCCAGGACTTGGGACCACTGAGATGTGGGGAGAGGTTGGGCCAGACTAAGACTTTATTCCTTGGAGCAAATGAGGTTGAGAGGGGGTATAACACCTCAAGAGATGTACAAAACCATGAGTGGAACAGATTGGGCGAATGCACAGAGTCTTTTACTCAGGGCAGGGGAATTGAAAATAGGCATAAAAAGCTGGAGTAACGCAGCGGGTCAGACAGCATCTCTGGAGAAAAGAAATAGGTGCGGAAATCAAGGATCTGGAGACATAGATTTAAGGTGAGAGGGGCAAGATTGAATAGGAACCTGAGGAGGATGTTTCCCACTCAGAGGGTGGTGGGTGTATGGAACGAGCTGCCAGAGGAGGTAGTTGAGACAAGTACTATGACATTTAAAAGACACTTGGAAAGGAAAGGTTTGGAGGGCTATGGACCAAATGGGGGCAAACGTACATCTCCAACAGCCACTCAAGACAATAGACAATAGACAATAGGTGCAGGAGTAGGCCAATCGGCCCTTCGAGCCAGCACCGCCATTCAATGTGATCATGGCTGATCATCCACAATCAATACCCCATTCCTGCCTTCTCCCCATATCCACTGACACCATCTTTAAGAGCTCTATCTAGCTCTCTCTTGAAAGCATCCAGAGAACCGGCCTCCACCGCCCTCTGAGGCAGAGAATTCCACAGACTCACAACTCTCTGTGAGAAAAAGTCTTTCCACGTCTCCGTTCTAAATGGCTTACTCCTTATTCTTAAACTGTGTGGCCCCTTATTCTTAAACTATGACCATACAGGCCATCGCATTACGCTTGATAGGTACCCCATCCATAACCATCCACTTACTTCACCACTGAAGCACAGGGGCAGCACTTTGTACCATCTATAGATTACAATGCAGCGACTCACAAAGACTCCAAGGACCGCACCTTCCAAAACCACCACCGCAACCAGGTAGAAGGACAAAGGTGACAAAAGCAGGGGCTGGCCACCACCTCCAAGCTTTGAGTTTAGTTTAGAGATACAGCGCGGAAACAGGACCTGCCCACCGATTCTGCACCGACCAGCGATCTTCTTCTTCTTCTTGAGCCCTTTGCTCCTCTAGGGAGCACCGGCCATTGACTAATGTCCTCCACCTCACTCGGCTGTTGGCTGTTCTTTCAGGATTTCCCCAGTTGAGCCCACTCTCAGACCTTTCTGTCTGGCCACCTCTTGTTCAGTTGTTCCTGGGGCCACCTCTTCTCCTTTTTCCTTGGGGGTTCCATTTCAGGGCTTGCCGGGTGATGTTTGTGGCAGCTTTCCTGAGGGTGCCCCCAATCCAACTCCATTTTCTCCTTCGAGTTTGTAAGTCAATTGGCTCCTGGCTTGTTCTTTTCCACATGTCCACACTGCTTACTTTGTCTCTCCTCCACATGTTAAGTATTCTCAAGTCAAGTCAAGTCAAATTCATTCGTCACATACACATACGAGACGTGCAGTGAAATGAAAAGCGGCAATTGCTCGCGGACATTGTGCAAACAAACTACAAAACAGAATGGAACAGAATCACATATTCACATATTTGTGGGAGGAAAAATAAAGGAAAAACTGCAATTTTAAAAAGACACCACACAACAGTAAATTGGTTCAGTAAAGTTAGTCCCTGGTGAGATAGGAGTTTACAGTCCTAATGGCCACTGGGAAGAAACTCCTTCTCATCCTCTCCGTTTTCACAGCATGGCAACGGAGGCATTTGCCTGACCGTGGCTGCTGGAACAGTCCGTGGAAGGGGTCTCCCATGATCTTGCTGGCTCTGGAGTTGCACCTTCTGATGTATAGTTCCTGCAGGGGGGCGAGTGTAGTCCCCATAGTGCGTTCGGCCGAACGCACTACTCTCTGCAGAGCCTTCTTGTCCTGGGCAGAGCAGTTCCCAAACCAAATCGTGATGCTTTCGGACAAGATGTTTCTGAACAAGACCTCCTAAGGCAGGTGTTAGTGAATGTTCGCAGCCTGTTTGCAGTGTGTTTTGTCACCCACCGGGTCCGCAAACGACCAGCGATCCCCGCACACTAACACTATCCTACACACTTTAGGGACAATTTTTACATTTACACCAAGCCAATTAACCTACAAACCTGTACGTCTCTGGACTGTGGGAGGAAACCGGTGCACCCGGAGGAAACCCTCGCAGATCACGGGGAGAACGTACAAAATCCGTACAGACAGCACCCGTAGTCGGGATCGTACCCGGGTCTCTGGCGCTGCGAGGCAGCAACTCTACCGCTGCGCCACCGTGTCACCCTCTGGAACTGTATGCAAAATGTCACTGTACTATTGACCGTAAAGTACCATTGAATGATGTGGGATTTAGTTGATGGGTCAGTTCAAACGAATTCTATGCTAGTCTATTAGCTATTAATAGTTATTCCAAGAAACCAAGAATCTGTTTTGCTGACTTGCACTTGCTTCCTGCGGGCCATTGAAAAGGAGCCGGATATTTTCCTGCACTGTTTTTTATTGTCTGCGGATTTAGCAAAGAAAATCATCCTTTCATGAAAGCCTAAGACCTCCTCGGTCTCCACCACATTTTTTCAGCTGAGTTTGAAGTGCGTACAGAAGAACGAAATGTGTGGCTATGAAAGAAACACTGTCGAGAGACATTTCCAATTGAATATTGAAAAATGCTGTGCATTGTGAAAGGCTGGAAGGTCAAAGAGCTTTGTGCAGAAGGAATATTTTTCTATCAAATCAGGCATCCCAATTCAATCTTTTATTCTCAGTTTAATAGGTTACTTTGGAATGAAAACAGTGCATCATTTTACTGAACGAAAGCAACTAATGCCATTCAAACTCTGTGCTTTCTTGAAGGTATAATTTTTATAAGGCACCATTAAGGGCTTGTCCCACTAAGGCAATTTTTAGGTGACTACAGACGACTAGGCTGTTGCCACATGGTCGCCGGGGTGTCGCCGGGGTACGGTCGTGAGTCGTCTCCTCAGTCGCCCAAAGAGTCGTAGCGTTTTTCTGGTCGCTACTGGATTTTGAAATGTTCAAAACTTTTCGGCGAAAGTTGCCGACTGTGGGCTTGTCGTAGCTTGTCTTCCCCTGATGTAGCTTGTCGCCAGGTGATGTAGCTTGTTGCCAGGTGACGTAGCTTGTCGCCAGGTGACGTAGCTTGTCGCCAGGTGACGTGGCTTGTCGCCAGGTGACGTAGCTTGTCGCCAGGTGACGTGGCTTGTCGCCAGGTGATGTAGCTTGTTGCCAGGTGACGCGGCTTGTCGCCAGGTGACGTAGCTTGTCGCCAGGTGATGTAGCTTGTTGCCAGGTGACGTAGCTTGTCGCCAGGTGACGTGGCTTGTCGCCAGTACTGACTTCGGTGAATTCCATTGTTATCATCACCGGCAGTCGCCTAAAAAATCACCTAGTGGGACAGGTCCACGTAGGTTTTTTTCTGAACCTTGGGTTGTTTACAGGTGACTGGCATCAAGAATTGTTAGCCAGGGCTCAATCTTTCCTCTATAAGTGGGTAGTTGCCAGGTGACGTGGCTTTGGAGATAAGCACGGACTCAGGCCCTTCGGCCCACCGATTCCGTGCCGACCAGCGATCTATGCTAGCATTATTCCACATGCTAGATTAACAAGCCAATTAGCCTACAAACCTGTATGTCTTTGGAGTGTGGGAGGAAACCGGAGCACCCGGAGAAAACCCACGCAGTCACGGGGAGAGTGAGGAATTAGTAGGTTAGCTTATAATGAGCCTTTGTCGGCACTGAATTCCATTGTACGTCACCTGCAGTCGCCTAAAAAATCAATGAGGGGGGAGGTCATTGAAACGTACCAGAATTACATACACTGGCATTGTATCTTAGTGGAGAGGATCTTTTCTACTAGTGGGAGGTAGTCTTTAAACTTTGGAGATAAGCATAGACTCAAAATTAAAGGACGTTCCGTGCCGACCAGGGAGGGGGAGATTATTCCACATTTAGATTTACCGAGGCCAAATAGCCTACAATTCTGTATGCCTTTGGAAGGTGGGTGGACCGGCCAAGGAGAAAACGTGCAGTCACGGGGGAGAGTGCAGAGATAGTAGGTTTCTTGATCAGTACTTTGTCGGCAGAGGTGTGTACTCATGGAGTTTAGAATAATGAGGGGGAATTGAAGGTTACAGAAAAATGCTGGGCTTGTATCAGCGTGTGCAGGATGTTTCCACTAGTGGGAGAGTCTAGGAGAGTCATAGAAATTAAAGGACAACGTTTAGGAAAGGGAGGGGGAGAAACCCTTAGTCAGAGGGGTGATGAAGGGAATTTCTTTGCCTCGAAGGCTGTGGAGGCCTATTCCCTTCGCTCCATCTCTGCTGCTGCACCCGCTGATATCTTAGATTTTTGTGTAAGTACGGGGTGTCAGAGGTATGGGGAGAGGGCAGGAGAATGGGGCTAGGAGGGAGAGATAGTTCAGCCGTGATTGAATGGTGGAGCAGACTTGATGGGCCGAATGGCCTAATTCTACTCCAATCACTTATGACCTGATGATCTCATGCACCCGTGGTCAGGATTGAACCCGGATCTCTGGCACTGTGAGGCAGCAACTCTACCGCTGTGCCCTTTAATCTTTGCACGTACAACGTGCTTGAGTTGGACATGGTCCAAGTTTCACGGCTAGAACTCGCAGCTAAACTTGTGAGGTCCAGATACCAGGAAGTGGATGCTGTTGAAGTGGCCTCTCTCCAATTGTGACCAGTTCCTGGTCTCCTTTTGAAGTGCTAACTTGTCCCAGCATAAATGTCTTTATAAGTGAAGATGCGATGTCACTCTCGCACACCTGTTGACTCCTCGTGCCACACTGGCCACAGTTAAATATCCACTCAGTACGTGTGAAAAATCTCTGCACTGATTATATGTCATGTGGGGGAAATAGATGTGTAGCAATGAACTGCAGATGCTGGTTTAAACTGAAGTTAGACACAGAAAGCTGGAGTAACTCAGCAGGAGAGGCAGCAAACGTCACCCATTCCTTCTCTCCAGAGATGCTGCCTGTCCCTCTGAGTTGCACCAGCTTTTTGTGTCTAACTTTGGTTTAAATCAAAGATCCTATAGCGGAGCAAGATAGATGCAATGGGCTGACATGTAGCACGCAACGGAGCGGAACGTGTGCCTTTTTTTCATCCATTTCAGTAACCCGACCCGACCCGACCCGACCCGACTCGCAGTGTAATCAACGTTGCGGGGGAACAGTTGTTTAAGAAGGAACTGCAGATGCTGGAAACGCGAAGGAAAATCGGTCTGAAGAAGGGTTTCGGCCCGAAACGTTGCCTATTTTCTTCGCTACATAGATGCTGCTGCACCCGCTGAGTTTCTCCAGCACTTTTTTGTCACCTTGCGGGGAAACAGCATGTGTAAATAAATTATAATTCTGAAAATGAGGAGAAGGTTTTTACCAAAGAACTTTTCTTTTTACGAGGATGTTTCCGTAACCGGCTTCCGTCTCCGCACTAGTATCTTTGCTCCGCTACGATGGGATCTTTGGTGCGGAGACGGAAGCCGGTTACGGGAATGGGGCCGGAATTTACCCACGAATCTGCCCATGATCGTACTACGTCTTTTTCGTTGAGTGATCTATCTTGCTCGCTGTAGGGTCTTTGGTTTAAATCAGCAGCTGCAGTTCCTTCCCACACAAACAGGTAACAATGGCCTGCTTCCTTTATCATCGTTGCCATTTTGCATATCTTTCATTCATTGTTCTTTATCTCTCGACATCGTCATCTATAGGGTGATTTCACGAAAGGTCACTGGAGCGTAGATCCGCACCCACGTGACCGAAAATTTGAAGTGGAGTACATGCTATACTTCCGGTACATGTTAGTGAATGGGAAAACACGCACTTTCACACCCATTAAAAACATCGAAAACGGCCAGTTCTTGAGCTGCAATTTACTGTGCCAGTCGGGGTGACCGTGAGGCACAGCTACCTAAATTTACCGTCCAAAAAAAAGATAGAAACTAAGGTAAATTCAAGAGGGAGCTGAAGGTGCAAATCCAGCGGAAGTGATCAGCGGACATTTGTCGTGGAGATTTAAAGATCCAAAATATCGGGAATTATCGCGTTTGCTCGCTGCATTTCATCAAAAGTAAGGCTTTTATTGACTTTTTTATCTTTATTCATTTGTTATCTGAAAAGTTTTAAAAGTGAAAAATCCGTCAGTAAAATTGCAAAATCGCCCATGGTTCTCAGGTGGGTTTTAACATGCAAAATGAAAACGCTTCTGAAGCTACATTTACCATTTAAATAATCGTAAACTACCAATGCGTTTTGAAATAAATTTTCCTCAGATGCAAGCTAAGGAATGGGATAATTGTCAGCTGTTAGTTGGACAAAATTAGGACATTTATTATTTGCCTCATTCTCTTGTCTTCTCCCCATAACCTCTGACACCCGTACTAATCAAGAATCTATCTATCTCTGCATTAAAAATATCTGCCGACTTGGCCTCCAGTCGTCTGTGGCAAACAATTCCACAGATTCACCACCTTCTGAAATTCCTCGTCATCTCCTTCCTAAAAGAACGTCCTTTAATTCTGAGGCTGTGACCTCTAGTCCTAGACTCTCCCACCAGTGGAAACATTCTCTCCATATCATAATAATAATCATAACCTTAATTTATTAGCCAAGTATGTTTTGCAACATACGAGGAATTTGATTTGACAAGCAGTCATCCAAAAGTCAGCAACAAAACACACAACATAAAATTTGACACACAACATCACCACAGTGACTGCTAAACATTCCCACCTTGATGGAATTTAGAAGCTGAGAGGGGATCATAGAAACTTACAAAATTCTTAAGGGGTTGGACAGGCTAGATGCAGGAAGATTGTTTCCGATGTTGGGGAAGTCCAGGACAAGGGGTCACAGCTTAAGATAAAGGGGGAAATCCTTTTTAAAACCGAGATCTCGCGCGGTGAATCTTGGAACTGAAGCTCCCGCAGCCGCCGGTCGAAGCTGTTCATTGGCTATATTTAAGAGGGGTTAGATGTGGCCCTTGTGGCTAAGGGGATCAGGGGGTATGGAGAGAAGGCAGGTACGGGATACTGAGTTGGATGATCAGCCATGATCATATTGAATGGCGGTGCAGGCTCGAAGGGCCGAACCTACTCCTGCACCTAACCGCCTATGTTTCTATGATCCACTGAGCCTGAGCCGAACAGCAATCCCCGCACACTAACACTTCACACACAACACCGCACACACACCACACCGCACACACACACACACACACACACAAATCGATTCCCGGCGATCCTCGGCGAGTGGCCGCCAGCTCCACGATGTTAGGCCGCAGTGCGGATGGAGATACGACACGGAAAAAGTTGCATCTCCGTCGAGAGATAAAAGAGATAAAAAAAGTTTACCCCACTCCTCCCGCCCACAATACGAAACTAAAAGTACACTGAAACATACATTTTACAACAAACTAAAAACAACAAAGAAAGAAAAAGACCAGACAGACCGTCGGCGAGGCATCCACTCTACCCAAGCCTTTCGCTCTTCGGTAAGTTTCAATGAGGCCCCCCCCCCATTCTTCTAAACTCCAGCGGATAGAGACCCAGGGCCATCATATGCTCAAACGCTCAGCATACGAAGTTTCTCTGGAACATGGGAGATTGAGGGGTGATTGGATGGAACTATATATAAAATCTCTGCGAGGGATAGATGAGGTAGATAATCAGAACCTTTTTCCTGGCTTGGCGATGCCCAACACTAGAGAGCCTCGCAATAAGGTGAGAGGGAGAATCTTTAACGGAGATGTGCGGGGTGAGTATTTTTTCACACAAAGATTCGATGAACTGCTGAACTATGTTCTATTTGTGCTTCAAGAATGTAAAGCATCGGGTGATGAACTTGGCTTGATGGATTAATATTTATCTCTGGTTCAATGTCTTTATTTCCATCTAAATCTTTGCAAAGAGCTAGAAAGCTTGAAGTTTGCAAAATATACTCAAGGCTAAGTGACTGTTGGTTTTAGGGAAAATTAGTAGGAATTTTAAGAACTCAAAGCCCTGCGGCTTTGATTGTAAATATGCGTAGAATGATTAAAGCAAATGTTATTTTCATCTTTCTCTCCGCAAATCTCATTCTGTCCTTTCATCTCTTTCTCAATTGTAATCAACAAACACATGCTAGATGTAAGATTCAGTTCCAAACAAAAGTCACTGGTGAAATAGCAAGCAAAATGAACATTACAAAACTGCACTTGCCGTAAATCTAAATAAAAAAAACAGAACATACTCAGCAAATCAGGGCCACATCTGTGGGAAGAGACACAGTTTAGTTTAGTTTAGTTTGGAGATACAGCGTGGATACAGGCCCTTCGGCCCATCGAGTCTGCACCAACCAGCGATCACCACACACTAACACCATCCTACACACGTTGCGGACAATTTTTTAATTTATACCAAGTAATTACCAGATAACCATATAACAATTACAGCACGGAAACAGGCCATCTCGACCCTTCTAGTCCGTGCCGAACACATAATCTCCCCTAGTCCCATATACCTGCGCTCAGACCATAACCCTCCATTCCCTTCCCGTCCATATAACTATCCAATTTATTTTTAAATGATAAAAACGAACCTGCCTCCACCACCTTCACTGGAAGCTCATTCCACACAGCCACCACTCTCTGAGTAAAGAAGTTCCCCCTCATGTTACCCCTAAACTTCAGTCCCTTAACTCTCAAGTCATGTCCCCTTGATAGTCCCCTTGTAGATAATTAATCTACAAACCAGTACGTTCTTTTGAATGTTGGCGGAAACCGGAGCACCCGGAGGAAACCCACGCAGGCCACGGGGAGAACGTACAAACTCTGTACCGACGGCACCCCTGGTCAGGATCGAACCAGGGTCTCTGCACGCTGTGAGGCAGCAAACCTACCGGGGCCGAGGTACAGCGAAGAGATTTGGTTTGCGTGCAGTCCAGTCAAAGAAATGACTGTAAGCGAGTTTTAATAATGTTACATTCTAATACTGAAACATCTTCTGTATCGTTCCAATTCTGCGTGGGCAAAATAAGTAGAGAGAAATTTACAGGTTCCTCATCTTGAAGTCTTCACTCGGCTGAACGGCTACATACTTTTCCTAATATAGACTTCATTGGGAACTGCGCTGCAGATGTCTTCAATAAAGGCAGCTCGAGGCGATTGGGGAGCTGGAGAAGGGAGCCGGAGTCGAGGGAGACGGGCGATAGATAATTAACTTAAAAGATGCCTGTAACTCCTTGGCTGGCTTCAGTAAGTGACACTCCCCTCCCTTCAGATCAATGGCGTTTTTACACGAGGTTTGCCAAAGTTTATTAAAGCTTGGACGACCTTATTATCATTTAATGCAGGCTAATTTGGATAGGGTAAGTTTTTTTCCACACGTGCATGAAGGAACTGCAGATGCTGGTTTAAACCAAAGATAGACACAGAATGCTGGAGTAACTCAGGAAATAACGAAGGGTCTCGACCCGAAACGTCACCCACTCCTTCTCTCCAGAGATGCTGCCCGTTCCGGGCCGAGACCCTTCGTTATTTCCTCCAGTATACAGAGATATAACCATATAACCATATAACAATTACAGCACGGAAACAGGCCATCTCGGCCCTACAAGTCCATGCCGAACAAATTTTTTCCCCTTAGTCCCACCTGCCTGCACTCGTACCATAACCCTCCATCCCCTTCTCATCCATATGCCTATCCAATTTATTTTTAAATGATACCAATGAACCTGCCTCCACCACTTCCACTGGGAGCTCATTCCACACCGCCACCACTCTCTGCGTAAAGAAGTTCCCCCTCATATTACCCCTAAACTTCTGTCCCTTAATTCTGAAGTCATGTCCTCTTGTTTGAATCTTCCCTATTCTCAAAGGGAAAAGCTTGTCCACATCAACACTGTCTATCCCTCTCATCATTTTAAAGACCTCTATCAGGTCCCCCCTTAACCTTCTGCGCTCCAGAGAATAAAGACCTAACTTATTCAACCTATCTCTGTGTCAAATTTGCTACTTATACCGAGTCAAATACCAGGGGTTAGAACAACATATCTGGGTATTTAATCTTGACTACACACATCAACATTCGGGACGAGACCCTTCCCTCCAGTCTGAAGAAGGGTCTCGACCCGAAACATCACCCATTGCTTCTCTCCAGAGATGCTGCCGGTCCCGCTGAGTTACTCCTGCATTTTGTGTCCATCTTCAAATGACGTCACGCGCTCCAGACGGCTGTGCGGGCGCATGAAGTGACGCGTGACCTTCGCTGGACCGTCGCGCCTCAACGTGACGACGGGGTCCCGTAATTTGCGTGCCAAGGACACGTAAGTGGGACAGGCCCTTTACGCATCTTGCTCGTGGGTGTGGTACGGAATGGTGACAGCCTGGATAAAGGTTTCCATGGACACCCCTCATCACCTTTTTTCTCTTAATAATAATTACGCACTAACTGGATTTGAATGACAGTCTGTTTAGTTCAGTTTAGTTTAGAGATACAGCGCGGAAACAGGCCCTTCGGCCCACCGAGTCCGACCCGACCAGCGATCACCCCGCACAATAACACTATCCTACACACACACTAGGTACAATATACAATTTTACATTTACATTTACACCAAGCCAATTAACCTACAAACCCTGCACGTCTTTGGAATGTGGGCGGAAACCGAAGATCTCGGAGAAAACCCACGCAGGTCACGGGGGCAATGTAAAAACTCCGTACAGACAGCGCCCGTGGTCGGGATCGAACCTGGGTCTCTGGCGCTTCAACTCGTCCACTGCACCACCGTGCCTTAATAACAATTACTGCGCTAACTGGATTGTAATTACGGCCTGTTGTGGGGATGAATTATGGCATCAGGGAGAGAAGTCAAAAAGGAGACTGCATGGGTGTCAGGGGCTACGGAGAGAATGGGGTCAAAAGATTGATCAGCCATGATTGAATGGTAAAGCAGACTACAGGGCCGGTTCCACCAGCATGTGACTGCATGGGGCGAGCGCGACCAAACCTGAAGCGGGGGCCGTGCGGAGGTCGAGTGAGTGACGTGAAGTTCGAGCGAAGTCCGCGGGAAGGTGGAGCGTGACGTACGGCGCCAAAATGCTGCGTACGGCGTCGAGACGATGCGCACGCCCGTCGAGGCGGTGCGTACGGCCTCAATGCGGCTGCGGGCTGGCAGGCCGTTGCCGCGCGGAATTTTAGAACACGGTCAGTTTTCCGGAGCCTCGGGACCAGCTCCGCACAACGCCATTCGGCTCCGGCGATCGAAGTGGGACCGGCCCCGCAAGGCCGTACGGCTCAAGCGACCACGTTAGGCCGCGCTTGCCGCATGCAGTCGCATGCTCGTGGGACCGGCCCTTCATTCTGCTCCTAGGACCTATGCACATGAAATTCAGTTACATAGAATCATACAGTCACAAGGGTGAATAACAAGCACAACAGAGCTTCTCACCGTAACTTCAGTGACACACGTGACAATAAACGCAACTGTATGAAGATGGATAGCTAATGATAACTGGTTCTCTGGCATCCTCTTTTACTTTTTTATTTGTGGACAAAACTGCAAATGTTGTAACTTAAAACAAAATCTGCTCCAAAGTCGCTATTACACCTCGTAGGCCTGCACTTAGTCTGAAAGGCTTAAATGTGCTGCCAGATCTGATGGGTCTCAAGGAAAGCAATAATTTATCTGATGCTCCCTCTTCAATGAACGTATCTTGTTCTTTCTGTTTCAGCTGATCAGAGATTCTCTTCCTAAGCCAAAAACATTGCAATGTCAAATCTGTTCGACATCAGCAAAGCGCAATGATAGGAGAGAGGAGATGTTTTTTTGCCTATATCAATATTTAATCAGCACTTATAATGAAACTGTTTAAGCTGCGTTTGCAGTACGTCAACACTACTTTGACAAATCATGCATTGTAAAGGAAAGAATCACTAGCGGCAATTACAATTACATGATTCCAAGAGTTCATGCACTTTGAAAATGCATTTGGAGTTATGTAAAGTACTTCCAAAAGTCGATGAACACAGCAGAAATTTTGATCTGCATCATATTTGGATAATACTCAGTATTGTCGTGATTTGAACTTTCAAAAAATGAAAAAAGAGACTGGAGTAACTCAAAATGTCGCCTATCCATGTTCTTTGGAGATGCTGCCTGACCCGCTGAGTTACTCCAGCTCTTTGCGTCTATTTTTTGTAAACCAGCATCTGCAGTTCCTTGCGTCTTCCTTCAAGTTCAGATTATTATGCTACATCGAATTGATGCATAATATCGAAACTGATATCTATTCTTAACCAGTCTGGAGAAGGGTCTCGACCCGAAACGTCGCCCATTCCTTCGCTCCATAGATGCTGCCTCACCCGCTGAGTTTCCCCAGCATTTTTGTCTACCTTATCTAAACTGGTGCATAATGATGTCATCATGCATTGTCTTTCTGCTGACTGGATAACACACAACAAAAGCTTTCCACTGTGACAATAAACTAAACTGAACTGATCTAATTTTCTTCGCTTTGTACAATTTACTTGTTGATAAGGAAACTTCAAAAATGCAAAACTTAATGGTAACTGGAATGTCAATTTTCAGTCTTTTCCAAAGATTTTGGACAAACATTTAGGCCAGAATTCTAAATTTAGTTGATTTTAGATCAAGAGATAATTAGCTCCTTTACAACATGCAAAATGGACATTTTCATTATCAGAATCGCCCTTGTTGAAGGTCTTTCCTCTCAACTCCATGAGCATGAATCTATAGACTTATCATTGGCTTCAAGGTTAGGTTAAGGTCTATTATTGTCAAGTGTACTGAGGTGCTGTGAAAAGCTTTGTTTTGTATGTTATCGACACAAATCAGATAATACGATCGAGTCAAACTCAAGTACAACAGGTAGAACAAAGGGGAAGATACAGAGTGCAGAATATAGTTCTCAGCATTGTAACCCATCACTTCCAGAGACAATGTCCAATGTCCGCAGTGAAGTAGATTGGAGATTCGAGACTGCTCTCTAGCTTGTGGAAGGACTAATTACATTGATCTGATCATTGTAAAGACTGATTAAATATCTTGGCTTTATTTGACTACAGGAAAGTTGAAATGAGTCCGGTGACCCATTAATGTAAACTTAATTAACTTATGAAAACATAATGGAAAGATCTTTTTAGCTTAATATAATTAACTTTCAATGAAATGAGAAAATCATAATTTAATCAGACTTTAGACTGAAGGGCCTGTCCCACTTACTAGATTTTTTCGGCGACCTGTCGGCACCCATCTCAGAACAGAAAAAGTTACGACTCTTTGGGCGACTACTCACCACCATACAGGCAACACTCCACGTCATGCCTACGGATGCTGCCTGTACGGAGTTTGTACGATCGCCCCGTGACCTGCGTGGGTTTTCTCCGAGATCTTCGGTTTCCTCCCACACTACAAATACCTACAGGTTTGTAGGTTAATTGGCTTGGTGTAAATGTAAACATTGTCCTGAGTGTGTGTAAGATAGTGTTAGTGTGCGGGGATCGCTGGTCGGCCTGTCCCGCGCTGTATCTCTAATAATCTAAACTATCTACAATCAACATCACAAGACAAGAGAGTTTATTGTCATGTGTCCCAGATAGGACAATGAAATTCTTGCTTTGCTTCAGCACAACAGAATACAGTAGGCATGAATACAGAACAGATCAGTGTGTCCATATACCATTATATAAATATATACACACATCATTAAATAAGCAGATAAAGTGCAAATAAACAGATAATGGTCTATTAGTGTTCAGTTGAGTTTAATAGCCTGGTGGCTGTGGGGAAGTAGCTATTCCTGAACCTGGACGTAGCAGTCTTCAGGCTCCTGTACCTTCTACCTGAAGGTAGCGGGGAGATGAGTGTGTGGCCAGGATGGTGTGGGTCCTTGATGATGCTGCCAGCCTTTTTGAGGCAGCGACTGCGATAGATCCCCTCGATGGAAGGGAGGTCAGAGCCGATGATGGACTGGGCAGTGTTTACTACTTTTTGTAGTCTTTTCCTCTCCAGGACGCTCAAGTTGCCGAACCAAGCCACGATGCAACCGGTCAGCATGCTCTCTACTGTGCACCTGTAGAAGTTAGAGAGAGTCCTCCTTGACAAACCGACTCTCCGTAATCTTCTCAGGAAGTAGAGGCACTGATGTGCTTTCTTTATTATTTGCATCAGTGTTCTCGGACCAGGAAAGATCTTCAGAGATGTGCACGCCCATGAATTTGAAGCTCTTGACCCTCTCCACCATTGATATAAACGGGACTGTGGGTCCCCATCCTACCCCTTCCAAAGTCCACAATCAGTTCCTTGGTTTTGCTGGTGTTGAGAGTCATGTTATTGTGCTGGCACCATTTGATCAGTCGGTCGATCTCACTTCTATACTCTGACTCGTCCCCATCAACCCCTGGGTATGCGTTTCATGAATCTTTGAAAGGAGAAAAAATACTTCAATTTGGTAACATTAAATGTCTTGGTTGTTCTGTGCGTACAGACCAACTTGATGATCAACGACTTCCTGTATCAGTTGTACCTTTGATCATCGTAAAGGCTTGAATCGTTCCTGGTAGCAATAGGCTTTAGTGATGGTTTCCACACAGAAGTGTTTATGCATGGGATGGCATTGCATGTCACAACATTCCAGCTGTAATCAGGCAACTGAACCATCCTACCACAACCAGAGAGTGGTCCTGAACTGAAGAAGGGTTTCGGCCCGAAACGTTGCCTATTTCCTCCGCTCCATAGATGCTGCAGCACCCGCTGAGTTACTCCAGCATTTTTGTCTCCCTCGGACTATCCTTGATTGGACTTTGCTGGCTTTACCTTGCACTAAATGTCATTCCCTTATCATGTATCTGTACACTGTAAATAGCTGGATTGTAATCATGTATTGTCTTTCTCCTGACTGGATAGCACCCAACAAAAGCTTTTCACTGCACCTCGTCATACTCTTGACCCTCTCATTGCACGTGACAGTAAACTAACCTAAACCATAGACAATAGACAATAGGTGCAGGAGTAGGCCATTCGACCCTTCGAGCCAGCACCGCCATCCAATGTGATCATGGCTGATCATCCCTAATCAGTACCCCGTTCCTGCCTTCTCCCCATATTCCCTGACTCCACTATTTTTAAGAGCCCTATCTAGCTCTCTCTTGAAAGCATCCAGAGAACCTGCCTCCACCGCCCCCTGAGGCAGAGAATTCCACAGACTCACCACTCTCTGTGAGAAAAAGTGTTTCCTCGTCTCCGTTCTAAATGGCTTACCCCTTATTCTTAAACTGCGGCCCCTGGTTCTGGACTCCCCTAACGTCGGGAACATGTTTCCTGCCTCTAGTGTGTCCAAGCCCTTAACAATCTTATATGTTTCAATGAGATACCCTCTCATCCTTCTAAACTCCAGAGTGTACGTGCCCAGCTGCTCCATTCTCTCAGCAAATGACAGTCCCGTCATCCCGAGAATTAACCTTGTAAACCTACCCTCAATAGCAAGAACATGAACTTATCTCTAACTGAATTTTAAATCTTGCATTTAAACGACCATTTCTGACCTTGTTTTGTGATAGCAAAAGCTTTTTACTGTACCTCGATACACTTGACAATAAACTAAACTGAGCTGATACACATAAGTAACAGTAACAAGGTTCTTTAGAATGACTAGTTGAACCAGTGCTTAAGGAATGGAGGGGAATAAAAGAGTAAAAGTTATTAATGTCCATTAACCAGACGTCAGAGGTTTAAGGTGAAAGGGGAAAAGATTTAACAGGAACCTGAGCATAACTTTTTCACACAAAGGGTGGTGGGTGTATGGAACAAGCTGCAAGAGGAGGTAGTTGAGGCAGGGACTATCCCAATGTTTAAGAAGCAGTTAGACAGGTGCATGGATAGGACAGGTTTGGAGGGAAATGGGCCAAATGCAGGCATGTGGGACTAGTGTAGCTGGGACATGTTGGCCAGTGTGGGCAAGTTGGGCCGAAGGGCCTGTTTCCACACTGTATCACTGTGTGATCCTTTGACTCTAACCAGAAACCTTTGATATATTTTACATGGAACACTCAAAATAGAACCTTTTTTTGAATTACAGCTGTTTACAATGTTGATCCCAGCTGCTACATGTGAGGCCATTCTGCTGAAGTTGAAAGAGTTCTTTATTTTTATATGTCTTTCTGAGGACAAAACTATTTCATCGTGGGATACCGGATTATGGTTGTATCTTGACTGCTATTCATCAAACTCATAAGGATACGACCAGATCAAAGCCAGATCAAAACCAGGGCAGCGAGGTGGCACAGCGGTAGAGTCAGCATGAGAGACGCAGGTTTGATCCTGTTTACGGGCACTGTCTGTACGGAGTTTGTACGTTCTCCCGGCTTGGTTTTCCTCCGAGATCTTCGGTTTCCTCCCACACTCCAAAGACGCGCAGGTTTGTAGGTTAATTGTCTTTCTATGAAATGTAGATTGTCCCTAGTGTGTGTAGGATAGTGTTAGTGTTCGGGGATCACTGGTCAGTGCGGACTCGGTGGGCCGAAGGGCCTGTTTCTGCTCTGTATCTCTGAACTAAACTAAACTAAACTAAACTAAACTAAACTAAACTAAACTCAAATCATGAACAATTGTAACCACTGTGAGTTGGGGGAGTGGTTGAATGTGTTAATAAGCGACAGTTATCATAAACCAGATGGCAATTCATGTCATAAACTCACTCTGGAGACTCTGGTTGGCAATATAAATATGTTCATCCCTCATTCAGGACATTTTTTACAGGAATTTGGGACTTTACTGTGTGTGGGGAGGGGGTCTCACAAAGCTCCTGGCATTTGACAGAGAAAGACGGCCTAAAGGCTTCTAAAGCCAACCTTAGCACAAAGTGGTGGAATCAAGAACCATAGGGCATGGGTTTAAGGTGAGGGGTGGGAAGAATTAATAGGAATTTGAGGGGTAGCTTTTTCATACAAAGGATGGTGGGTGTATTCCTGGGATGTCAGGACTGTCTTATGAAGAAAGACTGGATAGACTTGGTTTATACTCTCTAGAATTTAGGAGATTGAGAGGGGATCTTATAGAAACTTACAAAATTCTTAAGGGGTTGGACAGGCTAGATGCTGGAAGATTGCACCCGATGTTGGGGAAGTCCAGGATAAGGGGTCACAGCTTAAGGATAAGGGGGAAATCCTTTAAAACTGAGATGAGAAGAACTTTTTTCACACAGAGAGTGGTGAATCTCTGGAACTCTCTGCCGCAGAGGGTAGTCGAGGCCAGTTCATTGGCTATATTTAAGAGGGAGTTAGATGTGGCCCTTGTGGCCCGAAACGTTGCCTATTTCCTTCGCTCCATAGATGCTGCTGCACCCGCTGAGTTTCTCCAGCATTTTTGTGTACCTTCGATTTTCCAGCATCTGCAGTTCCTTCTTAAACACAGATAGGATAGGTTGAGAGGGGTTTGGGACTAGTGTGGATCGGATATGTTGATCAGCATGGGCAAGTTGGGCCGAAGGGCCTGTTTCCACGCTGTCTGACTGTATGAGTCAATGACTCTAATATAATCCACCACTCACCCAAAGATGTACAGGAAGGAACTGCAGATACTGGTTTGCACCAAAGATAGACACAAAATGAGTGGAGTAACTCAGTGGGACATGCAGCATCTCTGGAGAGATGGAATGGGGTGATGTTTCTTCAGAACTCCATCTAAAGATCTGCGATCTTCGTCAAGTTGAGTCGAGTTGTCTATCTTGCTCGCTGTAGGATCTTTGGTAAATACTATGCTCAGTAATAATTGACCAATCTCACCCCGGCCACTCCCTCTTCTCCCATCAGACAAGAAGTACAGAAGTGTGAAAACGCACACCTCCAGATTCAGGGACAGTTTCGTCCCAGCTGTTATCAGGCAACTGAATCATCCCACTAACAACTAGAGAGCGGTCCTAACCTCCCATCTGCCTCATTGGAGACTCTCAGCTATCGTTAATCGGACTTTGCTGGACTTTATCTTGCACTAAACACAATTCCCTTCACCCTATATCTGTCCACTGTGGGTGGCTCAATTGTGATCATATATAGTATTTCCGCAGATTGGATAATGCACAACAGAAAAGCTTTTCACTGCACCTTGGTAACCATGAGAATAAACTAATCTAAACTAAACTAAACCATAGTTTACTAAACCATAGATAAGATAACAATAAAACAAACAAAAAAAAAGTTCAATAACTTAAAAAAAAATTAATATACGTTCATTTAACCTCATGTAATCGAATGGGAGAATAGACTCGATGGGCCGAATGGCCAAATTCTACTCCTATAACTTGTGAACTTGTGATTGCTACAAACAGCGATATTTTCCCAATTCAAACTTATCATCGGACAAAAAGATCGTGACTTCTGTTTATTTGCCGTAAAAATGAATCTTCAATCAAGATGTCAAAATCCAGTTCTCCCGTGAACTAAAAATCTCTCCAATGTGTTAAAAAAACATCTTCAGGTCAGATACAAGGAACTGCAGATGCTTGTTTACAAAAACAAAAAGACACATAGTGCTGGAGTAACTAACGGGCCAGGCAGCATCTCTGGAGAACATGGATAGAATAGGCAACGTTTTGTGTCGGGACTCTTCTTCAGACAGTTTGTGGTCGGGGGAGAAAGCTGGAAGAGATGTGGGGGGGCAGGACAAAAAGGAAGGGTCTCGACCCGAAACGTCACCTATCTGCAGTTCCTTCTTAAACAGAGAGATAAGTTCATTGTGTTTTCTATTTAAACAAAGCTTTCTGCTTTGATGTTTGATCTTGATTTTCAGTGAAACTGCTCCTAAAACCAATTGTTCAAATCACTAATTGGAAAAGTATTTACAGATTCTAATAGTCTGTTACCACCAATTAATTTCCTGATACAATCTTTTGCTTTTGAATGTGATCCAATAAATCATTTTATAAAAATGTATTTCCTTGTTTAATTTAGTGCCGATGAGCAGGAATGTTTAAGAAAGAACTGCCGATGCTGGAACAAATCGAAGGTAGACAAAAATGCTGGAGAAACTCAGCGGGTGAGGCAGCATCTATGGAGCGAAGGAATAGGTGACGTTTCGGGTCGAGAACCTTCTTCAGATTGATGTGGGAGGTGGGGGAGGCGGGAAGAAGAAAGGAAGAGGCGGAGACAGTGGGCTGTGGGAGAGCTGTGGAGGGGAGGGGAAGGAGGGAGAAAGCAAGGACTACCTGAAATTGGAGAAGTCAATGTTAAAACCGCTGGGGTATAAACGACCCAAGCGAAACATGAGGTGCTGCTCCTCCAAGGGGAAGGAATGGTTATGTGGTTATGTGGATAAACGGGTTTTGAATCTGTCCTGCTAGTGAACATTTGTGTCTGCCAAGGACAAGAAGGCTCTGCAGAGAGTAGTGCGTTCAGCCGAACGCACTATGGGAACTTCACTCGCCCCCCTGCAGGAACTATACAACAGGAGGTGCAACTCCAGAGCAAATAAAATCACGGGAGACCCCTTCCACCCCTGCAACGGACTGTTCCAGCTGCTACGGTCAGGCAAACGCCTCCGTTGCCATGCCGTGAGAACGGAGAGGTTGAGAAGGAGTTTCTTCCCAGAGGCCATTCGGACTGTAAACGCCTATCTCACCAGGGACTAACTCTACTGAACGTTTTTCCTTCCATTATTTATTATGTAAAAGAATATGTGTGTTATGATTGTGTTTATAGTTTGTTTGGTTGTTTTGTTGTTTGTCTTTTGCACAAAAGCCCGCGAGCATTGCCACTGCCACTTTCATTTCACTGCACATCTCGTATGTGTATGTGACAAATAAACTTGACTTGACTTGTCGCCACATCACAGAGTCATACAGCGCAGAAACAGGCCCTTCGGCCAACTTGCCCATGTTGACCAACATCTATCTACACTAGTCACACCTGGCCATGTTTGTTATCCCTCTAAACCTTAGATGATAGACTCAAAATGATGGGCAACTCAGCGGGTCAGGCAGCAACTCTGGAGAAAAGGAATAGGCGATGTTTCGGGTTGAGACTCCACTTCAGACTCTCCAGACTGACCTCAAACGTCACCTATTCCTTCTCTCCAGAGGTGCTGCTTGAGTTACTCCAGCTTTGTGTGCCTATCTTCTGTGCAAACCAACATCTGCAGTTCAATAGACAATTGGCAATAGACAATAGGTGCAGGAGTAGGCCATTCAGTCCTTCGAGGCAGCACCGCCATTCACTGGGATCATGGCTGATCATCCCCAATCAGTACCCCGTTCCTGCCTTCTCCCCATATCCCCTGACTCCGCTACCTTTAAGAGCTCTATCTAACTCTCCCTTAAAAGTATCCAGTGAATCGATCTTCTGAGGTAGAGAATTCAGAGATCTCTGGGTGAAAAGGTTTTTCCTCATCTCCGTTGCAAATGGCTCACCCCTTATTCTTAAACTGTGGCCCCTGGTTCTGGACTCCCCCAACATCGGGAATATCGCCAGGTCACTGGCGGTAGTGGGGCGGAGGTGCAACGGGAGCCGCTGTAGAGGGCGGTGAATCACAGCCGCAGAATTAGAGGACGTTCCTTCAGGAAGGAGAGGAGGAGGAATTTCATTAGTCAGAGGGTGGCGAATCTGTGGAATTCTTTGCCACAGAAGGCTGTGGAGGCCAACTAAATGGATATTTTTAAGGCAGAGATAGAAAGATTCTTCTTCCCACCCTGCTTCCTGTAAGGACTCCATCCCCTACTCCCAATTCCTCCGTCTACGCCGCATCTGCTCCACGGATGAGGCGTTCCACACCAGGACATCTGAAATGTCCTCATTATTCAGGGAACGGGGGTTCCCCTCCTCCACCATAAATGAGGCTCGCACCAGGGTCTCTTCCATACCCCGCAACACTGCTCTCTCTCCCCATCCCCGCACTCGCAACAAGGGCCGAGTCCATCTAGTCCTCACCTTTCACCCCACCAGCCGTCACATACAAAAAGTAATCCTCCGTCAGTTTCGCCACCTCCAACGTGACCCCACCGCTCACCACATCTTCCCATCTCCCCCCATATCTGCCTTCCGCAAAGACCGCTCCCTCCATAACTCCCTTGTCAATTCTTCCCTTCCCTCCCCGGTCACTTTCCCTTGCAACCGCAAGAGATGCAACACTTGTCCCTTTACCTCCCCCCTCGACACCGTTCAAGGACCCAAGCAATCGTTCCAGGTGCGACAGAGGTTTACCTGCATCTCTTCCAACCTCATCTATTGCGTCCGCTGCTCTAGATGTCAGCAGATCTATATCGGTGAGACCAAGCGGAGGTTGGGCGATCGTTTCGCCGAACACCTCCGCTCGGTCCGCAATAACCAAGCTGACCTCCCGGTGGCTCAGCACTTCAACTCCCCCTCCCACTCCGTCTCCGACCTCTCTGTCCTGGGTCTCCTCCATGGCCACAGCGAGCAGCACCGGAAATTGGAGGAAAAGCACCTCATGTTCCGTTTGGGGGAGTCTGCATCCCGGGGGCATGAACATCGAATTCTCCCAATTTTGTTAGTCCTTGCTGTCTCCTCCCCTTCCTCAGCCCCCCTGCTGTCTCCTCCCATCCCCCAGCCTTCGGACTCCTTCTCCTTTTCCCTTTCTTGTCCCCGCCCACCCCCGCCCCTGATCAGTCTGAAGAAGGGTTTCGGCCCGAAACGTTGCCTATTTCCTTCGCTCCATAGATGCTGCTGCACCCGCTGAGTTTCTCCAGCTTTTTGTGTAACCATAGAAAGATTCTTGACTAGTACTTAACTTATTGTTTTAAGTCTCTAATGTAGTACAAAACATTACTTTTATAATGTGAATTCAATGTCTTGTGTGGGAAGGAACTGCAGGTGCTGGTTTAAACCGAAGATGGACACAAAATGCTGGAGTTACTCAGCAGGACAGGTAGCATCTCTGGAGAGATGGAATGGGTGATGTTTCGGGTCATAAGGTCATAAGGTCATATGTCAAGATCCTTCTTCAGAGGGAAGAACTGAAGAAGGGTCTTGCCTTGAAACGTCGCCCATTCCTTCTCTCCAGAGATGCTGCCTGTCCCGCTGAGTTACTCCAGCATTTTGTGTCTATGTTTATGCTCTTAATGGAGTTATAGATTGGCAAGATGTAAAGCAATCTGCTGTCAAACTCTCCACTGCTGTCTTGCTCACCCAGTTTACACCAAAGATCCTACAGCGAGCAAGATAGACCACTTGACGAAAATGACATAGTACGGTCATGGGCAGATTCATGGGTAATTTAAGGCCCCATTTCCGTAACCGGCTTCCGTCTCCGCACCAAAGATCCCGTAGGATAATAGTGCGGAGACGGAAGCCGGTTACGGAAAAATCCTCGTAAAAATAAAAGATATTTGGGAAAAATCTTCTCCTCATTTTCAGAATTTTAATTTATTAACACAAACTGTTCCCCCGCAACGTTGATTACACTGCGAGTCGGGTCAGGTCGGGTTACTGAAATGGATGGAAAAAAGGCCCACGTTCCGCTCCGTTGCGTACTACACGTCAGCCCATTGCATTTAGCAGGAGTGGTCTATCTTGCTCCGTTATAGGATCTTTGCTTTACACTGTCTCAGTCTTCTATTGACAGAGTCTTCAGGGTCTTGTTTAGCTACGTATTCCTTGCGGTCAAACTTCAGCCGAATGGCCAGAAAGCATCGTGAGACCGACCTCACCTGTGCGGTCCGATAACTGGGGATTCCTACTGAGGTCCGACGGTAATAAAAGTTAATATCCACCTGTTGGAAATATGCTGAAACATGTGTTTCCCTTCATCGAGAGGCCATTAGCAACAAAAACAAAGAGGAATGTCTCAGAAATACTTCAAACAAAAAGATCACAGGGCCAGAGATTAAATAAGACTTTAAAAAAAAAGTGCTTCCCAGACTGAATCGTGGCAAGACTGGAATGCAAGTCCACTGAGTCCAAAAAGTTCAAAGATAGACCAGACTTAAAGAAGCCAATGCAATTTGGGTCATCCACATGTTGACGTAAAACACACGAAGATAGACACAAAAAGCTGGAGTAACTCAGCGGGACAGACAGCATCTCTGGAGAGAAGGAATGGGTGACGCATTGGGTTGAGACCCTTCTTCACACTGAAGGGTCTCGACCCCAAACATCACCCATTCCTTCTCTCCGGAGATGCTGCCTGTCCCGCTGAGTTACTCCAGCTTTTTGTGTCTATCGTCGGTTTAAAGCAGCATCTGCTATTCCTTCTTACACACTTGACATTGGATACCTTCACTGAAGTACATAAATGATCATTGGCCGATAAGACAAATGTAGACCGTTACTTTAGGTGTAGGAAGGAACTGCAGATGCCGGTTTAAACCAAAAATAAGACACAAAATGCTGGAGTGACTCAGCGGGACAGGCAGCATCTCTGGAGAGAAGGAATGGGTGACGTTTAGGGTCGTAAGGTCATAAGGTCATATGTGATAGGAGTAGAATTTGGCCATTCGGCCCATCGAGTCTACTCCAACATAACATCTGACACCCGCACTGATTGAGTTGCAAGTCGAGACCCTTCTTCAGACTGAAAGTCATGGAAACGAGGAACGAGGGATATAGACGGTGATGTGGGGAGATATATAGAACTAATGAATGAAAGATATGCAAAAAAGTAACGATGATAAAGGAAACAGGTCACTTTTGGTAACCCGGATCAATCGGTGTAGGAGTAGGCCACTCGGCCCTTCGAGCCAGTACCGCCATTCACTGCGATCATGGCTGATCATCCCCAGATCTTTAGATTTAGGTTTATTATTGTCATATGTCATATGAGGTTTGTTACCCAAACAGATCGAATATAATATTTATAAATACAATCACGTCAAACTACTCTGGATAAAAGGAATGGGTGACGTCTCAGGTCGAGACACTTCTTCGGACCCTGGATCGTCAGAAGTTTTACGTCAACATATGCTCCTCTTCTTTCGGAGCTTTCAAAGAAGTAAAGCAGCCAGAGGGCGGCACGGTGGCCTCACTGCGTCAGAGTCCCGCGTTCCATCCTGACCATGGGGTGCTGTCTGTGCGGAGTTTGCACGTTCTCCCCGTGACCTGCGAGGGTTTTCTCCGGGAGCTATGGTTTTCTCCCAAACTCCGAAGACGTACAGGTATATAATGGTACATGGACACACTGATCTGTTCTGTATTCATGCCAACTATATTCTGCTGTGCTGAAGCAAAGCAAGAATTTCATTCTCCTATCTGGGACACATGACAATAAACTCTCTTGACTTGACTTGACTTGACTCTTGGTTTGTAGGTTATCATTGTAAAATGTCCCCAGTGTGTATAGGATGGTGTTAGTGTGCAGGGATCGCTGGTCGATGCGGACTCGGTGGGCCAGAGAGCCTGTTTCCGTGCTGTATCTCTGGAAAAAAAATCAATATTTTCTCTGTGGTGACAGCTTCACCTCTCCGTGGATGTCTCATGGAATTTAACTGATGAACTGATACAAGCTTGAGTGATTTTTGATAATAGTTTCATTCTAGCTGAATGAATGGCAAAGAAATTCTGCGGAAAGTCAGTCTTCTTCATAGATTGTTTGAATTGAGTTGGCTGACGGAAAGATACAGCATAGAGACAGGTCCTCAGCTCACCTAGTCCACCCTATCCATCCATCACCCCTTCACACTCGTTCTAGTTTAACCCACTTTTTCATCATTCGGGGCAATTGACCGACAAAAAAAGCACGTCCTTGGGATGTGGGAGGAATGGTGGGATAGATAGACGATAGACAGTAGACAATAGGTGCAGGAGTAGGCCATTCGGCCCTTCGAGCCAGCACCGCCATTCAATGTGATCATGGCTGATCATCCCCAATCAGTACCCCGTTCCTGCCTTCTCCCCGTATCCACTGACTCCGCTATTTTTAAGAGCCCTATCTAGCTCTCTCTTGAAAGCCTGCCTCCACCGCCCTCTGAGGCAGAGAATTCCACAGACTCACCATTCTCTGTGAGAAAAAGTGTTTCCTCATATCCGTTCTAAATGGCCTACCCCTTATTCTTAAACTGTGGCCCCTGGTTCTGGACTCCCCCAACATCGGGAACATGTTTGCTGCCTCTGGCGTGTCCAAACCCTTAATAATCTTTTATGTTTCAATAAGATGTCCTCTCATCCTTCTAAGAAGGGCCTCGACACGAAACATCACCCGTTCCTTCTCTCCAGAGATGCTGCCTGTCCCGCTGAGTTAGTTACTCCAGCAATTTGTGTCTATCTTCAGTTTACACCAGCACCTGCAGTTCCTTCCTACTCAATTCAATTCAAGTTTTGAATGTGAGGGATTTCAATGTCTCTGAATCATCGGACAATCTCATCACTTTCACCGTATGTTCTGTATCCTAGGTAGACAAAAATGCTGGAGAAACTCAGCGGGTGAGGCAGCATCTATGGAGCGAAGGAATAGGCGACGTTTCGGGCCGAGACCCTTCTTCTCGAAGGAATAGGTGACATTTCGTGCTGAGACCTTTCTTCTCGAAGGTATAGGTGACATTTTGGGTTGAGATATTTCTTCTCGAAGGAATAGGCGACGTTTCGGGTCGAGACCCTTCTTCTCGAAGGTCTCGACCCGAAACGTCACCTATTCCTTCGCTCCATAGATGCTGCCTCACCCGCTGATTTTCTCCAGCATTTTTGTCCACCTTCGATTTTTCCAGCATCCGCAGTTCTTTCTCAAACAAGTTCCGTATCCTCGAGAGTTTAAAAATAAATGTCACCGCATCGCACCCGACAACGAGATGCCACTTCAGACAGTGCTGTCCTTGAATGTCACCCTATCGCAATGATTTAGTTCCTTCTCGTCCCTTGATGTGCTTGTGAATTGCAGTGTTTATTCTGTTTGGTGTCCCGGCTGTCTCTGTGTGTATTTTTCCTGGCATAGCTACAATCATTAGTGTTTGCCTGCTGTGGCAGTTTCAAGTGAGTCAGTCCTTCTGACAATGCCTGTGTACATGAAGGAAGGAGAACATCAAAACCTCAAAGACAAAAGCTAACAGCCACTCACAGCTGCCGTCATTCTGCGTGTAAAGGAGGCCGAATGTGTTCCTCTCTCCAAAAAGCACTTGTGGGGAATAATGAGCAAATTCGTTGTTACAGCTCTGTCGATGTTGTTTACTGGCAGTTATTAAAATATGGACTGTTTTGTTTTGATAATGATGACGACGGATAAACCGAGAGTTTAGACATAATATCCTCTTGCCTTCTGCTGTTGTGGAAATACTCGCTGTGCTTGTGTATTGGAACTTTTCACACACGTACACCCGCTCTGGATGTACGCACACACTCACACGCATACACGCTCACACTCACTCACACACATACACACGCACACCCGCACACTCACAAGCCCACGCACGCTCACACGCATACACGCTCATACACAGGCACACACTCACACTCACTCACACACCCACACACACACACACTCGCTCTCTCACAAATGCACGCGCTCTCACAAGCCCACGCACGCTCACACGCATACACACTCATACACAAGCACGCACACACACACACACACACACACACACACACACACACATAGACACTCACACACACTCACACACACACACACACACACACACGCACACACACACACACACACGCACACACACACACACACACACACATACACACACACACACTCACACACACACACACACACACACACACACACACACACACACACACACACACACACACACACACACACACACACACACACACACACACACACACACACACACACACACACACACACACACACACACACACACACACACACACACACACACACACACACACACACACACACACACACACACACACACACACACACACACACACACACAACACACACACACACACACAAACACACTCACACGATCTCCAAACTCCACCCTCTATTCTCCCCTCATTATTGTGCGTACAGACTCCGTGGAAACACAGGATTAACTTGTTTGCTGAAGCCTCTGGTGGTGTGAACACGTTTAATACACAGTGGACACTTTTAAACTGAGGATGTTAAAATCCCATCAATTTCCCCACCAATATATGTGGCGTGTAACTCAGAGGCAACTTTTGAAAGAATGGCTTGGCCTAATGACTTCCTGCGCCTGTTCCTCACAGGTTCACTGTGTCCTTTCATGTGGGAGTGCTTTATAAAAAACATCGTTTTATTATCATTCCCCTCCGAGGATGCTAACAATAGGTCCTCGTTCAGGGCAAGGGGCCCAACTAGCGTGCCATGCTTTTACATTATCATCGTGTTCTTCCCTGTTCTCAGTAGTCAAGCACCGTTTGCAAGATGGGCCTGTGCGCTAATTGCTGCCATGTGCTTTATCCTGCAGCTTCAATGTGGTGGGAAGAGTTAGCGGACAGACAAAGACCCTCTGTCTAAAGGCTCTGCCTTCGCTGTAATGAGGCCATTGTTTTATCTGGGTTGAAAGGGTCTGCTGCCAGTGGCTGTCCGTGTTCTCACTTCATAATAGGTTCTTAAAACCGTTCGCACAGAGGAGTTAGGTCACTCCTGGTAGAACGGAGACAAGGGAACACTTCTTCACACAGAGAGTTGTGAGTCTGTGGAATTCTCTGCCTCAGAGGGCGGTGGAGGCCGGTTCTCTGTATACTTTCAAGAGAGAGCTAGATAGGGCTCTTAAAGATAGCGGAGTATGGAGATGTGGAGAGTAGGCAGGAAAGGGATACTGATTGGAGATGATCAGCTATGATCACATTGACCGGTGGTGCTGGCTCGAAGGGCCGAATGGCCTACTCCTGCACCTATTGTCTATTGTCTCTTGTCTAATGCAAATGTTGGAGATGGTGTAGGCCAAGGTGGGCTGAGTGTAAGTGTTCAGCATCACTGGAGAACATGAATAGATGATGTTGCAGGGTCGGGGCCTCTTCTACAGACACTTCAGATACTGAGTTGGATGATCAGCCATGATCATATTGAATGTCGGTGCAGGCTCGTAGGGCCGAATGGCCTACTCCTGCACCTAATTTCTATGTTTCAGACATTGTTGTGGGGTTGGGGGAGGGGGGATAAAGTTGGAAGAGTAGTGGGAGGGGAGGACAAAAACTGGTAAGTGATAGGTGGATACAAGTGAGGGGGGGGGGGGGTTGGTGGGGTCGATCAACAATGGCTGAACAAAGACCTTTGAGTTACTCCAGCACTTTGTGTCATTTCTTTCAATGATTCTCTTCATTCTTTTCAATACTTGCGGCGCTGGCTCGAAGGGCCAAACGGCCTCCTCCTGTACCTCTTTAAAGGCTTGGTCGCATACCTGAGGCTGAATTTCATCACAGATTCACCACATTGATTTAGCAAAGGATGTACATTAGTAGCTGATAATTTATGATGACCCGCTCTGCCTTTGGAGCTTCAAGAATAAGTTTCAGGGGTGAAATTAGAATTTCTAACTAAAGTTAGACTGAAGTTCAATTAAATGAAATTAGAAGCAAATGGCATGTGTGCGACAAAGGTGATTTCTGACTGTCTCTTTGCAATGGTTTTCCCGGAGATTTACTCAAATCCATTCATAAGCTCTGTGTCATTTTGATAAAACAAATGTTACACTTCATCGGAGTTGTTAGGAAGTTTTATAGCTTCGAACATAGCAGAAGGAAGTCATTCAGTCCATTGTGTTTAAGAAGGAACTGCAGATGCTGGAAAACCAAAGGTAGACAAAAGTGCTGGAGAAACTCAGCGGGTGCAGCAGCATCTATGGAACAAAGGAAATAGGCGACGTTTCGGGCCGAAACCCTTCTTCAGACTGACCCTTCTTCAGTCCATTGTTCATGTTGCGGACTACAGAGGTTAGGGTTGGGGATATGCAGAATGATCCCACAAATGAGTAGGTTAACCTACGATGAGCGTTTGTCGGCACTGAGATCTGTACACGCTGGAGTTTAGAAGAATGAGGGGGGGACCTCATTGAAACGTACAGAATAGTGAAAGGCTTGGATAGAGTGGATGTGGGGAGGATGTTTCCGCTAGTGGGAGAGTCTAGGACTAGAGGTCGCAGCCTCAGAATTAAAGGACTTTCTTTTAGGAAGGAGATGAGGAGAAATTTCTTTAGTCAGAGGGTGGTGAATCTGTGGAATTCTTTGCCTCAGACGGCTGTGGAGGCCCAGTCAGTGGATATATTTAAAGGCAGAGATAGATAAGATTCTTGATTAGTACGGGTGTCAGGGGTTATGGGGATAAGGAGGAGTACAGACCAAACTTTGTTGTCTTCCACCAGAGTGAAGAATGCTGTGGTGGATGTTTGTGTTTTATTGTGTATTATGTGTTATTTTTAAGTGTTTCGCTGCTGGCAAATCCATTTCACTGCACCTTCGGTTGCATGTGAGGAATA
Organism: Leucoraja erinaceus; assembly: GCF_028641065.1. NCBI lineage: Eukaryota > Metazoa > Chordata > Chondrichthyes > Rajiformes > Rajidae > Leucoraja > Leucoraja erinaceus. Next base: position 4,799,294 of record NC_073393.1, read on the forward strand.
AAATTGACTTTGACTTTGGATAAGGCAGAAGAATGGGGTTAGGAAGGAGAGATAGATCAGCCATGATTGAGTGGTAGAGTAGACTTGATGGGCCGAATGGCCTAATTCTACTCCTCTCACCTATGACCGATGACAGTGGATATTGCCTTGCACGATCTGGTGCGTGGAATATTAGATCACGTGCTGTAAGAAGCAGTAAAGGCTGCTCCTTGATTACTTTACCTGAAACATCATGTTTTTTTCATTCTTAAATAGTTATTGCAAAAAAACCCCTAAAGATTTATTTATAATTAATTACAAACAAATTTATGAAATGAGATTCAATAATTTAATCGTATAATCTTGATAGCCCCAAAATTGAATGTATTATTTAATTAAGACTAAGTGCTGGAGTAACTCAGCGGGACAGGCAGCATCTCTGGAGAATAAGGATGGCTGACATTTCGGGTCAGGACCCTTCTTCAGACTGAATGTAGAGGGGAGGGTACTTGGAGGTAAGAAAAGACAAAAATCCTGTCTGACCCGCTGAGTTATGCCCCTGTCCCACTTAGGAAACCTGAACGGAAACCTCTGGAGACTTTGCGCCCCACCCAAGGTTTCCGTGCAGTTCTCGGAGGTTGCAGGTGGTTGCCAGAGGTTGCAGGTAGTGGAAGCAGGTAGGGAGACTGACAAAAACCTCCAGGAACCTCCGGGAACCGCACGGAAACCTTGGGTGGGGCGCAAAGTCTCCAGAGTTTTCCGTTCAGGTTTCCTAAGTGGGACAGGGGCATTAGTTTAGTTTGCTTTAGTTTTGAGACACAGCGTGAAAACAGGCCCTTCGGCCCACCGGGTCCGCGCCTGCCAGCGATCACCGCGTACACTAGCACCATCCTACACACCAGGGACAATTGACAATACACCGGAGCCTATTAATCTACAAACATTGCACATCTTTGGAGTGCGGGAGAAAGCCGGGGAAAACCCCAGGCGGTCACAGGGAGAACGTGCAAACTCCGCACAGGCAGCACCCGTGGTCGGGATCGAAGGCGGGTCCCCGGCGCTGTAAGGCTGCAACTCTACCGCTGCGCCTGCGTACAGCCCCTCCCTATTTAGAGTTGATCTTTGTTTTGTTTTTTTGGAAAATGACTATTTAAAAAACGGTCCCAGAAATATAACAAGCAACGTGGCCCGTTGCTGTGAGACAGCATAATCGTTTTCTGGAGTTAAAATAGCAAAAGTTTCCAACGTGTATTAATTAGGGAGATTAGCAGTGATGCCATGGTATCTGAGACGCCTGGCACCAAACGCACTAAGATTCCCGAGATGAGAGTGTATATCTACTGGGCAATCTGCACTCAACGTATTCATGAGCTGCCAGATACTAATAGTACCAGCAGCTGTCTGATCACTCAACAAGTAAAATAGAGATTTAATAAGCAATTTGTGGTCCCTCGGTGAAGAAGGTATGTTGCGTTTTGGATGTTAGCAGCAGCAGAAGCCACATAGTTTCAAACCGAAGATCTCGGCTGTGTTTATGTGTCTCTGTGGAGTTTGCATGCTCTCCCTGCGCTCCGGTTTCCTCCCAAATCCCAAAGACGTGAGGCTGATTGGCTTCTGTACCTTGTCCCGGGTGTGGATGGGTAAAGGGGGATAACATGGAACTAGTGTGGACGGGGGGGTCGCTGGTCGGCATGGACTCGACGGGCCGAAGGGCCTGTTTCCTTGCGGGATCTTTCAGTTCAATTCAAAAACACTTCCTTCATCACCAGTCTTCGCGAAAGAAATTGTATGTTTTGATTTATAGCAAGCTATTGCTTAGCGACAACATGCAAAACACACTGACGATGGGTTATGGATTTTTGTACTACTGTATTTTAGATTTTCCATTATTTATCCCAAACATGCAGTTCCATTTGACCGCTGCCTCCTGGTTGATTAATTCTTTCATCCATCACCTCACATTGTGTGATCCAGCCTTATACTTTTTTATAGACAACAGACAATAGACAATAGGAGCAGGAGTAGGCCATTCGGCCCTTCGAGCCAGCACCGCCATTCAATGTGATCATGGCTGATCATCCACTATCAATACCCCGTTCCTGCCTTCTCCCCATATCCCCTGACTCCACTATCTTTAAGAGCCCTATCCAGCTCTCTCTTGAAAGTATCCAGAGAACCTGCCTCCGCCGCCCTCTGAGGCAGGGAATTCCACAGACTCACAACTCACTGTGTGAAAAAGTGTTTCCTCGTCTCCGTTCCAAATGGTTTACCCCTTATTCCTAAACTGTGGCCCCTGGTTCTGGACTCTCTCAACATCGGGAACATGTTCCCTGCCTCTAGCGTGTCCAAACCCTTAATTATCTTATATGTTTCAATAATATAAGATTCCAGCTCATCATTGCCTGTAGAAGGGTCCCGACCCGAAACGTCACCTAACCATGTTCTCCAGAGATGTTGCCTGACCCGCTGACTTGCTCCAGCACTTTGTGTCCTTTCCTCAAATGCTACTGTTGATGGCATCAGGTCTGGCCAGTATTTTGACACATCTTACAGGTGGCGCAGTGGGTAGAGCCGCTGCTTCACAGCGCCTGAGGCTCGGGTTCGATCCTGACCTCGGGTGCCGTCTGTATGTGGAGTTTGCACGTTCTCCCTGTAACTGCGTGTGTTTCCACCGGGTGCTCCGGTTTCCTCCCACATCCCAAAGACGTGCGGGTGTGAAGGTTAATGGCGGCGCTGGTGAACGGCTGCGGCTCGCCTGCAGTCCGTTTGTTTTTTATCGTCTTGTTTAGTTGAGTTTTTGTTTTTTAGGTTTGTGTTATGTGTGGGGGGAGGGGGGTGGGGGGTTGAAACAGGACTTTCTGTCTCTCCCTTCCGGGGAATGCCACTTTATTGTCGTATCCCCTTCTCTGCCTCCGTCTGCGCTGAGGCCTAATGGCGAAGCTGGCGACCTCGAGGCTCTGGAGGCCGAGCCTGTCAGGACTCGCCCTGGGCTCGCTCCCGTGTGGGCGGCCTGGCGCGGGGCTGAGACGCTCCCGTGAGGGCGGCCTGGCGCGAGGGTGGAATGGCGCTCCCGTGAGGGCGACCCGGCGCGGGGCTGGAACTCCCGTGAGGGCGGCCTGGCGCGGGGCTGAGACGCTCCCGTGAGGGCGGCCTGGCTCGAGGGTGGAATGGCGCTCATGTGAGGGCGACCCGGCTCGGGGCTGGAACGGCGCTCCGGTGGCTGAGACGGCGTTCTGGCGGTGGCGGCGGCCTGAGTCCGGGGTTCGGCCGCGGGCCAGTGGACGACATCGTCAACAGCTGCGTCCGCTGGACTGGAGGGCGGCAGCTTCGACCACCCCCGGGCCGCGGTGTTTGAACCGGCCCGTTCGCGGAGCTCGGTGAGCCGCGGGACTGACTTACCATCGCCCGGTGGGGTATCGCCTCAGCGCAGAGGGAGAGAAGGAGGGAAGAGACGGCAGCCCTAAGGTTTTTGCCTCCATCACAGTGAGGAGGTGCTTGGTGGACTCACTGTGGTGGATGTTAATTTGTGTTTACTGTCTGTTCTGTTGTTTATTATTGTATGTATGGCTGCAGGTAACGACAAATAATCTAATCTAATCTAATCTAATCTAATCTAATGGGCTGTGTACATTGCCCCTAGTGTGCAGGGAGTGGATACGAAAGCAACGTTTCTTCCAGATGCTCTGGTTTCTTTGAGCCTCTCAGGTTTGCAGAATGATACAGTGTGGAAACAGGCCCTTCGGCCCAACATGCCCACGCCGGCCAATATGTCCCAGCTACACTAGTCCCACCTGCCTGCGCTTGGTCCATATCCCTCGAAACCATGTCTAGCTGTTTCTTTAACGTTGGGATAGTCTCAGCCTCAACTACCTCCTCTGGCAGCTTGTTCCATACACCCACCACCCTTTGTGTGAAAAAGTTATCCCTCAGATTCCTATTAAATCTTTTCCCCTTCACCTTAAAACGATGTCCTCTGGACCATGAAGAATTACCCCTAATGTGTGCAGATTGGTGGAGAAAGTAGGATAACATGTAAACGGGTGGTCGATGGTCAGCGTGGACACGATGGGCCGAAGGGCCTGTCTCCACACTGTATCATCGTTTAAACAAACTTGGTCACTGAAGGAACACACGGTTGCTTCGAGAAATCTTGAAGCATCTCCATCGGGGTGGAATATTTATAGCCCACATGAAAGCCACATTTACCTCCTGATTAAATCATTGTCTTGCTAAATGCGCCTTTTGAAAATGCTTTTTTTTATGGAACATCTGTATCTAGAACTGATTGATTGAATGGAAACATTTCCATGTGTCTTGATCAAAAAAAGCTTTGCGATTGTTGATGTTAAACATATCTGCTTACTGCAATTTCCAGATTTTTTAATTGGTTTCCCTGGCAACTATTGTAGATCAATGGTATGTCTAAACAGCTGCTATCATTCGACTTAAAATGTACTAATTGTTTCTGTCAAATGATGTGATGCAGTCTACAACATGCTGGTATTTGCTTCGCAGCTGCTGTTATTTCTAATTAAAGTGCCCGGTGCCTGAAACTACACGAGTCTCCGCAAGTGAAGTTTCCACAACTTGATCTTATCAAATGCGATTAATACATTTATAATTCATAAATGCCTTTATAAATCAGAACATTGAGTATAGGAGTTGGGATGTAATGTTAAAATTGTACGAGGGCATTGGTGAGGCCAATTCTGGAGTATGGTGTACAATTCTGGTCGCCAAATTATAGGAAAGATGTCAACAAAATAGGGAGAATACAGAGGAGATTTACTAGAATGTTGCCTGGGTTTCAGCACCTAAGTTACAGAGAAAGGTTGAACAAGATAGGTCTTTATTCTTTGGGGCGCAGAAGGTTAAGGGGGGACTTGATAGAGATCTTTAAAATGATGAGAGGGATAGACAGAGTTGACGTGGATAAGCTTTTTCCATTGAGAGTAGGGAAGATTCAAACAAGAGGACATGATTTGAGAATTAAGGGACAAAAGTTTAGGGGTAACATGAGGGGGAACTTCTTTACTCAGAGAGTGGTAGCTGTGTGGAATGAGCTCCCAGTGGAAGTGGTGGAGGCAGGTTTGATTTTTATCATTTAAAAATAAATTGGATAGGTATATGGACGGGAAAGGAATGGAGGGTTATGGTCTGAGTGCAGGTAGATGGGACTAGGTGAGAGTAAGTGTTCGGCACGTACTAGAAGGGCCGAAATGGCCTGTTTCCCTGCTGTAATTGTTATACGGTTATATGATTAATCTCCGATTCAAACTTTGTCCTTTTTATTTGAGATACAACGCGGAAACTGTCCCTTCGGCCCACCGAGTCCGTGCCGACCAGCGATCACCCCGCGCACTCGTCCTATCTTACACGCTAGAGACAATTTACAGAAGCCAATTAACCTACTAACCTGCACGTCTCTGGGGTGTGGGAGGAAACCGGAGCAGCCGGAGAAAACCCACACGGTCACGGGGAGAACGGACAAACTCCGCGCAGACAGCACCTGTCGTCAGGATCGAACCCTGGTCTCTGGAGCTGTAAGGCAGCAACTCTACCGCTGCGCCACCGTGCTGCCCAGATTGCATTCAGGCTTTTTGTGCGTATACAGTATAGAATGTAGCGCAGAAATATGAATTCAGTAAATATGTACAGTACTTTCATGACCCACTTTGGTCGAAAATACATCACAAATATGCTGACATCCAGACATTCAGTTCATGCATGTTCAGCTTGGGAATGAAATGGAATCGAGAGTGAGTGGGAGAGAGCCACAGATGCCGGTTTACACCGAGGATAGACACAAAATGCTGGAGTAACTCAACGAGACAGGCAGCATCTCTGGAGAGAGGGAATGGGTGATGTTTCGGGTCGAGACCCTTCTTCAGAATCAGTCGTCAGTTTTACGAAGGGTCTCGACCCAAAAAGTCACCTATTCCTTCTCTCCAGAGATGCTGCCTGTCCCGCTGAGTTACTCCGGCATTTTGTGTCGTATCTTCAGAACAGAGAGAGCGACCTATTCTTATCGAGGTGTTAATTCATCTTCAGTAATTGACAGCGTCATGTGTCCTTTTTAAAAAAAAAAATTAAATTGTAAATTGTAAATCTTTATTGTCATTTCCTGAGTATTCGCATACCCAGAGGAAACAAAAAAACGTTGCTCAAATAATCTTTCTATTGATTATTCGTCGACAAGTTCCGCGTTTATGCCTCGCAGCTGACCTTCACAGTCCCGTCACATATTGCGCCACACGGTATGGGTGGCACGATGGCGCGGTGATAGAGTTGCTGGCTTGCAACGTCACGCAGCGCTGGGGAACCCGGGTTGAACCCTGACTACGGGTGCAGTTTGTACCTACGATCCCCACCGCGACCCGCGTGGGTTTTCTCCGAGATCTTCGGTTTCCTCCCTTGGTTTACTTGGTCCTCCAAAATATTCCAAATGGAATTTAAACTGGAGGTGGTGGAGGGAGGACTTAAGGCAGAAAGGGTTTTGGGGAAAAAAGAACTGCCTTAAATTTGGTTGCATCTGGTTGGGTAACTATGGTAGGGTGAAGATTATTCCATGCTTTAAGAAGAACGAATTGCTGTACACATCTGTCTTGGTAGCTGGAATCTCAAATTGGAACAAATGCCCTCGTCTGCTAATTGGTTTGGGTTTGGTGTAGGTTTTGTGACGTCACATGCTCCGAGGATGGAACCCGGGCCTCTGGGGCGCTACCGCTGCGCCACCGTGCCGCGCCCCGAGATCTGATTGCGTTTCGGATTAACCGAATCTGTCTTCGGCAAAAAAAAGTGGCTCACGAGAGGTTAAGTCACAAAACGGCAGCTGTGGAGTTGGTGGTAATGTGCTGGCATGCGGGGAGAATTGGCCAACAGCCAGGAAAAAGTGAGCAGGAGTGTGCAGATCGTTTTCAGGTGTCAACCTGTGAGCGAGGGGTTGGGGGGGGGGGGGGTGGGGGTGGACGGGGGGGTCCCGCAAGGATCAGACTGCGGCCACAACCGCTTACTGTATGTGTTGTTGACATAGAGAATGTTCAGTAGCCAAAGATGCCGCCGACACACAAATAAATGGGAAGTTGAGTTGCAAGGAGCGTGCGGGGAGTTACTAATGGATCAGGTCATGTACCCCGTCTGCACCTCATGTTCCACTTGTGCAGCAACGGTGTGCAAACACTGAATTCGCCAACTTTAGGTAACTTCTACAACCCCCCCTCATTTTCTTTGAGAGGTTCTTTTTTCTGTAGCAGAAGTCAGAAAATCTCTGAGCCAAAATTGCTTCAAGAGTCAGTACAGGGAGTCTGTTAAAAGCGTGAACGTATCTGTTACTCAGCAATCATCCTACAGTTAATTAATTCACCATAGTAGGAAGCTCATAGACGTGTGTGTGTATACATACGCACTCACACACACACACACACACACACACACACACACACACACACACACACACACACACACTCACACACACACTCACACCCACACACACACACACACACATACGCACACACGCACACACACACATACACACACACACACACACACACACACACACACACACACACACACACACACACACACACACACACACACACACACACACACACACACACACACACACACACACACACACACACACACACACACACACACACACACACACACACACACACACACACACACACACACACACACACACACACACACACACACACACACACACACACACAACCACACACACACACACACACACAACCACACACAAACAACACACACACACACACACACACACACACACACACACACACACACACACACACACACACACACACACACACACACACACACACACACACACACACACACACACACACACACATAGACACACACACACACATATATATATATGCGTGTACACATATATATGTGTGTGCATGCATATATATATATATGTGTGTGTGTGTGTGCTACGAATATACACACACACTCACACGCATCTATATAGAGACATACACACTCTATGTATGCGACAGGTAATATTTTGAAGAGAGATGCAAGTCATGTTTTATAATTTTTTATACATATGAATATATATATATATATATAACATGATTTACATCTTTCCAAAATATACCCTAATGCATAATACATAGATACATAGAAACATATACACTAGGTGCAGGAGTAGGCCATTCGGCCCTTCGAGCCAGCACCGCCATTCAATGTGATCATGGCTGATCATCCACAATCAGTACCCCGTTCCTGCCCTCTCCCCACACCCCTTGATTCTGTTAACCCCAAGACCTCTATCTAACTCAGTGTGAAGAAGGGCTTTGGCCCGAAACGTCGCCTATTTCCTTCGCTCCATAGATGCTGCTGCACCCGCTGAGTTTCTCCAGCAATTTTGTCCACCTTCGATTTTCCAACATCTGCAGTTCCTTCTTAAACACTCTATCAAACTGTCTTTTGCATGGATCCGGTGAATCGGCCTCCACTGCCTTCTGAGGCAGAGAATCCCACAGTCAGATAGATGGGAGAAAGTTTACACCATGCAGGACGTGGGGTGATGAGTTACTAGGCGTCTTTCTTTGGGCATTGGTTAAGGGGTAAACATTGGCCACAAAATGTCATCAAAGAGGACCCTTCTGCTCTCAAAACATTGCCTTTGAATCAAGTACCTCCTGTTTAGGCACGGGACATTGTTTAACAGGTTGTTCTTTTCAAAGGTGCCTTAGCTGTGGATTTTAACGCTGGCAGGAATTGTTCATGTTGAATTTATGAAAACTCAGTTTATATTATAGAGCTCCAAAGGAATCCTTTATATACAAAAGTGCAGCTGGGTACAGCTGCTGCCTCGCAGCCCCGGTGACCCGGGTTCCATCCTGACCTTGGCCGCTGTCTGTGTGGAGTTTGCACGTTCTCCCCGTGACCGCGCGGGTTTCCTCCCGCAGCCCGGATCTGCAGGTTAATTGGCTTCTGAAAAACTGTCCCTAATGTGTAGGGAGTGGCTGAGAAAGTGGGATAACATAGAATCAGCGTGAATGTGGTGATCGAGGGTCAGCATGCACTCGGTGGGCCGAAGGGCCTGTATCTCTGCACTAAACTGATGTGTAAGAATTGATACCTTGTTAGAATTCAAAGCCAAATTCTAAGGTTGTGTTTTGTCTCCCCAAAGCCATGTACTGTACATTCTCTAACTGAAATATTTATCTGCTTTCTCTTTAGAAGATTCAAAAGGCAGCTGTTTTCACCACTGCATATGGCTAAGGTTTAGCACTCAAATAAATCTTTATATAAGAACGCTTATTCTCTCACTCTTCACCTTGTGTGACAATTTGAAATTGATGACATTTTGTTTTATCCTCTGCTCTGAGAAAATAGTTTTCCTTTCCAAATCCTCGCCATTTCAAAACTTTCTCTTGCATTTCTTTCTTGCATTTTCTGCTGTGGTGAAGTAGATCTCAAGTCTTCGAGGGTTGCATGGTGGTGCAGCGGTAGAGTTGCTGCCTTTAAGGCCCTGTCCCACTTTCCCGAGTTACTCCCAAACTCTCCTGAGATTTCCCCTTGATTCGAACTCGGAGAATTACGGTAATGGCCGTTGGTAGGTACTCGGGGCTATTTTTTTAACTCGTGGACATTTTTCAACATTGAAAAAACATCCCGACTTACCTGATGCCCTGAGTTCCTACGGCTGGCATTACGAGCCGCTACGAAACATCTACGGCCTCCTACGGACTCGCTACCGACATTCCCCGAGTTCGAATCAAGGGGAAAACTCGGGAGAGTTCAGAGTAACTCAGGAAAGTGGGACAGGGCCTTTACAGCACCAAAGACCCGGGTTCGATCCTGACCAGGAGTGTTTGTCTGTTTGTACGGAGTTTGTACGTTCTCCCCATGACCTGCTTGGGTTTTCTCCGGGTGCTCCGGTTTCCTCCCACACTCCAAAGATGCGCCGGTTTGTAGGTTAATCGGCTTGGTGTATGTGTAAATTGTCCGGGGTGCGTGTTAGATAGTGTTAATGTGCGGGGTGATCGATGGTCAGAGCGGACTCGATGGGCCGAATGGTCTGTTTCCACGCCGCAACGGTCTAAAATCTAAGGTCTAAAGAACCTGTCCCACATGGCGACTTTTTTCGGCGACTGCCGGCATCATTGACCGACATATCAGGTCATCGAAAATGTCGCGGCGTGACACGGCGTATTGACGCGTGGCGTTTCCTCAAGTGTCGCAACGTTTTTTTTGTCGCCGCTGGGTTTTGAAATGTTCAAATGTTCGCCGAAAAAATTGCAAAGTGGGACAGGCCCTTCAAGTTAATGGAATAGGAGTAGAGTAGAAGCACAAGGAACTGCAGATGCAGGAATCTCGGGCAAAGCACAAAGTGCTGGAGGAACTCAGTGGGTCAGGCAGCTTGTGTGGAGGATATGGATGTTACGAGTTCGGACTCTTCTGGTGTTCAGTCAGACGGTGGCTGAATAATTCCTTCCCTCTGGATCATCCAACACCTTTAGTTTGCAAAACGAATCAAATGCTGATCTAAAATTAGCAATGGATCCTGCATTACCACCGTGCCCGCGCCGACCAGCGACCCCCGCGCACTAACACTATCCTACACACTGTAGGGATAATTTTACACATACACCAAGCCAATTCACCTACAAACCTGCACGTCTTTGGAGTGTGGGAGGAAACCGAAGATCTCGGAGAAAACCCACGCAGGTCACGGGGAGAACGTACAAACTCCGTACAGACAGCGCCCGTGGTCAGGATTGAACCCGTGTCCCTGGCGCTGTGAGGCAGCAATTCTACCGCTGCGCCACCGTGCCGCACTTATCCAGACTTTAAAGGTGAACTAAATATTTGAGATGACAAAACATGATGGGCCGGTACTCCTGTAATTGGAGAAGATATTCCCAGCTGGAAAAACCTCTGCGGGTGTGAACATGTTGTACAAAATATTCTCATTTTGGGCTATGTTAAGTAACTTTGAAAATTATGATTTGATGATCTAATCAAAGCAACAGTTCGTATGGTCGACTAACATGTTGAATTCAAACTGTCTATACAGCTGCCATTGATCAGATACTTCACTTCTATTTTACATGGAGGTTGCCTCAAGCATCAGAAATGTCATTTTCATTTGAAGAACGAAGACTTCTTCATGGCATGTTAAATAATTGCATTCAGTCTAAAACTTAGGGCGTGATATGTTCAGTGAGGAGTTATCTACACTTACTGAAGGGCCTGGATCAACTACAGAAGTGTCACTGGGAATGGTAGATGGAATCTAACTCTGCCATATATGTATTTGTGTGTGTGTGTGTGTGTGTGTGTGTGTGTGTGTGTGTGTGTGTGTGTGTGTGTGTGTGTGTGTGTGTGTGTGTGTGTGTGTGTGTGTGTGTATATGCAATATGTGTGCGTGCGTATGTGTGCGCGTGTGTGTGTGTGCATATGTGTGCGTGTATGTGCGTATATATGTGTGCGTGTATGTGCGTATATATGTGTGTGTGTGTGTGTGTGTGCGTGTGTGCGTGTATATATATGTGTGTGTGTGTGCGTATGTGTGTGTGCGTGTGTATATATATATGTGTGTGAGTGCGTATGTGTGTGCGCGTATATGTGTGTGGGTGTGCGCGTATATATATGTGTGTGTGTGCGTGTGTGTGTGCGTGCATGCGTGTGCGTGTGTGTGCGTGTGTGTGCGTGTGTGTGTGGGTGGTGTATGTGTGTGCGTGTGAGTGTGCGTTTGTGCATTCGTGAGTGTGTGTGCATGCATGTGTGTGTGTGCATGTGTTTGCGTGCATGTGTGTGTGTGTGTATGTGCCTGTGTTTTAATGTATATGTTTATGTTTATACATGAAATGTCACCGATTCCTTAGCTCCATCGATACTGCCTCACCCGCTGAGTTTCTCCAGCATTTTTTGTCTACCTTCGATATTCCCAGCATCTGCAGTTCTTTCTTAAATAACACATTTCGCGGGTACGGTATCTAATACGTTTCACATCGCACTCCCTGAATATGTTGGCAAATCACATGGGATATAGCAACACATGGCCATGGAGCTAAATTAGAGCAGGAATACGTGGGGAAGGGGAGATCTGGACAGGGGCAAGGTTTTTGTGTGTATCGTTAATTATCTGCCGTATTTGAATCAAGATCATTTTAACTAGCAATTACTCTTTGCGGTATTAACATATGTGAGTTTAATGGATCAAAAAATCCATTAGATCAGGGAACAAAGGAGGAACATACATTAAACATTTATGAATTAATATCACACAAGTTGCCCTTTCTAGGTTTTTAACGAGCTGGGCGCGTGGCCTTTCGGAAACATAATCATTTAATATATTTGCAGTTCATGATAAGGTAATATTCATCGTCTGGCACTGGTTGATTTTAAGACAGAGAGGTTGAAGAAGGGTCTCGACCCGAAATGTAACCCATTCCTTCTCTCCAGAGATGCTGCTGCCTGTCCCGCTGAGTAACTCCAGCTTTGTGTGTCTATGAGTGGAAACTGGGTGCCTGGCACTTAATTGACCGCATTGTGTGAAAGGTACAGCATGGAACAGGCCCTTCAGCCCACTGAGTCCACACCGACCCTTGGTTCTTGGTTGTCTTGGTTGTCTTGGTCCTCCAAAATATTCCAAATGGAATTTAAACTGGAGGTGGTGGAGGGAGGACTTAAAGCCAGAAAGGGTTTTTGGGAAGAAAGAGCTACCTTATCTTACCTTAGAAAGAGCATCAGGTTGGGTAACTATGGTAGGGTGAAGATTATTCCATGCTTTAATTGTGCGGGGGGAGAACGGATTTCTTCTTCTTCTCACTGGCTCTATATTTGTATCAGCTCGAAACACACTTGAGGGCAATCTGCAGGGCCAATTAACTGAGAAACCAGCACATCTTGGGAAACTTGAGAACTCGGAAACCTACTTGGTCATAGGGAGAGCATGCAAGGTTCACATACACACAGCGCCCGAGGTTAGGGTCGAACCTGGGTCTCTAACGGTGTGAGGCAGCACCCCTACCTCCAGCGACATGGTGCCGCCCTGAGACCAGTCTCAACCCCTGGAGCTTGTGGGACCAAATCCCATCTTTATTTCCTTCAAACCTTCATCATACTTTGGTGCTACAAGATTCTCGGTGTCTGAAATTAAACATAAAGATGAAGAATCACTTCAATGCCTTGCCCAACATTTAAATTAACATTAGAATATAGAGAGCAAAAAAAATTATTGTTTCTTTCGCTGGTGGACAGATGATTATTTTTTTCTGATCCAAGAGACTTTTTTTTAAACTAATTCTGCTTATAGCAAGAAAGATGCAATTTTAAGTAGCGTTGCAGCGTTTAGTTTTTGCTGACTTCTGGCTAAAATCAGATGAAAAGAATCTGATTGATTTTTCCTTGTTTGATATTCTAACTGAGTCCAGCTGGAGAAAAGGCTGATAGGCGAACATGATTATAGTGTTCAACCCAAGAAAAGAAATGCCAGGCAGGAAGGAACTGCAGATGCTGGTTTGCACCGAAGATAGACACAAAGTACTGGAGTAACTCAGCGGGACAGGCAGCATCTCTGGAGAGAAGGGAATAGGTGACGTTTCGGGTCGAGACCTATCTTCAGACCCTGGTCTCGACCCAAAACGTCACCTATTCCAAATAAAAGCTCGGTGTAAGACCCCTGGTAATCTTTGATTGTCCTTCTAGAATGGTGACTTGAGTAAAAGAATATAGACACAAAATGCCGGAGTAACTCAGCGTGCCAGCGGGCAGCATCTCTGGAGAGAAGGAATAGGTGACTTTTCCGGTCGAGTCCCTTCTTCAGACTTAGTTGACTTTAGTAAATGTGTGTTTCGATAAATTGTGCTGCTTTTCAGAAGTTATTAAGGCAAATGTCACCCATCCCCCAATCAATTCCCCCCTCCCCCTTCCTCTTGCCTCTCCTGTATCCACCAAACACCTGCCAGGATTTGTCCCGCACATATCTCTTCAAGATTCAAGATTCAAGTGAGTTTATTGTCATGTGTCCCAGATAGGACAATGAAATTCTTGCTTTGCTTCAGCACAACAGAACATAGTAGGCATGAATACAGAACAGATCAGTGTGTCCATATACCAATGAATATATATATATATATATATATACACACACACACACACACATAAATAAATAAACAAATAAAGTGCAATGGGCTATTAATGTTCAGAGTTTTATTTCAGTTGAGTTTAATAGTCTGATGGCTGTGGGGAAGTAGCTATTTCTGAACCTGGATGTTGCAGATTTCAGGCTCCTGTACCTTCTACCTGAAGGCAGCGGAGAGGTGAGTGCGTGGCCAGGATGGTGTGGGTCCTTGATGATGCTGCCAGCCTTTTTAAGGCAGCGACTGCGATAGATCCCCTCGATGGTAGGGAGGTCAGAGCCGATGATGGACTGGGCAGTCTTTTTGTAGTCTTTTCCTCTCCTGGGCGCTCAAGTTGCCGAACCAAGCCACGATGCAACCGGTCAGCAAGCTCTCTACTGTGCACCTGTAGAAGTTAGAGAGAGTCCTTCTTGTCCAGCTTTCTTTCCCCCCTAAGTTTGAAGAAGGGTCCTGACCTGAAACGTCGTCTATCCATTCTCTCCACAGATGCTGCCTTGCCTGCTGAGCTACTCCAGCACTTTGTGTTTCGTTCAGGATCCCAGCACCTGCAGTTCTTCCGGGGGCCTCCACAGATTTCACTTTTGTTTTTGCTAGTAGATTTGCACATCTGTCCATCGAGATTTCCCGCAGCTCCATCGCATTGCATCGCATTGCTGACGACCCATCACGCTGTTCATGAAGGTTGCCTGCTTGGATAGTGATAGTGCAATGCATTTCGTTGTCTCTGTACTGTACACTGACAATGACAATTAAAATTGAATCTGAATCTGAATCTGAATCTGCTTGGTGAATTAGACCTGTACAATCCTGACTCCACCCTAACACTTGACACAAGGTACAGGGTGTGATCAAGAGTTTTATGAAGGACCCAAGCTTTCTTCCTGAGATCGCACTGTATCTCTAAAGTAAACTAAACTAAACTAAACTAAACTAATCTACACTGAAATAAACTAAACTAAACTAATCCCTCCATCAGAGACCTATTTTCCACTTTTCCTTACCATAGTCTGCTTTGATCCGTCGTTTTCACACCTTATCCTTGCATATCTCTAGACACCTGATCGAGAAACAGTTTTTTCGTTTCATCTGTGAATGTAAGTACTCAGTTAAAATGACATTAAAGTAAATACTGAATACCCTCTCCCCTGACTCTCAGTCTGAAGAATGGTCTCGACCCAAAACGTCACCCATTCCTTCTCTCCAGAGATGCTGCCTGTCCTGCTGAGTTACCCCAGCATTTTGTGTCTACCTTGGGTGAAAGCCAGCATCTGCAGTTCCTTCCAATTCTCTAGATGCCTTTAGCATAGGCATCTAGGATAATGGTGGAATCATTACGTAAAAATGTGGTGACACACTTTGAGAGGACTAACATTGAAAGATATTGTTGCTGTCGTTCAACAATGAAAAGTGTATGAGACTGAAGGGCCTGTTCCCACGAGCATGCGACCTGCATGCGGCGAGCGCGACCAAACCGGAAGCGGGGGCCGCGCGGAGGTCGAGTGAGTGACGTGAAGTTCGAGCGAAGTCCGCGGGAAGTTCGCGCGTGACGTACGGCGTCAAGATGCTGCGTATGCCCGTCGAGGCGGTGCGTACGGCGTCGAGGCGGCTGCGGGCCGGCAGGCTGTTGCCGTGCGGAATTTTTGAACACGGTCAGTTTTTCGACCAAAGGAGACCCCTCACGACCATGCAGGCGATCCCTGGCGACATGTCGCGGGTGACCTCTCACGACCATAGGAGACCTCTCATGACCCTACCGCCTGTATGTTCGTGAGGGGCCCCCAAAGAGTCGTAGCGTCTTTCTGGTTGCCGCTAAATTTTCAACATGTTGAAAATTTTGCCGACCTATCATGGTTGCCAGCAATCGCCTGTAAAGATCGCGTAAGTGGGACAAGGCCCAATAAATTGCAAAGACCTTCAGCACCGTGTACAAAGCTTTGGACGGTACTCTTTGCCATTTGCTTTCTACTTGCTCCAGTTGCCTCATGTTTATGAGCTGAGGGCAGGTTGAAACAGTGCAGGCTGATCTCACTTGGAACTCAGCCATTCATGACATTGCCCATCTGTTGATGTGTGGAGCTGCCTCGGGTTTTGCTGACAGCATGCAGAAATCATTCCGTTGTTTAGTTCAGAAACAGGCCCTTCGGCCCACAGCGTCCGTGCCGACCAGCGATCCCCGCACACTAACACTGTCCTGTACACACACTGGGGACAATTTCACATTTATACCAGGCCAATTAACCTACAAACCGCTACGTCTTTGGAGTGTGGGAGGAAAAACAGAAGATCTCGGAGAAAACCCACGCAGGTCACGGGGAGAACACACTGTCTCCATACAAGCAGCACCCGTAGTTGGGATTGAACCCGGGTCTCTGGCGCCCTAACGGGCCTGTCCCACTCAGCGATTTTTTGGGTGACTGGCGCAAAATTTTAAACATGTTGAAAAATGTTCATCGACAGTGGCGACAATTTTTGCTGCCGTAGGCTGTCGTGGGCTGAATTCCATTAAAACTAGTCTCTGGCAGTCGCCTAAAGAGTCGCTTAAGTGGGACAGACCTTCAAGGCGGCAACTCTACCGCTGTGCCACCGTGCCGCCCAATGCGTGTACTCCCATATCTTTTATCGCCTCCAGTTCTCGACCTCCACCACCCCTTAATTTCAGTCTGAAGAAGGGTCTCGACCAGAAACGTCACTCACCCTTGTTCTCCAGAGATGCTGCCTGACCCGCTGAGTCACCAGCATGTGGTATAAACCAGCATCTATAGGTCTTCGTTTCTACTGCTTATTGTGACTGCTGCCTGCATTAGAGAGCATGGACACACATCCTGGCCCCTGTATCCATTCTTAGGGGGGAGGTGTGGTGGGAGGTGTGGTGGTGGGGGGGGGGTGGGGGGGTGGAAGCGGGGTGCTATACAATTTAGCCCCTGAGGTATTTTCAGGTACAGCAGTTGGTGAGTTTATTTTATAGTTTAGGTACAGCACTCATTACGGAACATCAAGCATGGATGATGGAAAGCAGAACAAGTTTACTGATACACATGGTTGACATTTTCATCGTGTAGTTTTTAAAGAGCACTCTCTTCAATCTCTGCTGTGCATCTATTAAAGGGAAAAAGTTAAAGGAGACCTTCAAAAATGGCGAAGGTTTAGTTCAGTTTAGCTTAGAGATATAGAGTGGAAACAGGCTCTTGGGCCCACTGACCATCGAGTCCGCTCCGACCATCAATCGCCCATTCAAACACACTCGGGACAAATTACAGAAGTCAATAAACCTTTTGGAGTGTGGGAGGAAACCGGAGCACCCGGAGGAAAGCCACACAGTCACAGGGGAGAACGTACAAACTCTGTACAGACAGCACCCGTCGTCAGGATCGAACCTGCGCCTCTGGCGCTGTGAGGCAGCGACTCTACCGCTGCGCCACCGTGCCGCCCTTGACATATGGAGGAGCTTATCTTCTTTTTGATCTTCTGAATATGGGTTTGATCGGTTTCCCTCACACACACTTTGGATTGGGACCAACATCTCTTCAAATTAGCTTTACGATTACATATGTGTAGGAAGGAACTGCAGATGCTGGTTTACACCGAAGATAGACACAAAATGCTGGAGTAACTCAGCGGGACAGGCAGCGTCTCTGGAGAGAAGGAATGGGTGACGTTTTGGGTCGAGACCCTTCTTCGGTCTGGGAGTCAGGGGAGAGGGAAACACAGAGATATGGAAGGGTAAGGTGTGAAAATGAAAAATCAAAAGGGAAGAAGTAGTTAATTGTAAAATAGATCATTGTTAGCGAGGGGAAGGGACAATGAAGCATGCAATGCAAAATTTAATCAGGAGGGCAATCAGACTAGTGGGAGAACGAGGATGGGGGAGGGATGGAGAGAGGTGAGGGCTACCCTCATATATCGCTTGAGAATCTTACAACCCAGCGGTATGGATATTGACATCCCTGACTTCAAGTAACCCTTGGTAATTACATAATGACCACATATCAGAAAATTCAGGCTAATATTCTACAAACGATGGAACTTAAGCACTTTACTATGTTGTGGTGGGAATTATATCATTAAATTGTCAGCTTTAAGTGGTTAGATCTGAAATACATCCTTAAACCAATATCTCTAAACTGAACTAAACTAAACTGAACTGAACATGAAGAGAAGATAGAGGCATGGATCCAATGGCCAATGCAGGAATGTACAGCATTTATTTTTTATCCATTTGCCAGGTTCAGTTTTAGAACCAAAGCCGAGTGTGCAGAAACAATGTGTAATAGAAACATAGAAACATAGATATTAGGTGCAGGGGTAGGCCATTCGGCCCTTCGAGCCTGCACCGCCATTCAATATGATCATGGCTGATCATCCAACTCAGTATCCCGTACCTGCCTTCTCTCCATACCCTCTGATCCCCTTAGCCACAAGGGCCACATCTAACTCCCTCTTAAATATAGTCAATGAACTGGCCTCAACTACCCTCTGTGGCAGAGAGTTCCAGAGATTCACCACTCTCTGTGTGAAAAAAGTTAATCTCATCTCAGTTTTAAAGGATTTCCCCCTTATCCTTAAGCTGTGACCCCTTGTCTTGGACTTCCCCAACATCGGGAACAATCTTCCTACATCTAGCCTGTCCAACCCCTTAAGAATTTTGTAAGTTTCTATAAGATCCCCTCTCAATCTCCTAAATTCTAGAGAGTATAAACCAAGTCTATCCAGTCTTTCTTCATAAGACAGTCCTGACATCCCAGGAATCAGTCTGGTGAACCTTCTCTGCACTGCCTCTATGGCAATAATGTCCTTCCTCAGATTTGGAGACCAAATGCTTTCAGCAAAGGACACATTTCTACCATTCTGCCATCTGGTAAGAAAGTACATCAATGAAACTCATTAATTGGCTAGTAGAGTCAAGTCAAGTCAAGTCAAATTTATTCATCACATACACATACTAGATGTGCAGTGAAATGAAAAGTGGCAATGCTCGCTCGCAGACTTTGTGCAAAAAGACAAACAAACAAACAACCAAACAAACTACAAACAAAATGGAACAGAATCACATATTCTTTTCCATATTAAATATTGTGGGCGGAAGGAAAAAGGGAAAAAAACAGCAATTAAAAAAAAAAAGCAGTAGAATACATCATCGTGGAGCTGCTGCCTCACAGCACCAGTGACCTGGGTTTGATTCTGTCGATGTGGAGTTTGCATGTTCCCCCTGTGACCGCGTGGGTTTCCTCCGAGCACTCCTGCTTCTTTCCCCATTGCTCCCCCTCTCTCCATCCCTCCCCCATCCTAGTTCCCCGACCAGTCTGACTGCCCCCTTGATTACATTTTGCATTGTATGCTATGTCCTATAAATAGGGGTCACTTGTCCGTGGACCTTGTATTCACTGGAGTTTAGAAGGATGAGAGGGCATCTTATAGAAACATTTAAAATTATAAAAGGACTGGACAAGCTAGATGCAGGAAAAATGTTCCCAATGTTGGGCGAGTTCAGAACCAGGGGCACACAGTCTTAGAATAAAGGGGAGGTCATTTAAGACTGAGGTGAGAAAAAACTTAACTCAGCGGGACAGGCAACATCTCTGGAGAGAAGGAATGGGTGACGTTTTTGCTCCATATCACCCAACTGAAGAAGGGCCTCAACCTGAAACATCTCCCATTCCTTCTCTCCAGAGATGATATCGGACGCACTAAGGCACTCCAGTTTATTGTGTCTGTCTTCAAATTATATTCTGCAAGTGTTAATGTAGAAGATATCAAATGAATGTTTAGTAGTGGGCGAGTCCAGAACCAGGGGCCACGGTCTTAGAATAAAGGGGAGGCCATTTAAGACTTGAGGTGGGAAAACCCTTTTTCACCCAGAGAGTTGTGAATTTATGGAATTCCCTGCCACAGAGGGCAGTGGAGGCCAAGTCACTGGATGGATTTAAGAGAGAGTTAGATAGAGCTCTGGGGGCTAGTGGAGTCAAGGGATATGGGGAGAAGGCAGGCACGGGTTATTGATAGGGGCCGATCAGCCACGATCACAATGAATGACGGTGCTGGATCGAAGGGCCGAATGGCCTCCTCCTGCACCTATTTTCTATGTTTCTATGAACTTGGAGCAGGGAGGTGCTACAACGCTGAGAATATTCTGCACTCTGTATCCTCTCCTCTGCTCTACCTATTGTTCTTTAGTTTGGACACAAAGTGCTGGAGTAACTCAGCGGGGTCAGGCAGCATCTGTGGAGAAAAGGAATGGGTGACGCTTCGGGTCGAGACCTAGTGTTGCCAACTGTCCCGTGTTAGCCGGGACATCCCGTATTTCGGGCTAAATTGGTTGGTCCCAAACGCGACCGCCCGTGTCCCGTATTTGACTGCTGCTACTCGGGTCGAGGGGACTGTCGTCGGGTCGGAGCCCCGCCTCACCCGTCCCGACGTAGTGCAGCC
This sequence comes from Leucoraja erinaceus, assembly GCF_028641065.1. Taxonomy (NCBI): domain Eukaryota; kingdom Metazoa; phylum Chordata; class Chondrichthyes; order Rajiformes; family Rajidae; genus Leucoraja; species Leucoraja erinaceus. Next base: position 4,819,834 of record NC_073393.1, read on the forward strand.
CATGGAGTGCAGCAGCAGCGCCACGCCTGTGGCCCTGTCGGTCGGCAGCCCGGCCAGCTGTCCGACCTGCGGACCTTCGCTTGCCGCCGACACCACCACAATCACCACCCCTCCTTCCCACGGCCGAACATCGGTTCACGAGTTGGATGGGGCGCCGGACTTTGCGTGCAGCAGGACTCAAAGCCCAGCCAGCAGGCCAGCGGAGGAGTTTTTGCCCGGGCCGTTCCACCAGCCACGGCCGAGTCGGTCAACGAATTGCCTTCGGGAATTTGTCCCTTATCTTGACCGTTTGTCCCTTATTTGGGAGTTGGCAACCCTATCGAGACCCTTCTTCAGACTGGGGCTCGGAAATTGTGGAGGCCATCAAATATGCCAAAGGTGCACAAAAATGCTGGAGAAACTCAACGGGTGCAGCAGCATCTATGGAGCGAAGGAAATAGGCAACGTTTCGTCCCGAAACGTTGCCTATTTCCTTCGCTCCATAGATGCTGCTGCACCCGCTGAGTTTCTCCAGCATTTTTTGTGTACCTTCGATTTTCCAGCATCTACAGTTCCTCCTTAAACACCAAATATACATAGAAACATAGAACATAGAAATTAGGTGCAGGAGTAGGCCATTCGGCCCTTCGAGCCTGCACCGCCATTCAATATGATCATGGCTGATCATCCAACTCAGTATCCCATACCTGCCTTCTCTCCATACCCTCTGATCCCCTTAGCCACAAGGGCCACATCTAACTCCCTCTTAAATATAGCCAATGAACTGTGGCCTCGACTACCCTCTGCGGCAGAGAGTTCCAGAGATTCACCACTCTCTGTGTGAAAAAAGTTCTTCTCATCTCGGTTTTAAAGGATTTCCCCCTTATCCTTAAGCTGTGACCCCTTGTCCTGGACTTCCCCAACATCAGGAACAATCTTCCTGCATCTAGCCTGTCCAACCCCTTAAGAATTTTGTAAGTTTCTATAAGATCCCCTCTCAATCTCCTAAATTCTAGAGAGTATAAACCAAGTCTATCCAGTCTTTCTTCATAAGACAGTCCTGACATCCCAGGAATCAGTCTGGTGAACCTTCTCTGCACTCCCTCTATGGCAATAATGTGCTTCCTCAGATTTGGAGACCAAAACTGCACGCAATACTCCAGGTGTGGTCTCACCAAGACCCTGTACAACTGCAGTAGAACCTCCCTGCTCCTATACTCAAATCCTCTTGCTATGAAAGCCAACATACCATTTGCTTTCTTTACTGCCTGCTGCACCTGCATGCCTACCTTCAATGACTGGTGTACCATGACACCCAGGTCTCGCTGTATCTCCCCCTTTCCCAATCGGCCACCATTTAGATAATAATCTGCTTTCCCGTTTTTGCCACCAAAATGGATAACCTCACATTTATCCACATTATACTGCATCTGCCAAACATTTGCCCCCACTCACCCAGCCTATCCAAGTCACCTTGCAGTCTCCTAGCATCCTCCTCACACCTAACACTGCCCCCCAGCTTAGTGTCATCCGCAAACTTGGAGATATTGCCTTCAATTCCCTCATCCAGATCATTAATATATATTGTAAATAGCTGGGGTCCCAGTACTGAGCCTTGCGGTACCCCCACTAGTCACTGCCTGCCATTGTGAAAAGGACCCGTTTACTCCTACTCTTTGCTTCCTGTTTGCCAGCCAGTTCTCTATCCACATTAATACTGAACCCCCAATGCCATGTGCTTTAAAGGACTCAATGCTGTGTCGAATGTGCTGGGGTAATTTGCAGCGGTAGAAAAGATAGGTGATGGTTTGGGACATGTTCCGGGAGCAGAGAATAGTTCTGAACAGTGGAGCAGATGTAACATATGTGTTGATGCATGACTGCAGCTCATTTTATCACAACCTGCGTGGAAACACTGAGAGGAAACATGCTTTGTGGAAATGACTTGCATTCTCGAGGAGGCTGGTCATAATTCAAATGGTCCAGCAAGTCGTAAAAATGGAAACTGTGGCCGAGTGGAATAAGGATCTTGACCTCAACTCAGGCATTCGACCCGAGTGGGAAAAACCCCAACCTGAAATGAAGGAACTAAATCGTAAAAGTAACAAATGTTGCCGTAAAACTCCTCTCCTCAGGACCACTGTGGCCCTCGGGGGAAGCACTTCACAAGGCCTCTGGGCCTAATCTGGGTCTGTGGAATTCTCTGCCTCAGAGGGCGGTGGAGGCCGGTTCTCTGGATGCTTTCAAGAGAGAGCTAGATAGGGCTCTTAAAGATAGCGGAGTCAGGGGATATGGGGAGAAAGGCAGGAACAGGGTACTGATTGGGGATGATCAGCCATGATCACATTGAATGATGGTGCTGGCTCGAAGGGCGAATGGCCTACTCCTGCACCTATTGTCTATTGTCTATTGTCTATTGTCTATTGTCTAATCTTTTGGTGCAATATTAACCATATAACCATATAACAATTACAGCACGGAAACAGGCCATCTCGACCCTTCTAGTCCGTGCCGAACACATAATCTCCCCTAGTCCCATATACCTGCGCTCAGACCATAACCCTCCATTCCCTTCCATCCATATAACTATCCAATTTATTTTTAAATGATAAAAACGAACCTGCCTCCACCACCTTCACTGGAAGCTCATTCCACACAGCCACCACACTCTGAGTAAAGAAGTTCCCCCTCATGTTACCCCTAAACTTCAGTCCCTTAATTCTCATGTCATGTCCCCTTGTTTGAATCTTCCCTACTCTCAGTGGGAAAAGCTTTTCCACGTCAACTCTGTCTACCCCTCTCATCATTTTAAAAACCTCTATCAAGTCCCCCCTTAACCTTCTGCGCTCCAATATTAACACACAGGGCGGCACGGTGGCGCAGTGGTAGAGAGTCCATGCTGAGGGACGCACTGAAGCTCGGTGCAACCAACATCGAGGCTCGTTGGGGGAGGACCACAGTCTAGGTTCCTTCCGCTGCTGGACATGGGGGGCAGGGTGTGGTGGAGACGTCCCTCAAAAATAAGGGAAGGGATTCCATGCCAGTGGGCCACATGAGTGGCAAGGGTGGGGGATAAATGTGTGTAATTTATGTAAACAGTATTGAATGTGTGTATAGTCTCCGAGAATGTTGGATGGAGTTTTCTAAGGATCATGTATTGTATTGATTTATTTCCCGAATTAAGTATATTGTGAAATTTAAAAAAATGGTAGAGTTGCTGCCTTACAGCGCTCTCAGCACCAGCGACCCGGGTTTGATCCCGACTACGGGTGCTGTCTGTACGGAGTTTGTACGTTCTCCCCGTGACCTGCGTGGGTTTTCTCCGGGACCTCCGCTTCCCTCCCACACCCCAAAGACGCGCAGGTTTGTAGGTTTATTGGCTTGGTGTAAATGTACGTTGTCCCTAGTGTGTGTGGGATAGTATTAGTGTACGGGGAGCGGGCGCGGTGGGCCGAATGGCCTGTTCCCGCGGTGCATCTCAAAACTAAACTTTGGCCGCAAGTTAATATTTTTGACGCAAAGTGTAATCGGGGAAGTTGCTGATGAACCCACTGATGACGTTCACACAGCAATGAGATCCATTAATTATCACGTTTACATACATGATTGCCTATTGAAAGAGGCAGGGACACAGGAGTCAAAGTCAGACTGTCGACTTTATTTGTCACGTATACATACCAGATGTACAGTGACATGCAAGTGGCAATGCCTGCGGGATTGTGCAGAACAACTGAACAAAACAGTACAGAACCAGTTTACATTACATTTTAGCTTGCCTAACCGTAGCAGCTGGAACAGTCCGTTGCTGGGGGGGGGGTAGGGGTCCTTCATGATCTTGCTGGCTCTGGATCTGCATCTCCTGGTGTACAGGTCCTGCAGGGGAGGGGGGGAGTGTAGTTCCCACGGTGTGTTCGGCCGAACGCACAACTCTCTGCAGAGCCTTCCTGTCCTGGGCAGAGCTGTTGCCAAACCAGATCGAGAGGTTTCCGGGCAGGATGCTTTCTACAGCACCAGAGTAGGATCCTCAGAGAGACTCTGAATTTCCTCAGCCACTCAAAAGTGTTTTACTGCTATCTGTCCCGAAACACAGCAATGAAATTCTGACTTGCACCCAGCACAGCAGATATGGAAACACAGTACATGGGGGCGGCACGGTGGCGCAGCGGTAGAGTTGATGCCTCACAGCGCCAGAGACCCAGGTTCGATTCTGACCACGGGTTCTGTAAGATGGTAGATTTGTAGGTTAATTGAATTCTGTAAATTGTTCCTAATGTGTAGAATAGAACTAATGTATGGGTGATTGTTGGTTAGCGCTGAAGGGCCTGTTTCCATACTATCTCTAAACTAAACTCACTAGACACCCATTTGTAAGTAACAAAAATAAGTTCAATATATAACAGAGTAAAGTATAACATATAATAATTTTGAATTTACAGAATGAAGTTTGGAAGGCATTGTGTTTCTGCGTAACGGAACTAGGGAGAGGTGGGCAAAGAGGAAAGAAACCGGAGCACCCGGAGGAAACCCTCGCGGTCACAGGAGGAGCGTGCAAACTCCACATATACAGGATCAAACAGGCAGCAGCTCCTCCAGCTAATTAATGTGTTTCATTGTGTAAGTAGGAAGGAACTGCAGATGCTGGTTTAAACCGAAGATAGACACAAAAAGCTGGAGTAACTCAGCGGGACGGGCAGCGTCTCTAGAGGGAAGGAATGGGTGACATTTTGCAACCCGACACGTTACCCATTCCTTCTCTCCAGAGATGCTGCCTGTCCCACTGAGTTACTCCAGCTTTTTGAGTCCAATGTGTTTAATTGACGTTCTTTCTTACCAGCGTTGTCTGCGTTGTCTGCGAAGGGCGCTCAGCATCGCCAAGGACCGCTCTCACCCCAACCATGGACTGTTTACCCTCCTACCATCCGGGAGACGCTACAGGTCTCTCCGTTGCAGGTCCAGGAACAGCTTCTTCCCTGCGGCTGGCACACTACTCAACACTGTACCTCGGTGACTGCCAATCAACCCCCCCCACCGGACACTCCTCCCACAGGAAAAACACTATGACTGTATGCATGTAAATAGATTTATTTATTGAAATCATATTCTATGTCGCTCTTCCAGGGAGATGCTAACTGCATTTCGTGTCTATGTACTGTACACTGACAATGATAATTAACGATGAATCTGAATCTGAAATCTGAGATGGCAGAATGGTACAAATCTGTCCTTGGCTGTAAGCATTTAGTACGCATTGTTTTTTGCACTTTAGGCTTGGGTCCTGCACCCGGGAAATGGATATTCAATATTATAAATAAAAATATGCTGTATGCTGCAAATCTGAGGAAGGACATTATTGCCATAGAGGGAGTGCAGAGACGGTTCACCAGACTGATTCCTGGGATGTCAGGACTGTCTTATGAAGAAAGACTGGATAGACTTGGTTTTATACTCTCTAGAATTTAGGAGATTGAGAGGGGATCTTATAGAAACTTACAAAATTCTTAAGGGGTTGGACAGGCTAGATGCAGGAAGATTGTTCCCGATGTTGGGGAAGTCCAGGACAAGGGGTCACAGCTTAAGGATAAGGGGGAAATCCTTTAAAAACCGAGATGAGAAGAACTTTTTTCACACAGAGAGTGGTGAATCTCTGGAACTCTCTGCCACAGAGGGTAGTCGAGGCCAGTTCATTGGCTATATTTAAGAGGGAGTTAGATGTGGCCCTTGTGGCTAAGGGGATCAGGGGGTATGGAGAGAAGGCAGGTACGGGATACTGAGTTGGATGATCAGCCATGATCATATTGAATGGCGGTGCAGGCTCGAAGGGCCGAATGGCCTACTCCTGCACTTATTTTCTATGTTTCTATGTTTCTATTCCTGGCTTGGCCATTGGAGTTATGCCTCGATATTCTCTTTGTGATTAGTTTAGTTTAATTTAGTTTAGTTTAGAGATATTAGTATGCTGAGAGACTGGTGCAGCTGGGCTTGTTTAGAAGGATGAGAGGGAGATCTCATTGAAACATATAAGATTGTTAAGGGTTTGGACACGCTAGAGGCAGGAAACATGTTCCCGATGTTGGGGGAGTCCAGAACCTGGGGCCACAGCTTAAGAATAAGGAGTAAGCCATTTAGAACGGAGACTGGGAAACACTTTTTCTCACAGAGAGTGGTGAGTCTGTGGAATTCTCTGCCTCAGAGGGTGGTGGAGGCAGGTTCTCTGGATACTTTCAAGAGAGAGCTAGATAGGGCTCTTAAAAATAGCGGAGTCAGGGGATATGGGGAGAAGGCAGGAACGGGGTACTGATTGGCGATGATCAGCCATGATCACATTGAATGGCGGTGCTGGCTCGAAGGGCCGAATGGCCTACTGCACCTATTGTCTATTGTCTATAGAGATGCAGTTCAGATCTAAGCATTTAAAGCTTACAATTTAATTAAATAACAGACACTACAACATGCTTAAAATGCTTAATTTCCATTATTTCTAGTATATTAGCCTGAATTTCTGATATATGGTAACTGTGTAATGAATCACACATCCCATCTGAAGTGCGTTAAAAGTTTGCCATTTCCTTTTGCTCTAAACATTTTGGGACATTGTATTTGCTACAGGGTCTGTGAATGACAGGACTAGGAAACTCTCCTGGGTCGAGGCATAATAGTGACAAAGTCAGGATGCAGCTCTATAAGGCTTTGCTGAGGCTGCATCTGGAGTATTGCCCCATCAAAGGTGGGGGACCCTTGGAAAGTGTGCAGTAGAGGTTCACCAGATTGCTGACACAAAGAACTGCAGATGCTGCAATCTTGAGCAAAACACAGCATCGTGATCATCTGCAGTTCCTTCTTTCCACATCACCACTCCACAGACGCTGCCTGACGTTCAGAGTTACTCCAGCACTTTGTGTCTTTTTTTTGTAAACCAGCATCTGCAGTTCCTTGTTTCTACATCACCTATTCATGCTCTCCACAGATGCTGCCTGACCCGCTGAGTTACTCCAGCACTTTGTGTCTTTTTTTTGTAAACCAGCATCTGCAGTTCCTTGTTTCTACATCACCTATCCATGCTCTCCAGAGACACTGTCTGACCCACTGAGTTACTCCAGCACTTTGTGTCTTTTTTTTGTAAACCAGCATCTGCAGTTCCTTGTTTCTACATCACCTATCCATGTTCTCCAGAGACACTTGCCTGACCCGCTGAGTTACTCCAGCACGTTGTGTCTCTTTTTGTCAGATGTGACCCTTATCATCTCTACCTCACATACCCGAAAGTTTTGAAATTGTTTAAATTATTTGGAATTTTAAGCCGTAATCGCATCACCTTGTTGAATTTGACGTTCTCTGGCTATTTGCTTTTGCTTGAAACCCCTGGTAATTCTTTACCTCATCACCATTGACGTGACCTTTTCAATGATCGGTTGCACAGGCTGGCTGGATGTGCCTGAGAGTGCACCTCATCCTTCCTAACTCCCCGTCCAAAGCGAGATGCTATTTCTCCCCCCCCCGCCCCCCCTTTCTCCCGCTAGTCAATGACGGGAATAGGCTGCTGGATGGAGGAGCTGCGCATAGCTCGGCAAATAGTTCCAAGGAATGATTTCATCTCAGGTAACTTTCACAGCACTGAATATCACAGGAGTCCCCATTAAATATTTTCCTGTGGCCTGTGAGATCTGTGTACGGTATCAACTGACAAGATTAGCCTCTCTTTACTATGGGACATTGTCCATCTAGTTTGCTCTTAATAGTAAACAGCTAACGTCCAGTATAAATATAGATATGGACCTAAGAGGCAGATTAACTTAATGAACCCTGGGAACAGATGCAGAAGCTGAAATGCCTTTCCAACCCCCGTTCAATGTTTTGGGATTGTTCATTTACTAAATGGTCTGGATCACTGCATTGTGGCAGCACTTGGTCCCATTGGCACGAGTATATTATGCTGACGAGAGAACGTTTTATCAAGTAGCCTGTAAATTATTTTCTATGTGCAGGAAGGAACTGCAGATGCTGGTTTAAACCAAAGATAGACATAAAAAAAGCTGGAGGAACTCAGCGGGTCTGGCAGCATCGCTGGAGGTAAGGCCTTTTGGGTCGAGACCCTTCTTCAGACTGAGAGTCAGGGCAAAGGGCAACGAGAGGTGTAGCCAGTGATGTGGAACAAATAAATGCATGAAAGATGCCCAAAAAAGTAACCAAGGAAAGGTGGATCCCACGATGGGCACAAAGTGCTGGAGTAACTCAGTGGGATGGACAACATCTCTGGATAGAAGGGATGGATGACGTTGTGGGTCGAGACCCTTCTCCACAGTGGTCCAGTGTTGGCTGTGGGCTGGGTGATGATGAGTTATACGGACAATGAAACTCAACAGGACAACAGCGAAACTAGTATGACGACTATGGTGGACGAGGGACAGCGTTTGTGGTTTCAGGTTGATGGAGAGGCAGTGCCAGCGGAGGGTGCTTGTGCTTCTGTGATGTCTTTTATCACCCACCCACCCACACACCCTCCCACCAACACCACTCCCACACACACCTACACACACACCCACCATCCACCCACACACCACCCACACACCCTCTCACCCACCACCTCACCACCCACCAACCCACCCACCACCCACCATCCACACACCTACACACTCACACACACACACATCCACTCAGCCATACACCACACACACACACACTAACTCATCAACTCACCCACTCACCTACACACCCACCCAAACACCCACACCCACACACACACACACACACACACACACACACACACACACACACACACACACACACACACACACACACACACACACACTCATACACACTCACACACACCCACCCACCTAGTCCACACAAGAACCATTGCCGCATTAGAACTTGTCCAACAAACCGTTACAATATATTTGAAAATAATCTTAAGCATTAACTGCTTCTTTGGTCTTTGGCTTTTTGAATGATTTTGAAAACGTCTTTGTATTAATTAGATACAGGGAACTGCAAATGCAGGTTTAAAACAAAAGACACAAAGTGCTGGAGTAACAGCTGGTCAGGCAGCATCTCTGGAGAACAAGGATAGGTGACGTTTCAGATTGGGACCCTTCTTCAGACTTTTTTTAATAGTTTGAAGGTAGACACAAAATGCTGGATGGAGTAACTCAGCGGGTGAGGCAGCATCTCCAGAAAGAAGGAATGGGTGACGTTTTGGGTCGAGACCCTTCTTCAGACTTTAGTTGAGTTTAGTTTATTGTCACGTGTACCGAGGTACAGTGAAATGCTTTTGTTGCGTGCTAACCAGTCAGCGGAAAGACAATACGTGATTACATTCGAGCCATTCACAGTGTACAGATACATGGTAAGGAATTAACATTTAGTGGAAGGTAATGCCAGCAAAGATTACGAGTATAATTCAGACAAAAAGTCTGAAGAATGGTTCCGACCCAAACGTCACCCATTCCTTCTCTCCAGAGATGCTGCCTGTCCCGCTGAGTTACTCCAGCATTTCAAGATTCAAGAGAGTTTATTGTCATGTGTTCCTGATAGGACAATTAAATTCTTGCTTTGCTTCAGCACAACAGAACATAGTAGGCATGTCTACAGAACAGATCAGTGGGTCCATATACCATTGTATAAATATATACACACATGAATAAATAAACTGATAAAGTGCAAATAACAGCTAAAGGGTTATTAATGTTCAAAGTTTTGTCCCGAGCCAAGTTTAATAACCTGATGGCTGTGGGGAAGTAGCTATTCCTGAACCTGGTTGTTGCAGTCTTCAGGCTCCTGTACCTTCTCCCTGAAGGTAGCAGGGAGATGAGTGTGTGGCCAGGATGGTGTGGGTCCTTGATGATACTGCCAGCCTTTTTGAGGCAGAGACTGCGATAGATCCCCTTGATGGAAGGAAGGTCAGAGCCGATGATGGACTGGGCAGTGTTTACTACTTTTTGGAGTCTTTTCCTCTCCAGGGCGCTCAAGTTGCCGAACCAAGCCACGATGCAACGGTCAGCATGCTCTTTTTTGCATCTATCGTCGACTTAAACCAGCAATCTGCAGCTCTTTCCAACACAAAGATTGTGATTATTTGCGATGTGATTGAGTTCGCGAGATCAACCCTGGTATTTGTAGCCGTACACGATTAAAACAGCCAAGTTCTCTCTGATGATGACCATTCAATGAATCCTCATTAAAGATTTACGGACATTATAGGATTGCGATATTTTTCCAGGCACTTCAGCCATTCCATCTATGTTCATGTGCGAGAATCTGCGCTTTGTTAAGTTACTCGAAAGCTGCCGGTACCTGTGACATGCTGATCTTTGGAGAATGTATGAATAATATACTGGGAGATGTCCGTTTGATGTACAGCGCGGATTGATTTTAACCCCCTTATTTGAGACTGCCGGTCCAGCAAATATTCCATATCTCGCAAAGTTCAAAACATAGTTTAACGAGCAACATTTCTTTCATTTTTCATTAACGCATCGAACAAGCAGCTTGTTCGGAGAGTTGCAGATGTGCTATTTTGTTCTGATGTTTTCTATTTATTTTAATAAGATGGTTGGCCGTTTCCAGCCATCGCATGGTTTATGTCTGTCAGAAGGCTCGAACTGTTTACTTATTCACAATGAAAACTGTGGTAATGGCCAAGCTTATTGCAGGGACATAAATATTTAATAAATGTGGAATGAACTCGGTGTGCTTATTAAAATATACATTTCTGTAAATGAGATTGTGCAGTTTGTTGCTGCCTCACTGCGCAGGTTCGATCCTGACCTCGGGTGCTGTCTGTACGGGAATTTGTATCTTACGTTTAGTTTTGTTTATTGTCACATGTATCACCGAGGTACAGTGAAAAAACCCTTTGTCGCCTGCCAACCAGTCAGGGGAAAGACAATACAGGCTGGGTGAGTGGGCAAATGTTTGGCAGATGCAGTATAATGTGGATAAGTGTGAGGTTATGCATTTTGGTGGCAAAAACAGGAAAGCAGACTATTATCTAAATGGTGGCCGACTAGGGAAAGGGGAGATGCAGCGAGACCTGGGTGTCATGGCACACCAGTCATTGAAAGTAGGCATGCAGGTGCAGCAGGCAGTAAAGAAAGCGAATGGTATGTTAGCTTTCATTGCAAAAGGATTTGAGTATAGGAGCAGGGAGGTTCTACTGCAGTTGTACAGGGTCTTGGTGAGACCACACCTGGAGTATTGCATACAGTTTTGGTCTCCAAATCGGAGGAAGGACATTCTTGCCATAGAGGGAGTGCAGAGAAGGTTCACCAGACTGATTCCTGGGATGTCAGGACTGTCTTATGAAGAAAGACTGGATAGACTTGGTTTAAACTCTCTAGAATTTAGGAGACTGAGAGGGGATCTTATAGAAACTTACAAAATTCTTAAGGGGTTGGACAGGCTAGATGCAGGAAGATTGCTCCCGATGTTGGGGAAGTCCAGGACAAGGGGTCACAGCTTAAGGATAAGGGGGAAAATCCTTTAAAACTGAGATGAGAGGAACTTTTTTCACACAGAGAGTTGTGAATCTCTGGAACTCTCTGCCACAGAGGGTAGTCGAGGCCAGTTCATTGGCTATATTTAAGAGGGAGTTAGATGTGGCCCTTGTGGCTAAGGGGATCAGAAGGTATGGAGAGAAGGCAGGTACGGGATACTGAGTTGGATGATCAGCCATGATCATATTGAATGGCGGTGCAGGCTCGAAGGGCCTACTCCTGCACCTAATTTCTATGTTTCTATGATTACAATCGAGGCATCCATAGTGTACAGATACAGGATAAAGGAAAAAAAAGTTTAATGCTAGATAATGTCCAGTAAAGTCCAATTAGAGATAGTCTGAGGGTCTCCAATGATGTATACAGTAGCTCAGGACCGTCGTCTAGTTGGTATAGATACAACAAGCTGAAGTAACACACACAGCGGGACAGGCAGCATCTCTGGAGAGAAGGAATGGGTGATGTTTCGGATCGAGACCCTTCTTATAGGATGGTTCAGCTAGTTACAGCTGGGAAGAAACTGTCCATGAATCTGGAGATGTGCGTGATCACACCTCTGTACCTCTTGCCTGAGAGGAGAGAAGAAGAGGGAGTGACCCAGGTGAGACTGGTCCTTGATTATATCTCCCTGGGACCACGTTGTTTTTCTCCGGGTGCTCTGGTTTCCTCCCACACTCCAAAGACATGCAGGTTTGTAGGTCAATTGCATTGCCTGTAGTGTGTAGGATAGAACGAGTGTACAGGCAATCGACAGTCGCTGTGGATACACGTGGGGTGAAGAGCCTGTTTCCACGTTGTATCTCTAAAAAACAAACCAATGAAAAAGAGAAATCTGTGACTCCAAGAGTTGGCTAAGTGGGATTGGCAGCTTCTCTGGAGAGAAGGAATGGGTGACGTTTCAGGTCAATAGACAATAGGCAATAGGTGCAGGAGCAGGCCATTCGGCCCATCGAGCCAGCACCACCATTCAATGTGATCATGGCTGATCATCCACAATCAGTACCCCGTTCCTGCCTTCTCCCCATATCCCCGGACTCTGCTATTTTTAAGAGCCCCATCTAGCTCTCTCTTGAAAGCATCCAGAAAACCTGCCTCCACTGCCCTCTGAGGCAGAGAATTCCACAGGCTCACCACTCTCTGTGTTTCCTCATCTCCGTTCTAAATGGCTTACCCCTTATTCTTAAACTGGACTTCTGGACCCCCAACATCGGGGAGTCCAGAACCAGGGGCCACAGTTTAAGAAAGTTTAAGGGGGACGACAGATGACGCAATGGGCTAAGTGTTTGGCTGGTGACCGGAAGGTAGCAGGTTCGAATCCCGCTTGGAGTGCATACTGTCGTTGTGTCCTTGGGGCAAGACACTTCACCCACCTTTGCCTGTGTGTAAATGTAATGTAATTATGTGAAGCACTTTGGGGTCAATGCAAGTTGACTAAAAATGTGCTATATAAATACGATTATTATTATTATTATTATTATTATATAAGAATAACGAGACTCTACTTCAGAGACTCAGCATCTGCAGTTCCTTCCAGCACACAGGCAGCACCCGTAGTCAGGATGGAACCCGTGTCTCTGGCGCTGTGAGGCAGCAACTCTACCGCTGCGCCACCGTGCCTCCCTAAAAAACATGTGGAACGCTTCATGAATTTGCGTGTCATTGTTCTCTTTTCCCATCATGGCGATCAGGGCACTTCCCAAACAAATCCTCTCTCCTTCCTTCCAATCTTCACTCCCACGGTCCTCCATACCTTCCCCCCTTCTCCTCATCCTTCCAGTTCTTTAGCGGAGATGTTTAGCTTTGCCTAATTTGGGATGAATGGCCTGGAGACGTCTTGTCTGCAGAACTAAGCCAAATGGAATTGGCCTGGAAAGCAGTCAAGTCTCAAGACTTTGATCTCTATGCTAATTAATTGTACTTTGTCAAAGCATTAACTTTTCCTCAGAAACCCGAATGCCATATGAGAATTTGCTTATCAACATTTAATGCGGCTGTTTACACAGTTTTTGTCTTTAATTCCAAATGATTGAAAGCATCAACTTGGAATGGATAAAGGGTTCTTCATTAGTCCTGGTTCTGGCTGAGTTCCAGGGTCGGAGGGAGATTCACATCATAAAGCACCGTGGCAGATCTTCTGCAACCTTCTATCACTGCCCCGGACTCCCATCCCTAGAGCAGTGTCATAGAAGCATAGAAACATAGACAATAGGTGCAGGAGGAGGCCATTCGGCCCTTCGAGCCAGCACCGCCATTCATTGTGATCATGGCTGATCGTCCCCTATCAATAACCCGTGCCTGCCTTCTCCCCATATCCCTTGACTCCACTAGCCCCTAGAACTCTATCTAACTCTCTCTTAAATCCATCCAGTGACTTGGCCTCCACTGCCCTCTGTGGCAGGAAATTCCATAAATTCACAACTCTCTGGGTGAAAAAGTTTTTTCTCACCTCAGTCTTAAATGACCTCCCCTTTATTCTAAGACTGTGTGGCCCCTGGTTTTAGACTTGCCCAACATTGGGAACATTTTTCCTGCATCTAGCTTGTCCAGTCCTTTTATAATTTTATATGTTTCTATAAGATCCCCCCTCATTCTTCTAAAATCCAGTGAATACAAGCCTAGTCTTTTCAAACTTTCCTCATATGACAGTCCCGCCATCCCAGGGATCAATCTCGTGAACCTACGCTGCACTGCCTCAATCACAAGGATCGTCCCAACAAGTGGCCCTGCTTTCCACACTTGGGTGGAAGACCAAGGCGTGTAGGAAGGAAGGAACTGCGGATGGTGACACAAAAAGCTGGAGTAACTCAGCGGGGAGTAACTCAGCGTCTCTGGGGAGAAGGAATGGGTGACCCTGAGACCCTTCTGTCTCTACGCGAAACGTCACCCATTCCTTCTCTCCGGAGATGCTGCCTGTCCCGCTGAGTTACTCCAGGCTATTTTGTCAGATCAACTGGCTGGCGGGGTTGGCGATAAACCAAGACCGTAACATTAATTGATTTTCTATTAATAATTAATAATATGAAGCAAGATTGTGAACTGAATTAACTGTAATAATTTTGCCATTTGATTGCAAACAGTTAGATGGTTTAGGTTTACTATCGTGACGAGGTACAGTTTGCATCAGATCAGATATTGCTACACGTGGTGACGCAGTGGTAGAGTTGCTGCCTCACAGCGCCAGAGACACAGGTTCAATCCTAACTACAGGTGCTTGTCTGTACAGAATTTCCTCCCGCACTCCAAATATATATATATATTAGTGTGTGTGTGTGTACTGTATATATATATGTAGTGTGTGTATATATGTATATATATATATATATGTGTGTGTGTGTGTATATAGACATACTGTATATATACTGAACACAGTCTATTATATTGTACATATGTACTTACATATATATATATATATATGTGTGTGTGTGTGTGTGTGTATAGATATACTGTATATACACGGAACTGTGTATATTATATATTTACAGCGTACTACGTTTCCATGTCTGTTTTGCTGCTGTAAGTAAGAATTTCATTGTTCCATTTCAGGACATTTAACAATAAAGCATTCCTGACTATTGAAATGTTGTTACTTTCTAAGCCCCTGGGCCATATGACAATAAAACACACTTGACTCTTGACACATCTTGGTCACAATCTTTTTCCGACTTAGAGATATTCAAACACTGCTCCCACCACCTGCTTGAGGAAGAGTTTGTTCCATCGACTCACAAAGTGCTGAGAAAAGAAAAGCACCTTATTGTTGCCAAAAATGGATGCCTCCTTATTTTGAAATGATTCCCAGCTCTCGATTCCTCCACATGAGGAAACATCCTCCCCACATTCACCCCATCACAAACTGTCGTGGTCTTATGTTTCAACCAAGGCCCCTAAATTTCAACAGTTTTGTGTTGGTACGTCCAACTTTTCCTCTCGAGACAGTTCTCGCATTCCAGGTGTTAGTGCAGTAATCCTTCTGTTGGTTGATTCCAACACATTATCACCTTTCCATAAAGCATAAGGAAGGTCCCATAACTGTACTCAGTACTCTCTAGTAGGAAGGAACTGCAGATGCCTTAAGAGCCTGTCCCACTTACGTGTCCTTGGCGCACGGGCATCGTGTGGCCACGCGGGGCCGGTCCCACTGAGAAGCGCGGAGATGGTATGTAGTTGTGCGTGACATCGCGCGGGGCTCTGAAATTTTTGTAGCGAACAAAATCTTCGCTCGCCAACGGCCTGTCACGCAACTGACGGCCAAAGTGGGACAGGCCCAAGACCCTGGCGTGACGCAACGTCTCACCTCCGACAGCAGCAGAAGCAGGCAAACGATCGCCGAGCTCCGCCTGGGGCTCACGGCCCATTGCGGTCCGGATCCGCCCCCACTTCTACTCCCAGAGCGGGGCCAAGAAAATTGAAGATAGACACAAAATGCTGGAGTAACTCAGCGGGACCGGCAGCATCTCTGGAGAGAAGCAATGAGTGATGTTTCGGGTCGAGACCCTTCTTTTCAGACTGCAGAAAGGTCTTGACCCAAAACATCATCCATTGCTTCTCTCCAGAGATGCTGCCAGTCCCGCTGAGTTACTCCAGCTTTGTGTCCATCTTCAAATTACGTCACGCGCTCCAGACGGCTGTGCGGGCGCATGAAATCGTGCCCGACCTTCGCGGGACCGTCGCGGCTCAACGCGACCACGAGGTTACGTAATTTGCGTGCCAAGGACACGTAAGTGGGACAGGCCCTTTAATTGGTACACGTGACAATAAAAGGCCTTTGAAACCTTTGAAGCCGAAGATAGACACAAAAATAGACACAAATCATAGAAACATAGAAATTAGATGCAGGAGTAGGCCATTCAGCCCTTCGAGCCTGCACGCCATTCAATATGATCATGGCTGATCATCCAACTCAGTATCCTGTACCTGCCTTCTCTCCATACCCTCTGATCCCCTTAGCCACAGGGGCCACATCTAACTCCCTCTTAAATATAGCCAATGAACTGGCCTCAACTACCCTCTGTGGCAGAGAGTTCCAGAGATTCACCACTCTCTGTGTGAAAAAAGTTCTTCTCATCTCGGTTTTAAAGGATTTCCCCCTTATCCTTAAGCTGTGACCCCTTGTCCTGCCCAAATCTCTACAGGTCGAGAAACATTTGCAGTTGGAAGGGACAGGTGCCATTTTGCTGTGGGGCCCTTCTTCAGACTGATCACGTTGAGCTGACTTTCTTGATTACCCCAGCACTATGTGCCTTTTTTTTGTAAACTGGCATCTCCAATTTTTCTTATAACAAAATAAGTATATTTACAGGTACAAAATCACAGTGAAAAAACACTACTTACTCTAAAGGTGACTTCTCTAACTTGAAATAGCCCTCGCTTTCCCTCTCTCTCCATCCCCTCCCCCTCCCCAGTTCTCCCACCAGTCTCCGACTACATTCTATCTCTGTCCCACCCACTCCCCTGACATCAGTTTGAAGAAGGATCTCGACCCGAAACGTTAACCATTCCTGCTCGCCAGAGATGCTGCCCGTCCTGCCAGGTTACTCCAGAATTTTGTGTCTACACTAAGGTGACATCTATCTGAGAGGGAGAGATAGATCAGCCATGATTGAATGGTGGAGTAGACTTGATGGGCTGAATGGCCTTAGTCTGCTCCTATCACATGAACTTAAAAGGCCAACATCACGATTTTCTTCATCCACTCAAGTGAAGGCACAAGGAACTGCAGATGCTGGGTTACCAAAAAATAAAAATCCACAGAATGCTGGAGTAACTCGGGCAGCCTGAAGAAGGGTCCAGACCCAAAACGCCGCCTATCCCTCAAGGGGATGTGCAGGAAGGAACTGCATATGCTAGTTTAAACGAAGATAGGCACAGAAAGCTGGAGTGACTCAGCGGGTCAGGCAGCATCTCTGGGGAGAATGGATGGAATGGGTGATGTTTCAGGTCGAGACCCAGAGACTGGAGAAGGCATTTTTGTGTCTACCTTCGCAACATCTGCAGTTCTTTCCTACCACCTGGAAAGTCATTTTTCTCGCCTCTGGTCTTGAGTCTGTGCGGCTTTTCCCAGAGAGAGTGAGTTTTTGATATATATATATATATATATATATATATATATATACACACATGTTAAAGTGTGTAGTGCCTCTTGCGTGTGTTGAAGTTACTCCATCCTTGGCAGCTGCTTCAAGTCTTTGCTGAAGCCCTTTTATTTTGGAGACTTGGAAAGTTCCCCCCCCTCTCCCTTTCATCTGCCGCCTTCTAACCACACAGCACACACACACACACAATGTGGCTGCAACCAGCGGTGCTGTAATCTCTGGGAAGGTGTCAATCGAATTCCCCTGGCGGGTGAAGTGGTTTCCCCCTCCCCTTTTCCTTTGCTGTGGCCGCCTCTCTTCGCTGTGTGTGTGTGTGTGTGTGTGAGAGAGAGTGAGAGAGAGAAAGGGGGAGGGCTGGGAAAACTCAGGGTAAAGCTGAGCAGAGGAACAGTTACTGGATGGAGTGAGTGAGTGTGTGAGAGAGAGGCGGTGTGAGCCTGCTGCATGTAACAGAGCAGAGAGGTGGCAACTAGCGCTGGACTACTACTGCCTATAACACCACCAACCTCCCAAATGTGCCTCTAAACGCTGGCAGATGCAGCAAGGCAGCTAGAATGGGCAAACTCCACTCGAAACATGGTAAGCTTTTGATCACAGCCACTGCATTCATGTTACTGCAAAAAAAAAGCAGCAAATCTTAAAGTAATCCATGTTTATTTTCCACCCCCCATTCTAATCTGCAGCCGCCGTTTGTAAAACGAGAGAAAGCCCAGAAGGTGAGCAGTTTGTTTTCAATAATTGTGTGTGTGTGTGTGTGTGTGTGTGTGTGTGTGAATTTTCTTTTTTTTGTTTTTTAAACTTTTTTTTTTAACCCCCCATGTTTTTGCCTGTGTTACTAGTGACAAGAGAGGGAGGAATGGAACTGACCGCTTTCTGTTGCTCTCTGGTGTGTGTTTAGGTGACAGTTTCGTGGTGAATGCCTGCCTCAATCGCCGGGGGCTGGAGGAATGGGTGGCTGCACAGGATAAGGTCCCGGGCTGCAAGGCTCAGCCCTGCCGGCTCTCCACCGCGGTAAGCAAGCAAGCTCTCTCTCCCTCTCTCCCCCTCTCTGTCTCACATACTCCTTGTGTTGGTCGGGACAGGACAACAGAAGAGAGTTGAGGGGTTTTAATCCCCCCCCCCCCCCCCCCCCCCCAAAAAAAAAAAAACCCCCCTCTCTCTCTGCCTCTTCCATTGACATAACCAGACTATGCAATTAAACTCTCCACACTGTTAGATGCGGGACTTTCTGATCGTTTAGCCCTTTCTCTGCAAACGACCCTGTGCAGCAAATAAAGTGTTCTTGCAACAGAGAGACAGCAGAGAAATCACGTTCGCAATGGCGAGTGTGTTGGAGAGGGGAACAGATTGGCTGGAAATTGTCCCGCTTCGTTCAATGCCACCAACCCCGCTTCAGGTGACAGAGGGGAAAGTGATCAGACATTCCAACTAGTTTCTGGTTGCACGTCTGTTTCTGTTTAACAACCCTCCTTGTTTGCCGAACTCGGAATCTGTGTGCGGTTTTTATAAAGATGTTCTGCCTGAGCCTCCACTCTCTCTCTCTCTCCCTCTCCCTCTCCCCCCACCTCCATCGCAACTAAAAATGTCCCCCTTGGATATCTGACCTACTGAGAGAGTCAAGAGTGTTTTATTGTCGTGTGTCCCAGATTGAAAGAACAATGGCATTGCTAACTTGCAGCAGCACAAGAGAATGAATGTGTAAACTTACTCACGGCTCAGCTTTCTCTCCCTCTCCCCCTCCCCTCCCCAGCTAAAAAATGTCCCATAGGATATCTGACTGATTTATCTTCTAACCCCCTCCCTCCCTCGTGCCCCGCACAGTGTCTGACCTCCCCACCAACCCCTCATCTCCCTAAACAAAAGTGGCCCATATATCTGACTTTGCTGCCCCACCCCCCGGTCCCCAGAGTGTGCCGAAGAGAGTGCGTGTCTCCCTAACCCGCCCCCCCCCTCCAAAAGCAGGTGTACCGCAGAATATTTCACAGACCTCCCTACACCCCCCCCCCCCCCTCCCCTCTCCCAAAAAGTGTCCCACAGAATGTTTAGCAAGGAACTGCAGATTCTGGTTTAAATCGAAGATAGACACAAAATGCTGGAGTAACTCAGCGGGACAGGCAGCATCTGTGGGGAGAAGGAATGGGTGACGTTTTGGGTCTGTCCCAGCCAGATGGGTTTTCTGTGGAAGCCAAATCTGGAGTTAGTTTCCTCTCACTAGCTTAGCCTTGAGTGGAAAGAAAGAGAGGGATGTTTGAGGACTTAAAACAGGCGCCCCCAGTTTGGGACCAAATCCAGGCGAAAAAAGGCGACGAAAATATTATTTAACGTAGAAACATAGAAAAGAGGTGCAGGAGTAGGCCATTCGGCCCTTCGATCCAGCACCGCCATTCAACATGATCATCCAAAATCAATACCCCGTTCCTGCTCTCTCCCCATATCCCTTGATTCCGTTAGCCCTAAGAGCTAGATCTAACTCTCTCTTGAATACATCTGATTAAAGGGCTTGCCTGACGGTTTTACAAATGTACTGTGTGATACTTGGCTTGCATCAAAGGGCTGGATTCTGGCAGGCTGCCTGTTAGAATCTGACGTGCAACCTTTCACAACCCAGTGTAGCAACTAAGCACGATTTTAATGTCTGTTTTTGTTTCCTGGGGCAGGCAGGCAGGTCAGATGTGTTTCCAGTGTAGTGGTGATTTTGTTGCCTATTTTCAACGTTCAGCCTTATCTCTGTCATATGCTCTGGGATGCTGGCACTTTAGAATTTAGACGCCCACTGGTTTTAAAGTTTAACCGCGCCGCTCAAAATTCGACAAAACCCTCATCGTTCGAGGTGAGTGGATCATCAGGAATAGGTGACGTTTTCGGGTGGAGACCCTTCTTCAGACTGAGTCAGGGCAAAGGGAATCGAGATATACAGACGGTGATGTGGAACTGGTACTGTAGTAACTCTGAGGGACAGGCAGCACCTCTGAAGGGAAGGAATGAATGACGTTTTGGGTCGAGACCCTCCTTTGGACAGAGAGGCGAGGGGCTGGGTCACGTCACCCATTCCTTCTCTCCAGAGATGATGCTGCCCATCCCGTTGAATAACTCCAGCATTTTGTGACCGGTTCCCTGTTGAGTTTAATTGGCTCATTATAGCCTAGTCCAAAAAGCCAACAATGGACCATTGTGGGCTCCACCTTTCCTTGGCCACCCTTACTTTATGCTTATCTTTGTCCTACATCTCTCTACATTCACCGTCTATATCTCTCGTTGCCCTTTTCCCCTGACGCTGAGTCTGAAGACGGGTCTCGACCCGAAACGTCACCCATTCCATCTCTCCAGAGATGCTGCCCTTCCCTGCTGAGTTGCTCCAGCTTTTTGTGTCTATCTTCGGTTTAAACCAGCATCTGCAGTTCCTTCCTACGCAGAATAAACAGGAAGTGGTTGGACATCATCTGTGCAGAGGCAAGTGTCGAGGCTGTGAATCAGATGTTATTGTCAAGCGCAAAAGCTTTGAAGTTGTTGCAATTCATCCTTTAGAAATTTGAAAAATGCGTTTGTGTTGTGCAAGTGTGCTGATAACTAATATCAATTGCAGGCCACTTCCACTTCAAGACCAGTTTTGCTTAAGGCACTCTGTAAATATATTTCCTCATCTAACTCTAGAATTAGGAGATTGAGAGGGGATCTTATAGAAACTTACAAAATTCTTAAGGGGTTGGACAGGCTAGATGCAGGAAGATTGTTCCTGATGTAGGGAAGTCCAGGACAAGGGGTCACAGCTTAAGGATAAGGGGGAAATCCTTTAAAACCGAGATGAGAAGAACTTCTTTCACACAGAGAGTGGTGAATCTCTGGAACTCTCTGCCACAGAGGGTAGTTGAAGCCAGTTCATTGGCTATATTTAAGAGGGAGTTAGATGTGGCCCTTGTGGCTAAGGGGATCAGGGGGTATGGAGAGAAGGCAGGTACAGGATACTGAGTTGGATGATCAGCCATGATCATATTGAATGGCGGTGCAGGCTCGAAGGGCTGAATGGCCTCTACTCCTGCACCTAATTTCTATGTTTCTAACACAATGGTCATGAGCAAAACACAGGCCATGTAGGCCAAGTCGATGGATATATTTAAAGCAGAGATAGATAGATTCTTGATTAGTACGGGTATCGGGGGTTATGGGGAGAAGGCAGGAGAATGGGGTTTGGGAGGGAGAGATAGATCAGCCATGATTGAATGGCGGAGTAAACTTGATGGGCTGAATGGCCTAATTCTGCTCCTATCACTTAAGAATACCAAGTGCTGGAGAAACCCAATGGGTAAGGCAGCATATGTGGAGGGTTGTTCACCATGGATCGCGATGGTATTTAAAGTCTTTTGCAATTACTAGGTTTCGGTCTATTATTGTCGCATGTACCGATGCAGTGCTCAGCGAAGCTTTGGTGCACGCTATCCAAACAGGTCCGATATACCGTACATGAGTACAATCACTTAAAACTCAAGTACAATCGAAGAGCAAAGGGGAAGACACAGAGTTCAGGATATCATCATCATCGGCGGTCACTCGAAACGAGTATGACTGTTCTCTCATGGAGGATGCCCGTGCGTGACTTTGTTTAACGTGGGGAGACTGGTGCACAGACAGCCACCCCACTGTCCTTGACAGATCTGGGTCAGGATCCAGTGGCATGGAGTCCAAGACGACCGGAGACCCTTTTCTGCTGCAGCCTTCATCCGCCTTCCCAGCCGTTGTGACGCTCCACTAAGGTCAGCCATCGTCCTCCGCCTGTTCCACCGTTGAGGTCTTGGTTGGATTGCTCTTTGTCAGAGACCTCCCCCTCGACCTTACCGCCATGGGTGGCCCTACCAGGAGCGTAGCTCCAGGCGGCATCGCTCTCAGGGTCTCAGGTCCACGCCTTCTCCACCATGACAAGGTGACAATCCATGGAGAAGGCAGGGTTTAGCATCATAGGGTCATACAGCATGGAAACTTGCCCTTGAGCCCAACTTGCCCATGCCGACCAAGATGCCCCATCTATGCTAGTCCCACCCGCTCCCATTTGGCTCGTATCCCATTAAACCTTTTCTATCCATGTACCCAACCAAATGTCTTTTCAATGTTGCTGTAGTCCCAGCCTCAACTTCCTCCTCTGGCAGCTCGTTCCATACACCCACCATCATCTTTGTGAAAAATTTCCCCTTCAGGTTCCTATTAAATCTTTCCCCACTCGCCTTACACTTGTATCCTCTTCTACATCTTCCTTGAGCCCCATCCCACCTGATGTCTCGTTTTCACACCTTACACTTCCTTATCTCTGTGTCTCCCTCTCCCCTGACTCTCGGTCTGAAGAAGGGTCTTGACCCAAAACATCACCCTTGACTTCTACCCAGAGATGCTGCCTGTCCCACTGAGTTACTCCAGCATTTTGTGTCTATCTTCACTGTAAACTAGCGTCTGCAGTTCCTTCCCACATATCAGGTTATTGCCCACTACAAACGGACTGGGTTGCACTAGGGATTTGGGACTTTATATGGGTCTTTTTTATTTATTTAACTTTTTTTGTTTGTTTATTATATCCATTGAGCACTGCGTTTACAGACGTATAGTGTTGCTGCAAGTAAGAATTTTATTGTTTCGTGTCGGAACTATATTGGCGGCACGGTGGCGCAGCGGTAGAGTTGCTGCCTTACAGCGCCAGAGACCCGGGTTCAATCCTGACTACGGGTGCTGTCTGTACGGAGTTTGTACGTTCTTCCCGTTGTCTGTGGAATTCTCTGCCTCAGAGGGCGGTGGAGGCAGGTTCTCTGGATACTTTCAAGAGTGAGCTAGATAGGGCTCTTAAAGATAGCGGAGTCAGGGGATATGGGGAGAAGGCAGGAACGGGGTACTGATTGGGGACGATCAGCCATGATCACATTGAATGGAGGTGCTGGCTCGAAGGGCCGAATGGCCTACTACTGCACCTGTTGTCTATTGTTACCGCGTGAGTTTTCCCTGGGTGGTCCGGTTTCCTCCCGCACTCCAAAGCTGTACAGGTTTGTAGACTGTGGTAGAAAAAAGTGTGTGTGTGTGTGTGGCCAGTCAGCGCTGACTGGGTGGGCTGAAGGCCCCGTTTCCACGGTGTATCTCTAATCTAAACTGGACATGCAGGTTTGTAGGTTACACAAAAAAGCTGGAGAAACTCAGCGGGTGCAGCAGCATCTATGGAGCGAAGGAAATAGGCAACGTTTCGTCCCGAAACGTTGCCTATTTCCTTCGCTCCATAGATGCTGCTGCACCCGCTGAGTTTCTCCAGCTTTTTTGTGTAACCTTCGATTCTCCAGCATCTGCAGTTCCCTCTTAAACACAGGTTTGTAGGTTAATTGGCTTTGGTAAATAATTGTAAATTGTCCCTAGTGTGTGTGTGTGTGTAGGATAGTGCTGGGTGTGGGGTGATCACAGGTCAGCCCGGTCTGTGTGGGCCGCGGGCCTGTTTCTGCGCTGTCTCTCTAAAGTCGAAAAGTCTAACGTCACATTTGACAATGAAACACTCCTGACTCTGGTGAACCTGGTGACTCCAAGTCGGTTTTAAAGCTGGCTGCGGCAAGACTACTTGGAATTTGCTGTAATCCTGTGTCTGGACCTCTTCGTGGTGAATGAATGGATTGCAGGAGACGGGTTCACACCTGGGGCCAAGAGTGAGTTGGCTGTTGTAGTTCAAGTGAGTTTATTGTCATGTGTCCCTGATAGGACAATGAAATTCTTTACCACTTGGAGAAGGGTTTTCTTTTTAAAGGGCCATTGTGCCTCCCCCCTCCCCACCCCTCCCCCCCTTTCTCTGGTGCACGAATGTTCACTTGTTGGGAGCAGAATTAGGCCAGACATAAAAACAGTGTTTATAGTCGACAGCCAAAAATCTGTAGCCTCCCTTTGATCTGGTATTTTGTTGGTTCACATGCTTGATCAATGGTGTTTTATCATTAATGTTTTATTATTATTAATGTTTAGTGTTTTCTCAGTCATTCGTAACTGTCACTGTATGTCATGTTGTTGCTTGCGGGCGGAGCACCAAGGCAAATTCCTTGTATGTGAATACTTGGCCAATAAACTTACTTACTTACTTATTTGGCCCATCAAGTCTACTCCGCCATTCGACCGTGGCTGATCTGTCTTTCCCTCTCAACCCCATTCTCCTGCCTTCTCCCCATAACCCCTGACACCCGTACTAATCAAGAATTTATCCATCTCTGCCTTAAATATGTCCATCGACTTGGCCTCCAAGAATTTACCCATCTCTACCTTAAAAATATCCATTGACTTGGCCTCCACAGCCGTCTGCGGCAAAGAATTCCACAGATTCATTATCCTCTGACTCAAGAAATTCCTCCTCGACTACTTCCGAAAAGAACGCCCTTTAATTCTGAGGCTGCGACCTCTGATCCCAGAATCTCCCACCAGTGGAAACACCCTCTCCACATCCACTCTATCCAGGCCTTTCTTTCACTTTTCGGTAAGTTTCAATGAGGTCCCACCCCCCCCCCCCCTCATATTCCTTCTAAACTCCAGCGAGTACAGGCCCAGGGCCGACAAACGCTGACACAGGAGAGAGGAAAAGGGAAAATAATTAAACCTGCTTGAGATGGACTCTTGTCAAGTCAAGTCAAGTCAAGTCAAGTCAAGTTTATTTGTCACATACACATACGAGATGTGCAGTGAAATGAAAGTGGCAATGCTCGCGGACTTTTGTGCAAAAGACAAACAACAAAACAACCAAACAAATTATAAAGACAATCATAACACACATGTTCTTTTACATAATAAATAATAGAAGGAAAAACATTCTGTAAAGTTAGTCCCTGGTGAGATGGGCGTTTACAGTCCGAATTGCCTCTGGGAAGAAACTCCTTCTCAACCTCTCCGTTCTCACTGCATGGCAACGGAGGCGTTTGCCTGACCGTAGCGGCTGGAACAGTCCGATGGAATGGAACGGTATCTTGAGTTCCTGCAGGGTGTCGGCCATGCCATCAGGCCTTGCTGACAGGCCATGTGAGGATTCCACCCGTCATTCTGTTAGCTTTGCTCATTCATGCTGAACCCACTGATAATATAATTTATCCACCAGCCATCGTTGCACAATGCATTTCAGTTGTGGAACTCCGATGCATGGCAACTTCCATTTGGCCCATCTACATAACACCAGAAATACAGGATGAAAAATATATTTTAAAATCGTCAAATAATTCATTTATAACGGTAGTCACAGGGAGGTGGAATCTGCAGTGTTCTTTGCCACAGAGGCCAAGTTAATGGCTATTTTTCACCTGTTGGGAGCAGAATTAGGCCATTTGGCCCATCAAGTCTACTCCGCCATTCAATCATGACTGATCTATCTTTCTGTGGAAAGACCTTTCTGTGGAGTCAGCGGAATTCTCTGCCTCAGAGGGCGATGGAGGCCGGTTCTCTGGATGCTTTCAAGAGAGAGCTAGATAGGGCTCTTAAAAAAATGGCGGAGTCAGGGGATATGTGGAGAAGGCAGGAACGGGGTACTGATTGGGGATGATCAGCCATGATCACATTGAATGGCGGTGCTGGCTCGAAGGGCCGAATGGCCTACTCCTGCACCTATTGTCTATTGTCTATTTTTAAGGCGGAGGTAGATGGATTTGTGATTAATATGGGTGTCAGGGTTTATGGGGAGAAGGCAGGAGAATCGGGTTAGGGGGGAGAGAGATCTGCCATGATTGAATGGCAGAGTAGACTTGATGGGCCAAATGGCCTAATTCTACTACTATCACTTATGACCTTATGACCCAGGATTAAAGTGTGTTAACTATAGCGATATGTTGGACAGACTTGGATTGTTTTCCCTGCAAAGCCAGAGGTTGAGGGGAGACCCGAAGCAAAATAATGAGAGGTATAGATACGGTAGACAGTCAGAACCTTTACCCCAGGGGTGGAAATGACAATGACTAGAGGGCGTAGTTTTTAAGGTATGAAGGGCCAGGAAAACCCAGGGGGGGGGGGGGGCAGAGGGGACCCGTCCCCGCCATGTTTGGGAGGTGGGCGACATTCCCGCCAGGTTAACCTGCCTGGGTTTGCGGGAAGTATGGCCAGCGCGGAGAAGCAGCGCTGGTATCCCGTCAGTCCAGACAGCTGGCAGGGCCGACAGGCGGGGCCACGGGTGAGGCGCTGCTGCTGCTGCTGCACTCCATAGGCTGCACTACATCAGTAGACAATAAGTGCATGAGTAGGCCATTCGGCCCTTCGAGCCAGCACCGCCATTCAATGTGATCACGGCTGATCATCCCCAATCAGTACCCCGTTCCTGCCTTCTCCCCATATCCTCTGACTCCGCTATTTTTAAGAGCCTCATCTAGCTCCCTCTTGAAAGCATCCAGAGAACCTGCCTCCACCGCCCTCTGTGGCAGAGAATTCCACAGTCGGGACGAGAGGCGGGGCCGTACGCAGCGCTCCGATCCAAGTAGTAGCGGTCAAATACGGGACAAGGGCGGTCCCGTGTGGGACTAACCAATTTAGCCCAATATACGGGATGTCCCGGCTAATACGGGACAGTTAGCAATCCTATGTCTGCATCATGAGCAGGTAGATGAGATTAAATTAGCTTGGCAATCATGTACTTGTGGGCTGAAGGGCCTGTTCCTGTGCTGTAACTGTTCTATGTGGAAACAAAGAACTGCAGATGCTGGTTTACAAAATCAAAAGAAGGGTCTCGGTCCGAATCGTCACCTATCCGTGGTGTGGGGATGCTGCTTGACCTGCTGTTACTCCAGCCACTTTGTGTCTGTACTGGTCTATGTTCTATGAATGCAGAACTGTAGCTCATCACGTTAGTGTATTGAGGAGTAGGCTGTGAGTTTTGTTATAGTTTGGAGATAGAACGCGGAAACAGGCCCTTCAGCCCACCGAGTCCGTGTCGACCAGCGATCCCCGCACACTAACACCGTCCTACACACACTAGGGATTTTTTTTTTTGCATTTATTCCGAGCCAATTAACCCACAAAAACTGTACGTCTTTGGAGTGTGGGAGGAAACCGAAGACCTCGGAGGAAACCAACACAGGTCGACTGTGGGGAGAATGTACAGGCCTCCTCATGCACCTATTTTCTGTGTGTCTATGTTTCTATGATCGTCGGGCCTGCGCTTGGTCTCGCCGATATATAGGAGTCCACACCTGGAACAGCGGATACAGCAGATGAGGTTGGAGGAGATGCGAATAACATTGTTTGTGTCGTTGACATGTTGACAGACGCCCACAAATTGACCGTAAGAAATTATTCCTCCTTTCAAACGCTGGCAAACTTTAATTTCCCCTTTGGCTTCAGCCAGACTGCAGGGTTTTGTTTTAAAAGCTGCACTTCCAAGAAAACCCTGGCTAAATGGGGAGGTCAGAGAGGACCAGTGGATCGGGAGACGGTTCATGTTTCTCGACTGCGTGGGGATGAATTCACAGCATTTGAACGGGCGGAGGACTTGGGCCATTTATGGAGCTCTCTCGACTTTCTGCCAAGGCCGAGTCGGTGAAAATACGGCAGCAGAGCCCATCTTGTGAGCCCATCGTCTTTCTGGAATTGCCCCATGAAGGTGCACTCATAAATCACGTAATCACCAGGAACGCAGCGTGGTGGGAAGGCGTGCAAAGTCACCTTGCAATTTGCCAGGAGGCGCTTGGTCTTAGGCGAAAACCAGTGGAAAACCGAAGTTATGTCACAGTGTGAGTGACATTGCAGGCAGCACAGCGACGAGGCCAGATGAAATGTGTTGGAACAACAGCTGCTGGAAGTGGACAAAGAGACTGGAATTTTTATGTGACAAATGCATTCTTTCTCTCCGTCCACTCTCCCCACTCGCTATTTGTCGAACTGCAGACTTTAGTCCACTTGAGGCTATTGTCACGTGTGACGAGGTACAGTGAAAGGCCTTTGTTGCGCGCTAACCAGGCAGCCAAAAGACATTTTGTGATTGCAATCAAGCCGTTTGCAGTGTTCAGATGCATGAAAAGGGAATAACGTTTCGATACATGATAAAGGAATAATGTAAAGCGTGTAACATCCGATCAAAGATAGTCCGAGGGTCACCAATGAGGTAGATAGTAGTTCAGGACAGCTCTCTGGTTGTGGTAGTGTTCAGTTGCCTGAGAACAACTTTACTGCACTCTATAAGTTTTTGCTATTTAATCTGATGCACTATTGCATTCTCAGTGATGTAAGTGAGTTGGTATGCTTCCGATAGTGCAATTTGGATTCTTCTCTCACTTGAGAGATTTGGCTGCACAAATAATCGAGCTGTTATTACGCAGGGTTTTCACTGCATATCTTTGTAGAAATCCATTACCTGACCTTGCTGAGAGGTCAAAAGGATTAACCAGGTTGAGTTTATGTTTGCTGTAGTGTCCGGTAGCAAAGGCAATACTGTAGCACTCGTTTAAAGAGAACCTGGGCTTTCACATCAGAACTTGCTGACTGGGCTCCTGTGGACCGCAGTGAAAGGTTTTTGTGGCCATGTTAAGTGAATGACAATAAGCAAGGCACTGTGTAAAGTTGCAGGCTGTGTGCGGTTAGTTTTCTTATTATCCCATTAAATTCAGCCGAAAGCATTGAAGATCCACTTTGGAAAAATGGCAATGGGGAGATGATTGTGTCGGGCATGGAATCATCTGTGGCTTTTGTCTAAGTTCGCTTTTTGTTATTTTCTTGTGAACTGAGGCAGTTTTACTTCAGTTTGTTGTCACGTGTACCTGGGTACAGTGAAAAGCTTTTTTTGTTGAGTCAGCGGAAAGACTATGCATGATTAGAATTGAGCCGTCCACAGTGTACAGATGCAGGATAAAGGGAATAACGTTTAGAGCAAGGTAATGTCCAGTAAAGTCTGATTTAAAGAGAGTCCGAGGGTCTCCAATGAGGTAGTTGGGAGGTCAGGACCGCTCTCTAAAACCTGCTTTGCTGGTGGAGCTGATGCCTCATAGCTCCTGGTTTGATCCTGACCTCGGGTGCTATCTGGTATAGGATTTGAGTATAGGAGCAGGGAGGTTCTACTGCAGTTGTACAGGGTCTTGGTGACACCACACCTGGAGTATTGCGTACAGTTTTGGTCTCCTAATCTGAGGAAGGACATTATTGTCATAGAGGGAGTGCAGAGAAGGTTCACCAGACTGATTCCTGGGATGTCAGGACTTTCATATGAGGAAAGACTGGATAGACTCGGCTTATACTCGCTAGAATTTAGGAGATTGAGGGGGGATCTTATAGAAACTTACAAAATTCTTAAGGGGTTGGACAAGCTAGATGCAGGAAGATTGTTCCCGATGTTGGGGAAGTCCAGGACAAGGAGTCACAGCTTAAGGATAAGGGGGAAATCCTTTAAGACCGAGATGAGAAAAACATTTTTCACACAGAGAGTGGTGAATCTCTGGAACTCTCTGCCACAGAGGGTAGTTGAGGCCAGTTCATTGGCTATATTTAAGAGGGAGTTAGATGTGGCCCTTGTGGCTAAAGGGATCAGGGGGTATGGAGAGAAGGCAGGTATGGGATACTGAGTTGGATGATCAGCCATGATCATATTGAATGGTGGTGCAGGCTTGATGGGCCGAATGGCCTACTCCTGCATCTATTTTCTATGTATCTATGTATTTGGGTGGCGTCTACACACTCTCCCTGTGACTGCGTGGGTTTCCTCCGAGTGCCCTGGTTTCCTCCCACATCCTAAAGACGTGCGGGTTTGTAGGTTAATTGGCCCTCTGTAAAATTGCTCTGAGTACTAAATAGTTCTTTATTAGGGGCGGCATGGTGGCGCAGCGGTAGAGTTGCTGCCTCACAGCGCCTGAGACCCGGTTTCAATCCTGACTACGGGTGCTGTCTGGATTTTCTCCGAGTGGATTTTCTCCGAGTGCTCCGGTTTCCTCTCACACTCCAAAGACGGGCAGGTTTGTAGGTTGATTGGCTTCGCTAGAATTGTTGATGGTCCCTAGTGTGTAGGATAGTGCTAGTGTACGGGGTGATCGATGGTGGGCGCGGACTCGGTGGGCCGAAGGACCTGTAACTAAAGTCTGGAGATTGGTTTCAATAAAGCAAGGGGTGTGAGCTTTACCCACTGGAGGCTATGAGTCAAAGAGGGTTTTATTGTCAAAAACGTCCCGGATGGGACAATGAAATTCTTACTTGCTGCAGCACAACAGAATTATGTGAATATGTAAACATTGTATAAAACGGGGGAAGTGAGAAAAAAAGTTCACTAAATAACAAATATAGTGCAATAATAATATTGTCTTTAGCAGTTCAGAGCTCACAACTTATTAATTGTTGTGTTTAATAGCCTGATGGCTCTGGGGAAGGAGCTATTCCTGAACCTGGATGTTACAGCTTTCAGGCTCCTGTACCTTCTTCCCGATAGCAATGGTGAGATGAGTGTGTGGCCAGGATGGTGTGGGTCCTTGATGATGCTGGCTGTCTTTTTGAGGCAGCGACTGCGATAGATCCCCGCGACGATGGGTGATTTCATGGGTGATGTATTAATGATGTTGAAAGCTGCTGCCAAACATTTACAGGTTGTAGGATGAGTACTTTCCTTCACGTAGCCCCATTCTACCTCCCAGCTATAGATGGTGTAAAATGAACCTGGCATCAGATTCCTCTCGCAGCGTCTGGTTCAAAGGACGCGTGCAAGTTCTGAACAGATACAGCCACAAGCAAAGTAAATACTGGCTTCAGTACAAGGAATTCAAAGTCTCCATGTAATGTGTAGCTGGCAGTTTACCATTCTAAATCAGTGAGACCTGCATTATACATAACTGCATGTGAACACTCAGAATGTGTAGGAAGGAACTGCAGATGCCGGTTTAAACCGAAGACAGACCCAAGAAGCTGGAGTAACTCAATAGAGAATAGATAGTAGACAATAGACACTAGGTGCAGGAGTAGGCCATTCGGCCCTTCGAGCCAGCACCGCCATTCAATGTGATCATGGCTGATCATCCCCAATCAGTACCCTGTTCCTGCCTTCTCCCCATATCCCTTGATTTTGTTAGCCCTAAAAGCTAAATCTAACTTGAAAACATCCAGTGAATTGGCCTCCACTGTCATCTGAGGCAGAGAATTCCACAGATTCACAACTCTCTGGGTGTAACCATTTTTCCTCATCTCAGTCCTAAATGGTTTACCCCTTATTCTTAAAATGTGACCCCTGGTTCTGGACTCCCCCCAACATCGGGGAACATTTCCCTTGCATCTACCCTGTCCAAACCCGTAAGAATTTAATATGTGGCAGAACAGCTGATTTGTTAGCATCAGTTGAATAATCTCCTTCAAAACATTTTTATCCCTGAAACAGTACAGATGTTACCCTCAGAGAAAGCTAAGTATTTATGTCAGATATAATCCAAATAAACAGTTTGCAGTTGAGAAATTCAAATCAGCAGAGATCATTAACTGGAGTAACTCAGCGGGACAGGCAGCATCTCTGGAGAGAAGGAATAGGTGACGTTTCGGGTCGAGACCCTTCTTCGGACTTAGTCTGTCAGTCTGAAGAAGGGTCTCGACCCGAAACGTCACCCATTCCTTCTCTCCAGAGATGCTGCCTGTCCCGCTGAGTTACTCCAGCATTTTGTGTCTGCCTTCGGTGTAAACCAGCATCTGCAATTCTTTCCTACACATTAACTCTAACATGTTTTATATGGTGAGATTTTACAGTAGGACCATGCAAATGATATCGGAACTTTCTTCGGCATTCCTAATTCACACAGAAAGCAAACTATCCAAATAAAATTTACATATATTGTTTAGTTAATACTTGGGGAAATTCTTTTGCATAAAGTGAAGATGGTAAAATAATAACTGAAAATCCACTCCCATCAACTGACAACGCAAATTACTTTTTTAGATGGGCACGGAAAGCTGGAGTAACTCAGTGGATTAGGGCTGGAGAGAAGGAATAGGTGATGTTTCGGGTCGGGACCCTTCTTCAGACTGAGAGGCATGGGCCCCCAAGTGTGTAGGATAGTGTTAGTGTCCATGGTAATTGTTGGCGAACATGGACTCAGTGGGCCAAAGGGCCTGTTTACATACTGTATCTCCTAAAGTCAGAAAGTCTATAAGGCAGGCAAATACTTCCTGCACTCTATAATAAATATCCGCTGGTCTTCATTTCCTGAAAGAAAGTTGTTTTTTTTTAACAATTCTTTTTTATGGTTTATCGAATTAACCAATAAGTTATTTGTTTTTCCCCTTGATGTGCAGGATTGTAAGTTAGTTTGCCTGTGTTCACAGATCTGTTATGCCATCTCTGGAGAGAAGGAATGGGTGACGTTTCAGAGTCGAGACCCTTCTTCGGACTGAGTGTGAGTCTGAAGAAGGGTCTCGACCCGAAACGTCACCAATAAAAGTGCAAATTTTATTGTTCGGTTTCGGTAAATACGACAATATGACGCTCCTGACTCTTGAATCGCGCACTTTTTTTCATGGCTGATCATCTAAAATCAGTACTGCATTCCTGCTTTCTCCCCTTGATTCCCTTAGCCCTAAGAGCTAAATCTAACTCTAGCTTGAAAACATCCAGTGAATTGGCCTCCACTGCCTTCTGTGGCAGAGAATTCCACAGATTCACAACTCTCTGGGTGAAAAAGTTTTTCCTCATCTCAGTCTTAAATGGCCTTACCCCTTATCTTACATTAAAGGGCCTGTCCCAATTGGCGATATGTTTCTGGCGACTCCCGGCATCATTGACTGACGTATCAGGTGACTGAGAAATTTGCGGCGTGTCGACGTATTGCCGCGCGGATGTTTTTTCAAGTGGCGCAACATTTTTTTTGTCGCCGTTATATTTTGAAATGTTCAAAATCTTTTGGCAACACTGAGATGACGCCGGCATTCGCCGAAAAAATCGGCAAGTGGGACAGGCCCTTAACATTGTTTGCTGGAGCCTTATTTTTAAAAACAAAGATCTCTTTCTCCAACCAAGCTCAGAATTACCTGCGTTTCCTTTTGTTTGGAATATATTTACCGGTTAACTATTGGTCTTGTGCACTGTAAAGGGGCAGCTGGCACTCATTGAAATCCCCCAAACAGTGAAGTGATTTAAAACGGAAAGCTGAGCAAGGGTAAGCCAGTACTTTCTGCTCACGACTGTTAAAGGGCCGGTGAATGCTCAGTCAAGTGGTCTATTTTGTGGAGATTGCTGTTGGCTGCACAAATAGCTGGGCTACAGCGGTGGAATGTGTTGCCTCAGTGGCGGAGAAGAAAGGATGTGGCTCTTGTGTTTTTGCCGAGTTCTGCATTTCACAAGGGAGCGCACATCCCCGCTGCCCACTGGGTTTGGAATTTGCATCCAGTCTGTTTGCTTCAGTGGCGGCTTGAATATGTTCCTCAGCACCTTGGCCTCGTGGCTTCTGTGCGTCTTGTGAAGACCTGCAGCTTGTATTCAATTGTATTCTTGTATTCAAATTTTATTGTCGTTGCCTCACTTGGAGACAACAAAATGAATTTCCCGTACAGCAGTATCGTCGTTAAAAAAAAAAAATCACAAGAAAAATAATAAAAAATAAATAATAAATAAATAATAAAACATATTAAAAAAATAAAATTGAAATTGAATAAAAAATTTGGAATAACATTGGCACCAAGGTGAGGTGGCACCATGTCCAGCAGCCAGCCTTGTCCTTCAGTCGGGGCGGCTTGAATACGATGTTCCTCGGCACCGAACCCCGACGGTGGCCTCAGCGGTGGCTTCTGATCAGCCGCCTCCCGCTGCCGGAGTCTGCAGCTCCTGAGTCCACAGGTCGAGCCGGACAGAGTCACAGGACCCCGCGTTGTAGTCAGCGCCGCCCGCGTTGGGAGCTCTGCAAACCGCAGCTGAATATTGGGGGGGGTTTAGTGTCGGAGATCCAGTGCGGTAAACGGGCCCTTCAGCCCACCGAGTCCGCGCCGACCAGCGATCACCCCGTACACTGGCAGTGTCCCACACACACTGGGGGCAATTTTACTGAAGCCAATTAACCGACAAACCTGTACGTCTTTGGAATGTGGGAGGAAACCCACGCGGTCACAGGGAGAACGTATAAACTCCCTACAGACAGCACCTGTAGTCAGGATCGTATCCTGGCCTCTGACGCTGTTATAGCCCCTCCCATGATACGAGTTCATTCCAGGAGCTCTCCCAAGTTTAAAAAAAAAAATCAAACTCATGGTAGGCACGGAGAATGAATGTAGCGGGTACGTCGGAGCTCGGGGACGTCTCTTAGCGGCTCGTAACGCTAACGGCAGGTAGCCACGGGAAGACTCGCTAACGGCAGGTAGCCACGGGAAGACTTGTGAAGATTTTTCAACATGTTGAAAAATGTCCACGAAAGCCCCGAGTACCGACGAGTGGCCATTACCGTAAATCTCCGGGTTCGAATTGGGGCAAACTCGGGAGAACTCTTGGAATGAACTCGTACCGTGGGAGGTCAGTTGGTGGTACGATGGTTCAGTTCCCTGATGACTGTCCCTGAATTAAGAATAAGGGGTAAGCCATTTAGAACTGAGACGAGGAAACACTTTCTCACCGAGAGTGGCGAGTCTGTGGAATTCTCTGCCTCAGAGGGCGGTGGAGGCAGGTTCTCTGGATGCTTTCAAGGGAGAGCTAGATAGGGCTCTTAAAAATAGCGGAGTCAGGGGATATGGGGAGAAGGCAGGAACGGGGTAGAGATTGGGGATGATCAGCCATGATCACATTGAATGGATCGAAGGGCCGAATGGCCTACTCCTGCACCTATTGTCTATTGTATTGAATCTGGAGGTGTGCGTTTTCACACTTCTGTACCTCTTGCCCGATGGGAGAGGCTGGAAGAGGGAGTGGCCGGGGTGAGACTGGTCCTTGATTATGCTGCTGGCCTTGCCGAGGCAGCGCGAGGTCGCTGGAACTGGAGGCGTGCGGTTTTACACTCCAGTACCTCTTGCCCGGTGCGAAGGGTTTCTTTTCCCCCAGAATTGTAGCATGCATGCATATAGCTTTGTGAATCCCAGAGCTTTTTGAACAAAGCCCCTGTTGTTCGTGCTTCGGTGAAACACACAGACCCCCGCCCCCAACACATACACACCTACTGTCATGGCAAGCTGCTCACTTTGAAGAGCCAGGGCTGCTCCAGGCTTGTGGCCCACAGCTGGGCCCAGCTAACATTTTTATTTATTCAAACATTCTTCAGTTCTCCAAATAATTATCTCCATACTATCAAAGAACTGCACAGCCTGTGGCAACTGTCTGCTCCAGAGTGAATCTCACATCGTTGGTGAGAGGCTGGTGGAGTAGGATTCGATATCTCTTGCGCTCAATATATTTACAGCGTGCTTGTACACTTTTAATATACAGATAATCATTGTTATAAAGGACCATCGTTTTTGTGTTTCGAGGGTTGCAGCGCGGAAACAGGCCCTTCGGCCCACCGAGTCCATGCCGACCAACAATCACCCCGTACGCTAAAACCCCTGTCCCACTGTACGAGTTCATTCCAAGAGCTCTCCCGAGTTTGCCCTGATTCGAACTCGGAGGTTTACGGTAATGGCCGCTCGTCGGTACTCGGGGCTCTCGTGGACATTTTTCAACATGTTGAAAAATCTTCACGAGTCTTCCCGAGCTTACCGCATTTCCCGAGTACCTGCCGTTAGCGTTACGAGCCGCTAAGAGACGTCCCCGAGCTCCGACGTACCCGCTACGTTCATTCTCCGTGCTTACCACGAGTTTGATTTATTTTTAAACTTGGGAGAGCTCCTGAATGAACTTGCATCGTGGGACAGGGCTACACACCATCCCACACACACACACACACACGGGACAATTATACATTTGTTACCAAAGCCCATTAACCTACAAACCTGCGCATCTTTGGGGTGTGGGAGGAAACCATTGCACCCGGAGAAAACCCACGCGGTGACCTCATTGAAACGTACAGAATAGCTAAAGGCCTGGAGAGAGTGGATGTGGAGAGGATGTTTCCACTAGTGGGAGAGTCTAGGATCAGAGGGCACAGCCTCAGAATTAAAGGACATTCTTTTAGGAGGGAGATGAGGAGGAATTTCTTTAGTCAGAGGGTGTTGAAGCTGTGGAATTCATTGCCACAGACTGCTGTGGAGGCCAAGTCGATGGATATTTTTAAGGCGGAGATTGACAGATTCTGGATTGGTATCAGGGATCATGGGGAGAAGGCAGGAGAATGGCGTTAGGAGGGAGAGATAGATCAGCCATGATTGAATAGCGGAGTAGACTGGATGGGCTGAATGGCCTAATTCTGCTCCTATAACTTATGACCTTATGAACCTCTTCAAAAACACTTGATCTTTGGGCTGAGTGAGTTTACAGAATAGTTTCTGTTTCTGTAAATTCTTTGCAACAATTTCCCAATAAGGAACAAAGACCCTACTGTGGTTACCCATTGGAGCCTCAGATTAAATTAGCCGACTGTAGAAAGGGAATTGAAATGCGATTTGGATAATCTGTGTTGCCGATACTCACTTAAGCCACAGAGCAAATCTATTTTGTGTGCCTAATGAATTGTAGCTGTGTGCTGCGTTGAATTAGTATTAATTTGTTAATTAGGAAGTAGGTTTCAAGTCATAGAGTGTTACAGCGTGGAAACAGGCCCTTCGGCCCAACTTGCACACACCGTCCAACGTGCCCCAGCTACACTAGTCCCACCAGCCAGCGTTGGGCCCATATCCATCCAAACCTGTCCCATCCTTGTACCTGTCTTAATATTCCTTCTTAGTAGACAGATACTACTTGCCTCAGCTACCTCCTCCACTAATCTGTCACAGTCTACTGGTTACTAAACATTATAACTCCCCTTCCCATTCCCACATTGACCTTTCTGTCCTGGCAAACTGGAGGAACAGCACCGCATATTCTGCTTGGGTAACTTACAAACTCATTTCAGGTTTACCTCTGACAACTCTCCCCCTGCCCTGCACCCTATCTGGACTTGCACCCGTTTCCTCCCCATTCCCTTCCACCCTAGTGTTGCCAATGTTCTCACTCCCAAATAAGGGGCAAAAAGTCAAAATATGGGACAAATTCCCGACGGCAATTCATTGACCGACTCGGCCGTGGCTGGGTGAACGATGAGTTGGCCCCGGGTGCTGGACTGCGCAGCCGAGGAGTTTTGGCCTGAGCCCACGCAATGCAGCTCGCAAAGTCCGGCATCCCATCCAATTCATGAACCGATGAAGGAGGGGTGGTGGTGTCGGCGGGAAGCGAAGGTCCGGGCTGTCGACCGACCGACGGGCTCATGGGCGAGGCGCTGCTGCTGCTGCTGCTGCACTCCATGGGCTGCACTACATTGGGACGGGTGAGGCGGGGCCAGACGCGGCGCTCTGACCCGACAGTCCCCTCGACCCGAGTAGTAGCCATCAAATATGGGACAAGGGCAGTTCCGTACGGGATAAGCCAAATTAGCCCAACAGATGGGAAGTCCTGGCTAATACTGGACAGTTGACAACACTACTCATCGCCCTCTCCTTCCACCTACCTTCCTTCCTCTAGCTTCACAATTCGCAACTCTTTAATCCTTTTGTCTCATGCCTTCTGTTTATTTATCTCTGGCTTTTGTCCAACCTTCTGACTATCAAAACTCACGTCCCTCTCCTCTCCTCCCCTCCTCGCCCGCCTACCTTTGTGTCCCGGGTGCGCCTCTTGCACCCGACCTTGTAGGCGCTTGAGGCATTACCCCGGTTCACCCTCCCACTGGCCCTTGCTCCTCACATCCGGTGATCTTATAGAGTTGTATTAAATTAGGGCCATCACGGTGGTGCTGCGGTAGAGTTTCTGCCTTACAGCGAATGTAGCGCTGGAGACCCGGGTTCGATCCCGACTACAGGTGCTGTCTGTACGGAGTTTGTACATTCTCCCCGTGACCCGCGGGGGGTTTCTCCGGTTTCCCCCCACACTCCAAAGACGTACAGGATAATGTTAATGCGCGGGGATCGCTGGTCGGCGCAGACTCGGTGGGCCAAAGGGCCTGTTTCAACACTGTATCTCTAAACTAAACTAAACTAAATTTGAAGCTTTGATGCCACTAGTAGTACTGGTTGACTCCATGACTTGTAATATCTTAAACATGGCAACAGATAAAGTGTAAATGTTGATTAAGAACAAACGCTGCATGTTGTAAGCGGAAAATATAGACATACATGAAAGTGACTCCAAGCCTCTGCTGGAGAAACGTTGTCATTTGCTGAAACAGTTCTCTGCTCAACCTCCTCGTTCAAGGACTGAGGATTGTAAAAATAAGAAATAAAATGAAAAACAAAATAAAAATGAAAACGTGTGGCCATGCTGTCTTTCCGTTGTCATGCTATCTAGAGTCATACGGCGTGGAAACAGGCCATTCAGCCCAACTTGCCCACGCCGACCAACATTTCCCATCTACACTAGGCCCACCTGCCTGCGCTTGGCCCATATAGAAAGGTAGAAGCATAAAAAAGTAGGTGCAGGAGTAAGCCATTCAGCCCTTCGAGCCAGCACCGCCATTCATAGAAACATAGACAATATGTGCAGGAGCAGGCCATTCGGCCCTTCGAACCAGCACCGGCATTCAATATGGTCATGGCTGATCATCCAAAATCATTACATTGTTCTTGCTTTTTCCCCATATCGCTTGAATCCGTTAGCCCTCGAGAGCTAAATCTAACTCGCTCTTGAACACATCCAGTGAATTGGCCTCCACTGCCTTCTGTGGAAGAGAATTCCACAGATTCACAACTCTCTGAGTGAAAAGGTTTTTCCTCATCTCAGTCCTAAATGGCCTCCCCTTATTCTCAGACTTGTATCCCTCTAAACCCGTCCTGTCCATGCACCCGTCCAACTGTTTCTTTAACATTGCTTGTCTTGTTGGCCTAATCCCGGCACATTGGGTGAACCATCAACGGAGTTTAGAGCGGATTGATGGTGACCTTCAGCCACATCATTTGAGGCAAGAGACCACTTTAGATCTATAACAATAACCATATAACAATTACAGCACGGAAACAGGCCATCTCGGCCCTACAAGTCCATGCCGAACCAATTTTTTTTCCCCTTAGTCCCACCTGCCTGCACTCATACCATAACCCTCCATTCCCTTCTCATCCATATGCCTATCCAATTTATTTTTAAATGATACCAATGAACCTGCCTCCACCACTTCCACTGGGAGCTCATTCCACACCGCTACCACTCTCTGCGTAAAGAAGTTCCCCCTCATATTACCCCTAAACTTCTGTCCCTTAATTCTGAAGTCATGTCCTCTTGTTTGAATCTTCCCTATTCTCATAGGGAAAAGCTTGTCCACATCCACTCTGTCTATCCCTCTCATCATTTTAAAGACCTCTATCAGGTCCCCCCTTAACCTTCTGCGCTCCAGAGAATAAAGACCTAACTTATTCAACCTGCAGATCATTCATATAATATAATTATTATTTCAGAAGTGATACATCGAGGTGATTTCCACATCCGTTGTTAAATTCGATGGGACTTTCCAAAGTTTGATTTGCAAATTACTTGATGTTGAAAATTCACGAGATCAAAATAGCGCAGCGGTAGAGTTGCTGCCTTATGCCCCTGTCGCACTTAGGAAACCTGAACGGAAACCTCTGGAGACTTTGCGCCCCACCCAAGGTTTGCGTGCGGTTCCCGGAGGTTTTTGTCCGTCTCCCTAACGGTCGAAAGTAGTTTCCGCTTCTTCTATGTTCCGGCGATTATTTCAAAAAATTCAAAACCGGCTGCGACTAAAAATAGGTTGCCGTTTTAAAAATCGGTAATTTTTTAGTTGAAGTCGGTTTCGATGCTAGTTGAAGGTGGTTGCCGGAGGTTGCAGGTAGTGGAAGGTCTGCAAACTTCCGGCAACCTCCGGGAACCGCATGGAAACCTTGGGTGGGGCGCAAAGTCTCCAGAGGTTTCCGTTCAGGTTTCCTAAGTGCGACAGGGGCATAAGGCAGCAACTCTACCGCTGCGCTATTTTGATCTCGTGAATTTTCAACATCAAGTAATTTGAGTTTCAAACTTTGGAAAGTCCCATCGTGACCAACGGATGTGGAAATCACCTCCGAGATCTTCTGAAATTTCCTCCCACACTCCAAAGATCTGCAGGTTGAATAAGTAGGTTAATTCTCTTGGAGCGCAGAAGGTAAGGGGGGACCTGAAAGGTCGGGGGCATTACCCCAGTGTGTGTTGGATCGTGTTAGGTGTCTGTACGGAGTTTGTACGTCTCCCCGAGACCTGCGTGGTCGGTGCGGACTTTCCTCCCACACTCCAAGGACGTACTGTTTTAGGTTGCATTGGCTTGGTGTAAACAAAAAAATTGGAGAAAGTGTGTGTTGGATTGTGTTAGTGTGTATGGAGCTGGAGTGCGGACTTGGGCAAGGGATTGTTTCTGCACGGTAAACAAAAATGCTCCGAGAAACCGCAGCGGCAGCAGCATCTATGGGGCGAAGGAAATAGGCAGAGGTTCGTCCCGTTCGTTGCCTATTTCCTAAGTCCATAGATGGGGCTGCAAGGCTGAGTTTCTCCAGCATTTTTGTGTTCCTTCGATTTTCCAGCATCTGCAGTTCCTTCTTAAACACTGTTTCTGCACTGTATCTCTAAGCTAAACTAAACCAAGTGAATCACACTTGCTCTGTATAAGTTGCTCAAAAGGACTTTACAATAATTCAATTGTTCATTGCCTTGTTTCCATAACTTGTTATTGCAGAATTGATACTAATTGGCTATGATTTTGCTTTCATTTTGATATCAGTTATGCACTGGGTTCTTTAGACCCACCGAGTCCGCACGGATCATCAATCCCAGTACACTAAAGGGCCTGTCCCACTGTACGAGCTAATTCAAGAGCTCTCCCGAGTTTCCCCTGACTCGAACTCGGAGATTTACGGTAATAGCCACTCGTAGGTACTCGGGGCTCTCATTGACATTTTTCAACATGTTGAAAAATCTTCACGAGCTTAGCGCGTTTCCCGAGTACCTGCCGTTAGCGTTACGAGCCGCTAAGAGACGTCCCGAGCTCCGACGGACCCGCTACGTGCAATCTACGTGCTTACCATGAGTTTGAATTTTTTTTAAACTCGGGAGAGCTCTTGAATTACCTGGTACAGTGGGACAGGCCCTTTACACAACCCTACACACTAGGGACAATTTTACAATGCTACCCATATAACCATATAACAATTACAGCACGGAAACAGGCCATCTCGGCCCTACAAGTCCGTGCCGAACAACTTTTTTTCCCCTTAGTCCCACCTGCCTGCACTCATACCATAACCCTAATTCCCTTCTCATCCATATGCCTATCCAATTTATTTTTAAATGATACCAATGAACCTGCCTCCACCACTTCCACTGGAAGCTCATTCCACACAGCTACCACTCTCTGAGTAAAGAAGTTCCCCCTCATATTACCCCTAAACTTCTGTCCCTTAATTCTGAAGTCATGTCCTCTTGTTTGAATCTTCCCTATTCTCAAAGGGAAAAGCTTGTCCACATCAACTCTGTCTATCCCTCTCATCATTTTAAAGACCTCTATCAAGTCCCCCCTTAACCTTCTGTGCTCCAGAGAATAAAGACCTAACTTATTCAACCTTTCTCTGTAACTTATTTGTTGAAACCCAGGCAACATTCTAGTAAATCTTCTCTGTACTCTCTCTATAATACCCGAAGCAATTAAACTGCAATCTTGCACATTTTTGGAATGTGGGAGGAAACCGGAGCACCCGGAGAAAGCCCACGCGATCACGGGGAGAACGTACAAACGCCGTACAGACAGCACCCCTAATCAGGATCGAACCCGGGTCTCTGGCGCTGTGAGGCAGCAGCTCTACCGCTGCGCCACCGTGATTCATTCATTCAATGTATTTCACCTGTCCAGTAGATTTCAGAGTAATTTGAAGTCCTGTTCTCTGTGATTGGGGGAGTGCAGCGGTTGTGTTACATCTTTGCCAAGTGCCGCTGAACTGTGGAATGCCAGCGAGGAATTGCGAGCTTTTAACCCTTGTTTGAAATTAATTGCTTTTGTGCACCGCATGACCACGAATTTAGGACAGTGTCGGCAGGAGTCGAAAGCGTGGACATGTTTGCAGAATTCCAGGGATCCATTACTTCTGATCTAACCAAGAATGCCTGCCTTTGTTCCCTGCGACATGTTCTTTTTCAAGATGCACTGGTAAATGATACTCTTTCCTTCGAAAGCGTACCATGCCATCTGGAAAACGGACGCAGTAAAAGTGAAATCCTGGGTGTCCTTTTTTGTGGCTTTAACTTGTTTATTGCAATTAGTACCGGCATGAAAGATGGAACTTTGGTAGAGAAAATAAAATAGTTTGCTTCAGTTTGAGACGAAGTCTAAAGCTGCACTCGGGGCTTTCCTGGAAGCTTTGACGTTGCCTCACCCACCAAGTTGCAGTAAAAGGTTAATCGAGAACAAAAGAGAGAGAAAATCAAATGGACCCGATCCAGTTTTTTAAACAAAAATCTATATTTTAGTTTGTCCTTTTTACAAGGAAATCCGTTTTTGTTTATGCCCGATTCATTTTCCATCATTGAACGTGTTAGTTAGAGGAAGTCACAATTATGTGTCAGAAATAAACGCGACAGCCCAGGCCAGGGGAACATTTCAGATTTGAGAATGGTCGAGTCGGTGAAACTTAAATGTGTGAATCCTGCCTCTTAAAATTGAAATTTCACACCTGACTGGCGAAAAGGAGTGCGCCAACCTAAATCTTGTAAAAATATTCCTTTTAGTGGTGGAGAGAGGAGCCTCTTTGTTTAAAGTGAGGGCAGGCATTAGCAAAGTGTACGATTGTAAAATGCAAGGGCTGAGAGTCGCTTCCTCCTCGCCTCTGGATGGCAAGATGGGAGGAGCTGGCAGTTCTTGTGATGTTGGCGGAGTTGGCTGTGATTGTACTCTTCCCTTTGATGTTTTGCGGGGCCGGCGACCAATTAACCCTATCTGCAAAGAGTCGGGACGGGTCGGACAGAAAACAATCCCATTGATGTCGTCCAAGAAATCTCAAAAGGGATGCGGGCCGTTTCTGTGGCGCGGGCTTGTGATCAAAGGCAAATATAGTATCCGATCTCATTAAAGCCACTTCTTTTGTTGCTCAGACCCCCCCCTGTGTGATCTGCCCTTTTGCTTGGAAGCAGTTGCACTATTTAAGTCAGGAGAGAGTGTGACTGTTCAGAAGGCTCAATTTGTGATCATGGAAATGGGACTGTGGATGTATGTTGTGTCAACTTGTGTGTGCGAGTATTACGGAATTAATCGATTGCCACTAACGCGGGCAGTTTATTTAAGCTCCAAGGAATACTGGTAATGTGTAGGAAGGAACTGCAGATGCTGGTTTACACCGAAGATAGACACAGACAAAAATGCTGGAGTAACTCAGCGGGCGAGGCAGCATCTATGGAGCGAAGGAAAGAAACTCAGCGGGCGAGGCAGCATCTATGGAGGCCGAGACCCTTCTTCAGACTGCTCAGATTTAGACAATAGGTGCCATTCGGCCCTTCCGAGCCAGCACCGCCATTCAATGTGATCACGGCTGATCATCCCCGATCAGTACCCAGTTCCTGCCTTCTCCCCATATCCCCTGACTCTGCTATCTTTAAGAGCCCTATCTAGCTCTCTCTTGAAAGTATCCAGAGAACCGGCCTCCACCACCCTCTGAGGCAGAGAATTCCAC
This sequence comes from Leucoraja erinaceus, assembly GCF_028641065.1. Taxonomy (NCBI): domain Eukaryota; kingdom Metazoa; phylum Chordata; class Chondrichthyes; order Rajiformes; family Rajidae; genus Leucoraja; species Leucoraja erinaceus. The sequence goes on from NC_073393.1 coordinate 4,864,043, forward strand.
ACTCACAGCTCTGTGTGTGTTTAGTTTAGAGATACAACGTGGAGTCAGGCCCTTCGGCCCACCGAGTCCGCACCGCCCCACCATCACACGCACACTATAGTTCTACGCTGGGCTGCTTTTGACATCTCGCACAACAGGGACGATTTACTGAAGCCGGCGATTCCCCGTACACTGTCACTCTCCTACACACACCGGGGACATTTTACAATTTTACCGAAGCCAATTAATCTACAAACCTGAAGGTACACAAAATTGCTGGAGAAACTCAGCGGGTGCAGCAGCATCTATGGAGCGAAGGAAATAGGCAACGTTTCGGGCCGAAACCCACCGCCAATCTACAAACCTGCACGTCTTTTGGAGTGCGGGAGGAAACCGGAGCACCCGGGGAAAACCCGCGGGGAGAACATACAAACTCCATAACAGACAGCGCCCGTAGTCGGGATCGAACCCGGGTCTCTGGCGCTTGTGTGAAGCAGCAACTCTACCACTGCGCAACTGTAAAACAACGAATAAATAAATATAATCGGTGATTCCATGCAACCAGAATATGAAAACAGTCATTAATAACAGTAATAAAACAGTAAATAATAAGGGAAGGCAAATGTGCAAGTATATTGAAAGTAGACAAAAATGCTGGAGAAACTCAGCGGGTGAGGCAGCATCTATGGAGCGAAGGAAAAAGGCAACAAACCCCTCTTCAGACTGATGTAGGGTGGGGGGAGAAGAAAGGAAAAAGGAAGAGGAGGAGCCCGACGGCTGAGGGAGAGCTGAGGAGGGGAGGAGCCAGCAAGGGCTACCGGGAATTGGAGAATTCAATGTTTATGCCGCTAGGGTGCAGACTGCCCAAGCGGAATACGAGGTGCTGCTCCTCCAAAGGGCCCTGGGCCTCCTCCATGGCCAGAGTGAGCACCACAGGAAATTGGAGGAGCAGCACCTCATATACCGCTTGGGCAGACTCAAAACAGATAAAGTGTTTAAATTGGCAGTTTGCTCTTTAATAGGATAAATCGAGGGGGGAAATGCATGGTTGGCAGTTCAGCCTTCGTGATACAGACTGTGTATCACTTGGAGCAAGGCTTCTTGAATAAACGTGGCATCTAAACCAATAAATAACAATCTGTTTTGAGTCTGCCCAAGCGGTATATGAGGTGCTGCTCCTCCAATTTCCTGTGGTGCTCACTCTGGCCATGGAGGAGGCCCAGGGCCCTTTGGAGGAGCAGCACCTCGTATTCCGCTTGGGCAGTCTGCACCCTAGCGGCATAAACATTGAATTCTCCAATTCCCGGTAGCCCTTGCTGGCTCCTCCCCTCCTCAGCTCTCCCTCAGCCGTCGGGCTCCTCCTCTTCCTTTTTCCTTTCTTCTCCCCCCCACCCTACATCAGTCTGAAGAGGGGTTTGTTGCCTTTTTCCTTCGCTCCATAGATGCTGCTGCACCCGCTGAGTTTCTCCAGCAATTTTGTGTGCCTTCGATTTTCCAGCATCTGCAGTTCCTTCTTGAAGACTATGAGTCGTCTTGCTCTTTGGAAGAACAGATATTACTGGGTACCGACAACGTTACTGTGGACAGTTGGTTAAGTCTTGCTGGAGCTCTGAATGGAACTGAAGTGAAATATGTTCCATTTCAGATCTATCTTCAAAGGGCTTGACCCCGGCCAGCTTTGCAGCATGTGATGGACGAACCCCTTGCGATGAGAACTCCGTCTCTCTCAAAAATGTTTCTCTTTCCCTGGTATCTTCTCGCTTCCTTTCTAAGGAGATAAAAGGTTGTTCTTGTAATTGATCTGAGCTGCGTCCTGACCTGGTGTGGGACACGGAGTGGTGGGGACAACTGGCAGATTTGCCAGGTAGGAAAGATATGTGGAGGGAGAAATCTGAGGTGGGGGAGAGAGGGGGGGGGGGGGGGAGAGATGTGGGAGGGGGGCAAGGAGATGGGGGGGGAAGGGGGGGGGGGGGGGGGGGACAGGAGATGTGGGGGTGGGGGAGAGAAAGAGGTGGGGGGGGGAGAGAAAGAGAGATGCAGAGAGAACGCATTATAGGGAAAATAAGTAGGATGGGTTGTATCTAATGCTCAAGTAAAAACTGCAGATGCTGGCAAATCGAAGGTAGACAAAAATGCTGGAGAAACTCAGCGGGCGCGGCAGCATCTATGGAGCGAAGGAAATAGGCCCTCACCCTGCATCAGTCTGAAGAAGGGTTTTGGCCCGAAATGTCGCCTATTTCCTTCGCTCCATAGATGCTGCTGCACCCACTGAGTTTCTCCAGCAATTTTGTGTACCTTCCTTGGATTTCCTGCTGTTTTCTGAATTCCAATACGTATCGACAAAACATGAATATGGATACTGATTCTGTGTGACATGTTTGAGATTCTGTCCGGCCTCTTTAGCTGGGAGGTGTTTTTTTTATTAGCTATTGAATCAACGAATGTAGAATTGCTTCTAAAGCATTAGACTTCTTTCACCAAGTTTGCATGCATGCGCGCTGATCTCATGTTCTTGGACGAAAACCTGAATTTCCTCCACAGATTGTGTGGAGTCGGACACAAAAATGTTTATCAAATCTGTTGAGCACTTAAATGGCATTAACGAAGGTGATCTGGTGCAAGAAGCAACGACCCTGGCCTTTGATCTGAGTGAAACGGTCGCTTCTGTGGGCTTTGGAGTCGAGATGGATCCCTTTCATCATCTGGGCTTTGCTGGGACGACATGTTTGATTAGAAACACAGATGACAGCCAGCTCTAGCGGCTGCATGCTCGTTTCTGGGGGAGGGGGAGGGTTGATTAGTAGGACTGGGTGTTACAATCCCTATGATTTCACTACAATTGACATTCTTGGGGGTGACCACGAGGTGAATTTGCTAACAATCAGACTCCAGCATTTTGTGTCAATCTTCGGTGTAAACCAGCATCTTCAGTTGTGTACCTCAACGTCACTGGATGTTTCGGCCTTTTATCACAAGACGCCCTCAGTCGAGGCAGGCCCACCGCAGGGTGATCAGACCTGGGTGTGTGTCTTACTGTTAGCCTCTGGATGGTCACGTGGCAGCCCAGACAGCATCTTTCCTCTTCAGCCACAGCCAGTGACAGCTCCGTTTGGCGGCATTGGCAAGTTCTTTTATTGCCCTCCTTTGTGCCTGCCCTTTGATTCCTACTTCCTTCAGGAGCCTTGCGGTGGAACTGACTACAAAGCACCTGCACCCCACCTCCACTGGACACACCCTTACATTAGACATGACAATCGGCGAGCGGTTGGGACAAGAGCTGAGAAAACAACAGCGGGCCCACAGCAAGAGAGTCATAGAGCGTTTTATTGTCCTGTGTCCCAGATAGAACAATGAGATTCTTTTACCTGTTTAGCTTATGCATACAGATACAGCGCGGAAACAGGCCCTTCGGCCCACCGGGTCCGCGCCGACCAGCGATCCCCGCACACAAAATACAATCATATCAAGTTCAAATACAAGATGTAGAAACAGGATGCTGGTATGTTCAAGTACAATAGATAGATGAAAGATACTTTCTTACTGAGATTCTTACAACTGGAACAGTGTGTAAAATTCTCGTCAAAAACCACAAGTTGCAACCCAGTGAATCACTGAACCTTGAGTTTCCTACTTTAGATACACGCATATTCCAAATTTTTGCAGCGGCAATAGTAAAAGTTGATAACCTTGTTCTTAATCTCAGTGCGAATTCCAGCTCGGGACAATAAGTAATTGGCATTGATCTTAATACTTTTTTCTTCATTCGAGCTTGTTTTAAAGTCGGCTTTGTATTCAGTTATACGGTCATAAGGTCATGTGATAGGAGCAGATTTGGCCTCCCAAGTCTACTTCGGCAATCAATCATGGCTGATCTATCTCTCCCTCCATTCTCCTGCCTTCTCCCCAAAACCCCTAACACCCATACTAGTACGAATCTATCTATCTCTGCCTTAAAATTATCCACTGACTTGGCCTCCACTGCCTTGTAATATGTGTCTACCTTATAACACGGATCAGGCTTCTGCCTGGGCCTAACATAAGCTCAAGTCAAGTCAAGTTTATTTGTCACATACACATACGAGATGTGCAGTGAAATGAAAGTGGCAATGCTCGCGGACTTTTGTGCAAAAGACAAACAACAAAACAACCAAACAAATTATAAACACAATCATAACACACATATTCTTTTACATAATAAATAATGGAAGGAAAAACGTTCTGTAGAGTTAGTCCCTGGTGAGATAGGCGTTTACAGTCCGAATTGCCTCTGGGAAGAAACTCCTTCTCAACCTCTCCGTTCTCACTGCATGGCAACGGAGGCGTTTGCCTGACCGTAGCAGCTGGAACAGTCCGTTGCAGGGGTGGAAGGGGTCTCTCATGATTTTGTTTGCTCTGGAGTTGCACCTCCTGTTGTATAGTTCCTGCAGGGGGGTGAGTGAAGTTCCCATAGTGCGTTCGGCTGAACGCACTACTCTCTGCAGAGCCTTCTTGTCCTTGGCAGAGCAATTCCCAAACCAGATGGTAATGTTGCCGGACAAGATGCTTTCCACCGCCGCTGCGTAGAAGCACTGGAGGATCCTCGGAGACACTCTGAATTTCCTCAATTGCCTGAGGTGGTAAAGGCGCTGCCTTGCTAGTGTGCTGTCCAATTCACCCCCACCCCCATTGCAGATATTGGATATTGAATAGGTAGGATGAATGCACAAAGTCTTTTACCCATAGTAGGGGAAACGAGAACCAAAGGACAGAGGTACAAAATGAGGGGGGAAAGATTTAATAGGGAACTGAGGGCAACTTTTTCACACCTCGGTTGGGTGGTGGGTGGATGGAATAAGCTGCCAGAGGAGGTAGTTGAGGGAGGTGTTATACATAACATTTAGACAGGTGCATGGATAGGAAAGGTTTAGAGACAAATGGGCCAAACCCAGGGAGGTGGGACTAGTGTAGATGGGGCATCTTGGTCAGCATTGGCAGGTCGGGCCGAAGGGCCAGTTTCTGTGCTGTGTGACTCTGTGTCTGGGAAGATATAGAGTGCAGAATGTGGTTCTCAGCATCATGCCGCATCAGTTAGAGCCATCGAGCACAGAAACTGGAACTGAAATTGAAGAAGGGTCTCGACCCGAAACATCACCCGTTCCTTCTCTCCAGAGATGCTGCCTGTCCCGCTGAGTTACTCCAGCATTTTGTGTCAATCTTTGGTGTAAACCAGCATCTGCAGTTCCTTCTTACACATTGAAACCTCCAATTTTAGGTAGCCACATAACCTACCCCCTCTGCCTCTTTCCCTTCACCCTCCCCCATGTCCCACCTGGACTCGCCCCTATTCTCCTCTTCCGCTCGCATTCCTTCCTCTAGCTTCACAATTCGCAAGTCTTCAATCCTTTTGTCTCACGCCTTCTTGCCTCTTCTTCTCTGGCCTTTGTTCAGCCATCTGTGCCTATCAACAAACCCTCCTCGCTTTTAGCAGCCTGTTACCTGCCAGGCATTGTCCTGCACCTCTTCTCTTCCAGGTTTCTTCCCCATCCCCTCCCACTAGGATCGCTAAATTTCCCACTCCCAAATTAAGGGACAAAAGGTCAAAAATACGGGAACAAATTCCCGACGGCAGTACTTTGACCAACTCGTCCGTGGCTGGGTGAATGATGAGTTGGCCCCGGGTGCTGGACTGTACACAAAGTCCAGCCGGTGGGCCATCTGCGGAGTTTTGGCCCGTCGCACGCAACGTCCAGCACCCCATCCAACTCTAGAACCGATGATCGGCCCATAAGGGTGTTGATGTCGGCGGCAAGCGAAGGTCCGAAGGTCGGACAACTGGCCGGGCTGCCGACCGACCGATGGGGCCACGGTGGATGTGGAGAGGACGTTTCCATTAGTGGGAGAGTCTAGGACCAGAGGTCACAGCCTCAGAATTAAAGGACGTTCCTTTAGGAAGGAGATGAGTAAGAATTTCCTTAGCCAGAGGGTGGTGAATCTGTGGAATTCTTTGCCACAGAAGGCTGTGGAGGCCAAGTCAGTAAATATTTTAAGGCAGAGATAGATAGATTCTTGATTAGTACGGGTGTCAGGGGTTATGGGGAGAAGGCAGGAGACCTGGGTTAGGAGGGAGAGATAGAGCAGCCATGATTGAATGGCGAAGTAGGCTTGATGGGCCGAATGGCCTTATTCTACTCCTATTTTTTATTTCTTATGACCAACCTTAAACAAGTTACCTATCCAAGTTCTCTGGAGATGCTTCCTCCCTGTTACGTTCTGCCTTCCTACCTAGTATGTTCAGTTCTAGTTTATTGTCACGTGTACTGAGGTACAGTGAAAACCTTTATAACTGCGTGCTAATCAGTCAGCGGAAAGACTGCACATGATTACAATCGAGCCGTCCACAGCGTACAGACACAGGATAAAGGGAATACCAGAGAGTTGGTGAGTCTGTGGAATTCTCTGCCTCAGAGGGTGGTGGAGGCAGGTTCTCTGGATGCTTTCAAGAGAGAGCTAGATAGGGCTCTTAAAAACAGAGGAGTCAGGGGATATGGCAGGAACGGGGTACTGATTGGGGATGATCAGCCATGATCACATTGAATGGCGGTGCTGGCTCGAAGGGCCGAATGGCCTACTCCTGCACCTATTGTCTATTGTCTAAAAGGAATAGGATCTATTGTCTATTGTCTAAAGGATAAGGGGGAAGTCTTTTAGGACCGAGATGAGAATTTATTTTCACACAGAGAGTGGTGAATCTGTGGAATTCTCTGCCACAGAAGGTAGTTGAGGCCAGTTCATTGGCTATATTTGAGATTCAGATTCAGATTCAGGTTCAATTTTAATTGTCATTGTCAGTGTCCGGTACAGAGACAACGAAATGCATTTAGCATCTCCCTGGAAGAGCGACATAGCAAATGATTTGAATAAATAATAATAAGTGTAGGGGGGGTGGTGATTGGCAGTCACCGAGGTACGTTGTTGAGTAGAGTGACAGCCGCCGGGAAGAAGCTGTTCCTCGACCTGCTGGTTCGGCAACGGAGAGACCTGTAGCGCCTCCCGGATGGTAGGAGGGTAAACAGTCCATGGTTGGGGTGAGAGCAGTCCTTGGCGATGCTGAGCGCCCTCCGCAGACAACGCTTGCTTTGGACAGACTCAATGGAGGGGAGCGAGGAACCGGTGATGCGTTGGGCAATTTTCACCACCCTCTGCAATGCCTTCCGGTCAGAGACAGAGCAGTTGCCATACCATACTGTGATGCAGTTGGTAAGGATGCTCTCGATGGTGCAGCGGTAGAAGTTCACCAGGATCTGAGGAGACAGATGGACCTTCTTCAGTCTCCTCAGGAAGAAGAGGCGCTGGTGAGCCTTCTTGACTGAGGGAGTTAGATGTGGCCCTTGTGGCTAAAGGGATCAGGGGGTATGGGGAGAAGGCAGGTACAGGATACTGAGTTGGATGATCAGCCATGATCATATTGAATGGCGGTGCAGGCTCAAAGGGCCTGTAACTATTTTCTATGTTTCTATGTAATGCCGTTTAGTGCAAGGTATAGTCTGATTACAGCTGGTGTACGGAGCTCCAGTTTAGTTGGTAGCTATGATGGTTCAGGTATGTTGTCGGTTTATACTTTATTGGGCTGTTTAACAGCTGCTGTGGCTTTGTTTAAATTCTAGATTGATAGTAATCTGGAGCTGCGTTGACGGTTCTACCCAGTGCACATCTGCAGTTGATAACTGTGGGACAAATACGAGGTTAGGAATTCATCCATCGCTGCCCGCGCTGGAGTATAACGTGGTAGTGATTACTCTGTGCTGCTGGAGTTGTGCGATCGAATTTCAGAGGTGGAATACATACAGGATAGAAATGCTCCTGCTTTGCGAGTTGCACAACTGAAAGCGATTGCCATCCTCGTGATTTTTACACAAAACAAAAATCCCTGAATTTTTATATTTGATAATTGGGAAAGCATGGCTCTCTTGGCGTTGATGTTGCCCAGCAGCCTAGTGGAGGCAAAGTCGAAAATCCAGCAGGATATCTAGCATATTGAAACACAGAACTGCGGATGCTGGTTCGTACCAAAGAGGGACACAAAGCGCTGGAGTAACTCAGCGGGTCGGGCAGCATCTGTGGGGAGGAAAGATTTCAGGGTCGGGACCTTTCTTCAGTCTGGGTGAGGATTTCCAGCACTTTGTGAGTATCTTGCATGAGACTTATCCTGGACGTTAAGCAGATAGTCGATGGATGTAAAATTACTCACAGCCCGAGTCCGCACATTCTCCAAAAAGTTGAATAATTCACACAAGTTACAAGTTCACAAGTAAGAGGGAGTTAGATGTGGCCCTTGTGGCTAAAAGGATCAGGGGGTATGGAGAGAAGGCAGGTACAGGATACTGAGTTGGGTGATCAGCCATGATCATATTGAATGGCGGTGCAGGCTCGAAGGGCCGAATGGCCTTCTCCTGCACCTATTTTCTATGTTTCTATAGGAGGAGAATTAGGCCATTCGGCCCATCGAGTCTACACTTTTATCAATGTTTAATGTTTTATGTGCCATTCCTAACTGTCACTGTATGTCATGTTGTAATTTGTGGGCGGAGCACCAAGGCAAATTCCTTGTATGTGATTACTTGGCCAATAAACTCATACATTCATTCATTCATTGCCATTCAATCATGGCCTCCTAATGCCATTTTCCTGCCTTCTCCCCATAACTCTTGACACCCGTTCTAATCAATAATCTCAGCAGATTGCTACAAAAGGTATAGAAGTGTGAAAACGCACACCTCCATATCCGGTGACAACTTCCTCCCAGCTATTATTAGGCAACTGAACCATCCATACAAATCCAGTGAGCAATCCTGAACTACTATCTACCTCATCGGAGACCCTCGTATTATCTTTGATCGGGTTTTACTGGCTTTACCTTGCAATAGAGGTTATCGTATATCTGTACACTGCGGACGGCTCGATTGTAATCATGTGTTGTCTTTCCTCTGACTGGATAGCACGCAACTAAAAGCTTTTCACTGTACCTCGGTGCACGTGGCAATAAACTAACCAGAACTAAGCCGGCAGCTGCAGTTCCTTCCTAAACTACATTGGAAAATTGGTGAATGAATGATCCCCCATCTTAGTATCACTCGCTTTGCAATCGTACGTTGACATAATCTAGGATTTTATTCCTCGAAGTTTAGGAGACTGAGGGCTGATCTTATTGAGGTGTATAAAACATGAAATCACACAGTTTTTTCTGAAGGTTAGGGGAATCAAGAAGCAGCGGTAGAGTTACTGCCTTACAGCGCCAGAGATCCAGGTTCGATCCTGACTATGGGTGCTGTCTGTACGGAGTTTGTACGTTCTCCCCGTGACCGCACGGGCTTTCTTGGGTGCTCTGGTTTCCTCCTACACTCCAAAGACGTACTGGTTTGCAGGTGAATTGGCTTCGGTAAAGATTGGATATAGTCCCTGGTGTGCGTAGGATAGTGTTAGTGTGTGGGGATCGCTGGTTAGTGTGGACTTGGTGGGCCGAAGAGCCTTTTTCCGTGCTGTATCTATGAAGTCTAGACCAGAAGACATATGTAAAAGCCCTGTCCCACGGTACGAGTTCATTCCAAGAGCTCTCCCGAGTTTGCCCCGATTCGAACTCGGAGATTTACGGTAATGGCCGCTCGTCGGTACTCTGGGCTCTCGTGGACATTTTTCAACGCGTTGCAAAATCTTCACGAGTCTTCCCGTGCTTACCTGCCATTAGCGAGTCTTCACGAGTACCTGCCGTTAGCGTTACAAGCCGCTAAGAGACGTCCCCGAGCTCCGGCGTACCCGCTACGTTTATTCTCCGTGCTTACCACGAGTTTGATTTTTTTTAAACTCGGGAGAGCTCTTGGAATGAACTTGTATCATGGGACAGGGCCATTAAGGTGAAAGGAACCTGAGGAGTAACTTTGTTTACAAGGACGGTGATGAGTGTACGGAAGAAGCTGCCAGAGGATGTAGTTGAGGCACAGACTAGGACAAATGAGGTCTAGACGGGTAATTGGATAGGAACTGTTTGGAGGAATGTAGATGGGTCAAAAGCGGGCAAGTGGGACTAGAGTAGATAGACACAAAATGCTGGAGGAACTTAGTGTGACAGGCAGCATCTCTGGATAGAAGAAATAGTTGATGTTTCGGGTCGAGACCTTTCTTCAGACTGAAGATGCAGAGACAAGGAAATGTAAGGTGTGAAAACGAGACAAAGGGGATGGAGATCAAGGAAGATGTAGAATAGATCATTGTTAGCTGGGAGAAGGTGACAACGAAGCAAACAGAGATAAAATGTAAGGTACACAAAATTGCTGGAGAAACTCAGCGGGTGCAGCAGCATCTATGGAGCGAAGGAAATAGGCAACGTTTCGGGCCGAAACCCTTCTTCAGACTGATGGGGGGTGGGGAGGGGAGAAGGAAGGAAAAAGGGGAGGAGGAGGAGCCCGAGGGTGGGGGGGTGGGAGGAGACAGCCCGAGGGTTAAGGAAGGGGAGGAGACAGCAAGGGCTAGCAAAATTGGGAGAATTCAACGTTCATGCCATCAGGATGCAAGCTGCCCAGGCGGAATATGAGGTGCTGTTCCTCCAATTTCCGGTGTTGCTCACTCTGGCAATGGAGGAGACCCAGGACCCAGGTCGGATTGGGAATGGGAGGGGGAGTTGAAGTGCTGAGCCACCGGGAGTTCAGGGAGGTTATTGCGGACTGAGCGGAGATAAAATGTAATCAGGGACAATCAGACTGGTCAGAGAACTGGGAAGGGATGGGGGAGGGATGGAGAGAGAGGGAAAGCAAGGGTTACTTGAAGTTAGTAAAGTCAATGTTCATACCACTGGGGATGAGAGTAGATGTGTTTATTTATCGCCACATGGGCAAGTTGGGCTGAAGGGCCTGTTTCCATGCAGTGTGACTCTGTGACTATCCACCTTCCAGTCAACCATGAGGCCACTTTCGATGGATTGATTGAAAGACAGCATAGAAACAGGCCCTTCGGCCCACCGAGTCCACGCCGACCATCGATCCCCCCCGCTCACACCAGTTGTGTGTTACCCCATTTAGGCACTAGGGGCAGTGTATAGAGGGCAATTAACCCGCACGTCTTTTGGAAAGTGTGGGATGAAACCATAGCACCCGGAGGAAACCCACGAGGTTACGGGAGGGACGTGCAAACTCCGTACAGACAGTGCTGGCGGTCAGGGATCGAACCCGGGTCGCTGGTGCCGTGAGGCAGCAAGTCTACCGCTGCGCCTCCGTCACCAGCTTGTTGTGTGTGCGTGTGGCGTGACTGTCGATCGTCTGACTGCTGTGTGCCGTGTTGCGTGGGGTGAGACGAAACGAAAGGGTTTCACAGTAAAGTGTAGAATTGAGGCTAATGAGGCCTGCTTACTGCGACTGTTGTTTTCAGAAACACACTAATGTTTATTTCAAATGACAGCCTGCAGCTATTAAAGTACTTGCACTGTAGGTGACAACAAAATTTCCATTGATATGCCAATGTATATATATATCAAAGCATACCAGGCTATCAGCACCTCGTAACTAGGCACGTTTCCAAACAAGGCCCACTGATGCAATGGCCTCTCCATTAATTTATTTTCAGTTCCCGTGCACGTTGGATTTGATCCCGGATTGAAAGTTAGAAAGGCAACTTGTGGCGACACGGTGGCGCAGCGGTAGAGTTGCCGCCACACAGCGCCAGAGACCCGGGTTCGATCCTGACTACAGGCGCTGCCTGTACGGAGTTTGCACGTTCTGCCCCGTACCCGCTTGCTCCTCCCTCTCTCAAAAGACGTGCCGGTTTGTAGGTTAAAATTGGCTTCGGTAAAAATTGTAAATTGTCCCTGGTGTGTGTGTGTGTGTGTAGGACAGTGCTAGTGTACGGGATGATAGGTGGTCGGCGCGGACACGATGGGCCGAAGGGCCTCTTACCATGCTGCTTCTCTTGAGTCTAAAGTCTAAACCAGACGACATCGGTTTAAGGTGAGAGGGGAAAGATTTAAAAGGAACCTGAGGGGTAACTTTTGTATACAGAGGTTGGTGGGCGCATGGAAGAAGCTGCCAGAGGTAGTAGTGGTGGGCCGAAGGGCCTGTTTCCGCGCCGTTTATCTCAAGTCTAAAGTCCATTATTATTTATGAATCGCACCACGTTGCAACTCAAAAGCAATTCCACCCCAGAAATGTACTTGTTCCCATTTACTGTCGCCATATATTTAGTTTGGATTAGTTTAGTTTAGACATACAGCGGGGAAACAAGCCCTTTGATCCACTGAGCCTGAGCCGACCAGCAATCCACGCACACTAACACTTAACACACACACACACACACACACACACACACACACACACACACACACACACACACACACACACACACACACACACACACACACACACACACACACACACACACACACACACACACACACTCTCACACACTCTCACACACTCTCACACACACACACACACACACACACACACACACACACACACACACACACACACACACACACACACACACACACACACACACACAGCAATTTACATTGAATCAACCTTCACACCTGCACGTCTTTTGAGTGTGGGAGGAAACTGCTAAGATCTTGGTCGGAGAAAACCCACTCTGGTCACGGGGAGAACGTGCAAACTCCGTACAGGCAGCACAGGATGGAACCCGGGTCTCTGGCGCTGGGAGGCAGCAACTCTACCGCTGCACCACCATGACTCTAGGCTGTGTGAATTTTGTGTTTCTTTCATTTGAGTGGTTTAAGAGTTATTATTTTTCTGGTATGCACAATGCCATGTGTATATGAAGCAATCCTAATTGATAAGGATGAGCGGGCATCTCATAGAAACATATACAATTCTAAAGGGATTGGGCAGACTAGTTGCAGGAAAAATGTTCCCGATGTTGGGGGAGTCCAGAACCAGAGGTCACAGATTAAGAATAAGGGGAAGGCCATTTCGGACTGAGATGAGGAAAACCATTTTCACCCAGGGAGCTGTGAATCTGTGGAATCTTCTGCCACAGAAGGCAGTGGAGGCCAATTCACTGGATGTTTTCAAGAGAGAGTTAGAGAAGGCATTGGGAAACCTGGGACACGGGATTGACTTACCATATCTGAGGAAGGATGTGCTGGCTCTGGAGAGGGTCCAGAGGAGGCTTACAAGAATGATCCCAGGAATGAGTAGGTTAACCTATGATGAGCATTTGTCGGCACTGGGCCTGCACTCGCTGGAGTTTAGAAGAATGAGGGGGGACATAATAGAGACATACAAAAGAGTGAAAGGCTTGGATGGAGTGGATGTGGAGAGGATGTTTCCACTGGTGGGAGAGCCTAGGACTAGAGGCCGCAGCCTCAGAACTAAAGGACGAACTTTTAGGAAGGAGATGAGGAAACATTTCTTTAGTCAGTGGGCGGTGAATCTGTGGAATTCTTTGCCAAAGAAGGCTGTAGAGACCAAGTCAGTGGATATATTTAAGGCAGAGATAGATAGATTTTTGATTAGCATGGGTGTCGGAGGTTATGGGGAGAAGAATGGGGTTAGGAGGGAGAGATAGATCAGCCATGACTGAATGGTGTGGTAGGCTTGATGGGCCGAATGGCCTAACTCTGCTCCTATCACTTATGATGCTTCCACGGAGGAATTTGGGCATGCCGCCACATGTCGTGTCAAGCGGTTCAGGAGATACTCCGAGCCCTGGCACCAGTCTCCACCAAATGTGGAATAATCTTGGAAACATGAACACATCTGGCTGCCTGATCACATCCAAACCAGATATATCTATTTTTGAAAAATCCCTGTGGCTGGCGCGGTAAAGAATCCAAAGTGTGGAAGACAGACATGAAAAGCTACGAGTAACTCAGCGGGACAGGCAGCATCTCTGGAGAGAAGGAATGGGCGATGTCTCAGTTCGAGACCCTTCTTCAGACAGGTTTGGTGTTTCCCTAACCAGTCTGAAGAGGGGGTCTCGACCCGATACGTCACCCATTCCTTCTCTCCAGAGATGCTGTCTGTCCCGCAGAGTAACTCCACAGCTTTTTGTGTCTATATTCGGTTTAAACCAGCATCTGCAGTTCCTTCCCTACACAAAAGTACATTGCCGCTGCCTTACCTATTGTTAAATATACATCTTGAACTGCTCCGACGCATGTGGTCAGGTCTGCATTTTGCCAATGCAGCATTGTTATGTGGAAAGATGTGTCCTTTCAATCTGTTTTACTGCACAAATTTGACTTTTTTTTCCTTGAGCAGTGGATAAAGCTGAGCTGCGTTCCACCATGAGGGACCCTCCATTCTTGTGTAGATCCACAAGCCTAGATCCAATTTTATGTTTTTAGAATTGATACCAATGAAAAAACTTCCACCATGGAAGCAGGCCCTCGGGATCAAGTCATTGATTTCACAATTCATTTATTTCTATAGAAACATAGAAACATAGAAATTTGCCCCCTCATGTTACCCCTAAGCCTGCTGTCCCTTCAATATTCTGAAGTCATGTCCTCTTGCCTTTTGAACCCCCTTCCCTATTCTCAAGGGGGACAAAGCTTGTCCACATAGCCAACTCTGTCTAACTACCCTCTGTCAGATCATTCCAAAGACCTCTGTGTGAAAAAAAGTTCTTCTCTATCAGTCAGAAATTTCCCCCCTTAACCTTAACCCCCCCCCTTAATCTTGAACTGCTCCGACGCATGTGGTCAGGTCTGGATTTTGCCAATGCAGCATTAATGAGCGACTTTGGTGGTTCTTGTGTAGATCCACCAAGATAGATTCAATTGTCATGTTCATAGACATTCATACTGCAACAAAAAACTTACAACATGGAAGCAGGCCCTTCGGCCCATTTCAAGTCATTGATTTTATAATTTATTTATTTGTATATTCGGGCAGTGGGCAGGTGCTATAGACCTGCACGGGAAGGTAGACACTCCCCGCCCCCACGGGTCTCGGGGAAGATGGGGCTCGTCAGCCTGGGAAGGCAGTCCATCTAGGTGAGGGGAAACTCTGATTTAAAACCTCCACTGCTTTGTGGCCGGATCCAGTCATGGAAAAGGCTCCTGGAGAAACCTCAAGAAAATCCGTAGTGGGACCCCCTAAGGCAGTTTGTCGTTGTCTACAACCTCACTCTGGCAGCTCCTGCGATGGCGCTGGTGCCAAACTGTAACGGCCCGGCTGTTCCTTTGGATCGATCAGCGACGTGGAGAAGGGGGGACGTGCTGCGTGGGAAAACTCCACACAGACAGCGCCTGAGGCCAGGATCGAACCGGGGGGGCTCTAGCTCTGTGGCTGCTCTGGATATTGACCAAGAACCAGCCCGAAGGTGACACTGACATCGAAAGAAGAGAGTCGAGGAGGAGGGAGTTGCTGGTGGTGACAACGGATGTGAGGAATGGGCCGGTGAGGGAGGGACTGGGGTATTGCCACCAGTGCCTTCAAGGTTGACCGCTGGAGGCGGCCCTGGGGCACAGAGGCGGTCGGGCGAGGAGAGGGAAGTGAGGTCGCGGGCCTGCAGCTGCCTGGGGCTCACCTGGGCTCACCTGGGCTCACCTGGGCTCACCTGGACTCACCTGGACTCACCTGGACTCACCTGGACTCACCTGGACTCACCTGGGCTCACCTGGACTCACCTGGGCTCACCTGGGCTCACCTGGACCGGGGGTGTTCCATTATATCCAGTATGAGGACCCGACTTTGAACTTTTTCTTTGTAATCGGCGCCAAAAATATGGCGACTGTGCATTTGTGGGTTGTGTGAGGGTCTCACTGTTCTACACCTATAAGACAATGATGAACCTCTTCCTCTCATAAGTGATAGACACAGAATTAGGCCATTCGGCCCATCTAGTCTACTCCGCCATTCAATCATGGCAGACCTATCTTTCCCTCTTAACCCCATTCTCATGCCTTCTCCCCATAACCCATGACACCCGTACTAATCAAGAATCTATCTCTCTCTCTGCCTTAACAATATCCATTGACTTGGCCTCCATAACCTTCTGTGGAAATAAATTCCTGGGATTCGCAAAGAAATTCCTCCTCATCTGGTTCCTAAAGGAACGTCCTTTAATTCTGAGGCTGTGACCTCTGGCCCTGGACTCTCCCACGGGTGGAAACATCCTCTCCACATCCAATCTATCCAGGCCTTTCACGATTCGGTAAGTTTCAATGAGGTCCCCCCCCCTCATCCTTCTAAACTCCAGCGAGTACAGGCCCAGTGCCGACAAACTCTCATCATATGTTAACCCCCTCATTCCTGGGATCATTCTTGTAAACCTCCTCTGGACCCTCTCCAGAGCCAGCACATCCTTCCTCAGATATGGGGCCTATCTTGGACAAACCTTCCACCTCAGCTTAGTACCCACTCGGACTTAAAATCCCGGTTAGCAGATTGTGACTGGTTCTTGGTTAGTGGAGAATAAAGGCCCCGAACATACTTGGAGGATTTAAAGAAACAATGTAATGAATAAAAGCCATTGAATGTTGAAATGCACCGTCTCTCTCATCGTTTTAACCGTATAATCCACTTAAATCTCAGCCCTTGATGTTTCAATGTGTGGTGCATGGTCAAATTTTAATAGTGGCTTTCAAGCCTCATGGCTGTGCATGCCGATCCAAAACCTTTATTTAAACCGTGCCGTGCCACATCTGTTAACCTTTAGGGATTGTGGAACAAAACAGTGAGATTAGTTACAGACTAAAGTTATTCACCCAGCTCGAAACGATCAAAAAAAGATGATAAACCTTCACCTTTGTTTCCATTTCATGGCATTTAGTTTAGTTTAGCGATACAGCGCGGAAACAAGCCCTTCGGCCCACCGGGTCCGCGCCGACCAGCGATCCCCGCGCATTAACACTATCCCACACCCACTGGGGACTTTTTTTACATTTACACCAAGCCAATTAACCTACAAACCTGTGCGTCTTTGGAGTCAATAGACAATAGACAATAGGTGCAGGAGTAGGCTATTTGGCCCTTCGAGCCAGCACCACCATTCACTGTGATCATGGCTGATCATCCCCAATCAGTATCCCGTTCCTGCCTTATCCCCTGACTCCGCTATTTTTAAGAACCCTATCTAGCTCTCTCTCGAAAGCATCCAGAGAACCTGCCTCCACCGCCCTCTGAGGCAGTGAATTCCACAGACTCACCACAAGTGTTTCCTTGTCTCCGTTCTAAATGGCTTATTCCTTATTCTTAAACTGTGTGGCCCCTGGTTCTGGGCTGCCCCAACATCGGGAACATGTTTCCTGCCTCTAGCGTGTCCAAGCCCTTAACAATCTTATATGTTTCAATGAGATCCCCTCTCATCCTTCTAAACTCCAGTGTGGGGAGGAAATCGAGGATCTCGGAGAAAACCCACGCAGGTCACGGGGAGGAACGTACAAACTCCATACGGACAAGCACCCTTGGTTGGGATCGAACCTGGGACTCCGCTGCTGCTTTCGCTGTAAGGCAGAAACTCTACCGCTGCGCCACCGTTCTCTCGTGTAGGCTTGGACCTTTTCCCCAGGTTCTCTCGTGCAATGTTGACATTACAGAGCTGAGGTGCACTAAGAACTTCGTGTATTGCGCAGAGTTAGTAGTGTACATTCGCATGAGGGAATCCAATTGCCCATATTCCTCTAAAGCTTTCCTCCAAAGTTGCATAAACAAGATCTGAAGAATGGTCTCGACCTGGAGCGTCGCCCATTCCTTCCATCCAGAGATGCTGCCTGTCCCGCTGAGTTACTCCAGCATTTCGTGTCCATCTTCAGCTTAATCAAGGAGTCAAGAGTCAAGAGTCAATTTAATTGTCATTTGGACCCCTGGGGGTCCAAACGAAATGCCGTTTCTGCAGCCATACATTACACACAAATAGACCCCAGACACAACATAATTACATTTAACATAAACATCCATCACATAACTGTGATGGAAGGCCAAAAAAAACTTATCTCTCCACTGCACTCTCCCCCCCCCCCCCGATGTCACAGTCAAAGTCAAAGCCCCCGGCTGGCGATGGCGATTGTCCCGCGGCCATTAAAGCCACGCCGGGTGGTGCGAGGTCGCACACCGGGTCTTGGTGTTGGAGCCCCCGGTGTGCGCTCGCAGAGTCCCGCGGCCATTCCAGCCGCGCGGGGCAGTGGTGTCAGGCCCCGCTCCAGGAGCTCTTCAACCCCGCAACACGGGCGGGAGAATTCGCCGTTGCAGCAGCCCGAAAAGCGGTCTCCCTCCAGGGATCCGCGGGCTCCCGGTGCCACCGTCCACATACCCGCAGTAGCAGCCTCCGACTCAGCAGCAGCAGCGGCATCGGCAGCAGCAGCAGCGGCAGCGCTCCTCCACCGCTCCACCCGCTCCGGTCTCGGCCAGCTCCGCGACGGCAACGGTGAGTCGGCACCAGAGTCCCCGGCTTCTTCCCGTTGGAGGCCGCTCCTCGTTGCGGCCTCAACGACACCTGAGACCCGACGAGAAAAGGTCGGGTCTCCAGAGTCTCGGGAGTCTCACCCCTGTCACTCCCTCTTCACCCCTCTCCCATCAGGCAAGAGGCGCAGAAGTCTGAAATCTGTGCCAGTTGTAGGAAGGAATTGCAGATGGTGGTTTACACCGAAGATTGACACAAAATGCTGGAGTAACTCAACGGGTCAAGCAAGTGGGACAGGCCCTTAACTCAGCGGGACAGGCAGTATCTCTGGAGAGAAGGAATAGGTGATGTTTCGGGTCTTGCCCCTTCTTCAGACTGAGAGTCAGGGGACAGTTTCTTACCCAGCTGTAACCGAACCATCCTATCACCAACTAGAGAGCGGCCCTGACCTACCTTCTAACTTCTGCTTCTCCTTGTGAATGAATCTTAAATAAACCAAAGGAATAGTTGGACCTTCTAGCTGCAACCTCACTGGAGACCTTTAGTCCCACTTCAATTGGACTTTACTGGACTCTATCTGGCACTAAACTTTATACCCTGTATCCTGTATCTGTACACTGTGGACAGCTTTATTATACTCATGTTAGTTTAGAAGGATGAGCGGGAATCTCATTGAAACATATAAGATTGTTAAGGGCTTGGGCACGTTAGAGGCAGGAAGCATGTTCCTGATGTTGGGGGAGTCCAGAACCAGGGGCCACACAGTTTAAGAATAAGGAGTAAGCCATTTAGAACGGAGACGACGAAACACTTTTTCTCACAGAGAGTGGTGAGTCTGTGGAATTCCAAAGATAGACACAAAAATGCTGAAGTAACTCAGTGGGACAGGCAGCATCTCTGGAGAGGTGATTTTCACACCCTGCCCTTCCTTATCTCCAGCCTCCCCCTCCCCTGACTCTCGGGTCCGAAGAAGGGTCTCGACCCGAAACGTCGCCCATCCCTTCTCTCCAGAGATGCTGCCTGTCCCGCTGAGTTACTCCGGCATTTTGTGGCTGTCTGCAGAGAAGGCAAAGTGGGAATTCTGTACATCGGTCGTGTCGTGAAGTCTTGTTGGAATGTGCGAAGATCAGATACCGAGTGTGTTCTGCCGCTCGGTGCTTTGCATGTAGCCGAGGTGGACTTAACTCTTGTAATTCCATCCGTCACAAATAGAGGCCTTGAGTCACAGTATCCCGCCTGCGTGCAGCTTGGACCGTCTCAGAGATGAAATGTATACACAGTGTCACTGGTTTTTCCATGAACCTATAAATACACGCCGACTATTGATTTAAATGGCAGCCACACACGTTCAGTTCAAACGCTGCAGGAATCCAGGTCCAATCGCCAACTTGCACATTTGAGCTGGGACCACCCAGGGAGCGGAGGCAGAGAGTCCCACCAGAAGCAACTGCACTGAAAATCCTCGTAGTAATCTTATCAGTGGAGATGTATCTGTGGGTTTCAGTGTATCTCCAGGCGTGCTTTACGCACTGAGTCTTTGATCCTTTATCTCTCGGCCTGTACCCGCTGCAGTTTAGAAGGATGAGAGGGGTGGGGAGGGGACACCTCCTTGAAACCTACCGGATAGTGAAAGGCCTGGATAGAGTGGATGTGGAGAGGATGTTTCCGCTCGTGGGAGAGTCTAGGACCAGAGGGTATAGGACGTTAGAACGAAAGGACATTCCTTTAGGAAGGAGATGAGGAAGAATGTCTTTAGCCAGAGGGTGGTGAATCTGTGGAATTCTTTGCCACAGAAGGCTGCGGAGGCCAAGTCAGTGGATATTCTTAAGGCAGAGATAGATAGATTCTCGATTAGTATGGGTATCAGAGGTTATGGGGAGAAGGCAGGAGAATGGGGTTAGGTGGGAGAGATAGATCAGCCATGATTGAATGGCAGAGTGGACTTGATGGGCCGAATGGTTTAGTTCTGCTCCTATCATTTATGAACCGCATGGCATTCTCCCTTATGGAATTTGTGGAATTCCCTGCCACAGAGGGCAGTGGAGGCCAAGTCACTGGATGAATTTAAAAGGGAGTTAGATAGAGCTCTAGGGGCTAGCGGAATCAGGGGATATGGGGAGAAGGCAGGCACAGGTTACTGATTGTGGATGATCAGCCATGATCACAATGAATGGCAGGTGCTGGTTCGGAGGGCCGAATGGCCTCCTCCTGCACCTATTTTCTATGTTTCTATCAACTTATGAACGTTGATGCAAGTTCCAGATACCTTCCTTGTGCAGTGATGAGGATGGGCTCAACAGCCAAGTGTCACTTGACCTAACTGTGCCCAAACAGCTGTCTTTGTAGGTGGCACATCCAGCTTGTTTTTTGACTGCTCCTTAATGTCTCTCTGGTCTACAAAACAGTTATCGAGGTCCAGAGCTGCGGGGAGCAGAAAAGGCACAAAAGTGCTGGAGTAGCTCAGTAGGTCAGGCAGCATCTGTGGAGAACGTGGATCGGGACCCTTCTTGTAGGGAGAGGTTAGACTGGCTGGGCCTTTATTCCTTGGAGAGCAGGAGGCTGAGGGGTGATCTTATTGAGGTGTACAAAACCACGAGGGGAATAACTAGCGTGAGTGCACAGAATCTTTCACCCCGGGAAGGGGAATCAAGTACCAGATGGTTACCGACAGACAGGAAGTGACACATTTTTAATTTTTAATTTTTTCTAAGGATGTACGGAAACTTAATTATTTATTTTATGTAAAGCACTTTGGTTTCAACGCAATTTGATTTAAACGTGCTATATAAATAGAACTTACTTAGTTACTTACGGCTGGTGTCCTGGACCCACTCGTAACAACCTGGAGCTCAATGCTCTTAAGACAATGGAATTGAGACACGTCCCCCTCCCCTCACCCCACTCACCATTAACAACACCACAGGTAGACAAAAATGCTGGAGAAACTCAGCTGGGGTGAGGCAGCACCTATGGAGCAAAGGAATAGGAAACGTCACCTATTCCTTCGCTCCACAGATGCTGCCTCACCCGCTGAGTTTCTCCAGCATTTTTGTCTACCTTCGATTTTTTCAGCATCTGCAGTTCTTTCTTAAATGTCAATAACACCACAGTCACATCTGTGGAGCCTTTTAAGTTCCTTGGAACCATCATCTCCAAGGACCTGAAATGGGGGGGCCACCATCGACTCCACAGTCAAAAAGCCACAACAGAGGATGTACTTCCTGCGGCAGCTGAGGAAGCACAATCTGCCACAGGCAATGATGGTCCAATTCTACACGGCCATCGTAGAGTCTGTCCTCACCTTCTCCATCATGGTCTGGTTTGGCTCAGCCACCAAGCACGACACCTGGAGGCTGCAGCGAATCGTTCCATCAGCTGAGAAGGTTATTGGCTGCAACCTTCCCTCCATTGATGAACTGTACACTGCAAGGGCCAGGAAGCGAGCGGGCAAGATCATCTCTGACCCCTCTCACCCTGGCCACAGACTCTTTGAATCACTTCCCTCTGGAAGGCGACGCCGGATTGTCAACGCTACCACTGCCAGACATAAAAACAGTTTTTATCCACGAGTAGTAGCTCTACTCAATAACCAAAAGTCTATTTCATTCACATGTTTAAACTGCAATGTTATATTATTAATGTTTTAATATTTTATGTTTTATTCTTAATTGTTTACTGTATGTCGTGTTGTTACTTGCCGGCGGAGCACCAAGGCAAATTCCTTGTATGTGAATATTTGGCCTAGAAACTTATTCATTCATTCATACATACATTCATTCATTCATTCATTTTCATCATTCATTCATTAAGGTGAGAGGGGTAAGATCAGCCTGAAGAAGAGTTTTGACCCGAAAGGTCACCTATTCCTTCTCTCCGGAGGTGCTGCCTGACCTGCTGAGTTACTCCAGCATATTGTGTCTATCTCTGGTGTTAAAACAGTTCCTTCTGACACGGTACCGACACTGCTGCTCCTGTTCTATGTTCTATGTTTTGCAGATTTGCTTTCTTCTACTATTAAAGCAGTTCTGTTATAAGAAAGTGTATTTTACGTACAGGAAATATCCTCATTTAAAACAATGCTAAATTATTTCTGCGCTCTGCATTGAAGGTAAAATAACTGTGGATATTCTGTTGCAGGGGTCGGTTGGTGAATTTTGCAGGCAAGGATACAGTGAAGAACAATATCCTTTAGAAGGTAAAAATTAATATTAAGCTTGTGGATGATCAGCCTTGGTCACATTGAATGGCGGTGCTGGCTCGAAGGGCCGAATGGCCTACTCCTGCACCTATTGTCTATTGTCTAATAGTTAGTAAGGAGAAATAACTAGTTTTTTTTGTTTTGTTGCAAATCCCTTTCGCACCGTGGTTACCGGTTGATTCGTGTGTTCTGAGCTTGTGGTTCATTTAACAAATGTCAGAGCAGACACAAGGAATTCAATTTTTCTGTTCGTTTATCTGCAAACTTTGCAGAGAAGTTAAAATCTAGAAGAATTAGGGTGGCGCAGCGGTAGAGTTGCTGCCATACAGCGCTTACAGCGCCTGAGACCCGGGTTCGATCCTGACTACAGGTGCTTTATGTATGGAGTTTGTGTGTTCTCCCCGTGACCTGCGTGGGTTTTCTCTGGGAGCTCTGGTTTCCTCCCACACTCCAAATATGTACAGGTTTGTAGGTCAATTGGCTTGGTATAGATGGAAATTGTCCCTAGTGTGTGTTGGATAGTGTTAGTGCGCTGTTCAGTGCGGTCTCGGTGGTCCGAAAGGCCTGTTTCTGCGCTGTATCTCTGAACTAATTTAAATTAAAATTAGCATTAGGGTTGAATTTACCAATGAATCGGCAAATATTCTGTCTTTAGCTTCTTTGTAGAAGTTACAGACTGTCCCCTATTTACGCAGTAGTCGCCTTGCGTAAACCCGCGTTTACGTACAGTTCTGTACGCTGTCCCCAGTGCGATCAAGGTGGTTTGTAATTTCCACAACGCTGGACAATCACTCAATTTTACATCAGAAAGAAGCTGGCAATGGCGGCTGTGCTTACCCAGAAGGCCATGCGCCGCAGAAAGTGTCCTGGGCGCTGCTGGGCGCCACTGAGACCTCAGTGAGGTATTCTGGGCAGGGCATGGGGACTTGCGTAAGATCCAACTTACATAAGGGTTCACGGAATGCACCCCCTTACGTAAATCAGGGACTGCCTGTGTCATTCAATGTTTATTAGTTTACATTAGAGATACAGCGCGGAAACAGGCCCTTCGGCCCACCGGGTCCGCGCTGACAAGCGATCCCCGCACACTAACACTACCCTACACACGCTAGGGACAATGTATAGTTACACCAAGCCAATTAACCTACAAACCTGCACGTCTTTGGAGTGTGGGAGGAAACTGAAGATCTTGGGGAAAACCCATGCAGGTCACGGGGAGAACGTGCAAACTCCGTACAGACAGCGCCCGTAGTTGGGATCGAACCCGGGTCTCTGGCGCTGTGAGGCGGTAACTCTACCGCTGCACCAATGCTGCTTTTTATGTCTTGCGAGTGCCTTGTCACGTCATGTCATGTCTTGCAAAATGTCCGTAGGAATGAAGAAGTATTTTTTTCAGGGAATAAGGTTTCACGATGTTTTGCATTATGCGACAGGAAAACTTAAAGCAAATATTTTATCACTTTTTAAGCAACAAACATTGGTTGTTAGACATAAAATGCTAGGGAAACTCAGCGGGTGAGGCAGCATCTATGGAGAGAAGGAATTGGCGATGTTTCGGGTCGAGACCCTTCTTTAAATGACAAAAAAAAAAGCTCTTCCAACGAAGGCCAGATAATGTTTGCTACTGTTGTGCATCATAACCTCGCACTGTTGTTGCGGTGGTTCAGTTCAGTTTAGTTTATTGTCACGTGTACCGAGGTACAGTGAAAAATGTTTGTTGCGTGCTATCCACTTAGTGGAAAGACAATACATGATTACAATCGAGCCATTTACAGTGTGTATATACATGATAAGGGACTAACGTTTAGTGCAAGGTAAAGCCAGCAAAGTCCGATTAAGGATAGTCCTAGGGTCATCAAAGAGGTAGATAGTAGTTCAGGACCGCTCTCTGGTTGTGGTAGGATGGTTCAGTTGCCTGATAACAGCTGGGACGAAACTGTCATCACACGATGGTGAATCTGTGGAATTCTTTGCCACATGCGGCTGTGGAGGCCAAGTCAGTGGGTATTTCTAAGGCAGAGATCGATAGATTCTTGATTAGTACGGGTGTCAGAGGTTATGGGAAGAAGGTGGGAGAATGGGATTAGGAGGGAGAGATAGATCAGCCATGATTGAATGGCGGAGTAGACTTGAGGGGCCAAATTCTGCTCCTATCACTTATGATCTTACGATATCCGAATCTGGGAGTGTGCGTTTTCAAACATCTGTACCTATTGCCCGATGGGAGAGGGGAGAAGAGGGAGTGGACAGGGCACGACTGGTCCTCGATTATGCTGCTGGTCTTGTCGAGGTGATGAAACTGTATCAGATATTTTGAGCGTAGGATTTCCTTATTGCTGGAAATATGACTTTGTTTGATTGATGTTTCTGTGTAGTGGTGGCTTTGACTAAATATAGTTGAGCCGATATTTCAACAGCAGTGTCGAATCTGAAGTGCAGGAGTTTAACGCTGTTTTATCCCGCTATGCTTGTCTCTCTGATCTCTCCTTGCTGCCAGGTCCAGAAGCTTCATTGTGGGATTAAGTAAATCCCTGCAAACAGTTTAATTGTGAAGAGGCGAAACGCATGCCGATATTGACTTGAGCGCAGAGAGGATTTACGGGGATGTTGCCAGGACTTGAGGGCCTGAGATATACGGGGAGGTTGGGCATGCGAGGACGTTATTCCTTGGAGAGCGCAAGAGGCCGAGGGGTGATCTTATCGAGGTGTATAAGATCACGAGGGGAATAGATAAGTGAAGGGCCTGTCCCACATGGCATTTTTTTTCGACAACTGCCGGCGTCATATCACTGTCGCCAAAAGATTTTGAACGTTTCAAAATCCAGCGGCAACAAAAAAAAATGTTGCGACACTTGAAAAAATAGCGCGCGGCAATACATGTCACGCCGCGAATTTTCAGTGACCTGATTCGTCAGTCCATGATGCCAGCAGTCGCTGAAAAAATCGCCAAGTGTGACAGGCCCTTTAGACACACAGTGTCTTTTGCCCAGAGTAGGGGAATTGAGGACAGGAGGACATAGGTTTAAAGTGGGGCATGAAAGATTTAACAGGAGTCTGAGGGGCAACTATTTGATACAGAGGGTGGTGGGTTTATGGAACGAGCTGCCAGAGGAGGTACTTGAGGTGGAAACGATCAAAAGATTCAAAAGACATTTGGACAGGTAAACAGATAGGACGGGTTGAGGGGGATATGTGCCAAACACAGGCAGGTGGGACTAGTGTAGATGGGGCACATTGGTCGGCACTGACAAGTTGGGCCGAAGGGCCTCTTTCCGTTCTGTGCCTCTTAACGATCCCTGATGGAAGAAGAAGCCATGTTTTTCTCATTGATCGCAGTTATTAGCAGTTTAGTTTATTGTCACGTGTGAAGCTTTTGTTGCGTGCTATCCAGTCAGCGGAAAGACAAAAACATGATTCCAATCGAGCCACTTGCAGTGTACAGACACATGATAAGGGAATGTCGTTTAGCGCAAGGTAAAGCCAGCAAAGTCCTGATCAAGGATAGTCCAAGGTAGACAAAAATGCTGGAGAAACTCAGTGGGACAGGCAGCGTCTATGGAGCGAAGGAATAGGTGACGTTTCGGGTCGAGACTCTTCTTCAGACAGATGTGCAGGGGGGGGGGGGGTGGGGGTGGGGGGAAGAAGAAAGGAAGAGACGGAGACAGTAGGCTGTGGAAGAGCTGCGGAGGGGAAGGAGGGAGAAAGGATAGCCCGAGGGTCGTCAAGGAGGTGGATCGTAGTTCAGCACTGATCTCTGGTTGTGATTGGCCTTCCTGAGGTTAGGTTGCAGCCGGTGAGATTGTAAGTGAAGTGTTGATCAAACAGCGGGGTGTGTTTCATGTGGCGTAGGTGCTGCAACTGTCAGCGTGCGTCTTGGTTACAGTCGGGGTGATACATGATGGGACAGGTGGAGTATTCCGATAGTGAATCTTTCCAGTCCCATCAGTATGTGGGGAATGCGAGAGGCACACTTCAATGGCATGGGCGCCTGCTCCACCCGCCCTCCATCTCCAGGGAAGAAGCAAAGGTCAAGGGTTTTTATTTGATCAAATAGACACAGTGGCGCAGCGGTAGAGTTGCTGCCCCACAGACCCACCCACGAGAGCCGTCTGCGCGGAGTTTGTACGTTCTCCCCGTGGCCTGCGTGGGTTTTCTCCGGGACATCTGGTTTCCTCCCAGACTCCAACAACATGCAGGTTTGTAGGTTAATTGGCACGCACTGTCCGAAACACACTAGAGACAATTTACATTTGCACCAAGCCCATTAGAAACATAAACATAGAAACATAGAAATTAGGTGCAGGAGTAGGCCATTCGGCCCTTCGAGCCTGCACCGCCATTCAATATGATCATGGCTGATCATCCAACTCAGTGTCCCGTACCTGCCTTCTCTCCATACCCCCTGATCCCCTTAGCCACAAGGGCCACATCTAACTCCCTCTTAATATTAGCCTACAAACCTGCTCGCCTTTGGAGTGTGGGAGGAAACCGGAGACCCCGGAGAAAACCCACGCAGGTCACGGGGAGAACGTACAGACAAGCACCCGTAGTCGGGATGGAACCCGAATCTCTGGCGCTGTAAGTGCTGTAACCGCACCGCCACCTACCGTGCCGTGCCGTCCTCCTTTTGAAGTGTTAATTTAAACGTGAAGACTTCATTCTTGTTGCAGTCCTACACAGCGTGTATGCAAAAAGTTAATCTGTCACATTCGGGCCAAGTACTAAAACTGGTGCCAAATTGGCTGGAGTTGAACCACATATTCGCCGTCTCTGTGATCTCCAAAAACTCTTCACAGTAATACAAGGCACGCACCATCACAGCCCTGTCTAATGTCAGATCAAACCAGGCTGGATTCTTCTAAACAACTCCAAGCAGCAACACAGAGGCGAATACTGTAAGGGGATTCATCGCCCATGCACGACACGGTTGCGCAGCGATAGAGGTGCTGCCTTACAGCGCCGGGTTTGATCCCGATTGCTGGTGCTTTCTATACGGAGTTTGTACGTTCTCCCTGTGACCTGCCTGGGTTTTTTCCTCCGAGTTCTTCGGTTTCCTCCCACACTCCAAAGACGTACAGGTTTGTAGGTTAATTGGATTGGTAGCAATGTAAATTGTCCCCAGTGTGTGTGGGATAGTGTTAATGGATGGGGTCATATGGTCATAAGGAATAGGAGTAGAATTAGGCCATTCGGCCCATCAAGTGTACTCCGCCGTTGTAATCATCCTCGATCTATCTCTCCCTCCTAACCTCATTCTCCTGCCTTCTCCCCGTAACCTCTGACACCCGTACTAATCAAGAATCTATCTATCTCTGCCTTAAAGACATCCACTGACTTGGCCTCCACAGCCGGGACTCTGGAACTCCGCCCGGAGCCGGCAGATCCGTTCCCGTAGCTGACGTCCGAGGCCGACTCTGCCGACCGTTATCTGCCCCCCCCCCCCCCAGCGGCCTAGGCGAAACATTCCGGTATCTTTGGACTCCCCTCAGAGGCCGTGACCTCTGTTTGTCCGGCAAAACGGATAGACCGGCAAGGCTCTGGAACCAGGGGTGTTGGAAATCGGTGGCGGACCCGTACCTCTCAGCTGAGTCAACGGTTCACTATTTGTATTGCAGATTAAAGTGACATTCAAAATACCCCTCATTTTTACAATCGCACCCTTCTTCAGTTGAAAATCTGAATAATTAATCACTGAATTACATATTTACAACTTCAAATTGTAATAATTGTAGGAAATTATTTTTGGTGCATTGTTCGAAGAAGCCCAGTCATTTCACGTATAATAATTTGCACAATTCACAACCTTCCTGCAGAACGGCAGGTTTATTTTGAAACTTCCGAAATATGATAATTGATATAAGCTTCAAGTTGATCGATAGTTGATGGCAAATCATTGGAACAAAGGAGAACCTGGGGGGGGGCGGGGGGGAGGGGGAGAACAATGGGGACCCACGTGGCAGGGACTGCCGTGAGAGGGGGGAGAACAAATGGGGGACCTGGCGCTGATATTTTGTAACTTTGTCAGTACCCTTTACATAGTGACTATTTGCATACCTCGGGTATGGCGGCAAAGATTTTCACTGTGACTTGTCACAGGTGACAATAAAATATTCATTCATTTATTCATTCATTGCATGGTGCCACATTTGTTTTCCAAGGTTTTAAAAAAAGGGGAATAAAACTCGGATATAAAGCAAAACAATTGCCTATATCATGCCAACCTTATTTTTGCACGAAACATTCTATCTTTGACCCGCCCACTCCGCTGACATCAGTCTGATGAAGGGTCTCGACCCTGAAACGTCGCCCATTCTGGTACTTCCTTTAATCCGGACACAATTGCGAGAGCGAACTTAGAATCCCCCCCCCCCCCCCCTCTGCTCCCGCCGGAAGTCCCCCCTGAAAACATGGCGCCCAGGCCGGGTGAGGCGGCTGATCTCGACCTCATCGGGTCTTCCGCGGCCGAACGGCGGGTTGAATTTTCCCCCCCGCGGCCAGGCCTCCAGAACTCCGGCCCCGAGGTCGACTTTGCGGATCCGGCGTCTCGGCCCCTTGGCGGAACGTTCGGGTACCGTTGGACTCCTCTCGGAGGCCGTGGCCTCTGTTGGTCTGGCAAAAACGGATAATCCAGCAAGGCTCTGGAACCAAGGGTGCCTGAAAAACGGTGGTGGACCCTTATAACATTGCCTCACAGCTGAACAGCTTTCTGCCAGGATATATCCTGAGATCTCAACCCAAAACATCGCCTATTCCTTCTCTCCAGAGATACTGCCTGTCCCGCTGAGTTACTCCAGCATTTTGTGTCTCTCTTTGATTTAAACCAACATCTGCAGTTCCGTCCGAAGCAAAACTCTTATCTGCCTGCCAACTCTATTTGTGCTCGTCATCGAGCTGGGCCTGCAGTTGTGCCTTACAAATCACTGCACTTTCTAAAACCTCTACTCTGCTGTACACAGTGGATGGCTCGATTGTAATCATATACAATCATGTATTGTCTTTCCGCTGACTGGTTGGCATGTAACAAAAGCTTTTCACTGTACCTCGGTGACACACGTGACAATAAACTAAACTAAACTAAACTGCACATGCTCCGCGATCCCTCCATTTCCTTGCATATCCATGTGCCTGTCCAAAAATCTTCTTTGATCTTCAAAAAAAAAGGGCCGCTCTTCAAGCTAAAACATAGAAACAGTGCTTAAATTTCAACTTAATGAATTAGTAATTCTATTTAATTCTGTCTGATCTAAGGCCAGAATACATTTTCTTAGCATGAGATTTGAGGATCAAAGTATTCCAAGTGGATATGGTCAAATAAAGTGTTTAAATTGGCAGTTTGCTCTTTAATAGGATAAATCGAGGGGGGAAATGCATGGTTGGCAGTTCAGCCTTCGTGATACAGACTGTGTATCACTTGGAGCAAGGCTTCTCGAATAAACGTGGCATCTAAACCAATAAATAACAATCTGTTTTGAGTCTGCCCAAGCGGTCGGTATATGAGGTGCTGCTCCTCCAATTTCCTGTGGTGCTCACTCTGGCCATGGAGGAGGCCCAGGGCCCTTTGGAGGAGCAGCACCTCGTATTCCGCTTGGGCAGTCTGCACCCTAGCGGCATAAACATTGAATTCTCCAATTCCCGGTAGCCCTTGCTGTCTCCTCCCCTCCTCAGCTCTCCCTCAGCCGTCGGGCTCCTCCTCTTCCTTTTTCCTTTCTTCTCCCCCCTCCCACCCTACATCAGTCTGAAGAGGGGTTTGTTGCCTATTTCCTTTGCTCCATAGATGCTGCTGCACCCGCTGAGTTTCTCCAGCGCTTTTGTCTACCTTCGATTTTCCAGCATCTGCAGTTCCTCCTTAAACAATCTGTTTTGAGTATTGAGTATAGAAGTTGGGAGGTCATGTTGCAGTTGTATAAGACGTTGGTGAGACCGCATTTAGAGTATTGTGTTTTGTTCTGGGCACCGTGTTATTGGTAAGATATTGTCATGCTTGAGAGGTTGTGGAGAGGATTTACGATGATGTTGCCAGGACTAGAGGGTGTGAGTTACAGGGAGAGGTTGAGTAGGTCGGGTCTCTATTCCTTGGAGCGCAGGTGGATGAGGTGTGATCTTGTAGAGGTGTATAAAATCATGAGAGGAATAGATCGGGTAGATCTCTTGCCCAGAGTAGGGGAATCGAGGACCAGAGAACATAGGTTCAAGGTGAAGGGGAAAAGATTTAACAGGAATCTGAGGGGTAACGTTCCCAGGTCGTGAAAACGAATTGGAAAAAGAAAACGCCTGTGGGCCGGATGATTTTGGGTAACGGGCCGGATCCGGCTCGTGGGCCGTAGGTTACCGATCCCTGCAATAAATTGGTGATATTACTGCGCCGAGCTGGGTTTTGCAAGAGCAATCCAACGGAAAATAATAGCCTGACTTTAAACGTCAGATTTCCATATAATGAATTACTTTCCTGCTCCCCTATATAGTCCTGAACTCCTTTTGTGTGGAGTTCCTTTTATTTGTAGCTGTCTTCCTTTGATAAGGCTGAAGTGAAGATGATATGAAACTGGTTTTTAAAATGGAACATGGTTTATTGCCATGTTTTTTGTGATTAACTGGATCACAAAGTAAGTTTTAAAAATCCCAGCTGGGGAAAGAGTCATCGTGCATCGTTGCAGAGAGTGGTTTTAAATATCATACGTCTGTTGTGAAAGTTAGCAATTTACTGACAACATTTCTTTTGATCCACTTTATGAATTATTAAAGCACGCATCAAGCAACCATTGTTCAAGGCATTCATTTAATAGCCTTTAGTTTAGTTTAGAGATACTATGCGGAAACAGGCCCTTCGGCCCACCGAGTCCGCACCGACCAGCGATCCCCGCACACTAACACTATCCTACACACACTAGAGACAATTTACATTCGTACCAAGCCAATTAACCGACAAACTTGTTTGTTCTTGGAGTGTGGGAGGAAACCGAAGATGTCGGAGAAAACCCACGGGGAGAACGTGCAAACTCCGTACAGACAGCACCGGTAGTCGGGATCGAATCTGGGTCTCCAGCGCTGTAAGGCAGCAACTCTACCGCTGCGCCACTGTGCCACCCATGTGTTGAATGGGAACTATTATTAATATTGAGGCACAACAGTTAAGATATTGGCTTAAGGCCATACACAATGCAATGACCCTTTACCCCACTAAGCCATCATAGAGTTTATCAGTCTTTTAAGCCAAGGATTGTAGTTGGATATTTATTACATTAAGGGTGTGTCCAATTCATCTTCCTCAGCTCTCAGCTGAATAAACTCTTCAATGTATTGGCAAGTTACCAAAAATGAATCTTTTTTCTTGCGCCTTGCATTATAGACATGAATTATTTCTGATAAATTATTCATTGAAAGTAAGTAATGACAATTATGTAAATTCAAATATTTATTATTATTATTATAATTAAATTATTAGCGGAGGCTCGTTAGTGGGCAATTGTTCACCGGTCCCAATGACTGACAGCTGTTCCGGACAACCCTCGGTCATTGTCGTAAGTCACAACTAAAGTCTCTCAACTATACGGAAAAATAATGAAACAAAAACAGCGGTAGAGTTGCTGACCTTACGCAACATCGGACACCCGGGTTCGATCCCGACTGCGGGTGCTGTTTGTACGGAGTTTGTACGGTCTGCCCTGTGACCCGCGTGGGTTTTCTCCGAGATCTTTGGTTTCCTCCCACGCGCCAAAGACGTGATTAATTGGCTTGGTGTAAGTGTAAATTGTCCCCAGTGTGTATTTAAAATTATGATCGCTGGGTTGGTTTATGATTTTGATGAAATGGTACAACAATGCATAAAACGCACGGCTTCAAGATGGGCGCAGTGAAAGCCCTGTCCCACTGTACGAGTTCATTCAAGAGCTCTCCCGAGTTTGGCCCTGATTCGAACTCGGAGATTTATGGTAATGGCCGCTCGTAGGCACTCGGGGCTCTCGTGGACATTTTTCAAATCTTCACGAGTCTTCCTGTGCTTACCGCGTTTCCCGAGTACCTGCCGTTAGCTTTTACGAGCCGCTAAGAGACGTCCCCGAGCTCCGACGTACCCGCTACGTTCATTCTACGAGCTTACCACGAGTTTGATTTTGTGTTTTAAACTCGGGAGAGCTCTTGAATGAACTCATACGGTGGGGCAGGGCTATTGCTGTATCTGATGAATTCTTCTCTTGTAATGCATCTACTTCCTACTAACCCAAACTTTTTTTGTTTGGAATTTGAAGTTGCTCTACCTCCAGAGAACGTGGAAGGTTTCAGTCACGCAACTGAGAAGAAAATGGAGAAGGGGGCCGGTCAAGGCAGCATGAAGAAGCAATTGAAATTTGAAGTAAGTTTCATTCTCAACATCTCTGCTTAAACATGTATCATGTGCAAAGGTCAATGGTCAGCCTTGGCGTACTGGCAGCTTAAGGGCAAGATTGTCAACCTAAAATCCTTTTTTAAGTCATAAATATTTTATAGATGTAGCCAATCGCACATTGTGCGTAGAAAGGAACTGCAGATGCTGGTTTAAACCGAAGATAGACTCAAAGTGCTGGAGTAACTCAACGGGTCATGCGCGATCTTTGGAAAGAAAGGATAGGTGACGTTTCGGGTGGGGATTCTTCTTCAGTGTGAATGAGATGTGCAAGTTTGTTGGGATTCTTTAGTTTAGTTTAGAGATACAGTGCGGGCGGGACAGGCCATTCAGCCCGCCTAGTCCGCACCGACCAGCGATCCCCGCACACTAACACTATCCTACACACACTGGGGGATATTTACATTTGCACCAAGCTAATCAACCTACAAACCTGTACGCCTCTGGAGCATGGGAGGTAATCGAAGATCTCTGAGACACCCCACGCAGGTCACGGGGAGAAGGTACAAACTCCATACAGACAGCACCCCTTAGTCAGGATCAAACGCAGGTCCCTGGCGCTGCAAGCGCTGTAATGCATCAACTCTACCTTGACTTCAGACGTGTCTGATGAAGGGTCTTCACTCTGAAGAAGGGTCCCAACCCGAAACCTCACCCTTCCCTTTTACTCCAGAGATGCTGCCTGACGTTCCAAATTACTCCAGCACTTTGTGTCACTCACACGTAGTCCAATTTATACTTTGAAATGGGGAAAGAGAGTAAATATGTTACATATTCTCTTCTCTTCTGTGCGCAAATTATATATGCTGAAGCCACGTGTTCCATCTTCAGTCACATCCTAGACTAGTTCAATGGTTTCCATGTTAAAAGTGCTCTGGGGCAGTTCTAGAGGCATCGAGCCACACTGCCCAACTTGTCCAAGCCGACCAAGTTGCCCCATCCACCTTCAATGGCTCCTTTATTATCACCTGTACCAAGGTGCAGTGAGATTGTAATTTTACACCCAGATCAGTAATACAGAAATACGATACCCAATTAAACAGCCAAGGCCTAGAAACAGCCCACTGAGTCTATATATCCATAGTAACCAGGTTTTGGTCCCATTGAAGTTAGTTCCTAGTTCCATCTGCCCGCATTTGGCCCATATCCCTCTAAACCTTCCCTGTCCACATACCTGTCCAAGTGACTTTTTTTTTTAATTCAAAAAATGTATTCAATTATTTAAAAAACAAAATATTACACTACAATAAAACAAACCAGATCCCACCTCCATAATACAACACAAACATGTATAGATTGGCCACAATTGAATGGCGGGGTAGACTTGATGGGCCGAATGGTCTAATTCTGCGCCTATCACATGACCTTATCACCTTAAACTAAACTGGTTATCTAAAAGCCCATCCATCAATGCAAAGTTCGAGAGGAGAGCGTTGGAAGAAAAATGCACAAAAAATCCTCTGACTTTTCCGGCTGCAAAATGTATAAGTGCGTTTACTTTCATACTAACATTTCCGACATGATCCCTTGACCTGACCAAAGCTGCAGTGGATTCCTGTCATCAAACGTGTAGTTTGGAACTGCAAAGCTTGGGACTTGGTTATCAGGCAACAGAACCGTCCCCTCACCAGCTAAAGTACCGTCCTGACCTCCCATCTACCTCATTGGAGACCTTCGTACTATCTTTAATCGGACTTTACTGGACTTTATCTTGCACTAAACATTATTCCCATTATCCTACACTGTGGAATACTCGATTGTAATCATGTGTGGTCTTTTCACTGACTATATAACACGCAACAAAGAGCTTTTCACTGTACCTCGGTACACGTGTTAATAAGGAACTAAACTAAACTAGTTAAAGAACCAACACTTTGAACAGGTGGACAAAAATGCTGGAGAAACTCAGCGGGTGAGGCAGCATCTATGGAGCGAAGGAAATAGGCAACGTTTTGAGGTTCAAGTAGAGTCACGACCTCAAACGTCGCCTATTTCCTTCGCTCCATAGATGCTGCTGCACCCGCTGAGTTTCTCCAGCATTTTTGTCTACCTTCGATTCTCCAGCATCTGCAGTTCCTTCTTAAGCACTTTGAACAGAATCTTTTATTGAATGCACAGATTATTTTACCCAGTGGGGGAATCGAGAACCAGTGGGCATAGGTTTAAGGTGAGAGGGGAAAGAGTTATTTGTATCTATATGTGTGCACTATGGACGGCTTGATTGCATTCGTATATAGTCTTCTCTTTGATTGCATAGCACGCAAATGAGAGCTTTTCACTGTTGCCTCTGAACACGTGACAATAATAGACAAAACGCTCTGGGCAAAGACTCTGTGCAGCACAGTGGCGCAGCGATAGAGTTGCTGCCTTACAGCGTCAGAGACCTGGGTTGGATCCTGACTATGGGTGCTGCCTGTACGGAGTTTGTACGTTCTCCCCGTGACCTGTGTGGGTTTTCTCCAGGATCTCCGGTTTCCTCCCGCACTCCAAAGATGTACAGGTTTGTAGGCTAATTGATGGTATAACTTGTCCTGAGTGTGTGTGTGTGTGTGTAGGATAGTGTGCGGGGATCGCTGGTCGGCGCGGACTCGGTGGCTGAGGGGGTCTGCATCAGCGCTGTATCTCTAAATCAAACTCAACCCATTTCTTGATTAGTACGGGTGTCGGGAGGAGAATGGCGTCTGGAGGGAGAGATAGATTGGCCACGATTGGCAGAGTAGACTTGATGGGCTGAATGGCCTAATTCTGCTCCTATCACACCACCTTATAACCTTAAACCAAACTGGTTATCTAAAAGCCCATCCATCAATGATAGGTGCAAAGTTCGAGAGGCGAGCGTTGGGGGAATAAATACACAAAATCCTCTTGACTTTTCCGGCTGCAGAATATAAAAGTGCGTGTGCACTTCCATACTAACATTTCCGACACAATCCCTTGTGATTTTTCAAGCAAACCTGACCAAAGCTGCGGTGGATTCCTGTCATCAATACTTCACTGCCTCAAGTAACATCAAATGTTACCCCTACCGATTCTGCATCACCCTATATACAGCTCGTAGACAATAGGATTCACCTCTATAACAAAAATAGTGGGACAGGACATTTAAAAAAAAAAGTCTTATCTTCCATTAGGGACTAAGGGTGAATAAGTGTTCGGCACGGACTAGAAGGGCCGAGATGGCCTGTTTTCTTGCTGTAATTGTTATATGGTTCCACTAAACTGCAGAATTGGAAAGATTATATTGCGTAATTATAATAGGAGAATAAAGAGTATTAATTATATGTCTTCTGCACAGTGGCACAGTGGCACAGCGGTAGAGGTGCTGCCTTACAGCGCCAGAGACCCGGGTTCGATCCAGACTACGGGTGCTGTCTGAACGGAGTTTGTTCGTTTTCCCCTTGACCTGCGCGGGTTTTAGAAACACAGAAACATAGAAAATAGGTGCAGGAGTAGAGGCCATTCGGCCCTTCGAGCCTGCACCGCCATTCAATATGACCTCCCAACTTCTATACTCAATACTCTGACTGATGAAGGCCAAAGTGCCAAAAGCCTTTTTGACCACCTTATCTACCTGCGACTCGACCTATATGTTTTTATCCTTTGTGAAATAATTCAATTTTCTCAATACCCTCTGATCCCTTTAGCCACAAGGGCATCCCACATGGCAAGGAACGAGTGTGTCCCTCTTTTAATGATAGCCACTGACAATGAGGGACTGTGGCCTCAACTACCTTCTGTGGCAGAGAGTTCGCCATTCGGCCCACAGATTCACCATGGCTGATCATTCTCTGAGATCTGTACCTGGTTTCTCTCCAACCCCTGATCCCTTTCCAAGGGCCAAGACTCCCCTGGGTTAGCCAATGAACTGTGGCTACCTTCTGTGCAAAATTGTAACATTTCGCCACTGGTGTCTGTGATCTTGGTGTTCCAACACTCCAAAGTGTGCGGGTAAATGTCATTGTCCCTGGTGTGTGTAGGATGGTGTTAGTGTGCGGGGATCGCTGGTCGGCATGGACTCGATGGGCTGAACGGCCTGTGTCCGCGCTGTATCTCTAACACGAAACTAAACTAACTTCATCAAACATTAAACTTGAAACTACGTCACACATTACCAATTAGCAAAGTGTTTAGGAATGAACTGCAGATGCTGGTTTAAATCGAAGGTAGACACAAAATGCTGGAGTAACTCGACCCGTGATGTCACCTTCTCTCCAGAGATGCTGCCTCACCCGCTGAGTTACTCCAGCATTTAGTGTCTATCTTTAGCTTGTCTGTAAACAGATGTGAAGTGACGTGCTATTTACCGACACCTGTGGTAGTGATATGAAAATGTTTAAGCAAGAAACGCAGTTGCTGGAACAATCGAAGGTAGACAAAAATGCTGGAGAATCTCAGCGGCTGAGGCAGCATCTGTGGAGCGAAGGAATAGGTCGCCCCATAGATGCTGCCTCACCCGCTGAGTTTCTCCAGCGTTTTTGTCTACCAAGTGATATGGAAATATCATTTGAGTGGCGGTTGATGTAAAATGTCCAGGGAAGGGTGTGATCCTTTGTAAAATATGATTTCAGAGTTTATTGTGCCTTATCATTAATAGAACTTGTTCTTTGATAAGGCACGGTGGGGCAGCGGTAGAGTTGCTGCCTCACAGCGCCAGAGCCCCGGGTTCGATCCCGACTACGGGTGCTGTCTGTACGGAGTTTGTACGTTCTGCCCGTGACCTGCGTGGGTTTTTATCCGAGATCTTCGGTTTCCTCCCACACGCCACACGGCGCAAGGGTTTGTAGGTTATTGGCTTGGGTTGGTATAAGTGAAAAATGTAATTTGTCCCTAGTGTCGGAGATCTTCAGTTTCCTCCCACACT
This sequence comes from Leucoraja erinaceus, assembly GCF_028641065.1. NCBI lineage: Eukaryota > Metazoa > Chordata > Chondrichthyes > Rajiformes > Rajidae > Leucoraja > Leucoraja erinaceus. Next base: position 4,901,789 of record NC_073393.1, read on the forward strand.
CTTAAAGACGTGCAGGTAAATTGGCTGGGTATAAATGTAACTTGTCCCTAGTGTGTGTGGGATAGTGTTAGTGTGCGGGGTGATGGTGGTCGGCCCGGACTCAGTGGGCCAAAGGGCCTGTTTCCACACTGTATCTCTAAACTAAACTCGACTAAAATACTTTCCCATCCCATTAACCACTGCACAGTTTCCTTAGGAAACCAATTGGTGGTGGAATTGGAGAGAAGCTATCCTAACTTGCGTAAAGGGCCTGTCCCACGAGCATGCGACTCCATGCGGCAAGCGCGACCTAACGAGGTCCCACTTCGATCGCCAGAGCTGTATGGAGTTGTGCGGAGCTGGTCCTGACATCGCGCAGGGCTCCGAAAATCTGACTATTAAAAAATTCCGCGCGGCAACGGCCTGCCGGCCCGCAGTCACCTCCAAGCCGTACACAGCGCCTCGACGGGCGTGCGCAGCGTCTCAACGCCGTACGCAGCGTCTCAACGCCGTACGCAGCGTCTAATCACCGTACGCAGCGTCTCGACGCGTACGTCACGCGCAAACTTCCCCCGGACTTCGCTCGAACTTCACGTCACTCACTCGACATCCGCGCGGCCCCCGCTTCTGGTTTGGTCGCGCTCGCCGCATGCAGGTCGCGTGCTTATGGGACAGGCCCTTAAGGCTTGTAATAGCTGTCTGGAGAATGTAACATTAGATGTTTCAGTGGGACAAGATCTCTCGGCTGTAGATATTTTCACAGGTGTATGTCCCAACTGCCAGGCACTATGGACTGGCATTATTCCTACACCCAGATATTGGTCTTGGCACACTGGACATCAGCACTGGCCAGAACTCCAGTCTCAGCTGCTGCTAAACCTCTGACCCACTGAAGCTGAGGAATTTGCAGCAGCCTCAGTACTGCCTCTCCTTCGCTGGTCTCATCACCAGCCCTTTACCAGTGGACCCAACCTGAAGAAAATACAAGAAGATAGACACAGAGTGTTGGAGTAACTCAGAGGGACAGGCAGCGTCTATGGAGAGAAGGAACGAGAGACTTTTCGGGTCGAGCCCCTTCTGCAGACGAAATGTGGGGGTAGGAACTGCAGATGCTGCTTTAAACCCGGATATAGACATCTGAATTCAGCTCGTGTGTATTGACATACGCAAGAGTGTCAGCCTGAAGAAGGGTCCCGACCCGAAACGTTACCTATCCATGTTCTCCAGAGATGCTGCCTGACCCACTGAGCTGCTCCAACACTTGGTGATCCACACAAGATTCCAGTATCCAGTACCCTTCCATGTCTCTAGACCCCCTCTCCCCAAAATCTCAGTCCGAAGAGGGGTCCTGACCCAAAATGTCACCCATTCCTTCACTCCAGAGATGCTGCCTGTCCCGCTGAGTTACTCCAGCATTTCCTGCTGTCTGTACTTCCTTGTGTCTCCGTATCAAAATGATTTCTTTGGACTTAGATATTTTTGACATGGTTTTCCATGTCTGGTTTATCAATCAATCAATCAATCAATCAATCAATCAATCAATCAATCAATCAATCAATCAATCAACCTTTATTGTCATCTTGCAAGCAACAGTTGTACAGTGCAAAATGAAAAGACGTTTCCCAGTGAATAGCGGAGCATCGCACATGAAATTTATGAAGCGTACTCTTAGTAAAACGCCAAACATTGGAGGAACTCAGTGGGTCAGGCAGAATCCCTGGAGAACTTGGATTGGTGATGTCATCAGGTCACAATGAATAGGAGTAGAATTAGGCCATTCGGCCCATCAAGTCTATTCCGCCATTCAATCATGGCTGATCTATCTCTCCCTCCTAACCCCATTCTCCTGCCTTCTCCCCATAACCTCCGACGCCCGTTCTAAACAAGAATCTGTCAATCTCTGCCTTAAAAATATCCACTGACTTGGCCTCCACAGCATTTCTGTGGCAAAGAATTCCACAGATTCACCACCCTCTGACTAAAGAAGTTCCTCCTCACCTCCTCTCTAAAAGAGCGCCCTTTAATTCTGAGGCTGTGACCTCTGGTCCCAGACTCTCCCACCGGTGGAAACATCCTCTCCACATCCACTCTATCCAAGCCTTACACTATTCTGTAATGCACAGACTCTGTACGTCTGTGGACAATGGTCAGGCAACGTGTTGGAATGGGTCCCTGAGTTTCCTCTGATTCGAACTCAGAGAATTACGGTAATGGCCGCTCGTAGGTACTCGGGGCTCTCGTGGACATTTTTCAACATGTTGAAAAATCTTCACGAGTCTTCCCGAGCTTACTGCGTTTCCCGAGTACCTGCCGTTAGCGTTACGAGCCGCTAAGAGACGTCCCCGAGCACCGACGTACCCGCTATGTACATTCTACGTACTTACCACGAGTTTGATTTTTTTTTTAAACTCGGGAGAGCTCTTGGGTAAACTCGTATAGTGGGACAGGCCCTTTAGCCCTAAGAGCTCCATCTAATTCTCTATTGAATGCATCCAGTGAATTGGCCTCCACTGCCTTCTGAGGCAGAGAATTCCACAGATTCGCAACTCTCTAGGTGAAAACGTTTTTCCTCATCTCTTTTCTAAATGGCCTACCTCCAATAGAAAAATCAGCCGTCAGTCTAAAGAAGGGTCCCAACCCGAAACATCGCCTGTCCTCCACAGATGTTGCCTGACCCGCTGAGATTCACATCAATTTTCATTATACATTAAATTCTACAACTTCAGAGAACTTCATCTGTCTGTCTGTATCAGTAAATGCATCACGTGTCTAAGAAAGAACTGCAGATGCTGGGTAAAATCGAAGGAAGACACAAAATGCTGGAGTAATGGACCTGTCCCACTTTCACCACCTAATTCAAGACCTTTGCCGAGTTTGCCCTTGACTCGTACTCGCAGCATGGTCGTCACGAGGTCGTAGCAGGTCGTGATGCTAGTCGTAGGTACTCGTGGCATCAAATTGTTCGGGCCGTTTTTTCAACATGATGAAAAATGTCCACGAGTTAAAAAAAGTCGTGAATTAGGTTGTGAAAGTGGGGCAGACCCTTAGCTCAGCGGGACAGGCAGCATCGCAGGAGAGAGGGCACAACATGCTGGAGGAGGGTCTCGACCCGAAACGTTGCCCATTCCTTCTTTCCTGAGATGCTGCCTGTCCTGCTGAGTTACTCCAGCATTTTGTGTCTTCCTTCAGCAAATGCATCTGCACTTCCTTGCGTCTTCAAATTCCTAGGTGCTGCAGTTTTGAGAGCACATTAAACAGTTCATCGAAGGCAAACCAGACCATGAGCGTGCAAGTGAAAGCACACAGTGGGACAGAGCCCGTAGTAACTTGGTGCCAAGCTTGGGTTGTGGTTAGGTGTTCGGCCGGCTGGTTCAGGAGCCCGATAGTTCGTGGGATGTAGCTGGTCTTGAACCCAGAGGTCATGGTTCTCAGCCTCATGTACTTTCTGAAAAGGCCTGGATAGAGTGGATGCGATATGGAGAGCCAAGGACCAGAGGTCACAGCCTCAGAATTAGAGGATGTTCCTTTAGGAAGGAGAAATTTGAGGAGGAATTTCTTTAGTCGGAGGGTGTTGAATCCATGGACTTCTTTGACACAGAAGCCTGTGGAGGCCCAGTCAGTGGCTATTTTCAAGGCAGAGATTGATAGATTCTTGATTAGTACGTGTGTCAGATATTATGGGGAGACGGCAGGAGAATGGGGTTAAGAGGGAAAGATGGATCAGTCATGATTGAATGGCGGAGTGGACTTAATGGGCCAAATGGCCTAATTCTGCTCCTATCACTTATGAACTGATGAGCTATGGTCTTCTTCTTGTTTGCAGTGAGTTGAGAGAGCGTGGTGTGTGTGTCTTTGATGATATCAACTGTCTTCCTGAGACTTTCATCAGTCTGAAGAAGGGTCTCGACCCGAAACGTCACCCTTTCCTTCTCTCCAGAGATACTGCCTGCCCCGCTGCGTTACTCCAGCATTTTGTGTCTGTCTACCTGAGGCCACTCTTGTACATACAGCACAGGAACAGGCCCTTCAGCCCACAATGTCTATGCCAAGCATGAAGCCAAGTTAAACTAATCTTCTCATCTACGGCATTTTGGTTAGGGTGTATTTTGGAGTCGTCTTTACTATAGACTTTAGAGATACAGCATGGAAACAGGCCTTTGGCCTACCGAGTAGAGTCCCATATTAGCCGGGACATCCACCAAAATTGGGCTAAATTGGTTTGTCCCATACGGGACCGCCCTTGTCCCGTATTTGACTGCGCCGCGACCGGCCCTGCCTCACCCGTCCCGACGTAGAGCAGCCCATGTAGTGCAGCAGCAGCAGCTGCGCCTCGCCCGTGGCCCCATCAGTCGGCAGCCTGGCCAACTGTCCGACCTTCGGACCTTCGCTTACTGCCGACACCACCACCGCCACCCCCTCCTTCTCATGGCCGATCATCGATTCATGAGTTGGATGGGGCGCCGGTCCGGGCCAAAACTCCTCAGCTGGCCTACCGGCTGGGCTTTGTGTTGCAGTCCAGCACCCGGGCCAACTCATCATTCACCCAGCCACGGCCGAGTCATTCAACGAATTGCCGTCGCAAATTTGTACCTTATTTTGACCGTTTTGTCCCTTATTTGGGCGTGAGAACGTTGACAACCCCGCTACCGAGTCTGCGCCGACCAGCGATCACCCCACGCACTAAAGATAGACACAAAACGCTAGAGTAACAGGCAGCGTTTCTGGAGCGCTGAGTTACTCCAGCATTTTGTGCCTTGTCTTCGGTGTAACAAAGCATCTTCCTACTAACGTACTCTCTCCAGAAACAATTTATTTGACAACTTACCAGCGGCAATAAACCTACAAACCTGCACGTCTTGGGAATGTGGGAGGAAACTTGAAGCCACGCTGTCACAGAGAGAACGTACAAACTCCGTGCAGACAACACCCATAGTCAGGCTTGAATCGAGGTCTGTGGAGTTAAAAGGCAGCAACTCTACCGCTGCGCCACCGCGCCGCCCAATTTCTTGAATGGAATTAAGCGTGGGCTGTGCAAATCAAAGATATCTTGCTTAACACAGTAGACCTATTGTAATTGATGTCGTCAATGGGGAATCAATTAAAATAAAAACTGCCTGGATAATTGAGATGCAATTTATGAATTAAGATGGGCAAGCACCAACTCTGTACAAGATATGTTTATTTGGAATGAAAATGAATTGCAGAGGCTGGTCCATTATGTGATGTGGTCTATTATATATTTTGTATCGATTATGTTTATTGGCGTCGACTCGAGTGAAATTGGAGGACAGCGTCTTCTCCCGAGGTTTTCACTTGGTCGAGTGTTACAGGGTAGAATGTATCAAGACCTTTATGCTGAGAGAAAGACTCAAGTAGCCCTTACACTGCATTTTACAGGAGTTGGAATGTGATGTGTCTGTACAAGACGACAGCAGGCAGGAGTGGACATTCACCTTGTATGACTTCGATAACAATGGCAAAGTCACCCGTGAGGTAACCTGAACAAAACCACAGCTTTCTATTTCCTTATATTTTCAAAAAGGATTTTTCTTAACGTTACTTAAAACATTTATGTTCCAACTAAATGTGAGTTGCAATGTAGCATAATTTAATATAAGATTGTCTATTGATGGCGATAAAATGCATGATTTGACCATTGCAATGCTGAATACTGATATTAAATTAGAATCGGTTAGAACCGGTAGTTAGATATTTAGAACTGGTTCTGATCTACTGGTTGAATAGTTAGAACTGGTTCAGACGAGGTTTCTCCGGGCGCTCCGGTTTCCTCCCACGCTCCAACGTTGTGCAGGTTTGTAGGTTAATTGCCTTCTGTAAAGTGTCCCTAGTGTGTGTCGGATAGAACTGGTGATGGCTGGTCGGCACGGACTGGATGGGCCAAAAGGCCTCCTTCCACGCTGTATCTCCGAAGCTAAAACTAAAACAAAATAAGTTTAAAACTAGAGACAATTTACAGAAGCCAATTATCCTACAAACCCGCACGTCTTTGGAGTGTGGGAGGAAACCGGAGCACCCGGAGAAAACCCACTCGGTCACGGGGAGAAGGTACAAACTCCGTACAGACAGCGCCCGTAGTCAGGATTGAACCTGGGTCTCTGGCGCTGTGAGGCAGCAACTCTACCGCTGCGCCACCGTGTCATATATTTCAATCCGGCTCCATCATGAAATCATAGTATTTCAAATGGCGAATCACATTGCCATTTATGGCAAAGCATTTCATTTAAAGTGTTATTTGATCCAAAAGGTTTGTGTAGATGAATGCTTGTGGTTTAAAGGACTCAGTGTTCCCCAGCTCTATGGTAGGGCAGACCCGACAACACTGTCTGGTCACTGATATTCTGTAACACTAACCTTTGACCGGAGTACCAGGGGTCATGTTATGGTCCCCATCATTACAACAGACAGTAGACAATAGGTGCAGGAGTAGGCCATTCGGCCCTTCAAACCAGCACCGCCATTCAATGTGATCATGGCTGATCATCCACAATCAATACCTCGTTCCTGCCTTCTCCCCATATCCCCCATCTCCTAGAGCCCTATCTAGCTCTCTCTTGAAAGCATCCAGAGAACCTGCCTCAACCGCCCTTTGAGGCAGAGAATTCCACAGACTCACAACTCTCTGTGTGAAAAGTGTTGCCTCATCTCCGTTCTAAATGGCCTACCCCTTATTCCTAAACTGTGTGGCCCCTGGTTCCGGACTCCCCCAACATCGGGAACATGTTGCCTGCCTCTAGCGTGTCCAAACCCTTAATAATCTTATATGTTTCAATAAGATCCCCTCTCATCCATTTGTGTGTCTCACAGTTTTTGCTGGTGATTTGTGAATTCCATAAGGGAACCCATTTACATTATACATAATGCCATAATTCTGGGATGTGCCGTATCCAATTACTAAATGGGTAATTCGAATAATGATCCTACAGAGCCAATCTACAGGGAGCATAATTCAGAATCAATATCATTTGAGACTATTTATAAATTATTTGTCATACTCATTTTGTCAAATCCCAATGCCTTTCACAATGCATTGTGTTTATTGGACGGCACGGTGGCGCAGCGGTAGAGTTGCTGCCTCACAGCGCCAGGGACCCGGGTTCGATCCTGACCACCTGCATGGAGTTTGCACGGTTTCCCCGTGACCTGCGTGGGTTTTCTCCGGGTGCTCCGGTTTCCTCCCACACTCCAAAGACGTACAGGTTTGTAGGATAATTGGCTAGGTATAAATGTAAACTGTCCCTAGTGCGTGTAGGGTAGTGTTTGTGTGCGGGGGTCGCTGGTCGGCGCGGACTCGGTGGACTTGGTGACTCCGCGCTGCATCTCGAAAGCTAAACCTAAACTAACGCCTGTGAGGTATATGCAGTGCTTCAAACTAATTGCAGGGATTTGAAATCGGATGTTTACATAGGAAAGAATCGCACACATAACGCCGCCCTCACAACCTGCTTTGAGTCACGGCATTCTGTGATGGATCTTAAATGGAAACTTAGCTCTGATTGAGGACAGGAATTAATTTGGCAGTCTCCCACGTGGAACGTTTGTTTTAATCACTCGCTTTGGAGAGGATATTGCTTCCAGGACTGAGAGAGCTGCAGTCCCCAATCTGTAAAACGTGGCAGAGGCAAATCTTTAAATCATTTTACAAAACCTGTTTTTTACATTCAACAAGTGAAGCTTTCTTTTGCGACCTTACGGCATACCGACACCCCTTAAAACCGTTAAACGCATTTTCTCTTTTCCGGCAACGTGATGCGTATCCGTGGTGTGGCACGGTGTCGCAGCGGGTGGAGCCAGAGTCCCGGGTGCGGTCCTGACCTCTTGTGCTGTCTGCGCGGAGTTTGCACGTACTCCCCCCCCTGTGACCTGCGTGGGTTTTCTCCGGCTGCCTCCGGTTTCATCCCACGTTCCCGAAGGCGAGGGGGTTTTTACCGGAGGTTAATTGGCCCCCTGTAAATCACCCCAAGTGTGCAGGGAGCGGATGAGAAAGTGGGATAACATAGAACTAGTGTGATTAGATGGGCCGAAGGGCCGGTTTCTATGCCGTGTCTCTGAACTAAACATCATCAGTCATGCAAGGTACACAAAAATGCTGGAGAAACTCAGCGGGTGCAGCAGCATCTATGGAGCGAAGGAAATGGGCAACGTTTCGGCCCGAAACCCTTCTGGAAATAGACAACGTTTCGGGCCGAAACCCGGAAGGGTTTCGTCCCGAAACGTTGCCTATTTCCTTCGCTCCATAGATGCTGCTGCACCCGCTGAGTTTCTCCAGCATTTTTGTGTTCTTTCGATTCTCCAGCATCTGCAGTTCCTTCTTAAACACATCATTAATCATGCATACTGGTGCCATTTTGTCCACAAAAATAAGTACTGGACCCAAGCTAACTTTGCTCCTTTATACATAAGATATGGTCAACTTGTTTTAGTATTGATGGATGTTCCTTATCTTCCTGTCAAACCCAGATTTTCCCTTTCCCATTCTTGGCCACCTTTCCTCGTATTGGCCACCTTGGTCAGTATGGAGACGTTTGGGCCGAATGGCCTGTTTCCGTGCTGTATTTACACCCGAGCTCGCTTCCTTCGCCAGCAAGCTCTTTGCACAGAACACCAAGTGCTGGAGTAACTCGGTGGGTTTGCCGGCCAATCTGGCTTTCAAAATTCGCTCAACTCTTGTCTTCAAAACCTGTCTCGCACCTTCTGTCCTTATCGCTGGGCTTTATTCCAAACATCAGCCGATCGAAATCCCTCCTCACCTGTGTCCACCTGTTACCTGCCACGGTCTGTCCTGCCTCTCCCCTTTTCCAGCTCCCCCCCCACCACCCCTCTACAATCAGTCTGAAGAAGGGTACCGACCTGAAACATCACCTACCCATGTTTCGCAGGGATGCTGCCTGACCAGTTGAGTTACTCCAGCACTTTGTGTCATTTTGTTTAGTCAAGTCAAGTCAAGTCAAGTTTATTTGTCACATACACATACGAGATGTGCAGTGAAATGAAAGTGGCAATGCTCGCGGACTTTTGTGCAAAAGACAAACAACCAAACAACCAAACAAATTATAAACACAATCATAACACACATATTCTTTTACATAATAAATAATAGAAGGAAAAATGTTCTGTAGAGTTAGTCCCTGGTGAGAAAGGCGTTTACAGTCCGAATTGCCTCTGGGAAGAAACTCCTTCTCAACCTCTCCGTTCTCACTGCATGGCAACGGAGGTGTTTGCCTGACCGTAGCGGCTGGAACAGTCCGTTGCAGGGGTGGAAGAGGTCTCTCATGATTTTGTTTGCTCTGGAGTTGCACCTCCTGTTGTATAGTTCCTGCAGGGGGGCGAGTGAAGTTCCCATAGTGCGTTCGGCCGAACACACTACTCTCTGCAGAGCCTTCTTGTCCTTGGCAGAGCAATTCCCGAACCAGATGGTAATGTTCCCGGACAAGATGCTTTCCACCACCGCTGCGTAGAAGCACTGTAGGATCCTCGGAGACACTCTGAATTTCCTCAATTGCCTGAGGTGGTAAAGGCGCTGCCTTGCCTTACTCACCAGTGCTGAGGCGTGTGATGACCATGTCATATCCTCAGAGATGCGGACTCCCAGATATTTAAAACAGTTCACCCTATCCACAGGATCCCAATTTCCTGGTGCATTGTGAACCTGAATAGTCACTGCCAGAATGCAGAAGAGATCTTGGATCCCAGTTTCACCCAAGGGGGATTATTTTGGGAGTTCTGTGTAGCAATGTGCAAAATGGTTATAGAAAGATTTCCCTGATTGTTCTTTCAACAGGCTTGTGAATTGGTATCCAGAGAGTTTCTCGCCCAATTTTTTTGTCTGTCACCGTCTTATCGTCCATCATTGTGGGGCGGCTGTCACAGTTTTGTAGTTTACCGGCCATCTGAAAACAAACGGCTCTTTAGTTCAGTTCAGTTTCGAGATACAGCGCGGAAACACCGAGTCCGCGCCGACCAGCGATCCCTGCACATTAACACTATCCTACACACACACACACACTATGGACAATTTACACATACACCAAGCTAATGAACCTACAAGCATGTACATCTTTGGAGTGTGGGAGGAAACCGAAGATCTCGGAGGAAACCCACGCAGGTCACGGGGAGAACGTGCAAACTCCGTACGGGCAGCACCCGTGTGTTGATCGAACCCGGGTCTCTGGCGCTGTGAGGCAGCAGCTCTACCGCTGCGCCACCCAATGATAGATTTTCTTGGCTCATGTAACTTTAACGCAAATGTAGTCAGTGGTGATATCTGCTTGCATGTACTCGGAAAGGTGCCGTAATTTTACTTTGAAAAAGAGCATGTAGTTAAGATTCTTTTTAAAATTTACAATCTCATTCAAAGTGGCCAATATTTAAAAAATGCAAATTAAGAAGCAAAGAAATAAGGTGCTGAAGGTATTCAGCGGGTCAGGCAGCATCTCTGGAGGGAATGGGCTGATGTTGACCCTGTCGGGACCCTTCTTCAGACTGAAGATCCAAAATCATCATCTGCCCATTCTCTCCACAGATGCTGACTGACACACTGAGTTCCTCCAGCACTTTGGTTTTTGCTCCACATTTCAAGCATCTGCAGTTTCCCATGTCTCCATTTGGAATGTAGAGATTGAATCCATCCTATAATGCTATTTGGTCAGGACTCACAGTCAGCGAGTTGGGGGCTATGCGTGAGTGGATAGGGCGGGGATGGGGTAAAAGGAATGAATGAATAATATTATATTATAATATCATCAAGGGGGGTGGTTAGTGTGTGTGGTGCGCCGCCGGCCCCCCCCCCCCCCCCCCACCGCAACCACGTGTTGAGGGGACGGGACCCAACGGGTCCCCAATGGTTTAATAACTCATATAATCATAGTCCTGCCTTTTTCCTTCTGTGTACCAATTTTAACAAATGCTCAAATGTATTATTATTTGTAAAGCCTTAAAACAAATACACGGAGAAAATATCAGGAGATAAGATCATGGTCATAAGTCACAGGAGCAGAATAAACCCATTCGGCCCATCCAGTCTACTCCGCCATTCAATCATGGCTGATCTATCTCTCCCTCCTAACCCCATTCTCCTGCCTTCGCCCCATACAGCCTGACACCCGCACTAATCAAGAACCTGTCAATCTCCGCTTTGGAACCACCCAATGACTTTGCCTCCGCTGCCGTCTTCAGTTTAGTTTAGAGATACAGCGCGGCAAAAAAAGGCCCTACAGCCCACCGAGTCCGCGGTGACCAGCGATCCCCGCACACTAACACTGTCTTGCACACACTGGGGACAATTTACGATTATACCAAGCCAATTAACCTATGTAGATAGAAGTGCTGGAGAAACTCAGCGGGTGCAGCAGCATCTATGGAGCGAAGGAAATAGGCAACGTTTCGGGACGAAACCCTTCTGGAAATAGACAACGTTTCGGGCCGAAACCCGGAAGGGTTTCGTCCTGAAACGTTGCCTATTTCCTTCGCTCCATAGATACTGCTGCACCCGCTGAGTTTCTCCAGCATTTTTGTGTTCTTTCGATTCTCCAGCATCTGCAGTTCCTTCTTAAACACATCATTAATCATGCATATTGGTGCCATTTTGTCCACAAAAATAAGTACTGGACCCAAACTAACTTTGCTCCTTTATACATAAGATAAGGTGTTCTGTGCAAAGAGCTTTCATGGTGGGGCTGGCGAAGGAAGCGAGCTCGGGTGTAAATACAGCACGGAAACAGGCCATTCGGCCCAACGTCTCCATACTGAGCAAGGTGGCCAATATGCGGAAAGGTGGCCAAGAATGGGAAAGGGAAAATCTGGGTTTGACAGGAAGATAAGGAACATCCATCAATACTAAAACAAGTTGACCATATCTTATGTATAAAGGAGCAAAGTTAGTTTGGGTCCAGTACTTATTTTTGTGGACAAAATGGCACCAATATGCATGATTAATGATGTGTTTAAGAAGGAACTGCAGATGCTGGAGAATCGAAAGAACACAAAAATGCTGGAGAAACTCAGCGGGTGCAGCAGTATCTATGGAGCGAAGGAAATAGGCAACGTTTCGGGACGAAACCCTTTTAATAAACGTTGTCTATTTCCAGAAGGGTTTCGTCCCGAAACGTTGCCTATTTCCTTCGCTCCATAGATGCTGCTGCACCCGCTGAGTTTCTCCAGCACTTTTGTCTACCTTCGATTTTTCCAGCATCTGCAGTTCCTTCTTAAACAATTAACCTATGTCTCTGGAGTGTGGGATGGAACCGGAGAAAAGCCATGCAGAGTCACGGGGAGAATGGACAAACCCTGGGCGTAGTTAGGATCGAACCCGGGTCTCTGGGGCTGTAAGGCAGCAACTCTACCGCTGGGCCACTGTGCCGTCTGTGGCAATGAATTCTGCAGATTCACCACCCTCTGGCCAAAGTTCCACAGATTCACCACGCCTCCGGCTAAAGAAACTAAAAAAAATCTATATTACTAAAAGTAAGATCTTGACCGCTTTTGACTCACTGCGATGTGATTTCCGAGAGAATGCCGCCACTTACATTTTTGGACACCTCACTCAGAGTCCCCCTCCGCCGGACTGGACCAGAGGATCTTTCACACCGATGAAAAATCAGAGAGATATTAATGTTATTAAAAAAATCACCATTCTCTCTGCTGCCCAGTCTCTCTGTTGGGTGACCAGCTGGGACCCTGTGTGATGCTGGGACCCAACGGGTCCCACTTAGTCTAGTTAGTTTATTTTATCCTCTAAGTTGGGCGAGCAAACTGATACAAAGAGTCTTCCAGTGTATTTGTTTCGTTATCTTTGCAGGATATCACCAGTCTCCTGCACACTATCTATGAGGTGGTGGATACATCTGTGAACAACACCCCAAGTAGCAGTAAAACTCTGCGGGTAAAGCTATCTGTGACGCCTGATGCCAAGCAGAAGAGAAAAGGCAATCAAACATGCCACGCCGGTAAGCGAAAGACCTTTATACCAACCAAAACCATGCCATGGCAAACAATGAAAAAACAGACGCAATAGTAACACTCATTAGGTCACGTGACAATAAACTAAAACTGAACTGAACGCTCTACAGACAGCACCCGTAGTCAGGATCGAACCCAGGTCTCTGGCGCTGCAAGGCAGCAACTCTACCGCTGCACCACCGTCCCACAATATTGATTTATATATTTTTTTAATTGTTTAATCAACCAAGGTAGAAGATGGGAAATAAATGTATACAATTGAAATAGCTAGTTGGGCCTGTTTCCACACTGTATAACTCTAATTAAATTAACTGTCTAAGAAATTACATTGATGGAGTAGAAAGTTGCTTTCTTCCTACATGTGGTTATGGTAGGAATGATACAACAGTGTGCTAATGAAGAACAGTTTTTGTGGATAATAGAGGAGAGAAATGCTGAAGAGAGCCTGTGTATATATTTTTTCCCGGGGATTAACAGTACACCCTTTCAGATGATTCAAGTCAGACTAATGTCTTTGATTTGCGGGGAAAACTAACGATTGGACTATAGTGAATCCTTGATCAGTCCACAGATGGAATGTATCCAACTTAAAGGAAACAAGATTGGGCATTAAAGGAATTTGTGGCTGATTTTTTTTTTCCTCTCTTTTGAAGCTCATTAAGACAAGAGGTACTAGAAAAATTGGGGAATGGTTTATGTTCCATTTTCTTGGAAGAAAATCAAGAAATCTGACCTCCAGATTTATAGATATGTCAATGTCGGAGGAAATGCATTGGAGGCTTATTATAAAGGAATCCATTTAAATGCGTATCTTAATGAGTAACAGCATTGACGGTGAACACAAGGTCATCTTGTAGAAATAACATTTCTTTGAGGGCTTAACTGAATTTGTTTAAAATATTCATATTTATGGAGTTTACCGAAGATGGACACAAAAAGCTGGAGCAACTCAGCGGGTCAGGCAGCATCGCTGGAGAAAAACAATAGGTGGTGTTTTGGGTCGAGACTTCTCTTCACACCAGTCTGAAAAAGGATCTCGACCTGAAACGCCACCCATCCCTATTCTCTAGAGGTGCTTACAGGGTGGCACAGTGGTAGAGTTGCTGCCTTACAGCGCTGGAGACCCCAGCGGGTTCGATCCCAACTACGTGTGCTGTCTCAACGGAGTTTGTACGTTCTCCCCGCGACCCTCGTGGGTTTTCTCCGAGATCTTCTGTTTCCTCCCACACTCCAAAGACATACAGGTTTGTAGGTTAATTGGCTTGGTGTAAGTGAAAATTGTCCCTGGTGTGTGCTGGATAGCGTTAATGTGCGGGGTTCGCTGGTCGGCGCGGACTCGGTGGAATGAAGGGCACTGTTTCCGCACTGTATGTCTAAAGAAGATGCTGTCTGACCCGCTGAGTTACTCCAGCTTTTTGTGACTACCTTCGGTTTAAACCAACATCTGCAGTTCCTTCCTACATATGATATTTACAGTTCAGTTTAGTTTATTGTCATGTGTAATGAGGTACAGTGAAAAGCTTTTTGTTGTGTGCAAAAATCCCATTTACAGTGTATATCATCATTGTTGAAAACATTAGCGACGCAGTGGCGCTGGTTTCCGACGGGAACGGTGACGGACGCACCATACATTCCTGTCCTCCAGTTCCTGCGGACTTCCGCCGCTAGAAGTACGGGATTTTGGTGTGTGTGTGCGTGTGCGTGCGTGTGTGCGTGTGCGTGCGCGCGTGCTTTATCATCATTTCTTACAATGCCATGTACGACAGTGATCACAACTTCTACTGAAGTGCGGATTACCGTCGGCTCGCTAGGGGCTCATCCGCCCTTTGGCAGGTCTTGTTTTTGGTCCTGCTGGGGGTCCACAGCCCCCTCCTCACCTGGAAAACCAGGTGGGGCAGATGGTTTAGTCGCTGACTATCCGACCATGGAGCGGGTAGCACGGGATTACATGGTACCCGTGGCGGGGGGGAACTCCCCCCGACCTGACCTGGCCTGAAGTACATAGATACGTGATCATTGAACATGATGTGTGTGGTGAAGTGTAATTGGTGAAGGGATAAATAACCAGACATTAATGCCAGCGCTCGCAACTTTAATTTGCAATTGCCTCGCTTGTGCGTACCTGATCAACTCAAGAGCTGGAAAACTAATATCCTCGGTTCTCTTGTCCGTCTTAGATGCTAGCAGTCCGTGGACAAAGGCTGACAGCAAAAGTGTGGAGGAGTCAAAGAACCCAGAGAAGAAATCTCGCCCGCCTCTCCAGTAAGCAATGCATGAAACGTCTCAAGCCTTCCCAATCGACAAGTGCCATCCGGATTCTTGCAGTGTGTTCAATGAATGGGAGTTTGATAGTGTCCATGGCTTAAAATTCAACCACTAAAGAGTTCAGTAATCAGTTTCCCACATCTCAATTCATTTTATTTTAGCCTAAGAATTAGATTATACAATTGGAAAAATATTCACAGGTGATTTCCAGATCGGAAGTGTGTCTAATTATATCTTCATCTACTCAATGAAGGCGGTCCTCTCTCTCTCTCTCTCTCTTTCTCTCTCTCTCTCTTTCTTTCTTTCTCCCTCTCCATCTCCCTCCTTCTCTCTCCGCCTCTCTCTCTCTCTCTCTCTCTCTCCCTGTCTCACCACCTCTGTCTGTGTGCTTGTGTGTGTGTCTCTTTCTCTCTGTCTCTCTCACTCCCCATCTCTCTCTCGCTGTCTCTGTCTGTCTGTCTCCATTCTCTCTGTGTCTCTCTGTCTCCGTGAAGAAGCACATTTCCACGTGTGTGTGGGAGAAACGCAGCATTTGTTGGTTGTGGGAGCTGTGCAGACACTCAGTGCAAACACTCAGCATCATATCTGATTCAGATTCAATTTTAATTTTTAATTGTCATTGTCAGTGTACAGTGCAGAGACAACGAAATGCATTTAGCATCTCCCTGGAAGAGCGACATAGCAAATGATTTGAATAAATAATAATAAGTATTCCGGGGGGGGGGGGGGTGGTGATTGGCAGTCACCGAGGTACGTTGTTGAGTAGAGTGACAGCCGCCGGGAAGAAGCTGTTCCTGGACCTGCTGGTTCGGCAACGGAGAGACCTGTAGCGCCTCCCGGATAGTAGGGGGGTAAACAGTCCATGGTTGGGGTGAGAGCAGTCCTTGGCGATGCTGAGCGCCCTCCGCAGACAGCGCTTGCTTTGGACAGACTCAATGGAGGGGAGCGAGGAACCGGTGATGCGTTGGGCAATTTTCACCACCCTCCGCAATGCCTTCCGGTCGGAGACAGAGCAGTTGCCATACCATACTGTGATGCAGTTGGTAAGGATGCTCTCGATGGTGCAGCGGTAGAAGTTCACCAGGATCTGTGGAGACAGATGGACCTTCTTCAGTCTCCTCAGGAAGAAGAGACGCTGATGAGCCTTCTTGATCAGAGTAGAGGTATTGTGGGTCCAAGAGAGGTCATCGGAGAAGTTGACTCCCAGGAACCTGAAGCTAGAAACACGTTCCTAGCTTCAGGTTCATCTCAGCATCATATCATTATGATAGTGTTCTGAATGGCATTTACTTTTTATATAATAGACCGGGTGTGTGTCCTAAACATCACAGTGCATGTCGGGGCTTCAGATACAGAGATGTGCCTCATGTGGTCTGTACGTCACTAACCTCCTCTCTCTCACAGACGCCACAACAGCGACCAGCATCCCCAACACAACACCTGCGCTCAGCATTGTCTGGATGACAACACAGAGAGGAGAAACCACTACCTTGACTTGGCAGGGATAGAAAACTACACCTCAAAATTTGGACCAGGTATATTAGACAATGAGTGCAGGAGTAGGCCATTCGGCCCTTCGAGCCAGCACCGCCATTCAATGTGATCATGGCTGATCATCCCCAATCAGTACCCCGTTCCTGCCTTCTCCCCATATCCCCTGACTCCACTATCTTTAAGAGCCCTATCTAGTTCTCTCTTGAAAGTATCCAGAGAACCGGCCTCCACTGCCCTCTGAGGCAGAGAATTCCACAGATTCACAACTCACCGGGTGAAAAAGTTTTTTCTCATCTCAGTCCTAAATGGCTTACCCCTTATTCTTAAACTGTGTCCCCTGGCTCTGGACTCAACACAACATCAGGAAAACATTTTCTGCATCTACCCTGTCCAACCCTTTAAGAGTTCAGTTTAATTTAGTTTAGATATACAGAGTGGAAACAGGCCCTTCAGCCTGCCGAGTCCGTGCCGGCCACCAATCACCCGTACACTAGTTCTATCTGGGGCAATGGGGACAATTCACAGAAGCCAATTAACCTACAATCCCGCACGCCTTTAGAGTGTGGCCTCCCGCGGTCACCGCTTGAACTCCGTGCCACGGGGTGCCGGCTGCAGCCAGCATCGCCATCCTCTCTACCAGCGGCGCCACGATGCCACCCTTGGTTCTATACCAGCAATGTATCAACTCTGAAGAAGGGTCCCGACCCATAACGTCACGCTTCCCATTTTCTCCAGAGATGCTGCCTGATCCGCTGAGTTACTCCAGCACTTTGCGTCTATCTTCGGTGCAAACCAACATCTGCTGTAACTTTTTATTTCATCATACTCGGCACTCTGTCCCAGAATATAAACTTGGCTATTTGTTTGATGAATATCGTTGCATAGAGTGATACAGGGTGGAAACAGGCCCTTCGGCCCAACTTGCCCACACCAGCCAACATGTCCCAGCTACATCAGTCCCACCTGCCCGCGTTTGGTCCCTATCCATGTACCCGTCTAACTGTTTCTTAAATGTTAGGGTAATCCCAGCCTCAACTACCTCCTCTGGCAGCTCGTTCCATACACCCACCATCCTTTGTGTTAAAAAGTTACCCCTCAGATTCCTGTTAAATCTTTTCCCATTCACCTTAAACCTAGAGAAACTCAGCGGGTGCAGCAGCATCTATGGAGCGAAGGAAATAGGCAACGTTTCGGGACGAAACGTTGCCTATTTCCTTCGCTCCATAGATGCTGCTGCACCCGCTGAGTTTCTCCAGCTTTTTTGTGTAACCTTCGATTCTCCAGCATCTGCAGTTCCCTCTTAAACACCTTAAACCTATGTCCTCTGGTCCTCGATTCCCCTACACTGGGCAAGAGACTCTGTGCATCTACCCGATCTATTCCTCTCATGATTTTATACACCTCTATAAGATCACCCCTCATCCACCTGTACTCCAAGGACTAGAGACCCAGCCTGCTCAACCTCTCCCTGTAGTTCAGACCCTCGAGTCCTGGCAACATCCTCGTAAATCATCTCTGTACCCCTCCATCCTGCTCAGTTCAGTTTATTGTCAGGCGTACGGAGTTACAGTGAAAACTTTACTGATCCGACGAAGGGTCTCGAAGCCGAAATGTCGCCCGTTCCTTCTCGTCAGAGTTGCTGCCTGTCCCGCCGAGCGACTCCGGCATTTTGTATCCACCTTCGACTTTACTTGCCGACTAACGTACGCGTCCGTCTCAAGCAGGTTCAACTCCAGCGGCCTCCAGGAAGGAGAACCAGTCGAGGGTTTGGCAGCAAGCCAGGTCGCGCTCCCATGAGCCCGACGCATCGCACGGCCACCACAGGCGATCGCAACCCATCGACCCCGGACACGGCCACCCTCCCGCGCACAGCAGGGCGGTGGAACTGCAGCAACGACTGCGTAGCCAGGACAGCGCCAAGCATTCGGTTAAATCGCCCAAGGCTCCGGGTAAAGTCGCCGCGGCGGGAGCGGCCGGCAAGGTGGGAAGGAGCAAATCCTCGCAGGGTCCTCACGTGCCGACGGCATCCACTCCCGCGGCAGCGGCGGCAGCGGCCGGCCCGGGTATCCCGTGTCCACCGGCGCAGCTCGCCCCGCAGCATCCGCCGGGCCACAGGAAGCACCGGCAGAAGGCCAGGGAGGCCCAGCAAGCCTACAAGACCTTCCAGCCCTCGCCGCGGGTGGCCGAGCAGGAGCACGTGAAGGACCTGCCGTCACTCCTGCTCTACGACGGACATGTTGGCCGCATGATCCAGAGACACGAACACCACCACCACCACGAACACCACCACCACTACCACCACTTCTACCAGACATGAGCTGGGCCGGAAACCACTGCATCCGATTCTGAAAGACTGCGTTTTTTGTGACCACTAAACTAGACAGTATTGTTAATGATAGTTAAATATAAGATGAGCAGATCGTAACTTTCGACCATGAAATCTAATGAAGTGACACTAAAAGACTTAAGAACAGCTGACTACCTCCAGTTTTAAACCAGATTTTATTTTACTTGGCCTGTTGAATGAGTCACAAGGGGTTTTACTGTTCTGGATTACTTGTTACCTGTTTGGGTTGTCCACAATTTCTGTGATTTATCAACTGTGTTAAGATTGGCATTAAGCCACATTTGCCAGCTCTTCAGTTAGTGTAAGACAAGGTTGGTTTTATATTTTGTTGTGGACTTCAAACCTTGTTTCGAATTTTTGAAGGGTTAGGGTTCCTAGAAGAAAGGAGTTATGACGCTGGTGGACATTAGTGCCGATATCTGTGTCTGCGTTTATTCGTGCAGGAGGGAACTGCAGATGCTGGTTTACACCGAAGACAGACACAAAATGCTGGAGTAACTCAGCGGGACAGGCGGCATCTCTGGAGAGAAGGAATGGGTGATATTTCTGGCCAACACCCTTCTTCAGTCTCAATAGACAATAGACAATGGGTGCAGGATTAGGCCATTCGGCCCTTCGAGCCGGCACCGCCATTCAATGTGATCATGGCTGATCATCCCCAATCAGTACCCCGTTCCTGCCTTCTCCCCATATCCCCTGACTCTGCTATTTTTAAGAGCCTTATTTAGCTCTCTCTTGAAAGCATCCAGAGAACCTGCCTCCACCGCCCTCTGAGGCAGAGAAATCCACAGACTCACCACTCTCTGTGAGAAAAAGTGTTTCCTTGTCTCCGTTCTAAATGGCTTACTCCTTATTCTTAAACCGTGTCCCCTGGTTCTGGACTCCCCCAACATCGGGAACATGTTTCCTGCCTCAAGCGTGTCCAAACCCTTAACAATCTTAAATGTTTCAATGAGATTGCCTCTCATCCTTCTAAACTCCGGAGTGTACAAGCCCAGCTGCTCCATTCTCTCAGCATATTACAGTCCTGCCATCCCAGGAATTAACCTTGTAAACCTACGCTGCATTCCCTCAATAGCAAGAATGTCCTTGCTCGAATTAGGGGACCAAAACTGCACACAATACTCCAGGTGTGGTCTCACTAGGGCTCTGTACAACTGCAGAAGGATCTCTTTGCTCCTATATTCAAATCCTCTTGTTATAAAGGCCAACATGCCATTCGCTTTCTTCACTGCCTGCTGTACCTGCATGCTTACTTTCATAGACTGATGTACAAGGACCCCTAGATCCCATTGTACTTCCCCTTTTCCCAACTTGACGCCATTTAGATGGTAATCTGCCTCCCTGTTTTTGCTACCAAAGTGGATAACCTCACTTTTATCCGCATTAAACTTCATCTGCCATGCATCTGCCCACTCCCCCAACCTGACCCTGTCACACTGCAATCTCATAGTCTCTACTCAAAACATCACCTATTCCATCTATCCTGAGATGCTGTCTGTCCCGCTGAGTTACTGCAGCTTTCTGTGTCTATCATCTGAGTATATTTGTTGCTTAAATTAGGCAACTTCTGAAAAATGATCGATTTGAATGTTTTGGAACTGAACTTGCTTTTTAGTTCTTTTTGGGCGCTCAAAACTGTGTTGTATCTCCCCCAGGTTCACTTCATTCTAACTACATACTTACATTGAGTGAATTCACTAACCTAGCCCATGGATATAAGTTCCAACTTCCTGCATCAATAAATTATTTTATTGCAGATCTGAGGTTTATATGGGCATAAGTTCAAGGAGCAGAATTAGGCCATTCGGCCCATCAAGTCTACTCCTCCATTCAATCATGGCTGATCTATCTCTCCCTCCTGGCCCCATTCTCCTGCCTTCCCCTATTTCCTTTCACACCCACCCTAATCAAGAACCTATCAATCTCCGCCTTAAAATTATCCATTGACTCAGCCTCCACTATAAATTCCAGCGATTCACCGCCCTCTGATTAAAGAAATTCCTCCTCACTTCCTTTCCAAAGGTATGTCCTTTTATTCTGAGGCCAGGGGAATGGGGAGAAGGCAGGAACGGGGTACTGATTGAGGATGATCAGCCATGATCACATTGAATGGCGGTGCTGGCTCGAAGGGCCGAATGGCCTACTCCTGCACCTATTGTCTACTGTCTATTGTCTCCTTCCTAAAGGAATGTCCTTTTATTCTGAGGCTGTGACCTCTGGTCCTAGACTCTTCCACAAGTGGAAACATCCTCTCCGCATCCACTCTATCCAGGCCTTTCACTATTCATCAACCAAAAAACATTTAGTGGTATCACTCCTGTACGCAGTGCAAACTATGTGTGACTGGTGTGCCTATGCAAGTAAACCTTGATATTGTTCCCAAATTTGGCAATCCAGTACCAACCGTGGGTAGCAATTGTGCGTTAGACCTTGTATAATGTGACAAACCGTCTCAGATGTAGGACAGACTTTACACATCGAGAGGCCGGCAAGTCTATAATTTTATCTCAGGTGCATTTTCTCTTAAACTGTGGTTTGAATATTTTTTATTTTTGTTTTGGAAAGACTTTTGTCAGTTCTGTTGGCAGTCGGCTTCTGTGTGAAGGACGGGACGTGATGTAGCGTACGCTCTTCCTGGTTTTGAAGTAGTTCTCTGTAAAAGTTATGAAATGGCCTCGGAGTCGATGGGGGGCAAGATACCTTACCCCACGAGGGTGACGTCCTGGATTCTGGGTGAGGTGGGCGTGGTGAGTTTGTTGCACAAATGGAAGGAGGTCCCGGTGATTCTATGGACCCTATTTTGAGCTCTGTCGTGAAGGAATCCTGAAAGACCACTTGATGCTGATGAGGACGAACTGCTCAAGCCCTTTCACTCAGCAATAACGATATCAATGCAAAAAAAAGTCATCTTAATTCTTAATTCTTAAGAAGTTAATAGATTTTAGTTGTTGCCGCACAGAAAACAGGAGAGAGAATGAAAGCAAATTTGGCCTTGTGTCTCGGTGACGTTTCTGCTGCCCGTGCGGAGTTTGCGCGTTCTCCCCGTGGCTGCGCGGGTTTCCTCCGGGCGCTCCGGTTCCCTGCCACACCCCGAAGACGTGCGGGTTTGAAGGTTAATTGGCTCGACATAAGTGTGAAATTGTCGGGGGAGTGGATGAGAAAGTAGGATTACGTAGATCGGGTGTGAGCGGGGTGATCGATGGTCGGTGCGGACTCGGTGGGCCGAAGGGCCTGTTTCCACACTGCATCTCTAAACTGCAAACAAATTGTTATAGAAGGAACTGCAGATGCTGGAAAATCGAAGGCACACAAAAACGCTGGGGAAACTCAGCGGGTGCAGCAGCATCTATGGGAGCGAAGGAAATAGGCAACGTTTCGGCCCGAAACCCTTCTGGAAATAGACAACGTTTCGGGCCGAAACCCGGAAGGGTTTCGTCCCGAAACGTTGCCTATTTCCTTCGCTCCATAGATGCTGCTGCACCCGCTGAGTTTCTCCAGCATTTTTGTGTTCTTTCGATTTTGGTCTGAAGAAGGGTTTCGGCCCGAAACGTTGCCTATTTCCTTCGCTTCATAGATGCTGCTGCACCCGCTGAGTTTCTCCAGCGTTTTTGTGTACCAACAAATTGTTAAAATTGGTTGCAGCAATTAGCCCATCGGTTTTAAATCAGGTATTAGTAGACAGTTACCACAGGGAGATCACGTGTATTTCTAGTTGTAATATATCACGGAGGACTCTCTGTGTAGCTAAATCTTTGGACAAAGATACAAATGGTAACGGATAGCCCGGAATGAAGCCCGTGTTCCCCAATGCTTCCAAGTGATCAAATGGTCCATTACTGTGTGGCTTGGACTACATTTCGCATCTGTGAAAACCATATGTGGCCAGTGGCGGATTGGCCAGGGTGCCAGCTTGCCCCGATGGCAAGTGGGCCCCTGATGAAGTGGGCCCCCTTTGTCTCCTGGCAACCAATATTTTTAGACCCAGTCTGCCACTGAATATGGGGCAATGTCTTTCTTGGACAGTTATATCGTTGCTGAAGGACCACAGAAGAAGATGTTTTAAGATTGTGCCATGCCTAGTCAAAGCATCAATCTTGTAGAAAATGCATTGGAAAAAAAACAACACATATTCAGGATACTTTTTGAAATTTATGAAGAAATTCAGAGGCCAGGAAACCGTGTTTCATTAACTTGGGCTCAGACGGAACTGAATCTTGTTAGGTATGTTCAGAATGCTGCTCGTTTTGCCGTCGAGACCCTCGAAATATACTTTGTATTTATGGAATATATATTGGACTGAGAAATCACAGCATATTAGCTCTATGTGTCCTAGTGTTATAATTATTAGTAACCCTGTGTTATCAACGGTTTGATACACTCATGACCCATCATTAATATATCTTACACGTTTGTGTACATTCCCAATGTATATCATGTCTTCTGACCGCCACGTATAAGAACAGTATTTAAATTTAAATTTGTATTTACATATTGTACCATTCAGATGTAAATCTACTTATTTTACACAGTTCATTATGTTCCCTTCTGAAAGCACGTTTTTATTTCTCCGCAGTATCCTTAATTGAATATATCTGCCGGTCTTTTGTATAGTATATATAGATGGTTTTGACTAAATGCTTTATTTATTTAATCGTAAACTTGTGCCAACAGAAAACCCCTTTTCATTAAAGGTAAACTAGTCAATTATATTAAAAAGGAACGTGTGTCTGTGAGATTATTTGTTTTGTAAAATGTTGCGATTAATTGTTTTACAGCGAAGGTTTCAATGGTGCATTTTTTTTGTCACATGTGCAATTGCCGAGTTACACACCCGAATGTTGAGTATAGGAGCAGGGAGGTTCTACTGCAGTTGTACAGGGCCTTGGTGAGACCACACCTGGAGTATTGCGTACAGTTTTGGTCTCCTAATCTGAGGAAAGACATTCTTGCCATAGAGGGAGTACAGAGTTCACCAGACTGATTCCTGGGATGTCAGGACTTTCATATGAAAAAAGACTGGATAGACTCGGCTTGTACTCGCTAGAATTTAGAAGATTGAGGGGGGGATCTTATAGAAACTTACAAAATTCTTAAGGGGTTGGACAGGCTAGATGCAGGAAGATTATTCCCGATGTTGGGGAAGTCCGGAACAAGGGGTCACAGTTTAAGGATAAGAGGGAAGTCTTTTAGGACCGAGATGAGAAAATCATTTTTTACACAGAGAGTGGTGAATCTGTGGAATTCTCGGCCACAGAAGGTAGTTGAGGCCAGTTCATTGGCTATATTTAAGAGGGAGTTAGATGTGGCCCTTGTGGCTAAAGGGATCAGGGAGTATGGAGCGAAGGCAGGTATGGGATACTGAGTTGGATGATCAGCCATGATCATATTGAATGGGGGTACAGGCTCGAAGGGCCGAATGGCCTACTCCTGCACCTATTGTCTATGTTTCTATGTAATGCTGAGGCTGTGTAAGGAGCTGGTTAGTCCGCACTTGGAGAAGGGTGAGCAATTTTGGGCGCCATACCTGAGGAAGGACGTGCCAGCTCTGGAGAGGGTCCATAGGTGGTTTACGAGAATGATCCCCAGAAACACTTACGATGAGTGCTTGTCGGCACTGGGCCTGTGCTCGCTGGAGTTTAGAAGAATGAGGGGGGACCTCATTTGAAACATACAGAATAGTACAAGGCTTGGATAGAGCGGATGTGGAGAGGATGTTTCCACTAGTGGGAGAGTCTCAGACTAGAGGTTGTAGCCTCGGAATTAAAGGACGTTGTGTTAGGAAGGAGATGAGGAAGAGTTTCTTTAGTCAGAGGGTGGTGAATCCGTGGATTGGAGGCCACGTCAGTGGATATTTTGAAGGCAGAGATAGGTGGATTCTTGATTCGTATGGGAGTTATGGAGAGAAGGCAGGAGGATAGGGTTAGGAGGGAGAGTTGGATAAGCCATGATGGATGGTGGAGTAGACTTGAACCGTTCGGCCAGCGAACCGACGTCCCGCTAATCTCCTCGCCCGGCCATCTTTGTGTCCCTGGGGCGCCCCCTGCAGCCGACCTTGAAGCCTGCAGCTGGAGGCATTACCCTGGTTCACCCTCGCTCCTCGCGTCTGCCGTCTCCAGCTCCCCCCACCACCGGTCCCGCAGTCCGCCAAGAGGCCACGGCACCTCGCTAAAGCCTCACAGGACCTTACAGTACAGTAAAATGACCCTAAGTGTGTAGGGAGTGGATGAGAAAGTGAGATAACATGGAACTAGTGTGAAAGGGGCAATCGATAGTCGGCGTGAAATCGATGGGCCGAATGGCCTTTCTACACCCGTATCGCCAGACTAAAAACAAAACCAATGATTGAATCTTTAAAAGTCCACTATTTAAAAATCAAGCATACTCGTTAACATAGAAAAACCATTGTTACAAATAACTTTATTCCTGTTACTGTACTTGTTTTTTCTTGAACATCTTATTCAATGCCAATGGCCTTCAGGAAATGGAGACACAAGGAACTGCAGATGCTGGAATCTTGAGCAAAACATAAAGTGCTGGAGTAACTCAATCTGAAGGGAGGGTCCTGACCCGAAATGGTCATCTGTCCATTCCCTCCAAAGATGCTGCCTGACCCGCTGAGTTCCTCCATAACTATGTCGTAAGGAATAGGAGTAGAATTGGGCCATTCGGCCCATCAAGTCTACTCCACCATTCAATCATGGCTGATCTAGCTCTCCCTCCTAACCCCATTCTCCTGCCTTCTCCCCATAACCCCTGACACCTGTGTTTTGGTTGAACTGCTTGTGTGACAAGACTATTGTCTTAATACAAGACATAATTGGATGAGCTTGGCGCCGATGAGCGTAGCTTGATTTCTCCTGACGTAGGTTGTCGCCGGTGCTGACTTCATAGAAACATAGAAATTAGGTGCAGGAGTAGGCCATTCGGCCCTTCAAGCCTGCACCGCCATTCAATATGATCATGGCTGATCATCCAACTCAGTATCCCGTACCTGCCTTCTCTCCATACCCCCTGATCCCTTTAGCCACAAGGGCCACATCTAATTCCCTCTTAAATATAGCCAATGAACTGTGCCCTCAACTACCTTCTGTGGCAGAAGATCCCACAGATTCACCACACTCTGTGTGAAAAATGTTTTCCTCATCACAGTCCCTTATCCTTAAACTGTGACCCCTTGTCCTGGACTTCCCCAACATCGGGAACAATCTTCCTGCATCTAGCGTGTCCAACCCCTTAAGAATTTTGTAAGTTTCTATAAGATCCCCCCTTCGTTTTTTTTTGTTGTTAAAGTAATGATTCTATTTCAAATTTTATGTCGAAAGGGGGTCCAGTCGCAATTTTTTCGGCGACCTGCTGCGACTATGACAATCGCCTAAAAATAGCCTAAGTGGGACAGTCCCATAACGCAGCAACTCTACCGCTGCTACGCCACCGTGACAACCCCTAAGTCTAACGTCAGCTGGTCTGTTTCCTCTGCGTATCCTGTTTCAGCGCCGTTTGATTACGGTCTTGCATTAAGACAATAGTCGTGTCACGCAAGCAGTTCTACCCAACTATTGTCTGAAGGCAGATCTTGTGGATAGATGAAAGGTTTCACATTGTCTGCTCGATCGGAACACTGTACAAAGCACTGGGGCCCTTAGAGAGTTGCAATGCGTCTGCAAATGATGCGGCCTTTGCACAAACCACCACAAAATGGAAGGATTGTATTAACAATGACTTACAAAGACTTGTAACATGGATCTACTGCCTAATTTGCAGACATAAAAAAAGCCAATCACATTTCTTCACTTGTTGCTCCTTGTTCTTCCATGTCCATCTTCCACGTTAGAAATGTTGACCTCGCTGTCAACGCAAGCTTCCGGCGACAATCAGTGGGAGCCATCACTTGTTGCAATAGATGATGGTGGTACAGGGTAGCAGAATTAGCTCGGGGTACTTCCAGTTCCTGGCCCCGCACACGTGGACACTTCTGCTATGGGGCAGCTTGTTCCTTCTGCAAAGTTCGTATCCTGTGCAACGAGTCTATTTGTCAAGTGTTAAAACAAGTCTTTTGCTGGACAACTCCTCTGTTAGATATTCTTTAAAGATTTACAGTGCCTTATTCTCTAAAACTCTCAATTTGAGAATTTTTCAGTTCCAGTTTTAGTTTATTGTGAGTTTTGGATTGGGACACTTCATGGGTCCCAGGAGCAGAATCAGGCTATTCATTGAAACATAGAAACATCGAAACATAGAAAATAGGTGCAGGAGTAGGCCATTCGGCCCTTCGAGCCTGCACCACCATTCAATATGATCATGGCTGATCATCCAACTCAGTATCCCGTACCTGCCTTCTCTCCATACCCCATGACACCTTCAGCTACAAGGGCCACATCTAACTCCCTCTTAAATATAGCCAATGAACTGTGGCCTCAACTACCTTCTGTGGCAGAGAATTCCAGAGATTCATCACTCTGTGTGAAAAAATGTTTTTCTCATCTCGGTCCTGAAAGATTTCCCCCTTATCCTTAAACTGTGACCCCTTGTTCTGGACTTCCCCAACATCGGGAATAATCTTCCTGCATCTAGCCTGTCCAACCCCTTAAGAATTTTGTAGGTCGTATTGTAAATTCGGGCCATCAAGTCCACTCCGCCATTCAATCATGGCCGATCTTTTTTTCCCTCTCAACCATCTTCTCCTGCCCTCTCCCCATAATCCCAGACACCCGTACTAATCAAGAATCTGGCAATCTCCGCCTTAAAAAACCTTATGACTTGACCTACACTTCCAGCAGTGGCAAAGAATTCCACAGATTCACCACCCTCTGACTAAATAAATTCCTCCTCATCTCCTTCCTAAAGGAATGTCCTTTAATTCTGAGGCTGCGCCCTCTGGTCCTAAACTCTCCCGCTAGTGGAAACATCCTCTCCACATCCACTCTATCCAAGCCTTCTTCAGACACAAAGTGCTGGAGTTTGTACGTTCTCCCTGCGACAGCGTGCGTTTTCTCCGGTTGCTCCGGTTTCCTCCCCAATTAGATCGTAAGGTCATAAGTGATAGGATTAGAATTAGGCCATTCGGCCCATCAAGTCTACTAGGCTATGCAATCATGGCTGATCTGTCTCCCTCGTTTCTTGATTAGTACGGGTGTCAGGGGTTATGGGGAGAAGGCAGGAGAGTGCGGTTAGGAGGGAGAGATTGTTCGACCATGACTCAATGGCGGAGTTGACTTGATGGCCTAATTCTACTCCCATTCCTTGTGACATGACCTGATGACCCTCCTAACCCCACTCTCCTGCCCCCTCCCCATAACCTCTGACACCTGTACTAATCAAACATTCGAAAGACGTACAGGTTTGTAGGTGGACATAGAGTGCCGGAGTAACTCAGCGGGTCAGGCAGCATCTGTGGAGGACATGGATAGGCAACATTTGGGATGGAGGTACGACTCTGTGGGAGAGTGCTTTGATTCCTCTCTCTCGGCCGTTGGTGATGTATACGGGTTGCTGCCAAGGCAGCCGTGAGAGGGCTTGGCTTTGGCCGCTGTTCTGAGCTGCGAGGGATGGAATCTTCGCCAGAACTCCCACGTCTCATCTCCTGCCAGTGACCGCAGCTGGGAAATTACTTACTTGAACTCTGTGTTAAAAGTGAATCAACTCCGCCTGTCGTTTTAGTCAAACAGGCTGTCAGGACCCGATATCTAGGTCACTCTAAGATGCTGGCCAGGCAAGGCGACTCTTAGAGTGCTGGTCCCAATTGCTCCGCTATTTTTAATCCCAGTTCAGTCTAGTTTTTTGTCACGCACTGCACCAACTGCAGATGCTGGTTTAAACCGAAAATAGACACAAAATGCTGGAGTAACTCAGCGGGACAGGCAGCATCACTGGAGAGAAGGAATGGGTGACGTTTCGTGTCGAGACCCTGGGTCTGCAGAAGAGTCTCCTTCTGAATCCTTCTAGCCAGAGATGCTGTCTTAACCGTTGAGTTACTCCAGCTTTTTGTGTCTATCTGCAGTACAGTGAAAAGCTTTTGGTGCGTGCTAACCAGTCAGCAGAAAGACAATACATCATAATCATACTTTATTAACCGAGTATGTTTTGCAACTTACGAGGAATTTGATTTGCCGTACAGCCTTACCAATAAAAAAACAACAAAACACACAAAAGACATTTTAACATAAACATCCACCACAGTGACCCCTCCACATTCCTCACTGTGATGGAAGGTGAAACATTTCGTTTTAATCACTTCCCTCCTTTGTTCTCCAGGACAGAAAGTTCAGTGTGGAAATGGGAGGGGGAGTTAAAGTGTTTAGCAACCGGGTGATCAGATAGATTTATGCGGACTGAGCGGATGTGTTCAGCAAAACGATCGCCGAGCCTGCGCTTGGTCTCGCTGACATTGATTTCACTAATTTCAAATAACTTCTGCATTCCCCCTCCCTCCCTCCCTCCCTCCCTCCCTCCCCTCCCTCCCCACCCTAGTCATCCTAACAGTTCCACTGGTCGCAACCCTGTACCCCTGCGTAATCGCCTCTTCCCCAGCCAACAACGGGCCATTGTGGGCTCCACCCTTCCTTGGTCATCTGCTGCCGGCCCTGCTTTGTCCTGGGCCTTTTTCTTACCTCAATTTCCATCCCCTCCACTCCCAAGTCTGTAGAAGGGCCCTGACCCTAAACATCACCCCAATGTTTCTTCCACACAGATGCCGCCCGATCGGCTGAGGCTGTTCCAGCTACTTCGTGCCTATCTTCAGTCTGAAGAAGGGTCCTGACCCGAAACTGCACAACTGCAGTTGTACACAGCCCTAGTGAGACCACACCTGGAGTATTGTGTGCAGTTTTGGTCCCCTAATTTGAGGAAGGACATTCTTGCTATTGAGGGAGTGCAGCGCAGGTCCACAAGGTTAATTCCCGGGATGGTGGGACTGTCATATGCTGAGAGAATGAAGCAACTGGGCTTGTACACTCTGGAGTTTAGAAGGATGAGAGGTTGTCTCATTGAAACATATAAGATTGTTAAGGGCTTGGACACGCTAGAGGCAGGAAACATGTTCCCGATGTTGGGGGAGTCCAGAACCAGGGGCCACACAGTTTAAGAATAAGGAGTAAGCCATTTAGAACGGAGATGAGAAAACACTTTTACTCACAGAGAGTGGTGAGTGTGTGGAATTCTCCGCCTCAGAGGGCCGTGGAGGCCGGTTCTCTGGATGATTTCAAGAGAGAGCTAGATAGGGCTCTTAAAGATAGCGGAGTCAGGGGATATGGAGAGAAGGCAGGACCGGGGCACTGATTGGGGATGATCAGCCGTGATCACATTGAATGGCGGGCGGTGCTGGCTCGATGGGCCGAATGGCCTACTCCTGCACCTATTGTCTATTGTCTGTTGAAATGTCACCAATGTTCTCCAGAGATGCTGCCTGACCCGCTGAGTTACTCCAGCACTCTGTGTTTATAAAGAGTGAAACAACTTAAGATTCAGGTCACTCCTCATTCATTGAAGCAATGTGATTTGGCTCTCAACAGGAGGATAACTCTAACATGCCCCAGGATAGCTCTCCATACACTGCATTTATTGTATTTTTCTACATTTTGTGATTTAGCAGGGCCAGCCAGATTGCTCTGATATCAATATGGTTAATACCTTAACCCAGGCAAAAGTAATAGTGAAGCCTGTTTTCAAACATATTCTTCCCAGTATTTCTGCAGACTTTCATTCTTACGACAAATTTAAGTGTTTTGGCTGCACTCATGTTACTCTTGGCAGAGAGCTCGAGTCTTTCATGAGTTCTGCCTTCAATAAATAAACTGGCTGAGTTACAGTACACATACTACACTTGATTTTGGCAATTGACATCTGAGGACTTAAGTTTCACAGATGACAGCAGCTAAATTGGAGCGTGGCTGGTTGCGGGCATCGGATGGTGAGGGGAGTCCCCAGGGGTAGACGCGATGCCCACCTTGAGCTGCCCGCCAAACATGAATGCACTTATGGATGGTCAAGAAAGAACTGCAGATGTTGGAAAAATCAAAGGTAGACAAAAATGCTGGAGAAACTCAGCAGGTGATGCAGCGTCTATGGAGCGAAGGAATAGGTGACGTTTCAGGTCGAGACCCTTCTTCAGACTGATGTGGGGGTGGGGTGTGAGGAGAAAGGAAGAGGCGGAGACAGTTCCTATTCCTTCTCTCCAGAGATGCTGCCTGTCCTACTGAGTAACTCCAGCATTTTGTGTCTACCTTTGGTGTAAATCAGCATCTGCAGTTCCTTCCTAAGCAATAGTTTAACACTGCTTACAGCTACTGGCATTGCCCCAGAGCAGCGGTATATAGTCGCAGCCTGACATGGCCAGACACCCGGGTTCGATCCTAACTGCGGATGCCGCCTGTACGGAGTTTGTACGTTCTCCCCGTGACCTGCGTGGGTTTTCTCCAGGTTCCCCAGTTTCCGAGCACAGTTTCTTCGGAAGAAACGAAAGATCTCGGTGAAAACCCACGCAGGTCATGAGGAGAATGTACATACTCTGTACAGACAGCACCCGTGGTCAGGATCAAACCTGGGTCTCTGGTGCTGTGAGGCAGTCAGTCAGTCAATCAATCAATCAATCAGTTTTATGCGTCACTTGCACATAAACTGCGGTGAAATGAATTTGCCAGCAGTGGTTACAATGAAAAAAAGAACACACAAAAACACAATAAAAATTTGACACAAACATCCACTGCAGCATTCATCACTGTGGTGGAAGGCACAAAGTTTGGCCGGTCCTCCTCCATTTCCCCCGTGGTTGGGACCTCCACTCTGCGGGCGTCCAGGTGTGTAGACAAGGTAAAGTTCAGGTAAAGTCCAGTAAGCCCTGAGTCGGTGCCTCCCCACCGGAGACCACGGCGGCTTCAGGTTGGTGTAGGCCGCAGGCCAGCGGTCGAAGATCTAAAGTCCCCGCCGCGCCGCAGCCAGAAGCACCGCAGACCGCAGGGCTGGTGATCGGAGGTCCTCTCCAGGGGTCCCTTGCTCTACCACTACACCACCGTGCCACTCCTGATTTCCCCTGGATTTGTCACGCTACAATGCTGACAGCTACGTTCTGCACTCTGGCATTATTCTCTTTGTTTTACCCTCTGTACATACATACATAAACAACAGGTGCAGGAGGAGGCCATTCGGCCCTTCGAGCCTGCACCGCCATTCAATGTGATCATGTCTGATCATCCACAATCAGTACCCCGTTCCTGCCTTCTCCCCATATCCCCTTGATTCCACTAGCCCTAAGAGCTCTATCTAACTCTCTTTTGAATGCATCCAGTGAATCGGCCTCCACTGCCTTCTGAGGCAGAGAATTCCACAAATTCACAACGGGCTGGGTGAAAAAGTATTTCCTCATCTCAGTCCTAAATGGCCGACCCCTTATTCTTAAACTGTGGCCCCTGGTTCTGGACTCCCCCAACATCGGGAAACATGTTTCCTGCCTCTAGCGTGTCCAATCCCTTAATAATTGTATATGTTTCTACAAAATTCCTTTCATCCTCCTAAATTCCGGTGAATACAAGCCCATTCTTTCCTCATGTATTTGAGTTTGGCTCGATTATATTTATTACAGTATCATTTAATTTGATTGAATAGCGAAACAAAGCTTTTCACTGTACCTAGGGTACACATGACAATAATATACTCGAGTCCCACAGCAGTGGCTTTTATGTAGAAGCCTTAACAATATCTTCCTGGGGATTTCATGTTCCTTGTTGTAACTCTAAAAAACATTTACCATTTGTACAGCCCATCAGCAACTAACCAAAAACTGCAGAAGAACTTCTTCTTGCGAATGCCGTGCACAGCCTAAAGTTGTAGGACAACTTGTTCTGTTTGATCTTGTTTGGGCACGTCAGGTTGATTGCATTCGTCGACACAGGGCGGACCACGTGAAGGTTGCAATCTCCCACCCCACTGCAGAACTTAATAATACACCTTGAATCTTTGAAAGAACCAAATGATTATGAAACACTTTCAGGTAGATGACATTGCTGGAGAAACTCAGCGGGTGAGGCAGCATCTATGGAGTGATGCTGCCTCACCCGCTGAGTTTCTCCAGCATTTTTGTCTACCTTCGATTTTTCCAGCATCAGCAGTTCTTTCTTAAACATGAAACACTTTCAGATTTCTTTGTTTCGCCTACCACATCAGAACCACTTTCTGAAGAAGAAATTTCAAAAGCAATGTTACCCTGAATAGCTGGTCTCATGGAAAGCACTTATTGGAGGAACTGCAGATGCTGGTTTCAATCGAAGATGGACACAAAATGCTGGAGTAACTCAGCGGGACAGGCAGTATCTCTGGAGAGAAGGAATGGGTGACGTTTCAGATAAGAGACCCTTCTTCAGTCTGAAGGCCTGACCGTCACCCATTCCTTCTCTCCAGACCTTAAGACAACCTACAACATCCCAAATTGTCACCATTGTCGCAGAAATATTTTCAACATGTTGATAATTTTGCGACAGTCGCCTGTGGTCGCCCAAAAAAATCGCACATGGGACAGAAGTGTACAAGGATTGCTGGTCGGTGCGGACTCG